>NC_136485.1:66412020-66424520 GCF_053919585.1 Euprymna scolopes | reverse complement strand
AAAGTGAAGCCTCGACAGTCGAGCTGTATATTTGTTTCATTTCTTTTTACGCGCATTTTATCTTTCTTTTAATATTATAATGGAATTCTTTCCCATTTCCTTGTACCTATTTGTGAATTATTCCACGGATTTCTACCTTTTGGATTACTTTAGATCATCTTCCAATTACGCGGTTCCCTTGGATTTTACTTGTGCGATTGGAAATTTAACTAACTTTCTTGGATTCTGTATCTTTGGATTTTACCGTCATTGGAAATTTTACCCTTCACCAAACTATCCATTCACGTGAAATCACTCTTTTATCCATCCTATTCCCTCTGCTTCACTTTTTTTTATCAAGTAAGATTTATGGCTTACTTGTAGTTTCATTTAATACTTTTGCAAGCAAAATCCGATCCCGTATTTTGCTAAATCCTACCCTTTGATGAAAAGGAAAGTATTTCTTCGAAACTTCGCAGATTAAGGACTATCTATTTATTTAGTGTTTCCTTTTTAAAATTAAATATGTATTAACTCTTTGTCAAAGTGTTTTTAACATGTTTGTTTTTTTACTTGTTCTTATTATAAGCTCTATCTCCTATTTGGTTTTATCGAGCTTTTACATCTGGTTGAGATTACTTTATAAATATTAATTCTTTAATATTTATAATTTTCTTTAGTTTTGCCATCTATAGATATATATTATATATATATATATATATATATATATATATATATATATTTAATTATATACATATATATATTTATATATATGTGTATATATTTATATATATATATTTATATATATATATTTACATATATATATGAATATATATATATGTGTGTGTGTGTATATATATATATCTTCTGTGAAAATATTCTTTATTCATTCTTATTTCTTTTTTATATATACCAATTCTTATTTTAGAAACTCAATGTAATTATAGAACATATAATGAATAAATGACAAAAGAGTATATTCCAAATTTCATGATATTGTCCATCTTACAATTTATTCTTTTAATTCAGTTGACAGTTACAATTCTTGACAGTACCTGTTTCGTAGCATAAAATCAATCACTTAATTATTATATCAATCAGTGAATCTATTTTGCCCTAAACTCATCAGAAGAAATAGCAAAAATCAATCCATCAAAAGGAAATAAAATGCGTTTGGACACGATTAAAAAATCCGAAAATTGGAAGAGAAGTTGCAAAAACCTTATAGTTTTCTTACATTACGCCATTTTGAATTTATTTCCTTTTGGTGGATTGATTGTTGCTATTTCTTTTGATGAGTTAAGGACAAAATTGATTCACTAATATATATATATATATATATATATATATATATATATATATATATATATATATATATATATATATATATATATATATATATATATAAAGCTACCATTCGTCGATGCATGGAGTATTTTGCCACATCTGGGCTGGTGCATTTGCTACTAGTCTCTCCCTCTTACATAGGGTCCAAAAAAAAAGTATTCACTCTAATAGGTCCCACTTTGTCAACTAAACACCAATCCCTGTCCGATCGCCGCAATGTTGCGTCACTGTGCCTGTTTTACAAATATTTTAATGGAATGTGCTCTGATGAACTTGTTGCCCTTGTGCCCTCTCGACGTATATATCCCCGACAAACCCGCTTAGCAAGAAAATAACACCTCTTCACTGTTGAGGTCCCTAAATTCCAGAAAGCATGCTACTCTAATAGTTTCTTCTCTCGAACAGCTAGACTTTGGAAGTCCATTCCTGCTACCTGCTTCCACGACTCTATTGATATGCAAAAGTTTAACTGTAACGTAAATTGACATTTTGCTAATTATTCCTATGCATGGTTTCAAATAGTAGCCCCTTGCGTCCAACTGACGATATGCCTTGTTAGGGGTCAACATGAGTTTATATATATATATATATATATATATATATATATATATATATATATATATATATATATATATATAAAGACAAACAAACAGACAGACAGACAGAATAAGAACTTTCTGGTTATTTTTAGATTTTTTTTAGTTATTTTTTAAATATTTGTTTTGTTATAATTAAACGGAAATAACACTGTATGGACGAATGCAGAGTTACGCCCCTTCTTTTAGATGGCGGTCATTTGAATATAATTTCGATTCGGACAAAGTATTTTATTGAAAAAAATTAAACTGAATGACATTTTTTTCTTCTTATCGATTGGCTGCAACGCCAATCGCTAAGAAGAATAAAATGTCATTCAGTTTAATTTACTAATAATATACTCATATATTTTTTTGTAGAAAGGAACCGATATGTGACAATGAAACGGCTGACTTGACCTTATATATTAGATATATGAGCGAGTTTATGTGGATGCACGCGTGCGCACGCGCGTGTGTGTGCGTGTGTGTGTGTGTGTGTGTGTGTGTGTGTGTGTGTGTGTGTGTGTGTGTGTGTGTGTGTGTGTGTGTGTGTGTGTTAATGTGCATGTGTATATTTAAACCGATCCTAAATATATGCTATGTTATTTTAAAGTCTCCATTTCTCCGTAAAATGCGCGTGTGTCAGAAAACCGATTCCGTTAAATCTGAGAAAGGAGAATGTGGAGAATTTTATTTTGTTATGACAATTTGACTACGTAGAGTAAAAAAACAACAAAGCTTTCAGTGTCGAACAGCAACGAACACTTTTGATAATTTTCCAACGTTATCTTTCGGGCGTGGACCTTTAATACAAAGTCTTGTTTTATAGCTGTCCGCCAATCAACGATACACGTGCATATTAAAGCATGCACAATCTCTGTGATGATTTTAAAAAGCGTTTATTGTGCACATAAATCATTTTCAATATAATCTCCTCCCATTGAGGATGCACTTTGCACAGCACTTTGTCAGTAATAAGTAATAAGTAATAAATAATAATAATTAATAAATAATAAGTAGTAATTAATAAACAATAAGTAATCTTCTCTTCTATCTATCTTCTTTCTTCTTCTATCTATCTTCTTCTATCTATTCTTTCTTCTTCTTCTCTATATAAATAAAATGAACTCATTTTTTCCAGTCGGATTTTGACCTTAATAGGATTAAAAATCAAGATATTTCATGCAAATATAATATGCACAAACGGCAGAACAATATCTGAGGTGTGTTATAGGCTTATTATTTCTCAAATTCCTCGATAATCTTAGATTTCTATACTTTTTCTGCTGAGAAGTCACGGCCAAAATCGGTTAAGATCAATGGAAGTGGTAAAATATTTTCTCTCTAATAAATTCCTCCTCTCCCTGCCACCACTTAACACCGTTTGGGGATCGTTCACAAGGAACAGTTGAGAAGAGAACACCGGTTTGGCTTCGTAGTTCTTTCATGTTAAGTTATTTAAAATCACTAAACTAAGCTACAGTGCTCTGTGGCGTAGTGGTTAGCGTGCTGGACAATTCACATTATATTTTCACGTTCGCGCCGACCTACCGTAGTCGTTTTTTTTTTTGTTTTTTTTTTTCTAAACAACTGGAATGGACTTTTCTTGGTGGCCGAACTGTTAACGTTGCAGATGTTTTTTTTGGGTTTTTTTCACACTTTATTTTCCTACTTTTACTCATGACTCCGGATTTGATCCTTCCTACTTACCTACCATAACATTTTTTAACCCCCCCCGTCCCGGAAACAAACACTCGGGCAACGCCGGGTACCCCCGCTAGTAATTAATAAATAATAAGTAGATAAAAACATTGTTTATTAGAATTTAAATTGTATGTTGTAAAAATGTGTAAGACTCTAACTGGACTAGCAGTGAACGGGGCCTTTTCCGGGAGCGTGGAAAATAGAATGGTTACAAAAGGGTGTAAACATATTTCTTTTAACCCCCCCTCTCTCTCTCTCTCTCTCTCTCTCTTTATATATATATATATATATATATATATATATATATATATATATATATATATATATAAAGAGAGAGAGAGAGAGAATATAATGCTCCCTATCTTAGGTTGAGCATTTGAGAAGCAAATGCTCAACCTAAGATAGTAGTAGTGGGTTTAGTTCCTGAACTGAAAAGAACGGGTTGATAATAACCGACGAAAATATCAGCTAGAGTTGGGGCCAATGGGCTTCCCATTGAGATCCCATCGACCTGACTATATAATATGAAGCTAAACTCCACTGATTTATTACACATTACAAGTTTTGTAAATATTTTCTTAGAAAACTGGGGAGAAGTTACGCGACCACCATAGAGTGGGTCGGTGCAAACACGTGTAGTCTCATCCAATGGTACATTGGTAAAAAGACCAGAGACATCAAAAGGACACATAAAAGATGTCTCCGAACCCGAACCTAACCCACTCAAGTACTCAACAAACCGGAAAGACTCAGGTATACAGTGCGTAGTGTATAACTCCCGCACAAGTTGCAAAATTTCTAAAAACCACTGAGCCAAAGAATGTTGGGCATAGCCTATCATAGATAAAGTAGGTCTCAGTAGGATATCTTGCTTATGTATTTTAGGTAGACCGTAAAGTCTGGGACGTAATGACCCAGAGGGTCTAATCCTGTCATTAACGTTAACGTCCTTGGAAAAATATTCTTTTTATATAATGCAAGAAGACGTTTTTGCATTTTGATTTCATTTTTGCAAGTATTATCCGCCAACTCGATAGGGCTAAGTTTACGGAATTTAGATGCATCGTTCAGAATTAATAACATTTTTTCGACGTTGTCTGAACGATTCATGATCAAGACTCCTCCACCTTTGTCTGGTTTACGCATATAAATATCAGAATTTGATTTTAATTCTTTAATGGTTTTAAATTTTGTTAGTTTTTTTTATTATTCAACCTGATTGGCCATTGGCCTTCCTTCATTGGAATATTTTGCTGTTACCTATTTTTGGTAATAACGATCTTGGATCGTCACAATATATATATATATATATATATATATATATATATATATATATATATATATATATATATATATATATATATATATATATATCTGAAGCTATTATAGTTCCATAATTTTTCTTTAACCTTAACGTGATGTTAGGCTTATAAGTGTATCTTTGGTAGTTTCAGAGCTTTAACCGAACAGGCGCTGGAAAATGTGAATAGGATATTTTTAACTATAAGTTTTGATTAACATTAGCAACTTTCCTTGGCCATTTTTTTTAATGAAATATAGAGTCAGCCAGCAGCATCTTATCTTAAAGATCTTTAAACCATGCTACACGTTAGACATGGCAAAGTATTTTCTCCTCTAAAATAAAATAAAGATTTTCACCTTTTTTTTTTAACTTTCGAAAATGTTTTCTTGCCTGATAAGATCAATAATAATCGAAACAGTCTGAACATCGTAGTAAGATATGGCTATATTTACGTAAAGAAAGTTATATATATATATATATATATATATATATATATATATATATATATATATATATAACTACTTAATTTACTCACATAAAATTAATATACGAAAGTATAGATTTATGCGTAAACTTTAAGTATTTACTTCAAAAGTGCTCAATACGTAGGTAGAGCTAATTAGTAAGTTATAAAATGTATATGGCGATTAAGCTACACTTACTTACTATGATAATTATTAAATACCTACAGACACTAGTGTTTCATCCTCTCATGAATCATCAGTGCAGTGTGTCACGATTAACACCGGCCGATAAATTCGAACCCGGCAACAGAAGCCATCTCTAACTCCATTAGCAAGGACCTAGTTCATTCGGCCACCGATTAACGGTGGTCGAATGGATTAGGTCCTTGCATATATATATATATATATATATATATATATATATATATATATATATATATATATATATATATATATATATATATATATATATATGTCCTTGCTAATATATGTATATATATAATGTAATATATACATATATATGGTAATATATATATATATTTATATATATATATATATATAGATATAATGTAATATATATATAGATATAATGTAATATATATATATATATATATATATATATATATATATATATATATATATATATATTACTTCATGGTGAAGTTTTAGAATTCAAGAGGTCCGTTGTTGAGGCTAATACTTGATTGCTATCTGAGATAGATATATATCCGAGTGTTTAATCAAGATTCTCATCTGTTTGTCCAACGTTCAGTTAGTAATAAAGTGAAGAACATTAATTTTTCTCTCACTAATTGAACAATTTATAGTTGTGATCTATTAGTCTTGTCGGATTCCTGGACAAGAATTCATCTAGTCTGCTAGAGTATCCAACAGAGCTGTTACTAGAGGTAACATCACTAGGAGTTGCACTGTTATTTTATAGGTCAGCGAAGGAATCTTATTTGGGCTTCAAATATTATGATATTTTGAATATTTGGTCAAACTTTACTTGTAGGGTGAAATATCCTTATGTCAGGTTGTCCTGACAAACCCTTATATGGAGAGACCGAAGACACTCAAGGATTGTGTCTAAAAGGTGAGTCAAACTATGTATAGGTAGATATTTTCTCTTATTTTGTCCGATGTTTCTGACAAAAGAGGAAGAATTGCTATTTTCTGAATCGGAATATAACCCTCTCACACATATTGCTGGCTGCTACTGTTTTAGCTTGAAATAGTATTATTTTTAGGTTCGTGGGTTTCTTTTTGTCCTACAAATCAAAAAAAAAAAATTTCACAAAAAAAATTATTTTTAAAAATTAAAAAAAGGGAGGGGGTAATTAAAGATAAACTTTCTGTTATTTTTAACAATGTTTAAATGCAAAAATGTTGCCTAAATGCTCACGATATATGTGTGTGTATGTGCATGTGTTTTCGCTTTTTGTTTCATTTTACTTCAGTTGAAGTTTTCAGAAATCAAGGGGTCTACTACCTGGGGTTAACACTTGAAATCTATATGAGATACATAGATATTCGAATGTTCCATTTAAGTTCTTTATCTCTCAAACACTGAGTTAGTAAAGAAATTGAGAACATAATTTTCCTCTCCCCAATTAACTATTTTCATACGTTGCAGTATATCGTTTATTTTGGTCTCTTGGTCTTACTGGATTCCAGGACAAGAATTTATCTAGTCTGGTGGAGTATCCAGCTTTGTGCTATTACTTGAGGTAACATCACTTGGAGAAGGTGCACCCTTCCTCATAAAAGCTAATGTGAGTTAGCCATAGTGAGGAGATCTTATTTTGGCTGCGAATATTATGTGATTTTGAATATTTGGTCAGGGTTTACTTCTAGGGAAAAAGTATCCTCATGCCAGGTTGTTCTGACAAACCCCTGTACAGAGAGACCTTAGACACTCGAAGACAGTGTCTAGTAGGCATCCAAATTCTCCCTAGTAGGCATTCAAGTTCTTCCCTGTAGGCATTTAAGTTCTCCCCAGTAGGCATTCAAGTTCTTCCCAGTAGGCATTCAAGTTCTGTATGAATTACGAAATATAAAACTGTCTGAGTTTTCTGATCCCATCCCTTACTCTAAAGCCAAGAAACCACCATTTCTAACAATTCTTTTAGATTTATCCATTAAAAAAAATACAACTCAGGACATCTAATTAAGACAAGTGTACAAATTAACAGGAGTATTACTATCCCTTATATGCTAATGAATAATGCCAGGTTTACCGCTTTTGGACGGGCCGGCTACCTTTAGTTCTTAGCTAGGTGAGGTCAGCCAAATAATTGTGGACAAATAAATAATTAATAATTTATATACGATGAAACATACAGAAAGAGAGGATCCCCACCACCACCACCACACACACCTTACAGGCACACCTACAATAGGGGGGGGGGAAGAAATATAGCCCAACCAGCCAGCCAGCCAGCCAGCCAGCCAGGACTAAGATTGTCAGAATATAGGAAGTGTGTGGGCTTCTTTCTGCCGCCTGATGGGCGAACACCACCCTCCCTCACTCACACACATGCATCACACATACATACGTACATATTTATTTACTATTTCCAACCCCGATTCACGTAAAGACGTTAGTATCCCTCCTATGTTTATACTTACCGTGCTCTCTCTCTCTCTCTCTCTCTCTCTCTCTCTCTCTCTCTCTCTCTCTCTCTCTCTCTCTCTCTCATTCAGTAGGATACGACACTAACTTAATTCGGTCGACTGTTTTGTTAAACTCGTTATTTGTCGGAACGGAATGACAACACGCCTCTAATCTTGTTCCGGACATAACTAACTGACCACAAATAAATAAAATAAAATAATTTTCGTTTGTCCGTTGCAATGCATGCCTGTTCACTCCGGGGCGAATTATTTGGGATTGACTTTCCTTCGGCAATCAACAACAACAACAACAACAACAGCAACGCAAACTTTGTCTAGACGCGTCTTCGTCTAGGGCGGCCACTTGCTGCTTAGGGTCTGTTCAGGGAATTATAGTCGGTCGACACCAAGCGGACAAACTCCACGAATTTGAGTTTATGTTTACACGGACTCTACATCAATTTGCCTGGCTCTACTCAACCATTGGGTTCGGGGGACAATATTTAATTAACCTACCGTTTATAATTTATGCATCTACCTACCCCCAAAAAAGAGCAGGTACCCGAATAAGGAACCCAAATTACTCGGCGGATTTCCATGGCTATAAGTTTTGAAAGAAAAGAAAAAGGTATTTGATTTTTAATAATAACCTTTAGTAAAAGAAAACCAATAAATTATAAGGAATTTTAAAAGTTACTAACATCGGAGATTACTTTATTGGTTGAAAGTAAAAAAAAAAAAAAATTTTAATATTAAAAAAATAATAATAAAAAAAATATATGAGAATCGAATTACCGGCTGCAAAAAAAAATTGTAACTTAAGTTAAATGTAGAATTCATTTTTGAAATAGGAAAGAAAGAAAAACGTAGGTTACAAAAAGATCAGAAATATATACATGTTTATAAAAGAGAGAGTTAGAAAAAAAAAAGAAGACGCACAAGACAATTGTTTTCGGATAAGGAAAACTATGTACGGCAGTCCGGGAGGAGTGTCGTCCATATGAGACTGCATTACTTTTAAGAAAAAAAAAACACTTAGCGGACATGATGGCAATAAATATCACGGAAACAATGTAAGTAATAAACACGCATCTTTTTTTCTTTTTCTTTTTCTTTGTTTAATTTGTGACATTATTGATATCATTCGACATTGTTATTATCGATATATTGAAGTGGTTAGCTCCTAAACAAAATAATTTAAAAACAACAACAACAACAGAATACAAAGTAAAACTAAAAAAAATCCACAAAAATCAGGAAATAAATTAATATTCGAACAAATTTGTGCAGAGAACTAATTCGACCTGTTACTTCTGATCAAAGAAGAGACAAACTTAATCGATAAAATATGAGAGTCGCTTTGGGAGCCAACTGTTTCAATATACTCATTACTGTTATTTTTATTATTCATTTTGTGGTATCAAGTGTTACCAGTTATTTCTTTTTGAAAAATAAAACTGGTCTTTCCGTAGAGTCTGAGTGATAGCAAGTCTCCCTAGAATCTGCTAGTTTGGGCGGGTTTGTCTGTTTATTTTTTTAAATCCAAGAGGAGTGTGTGCCGTTTGTCTGTGCGTTTATTGTTTAAAATGTAATTCTTTGCAAACCTTCCAATAAATTTTATTATTATTATTATTATTATTATTATTATTATTATTATTATTATTATTATTATTATTATTATTTAATAATAATAATAATAATAATAATAATAATAATAATAGCAGGGAGATGCCCGACCTTGCCGGTCATAAAATACGCTTAAATAAGTATATTTTAATTCATGCAGATTTCGTATTTATTATTACAGAGCCAATTCTCTATTAAATATTATACTGGGCCTAATACATGGTATTTATTTCAAAAGTAAAAACAAAAATTATTTGGGTACCATTAGCTAAAATCGAAGCCAAAACATTTAGCGTTCCAGCTGCGTTCCCTACCGTTTGAGCTAACACGACAGACAGATTTTTAAAATTTAATTATGATTAGTTTTACGCATGCGCAAACTAATACACATATATCGGCAAGTTGAAATGAACATTTTGCATTTCAACTTGCCGACATATGTCTGTACGTATTATTCATCCATCCAAATATAGATTTTACTCATTATAAATCGTCAATGGTGTGTGATGACTGGGGCTATGACAACAGCATATTCTTTTCATTGTTTTGACTCTCGCGTGTGTATCCGTTGATATCATATATGCTTTTATATAGAGTGATGTGTGGTTCTTGGTTGATTAACTGTGTCTAACTGTGTCGGATATATGCTCTCGAGTATATATGTTCTGTTTATTTAAGTGTAATGTCAGCAGTAGTTTAAGAGTTTATCGGTTAAATATTTTCACACACGGACACACATACGTACAGCTACAGTTTTGTTTATATAGATTATTACTAGTGTTAAACCTGCGCCAAAAATGACGCGAAAAAATAAATGCTTCGCCAGTGTTCGCACTAATATTCATTAAAAAAATCCTAGAATTACATCAGTAATTTAATTTTTCATATATAAATTCTCAGTATTTAATTTAAGGAAAGATAAAGCACCGACCGTTGACTTTTTATTTAGGGTGAAAATTTTCTTTATGGATTTTTTTCGGACGGGGGGGGTCTGACTTGTTATTTACTCCCACGCTTCTCTTCAACCAATTGAAATAGTTTTGTTGGTTGTTTTTGGCATATCAACCTTTTTCAGGTTATTTAATGCCGAATCTAGTTATTTTGAGGAACGATTTTTAATGGAGTATATATATTTTTTTTTAAGTCAGATTCTATTTAACCCATAGTTGGGACCCTAACAGGTACTACCACTCCGGGTCAGAGTGGACCTGGGAGCAATGGCAATTAAAGGGTGGCTCCACACTCCCCAAGGCCCGCAAGGTGGGGGCCTCACCATCGGATATAGTTTAAGGTCATATCCAGGACCTGAAATGGTTTCGTCAAGGAGCTATAAAAAAAAGTCACATTTTTTTAATGTGCCAATTTTTGCGTGGCGCGATGAATTTTAAAAATTTATTTTGAACATTATCGCCTTCAATACTAATGTAAAACAAATACTTGTTGAATCATCGCTTTCAAGACTAATGTAAACAAATATTTGTGGAGTCATCTTCTTGGATAATCAATTCCTCTTAAGTAATCTTTTTGTCCATTGTTGTCCGGTTCTCTCGTAGATGCGATTATCGTCCAAATGACGATCTCTTTAACCTTATCTTCGAAATGACTCAGACTCACCCGCCGGGATTTGATAAGCGATGACATAGCCAAAAAAAAAAAAAAAAAAAAAGGGTATCTTCTGTTCGATTCTAGTTGACGAAATATGATTGGCGCTATTTCTCTTTCCTTCTTACAAGACTTTCCAGTTTGTTTAGAGTGTTTTGGTTCACGGCATATCAACCCTTTTCGGATTATTTAAAACTAAATTTCGTAATTAAAAAAAAAAGAAGTTTTTATGCTTTATGCTCTTTATATCTTCACATATTTATTCATCGTGTTTGGTTTGGTTGTTTTGTTGAGGGAAATTGCTTTTATTTTTTTGTGGATCTGCAGAACATGCTTGAGTTTTGCAAAGGGAGGAGGAAAACAAACAAAATAACATCGATATTTGATGCGTTTTAGGTAAGGACAGCCTGCTCTGGTCAACCAGGCAAAGATTTCCAGGACCACTTTCCGTAGAACAAATCTATTTATTGCTTCTTTTTTTTTTAGGGAGGGGGGTAATTATGGCCTGGTGGAACAACAAAACCCCTACCTTAAAATACTTCTATTCTAGGAGTTTTGAGGTGTGCTGAAAACAAATATCTCATATAAATTTGGGGCCAGCAACTAGATTTCACGATACTAAAAAAATGTTTTTTTCGCATGTTTCATGTAGCAATATAAAGCGGCGGCCATATTTGTCCATATTTGTCAAATTTTCCTGGGTTCCCATCTTAATATTTTTCTTTACAATGATTACTTAAATAGGTTTTCGGGTATGCTGTAAACGAATATCGTATTTAAATTTTCTGCAGATAAGTAGTTTTTCGGATATCAAGCAATGTAATTCTTTGTTATAAGTGGTGGCCATTGTTGTATTCACAAGCATACTGCGGTGAAAATATGTGCGCTTAGGCGTACAACAATGGTCACCACTTAAAGAATTACATTGCTTAATATCCTTAAAACTACTTATTTGCGTAAAATTTAAATGCGATATTTATTATTTTGAAAATCCATTACGTACGTCGATTCTGTTTTGAACAAATATGGCCGCCCCGTTACGAAAAATGCGGAAATGTATCTTTTCAGTATCGTAAAAATTAGTTTCCGATCCGAATTTTAAATGCGATATTCGTTTTCAGCACATTCGAAAACCCTGGTAAGTTTTGTGTTGATCTACCTGGCTACAATTAACTTTTTTGTTTGTTTGTTTTATTTTTTGTTTTTTGTTTTTTTTTGTGGGGGGGGGGTTGTATTTTGGGGGGAGGAGGATAAGGGCATAAATTGTTGTGGTTATTGTTG
>NC_136485.1:66384520-66404520 GCF_053919585.1 Euprymna scolopes | reverse complement strand
AAACCAGCTTTGTTCATGGAATTTGCATTTAGATTTAGGTACAGGTAGAGAGGGGAATATGTTCTTTAAAACTCCGACGACTTTATCAGATAATTTTTATATTCCTATTCTGAAGGACAATCGCTGCTTGAAATGTTAGAAATGCAAATCTGGACATTATTTTTAGGCTTTAAATGTTTGGTGAGTTTCGTTTTCAAATTTTGAAATCAGAGCAATTTTTGAAATGTGATTAGAATTAGGTTGGATTGCTGAAACTGTTACTTTTGTCCTTCCTTCTCATATGTCATCAACTGAGTCCTATTTTTTTTCAATAAAAATACCGAAACAGTGACGCCCTATTATAAAACAAGCTAAAAACATTGTAACACAACAAAAATTGTGCGACACTTTTGGACAACGAGTAAAATAATATTTAAAAAATCCATTTGAAATGATATATATATATATATATAAATATATATAATAATTTACTATAATAATCAAATACCTACAGACACGTTTCATCCTTTCGGGAATAATTAGTGCAGGGTGTTAGGATTAACACCAGTCAACCGATCCGAATAGGGCAACGAAGCTATTTCTGGCTCGATTTGCAAGGACCAAATCCATTTGGCCACCGTTAACCGCTAGAAATACTGTTAAAATTAATATATATATATATATATATCCAACGTCCTTAAGTAACTGTGTTTCTGTGGAACGAACTGGGTTCGAACTTTGTACACCCAGGTTGACAGCCCGTGCCGTTAACCACTGGACCACGGTTACCTCCTTGTTATAGTTGTCGAATTTTGGAGGCTGTTTTCATTCCAAATGCCCGGGCAACGCCGGGAGCCGTACTTACAAATAATTATTGAAATGTGGCTTGAACTTTTTCTATCATAATGGATGCAATGAAGAATTTCCAGACAGGATTGTGCTCTTACATCCAAAGCCACCAAAGTCTAGACCAGGGGTTCTCAATCGGGATCCACATGGATCCTAAGGATCCATGGAATATTTGAGAGGGTCCACATGCAATATATATCAGGTTGGTGGTCTACAATGATATTTAGGTGGTCCATGAATAAAACCAATTCATAATGATGTTTATTATTAAATTTTTTATTTCTACTGTAATTTTGGTTTGACGTGAGAAACTCTGAAGTAGACATTCAAACGAATTTGAATGTATTTAATATAGAAATTGAAAAATTCATAAAATTGCCTTGAAAGCAAGAAAATAATCGACAAAAAGTGATAGGAGCTGGTTTTAAATATACGTTTCAGGCAGACGATTCTTTTCCTCTTGTATTTTCTGTTTGACCTTTGCCCTCTCATACTATGACCAATAGTTATGAGGGGGTCCACCAAGAAAAAAGAAAGAAAAAGAAATCCATGGATAAAAAAAAAACACTGCCCTAGACAATTGTTGAGGTTGCTTGTTCTCTGTTGGCTAAGGTATATTTCTCTGCAATTCTAGGAGGTCCACCTTCCCAGGCTTTATCTTTTCACCCTTTGAGAAGGGGTTAGTTTATTGCCAATCGCTTGCTCAGGCATTTTTCACATAGTACTCTTTCTCTAGAGCGCTGCCTGTAAAATCCCACTTCCCCTACCTTGTGTCACATCTTCCCAGCATGAGAGAGAGATAAGCATCCAGTGACGGATCAGCTCGAGTACAAATATCGTGCAGCATGTCAATGGCCCTTACCAGTTCAATGTAGGTTAATGGTCCTTACCTGCTCAGCATTGAACTATAAACCCATGCGCAGTGACGTCGAAACTCAGCGAGTTTTTTCCCCCCGCCTAGCATCGTATTAATTGTGCGACTTGCTTACGTTGGAGATCGAGAGCAGCCGTCGTTATCCGCGTAAACGATTAAGAAAAAAAAAAATAAACTCATCTCTTTTCGATGAAAAAGGGAAATTGAGTATGGCTTAACTAAGTGCTCGACGGAGGCAGCGGAGCGGTTGAGAGAACTGTGATAAGATGGAATACTTTTTACCAATGTTATTTCTGTAGAGTTTTCCTCGTGCATCTGATAAGAGAGCGAAAGAGAAAGAGGGGAGAGGGGTAGTGGGACGAGAGAAAGAAGGGGCGAGACAGTGTGAGAAGGGAAAGAAAAGAAAATGTTTGTGGGCGGGAGAAGCTGTGTTTTGTTTTAACCGGTATTTCACCAGACCACGAAGAGACCCTTTAACGAGAACCATTTTGACCTCTTGAACCCGAATACAACCTATAAAAGGGTTGAGGGCATCTTCTAATTTTTCTTGCTTTGTTTTTTGTTTTTACAGTGCTCTTTGAAATGCGACGGCAGGGTAGGATCTGATCTGCTAGGTTGATAAGAACGTGGGACTTGAGATTCAATGCTTGAAATAATCCCCAGTATTTAACCCGACAAAAAAATCATTCCATTAAAAGTAAATCGCTTATTCATTAAAATAAGATCTTTGATTGTTTAAAACCCAGTCGTTAAACGATTAAAACAAGCCCCTTAATACATTAATAATAGGATTGATAATCTATTAAAATGCGATTTTTAATCCAATAAAAACGAAACCCTTAATCCATTAAATAAAGACTTTTAATCTTTTAAAAAAATGAGATTCTCAACCCATTACAAACAAATCGTTAACCCATTAAATAAAATATCGTTAATCCATTAAAATAGGAACGCTAGTAAATCAAAACCCTTAATCCATTAAAGATTAGATCGTTAATCCATTAAAAAGATTGCTAATATATTAAAATAATATTGTTAACCAGCCAGAAACAAGATCATTAATCCATTAAAAAAGATTGCTAATATATTAAAATAATATTGTTAACCAGCCAGAAACAAGATCATTAATCCATTAAAAATTAGATCATTGATTTAACATTAAGATCGTTAACCCTAAATAGAATATCGTTAATCCATTAAAGTAAAATTGACAATGAGAGAAAAGTTACGGTAGAGAAAGGTCGAGGATTAAATCAATCAAAACCTGAACAGTCTATGTCACAATAAATAATTTAAATTAAACTTACGTAAGTGAATATACGCTAATATTTATGTAATATTTATTAATCTCTATTTAATATTGAACAATTATAACAATATTATTTTAAGCTTATTTTACGAATATATAACTACTAGTATATTATTCTCTCTTTCTCTCGCTACTTATCTCTCTATAGATTTATCCATATATATATATATATATATATATATATATATATATATATATATATAGACTTCTATCAATTTGAGTTTTTTGTGCATTGATATTCAAATTAAAACTTTTTTTTCTATTTATTTAAAAAGTAAATACAACTTTCTTATATATGCCAGTCTATGACACAATAAATAATTGTTAAAAAATCACAGAATGTCAACAAATCACAAAAAATTTGGATTATTCTGATTACTGTTCTCATCTTGAGATTTATTCTAGCAGCGTTTCGCCCGATGTAACTTCCTTACTTCTTCAGGTGTATCTTGTTTAACTCAAGAATATTTTTGTCAAACTCGAGAATCTACAGGGAATTTCGAACGGAACACGTGGCGTAAGAAGTAAAGTACTAAGTAAAATTCAATTCTCAGTGTCACTCTTCTAGAGTTTGAGTGTTCCATCGTCAGTGCTGGCGATATCAATTGTAAATTGCTTAAAAATTTTTAATCTGTTATCGCTGACGAGCCGAAAGCATGTTACCTCCGTGGATTAAATAAAAGATTCCGTCCAAAATCGCGCACACTGATTCCCGAGTTCGACAAGATGAAGGTCGGTGGTTATATCAACCGAAACGTTCTGATAATAACACTCAAAGTGAGAAGAGTATTCTGAAAAATCGAAATAATACAAAGTCACAGACAAATGTCAAAATGTCGCAGAACAATAAAATGTCACAAAAAAAAACACCAAAGGTCGCAATAATCATAAAATAATAATAATAATTCATTAAAAAAAACGTCACAACGAGAACAAAGAAATAATCTCTTCTCTAATTTACTGTTTTTATAGAATATGCATTGCTAGTCTTTCTCTGCTTTTTTTCCATGGTAACTATTCGATTTGACATTCTCCGCAATAATTTATCTTACTACCAACACTGCAAACAACTTGCCTTTCCTTCCTTTGTTTACCTAAAACCAAACGAACCTTTCATGGCTTCTTTTCAATAACTTTCCACCTGCGGAACACGTTTCCAAGAAAATGCTTCTCTACAGACTATAGCATGATCGTTTTTAAGTCCAATACAAACAAATATCTGTGGAGTCATCCTCTGAATTAATCATCGTGCTCAGTCCTTTCATAGTACTGAACCATTATTGAACTGCTGACCTCATTAGCCCTCCTCCTCGAGTTACTTTTGCCAAAATGTTAAATCAGAATATAATCAGAAAGTCACACAAAATGAAAAAGTCACAGATTAAACTACAAGAGTCATCAAAAGTTAAAAAACTCATTTTAAAAAGCAATAAAAAAAAAATGACACAGCAAAAAATGTAAAAATAAATAGTTTAAATTTTATAAATATTACAAAGACAAACAAAAAATCACTTCAATTATTTGCAAGTGATTCACTCGCTGAAAAAAAAAAATGAGGGTCATTGAAAAGATGTCTTTCATCGTTAACCCAATTTCTGATTGATGTAGATGTCAGGTTTGTTTAAAGATTTTTAAGACCTCTTTAATTTAACGCCATGGAATTGAATAAGGTCTTATCAACGGATACGTAAGCAGTCACAAATAAATGACGGATATAAATGTCTTTACGCTGTTAAAATAAAATGGAATTTTTTTCCAGGGACTTTTGCTTATTGTACTTTTTTTCTGTGCTTTTATTTTCATTCTGCAACATAACATCTGCTATTTTTATGTGAAGCCGAAAACCTTAACACGTATTCTTGGAATTATAATGGAACTAGCCTGAGTGCTCGGCGTTGCCAGAGTGTTTGGAGGTGTGTGTTGAGCAAAAAAAAAAAAAAAGAAAAAAATAGTTTGAGTAGCCAGACAGGCTCGAACCCGTACCGCGAAAAAGGAAAAGAACGGGGAGAGGGGGACGTGATGTCTTTGCCGTTGCGTCCATCGTCAAACCGAAAATAGCGAATATTTAAATTAAGGATAGTCAATCGAAAAGAGGGGATGATTTTCGAAAATATCGGTAAAAAAGCGATCCCCTCCTTGTAAAAAAAAGTGTCCAGTTGAGGGTGAATAAATTCATGTTTTTAGCCAATTTTTCGATATTTGTCGTCCAAAGGGTCGAGCTTCAAAACGATACAAATCTTGTGAAAATCTGTCGTCTCTGTCGAAAGTTTAGGCATACATACATACATACATACATACATACATACATTTAAACAGACAGGTGAGATTTATATTATAGATGGCGACGCACAGGGTGCCACAAATTAGACACTCGAACAAAGGTTTCTCGGCTTGAAGTCGCATATAGAATAATGATAAAAGCAGTCGAAATTTCAAGGAAAACCCTCGAATGCGGAAACTAATCCACATAAACTACAAACGCCAGCTGGCCACATAGAAACTGCAACAGAAGTAAAACAAAAAGATAGAGAAGCACACTACATCGATCCGAGAAAACTGAAATCGCAGAATTGTAAGTTCACTACCCCTCGCCCCCAAATTTAATATTGACATCGACTAACACTATAACGAATAGTCGAGAAGGGTCAAGGAAGATTTCAAGACCAAGGAGATAAACCCTTAACTAGACCTCCACAAAGTGCGAAGGAGATTGTGAATTGCCACTGCAATTCCAGTGATGACCAATGATCATTGCCAGCGGGAATTTGCATATTACATTAAATAAAATCTGTTTTAATAATTAGCTGTTAAATATTTTATCTAACTGATTTTTGCTCCAAGACAGTGGTAAACATAAGACAAACACAACAAAGGCCTTAAAATTCAATACAAATTTTATTTGATCCTCGGTTGACCAAAAGGAATACCCATTTTTGCCTCTTTAAACGGCTGTTGTGATTAAGCAAATTCATTTGCTAAGGTTATCGAAAGAGGTGAAGCGTACTGGAAATCTTGGAGACTTGTTGTCACCCGACTACAGGGAACACCACCAGTTGTTGTAAAAGAGTATTTTCTGATGATGACCTGTGTAAGAACTACCAGTGAATGCAAATAATAATAAAGGTCAAAATATAAGAAAAAAAAAGAATTATTTGTAAGAGAAATTGAAGGGGGAAGGGCATTTCTTTGTCCATAACGTTAATAGGTTGAAACACGAGACGAGAGAATGTTATTGCTCTGGGAAAAAATGTGGTTGGAAAATTAGAAGAAAAAAATAAAAACACTTAAGTTTAGTAAAGTTAAGTAAGAATAATTTAAGACAAAAAATACATACATAAATTTGTGTAAGTTATAACTGACGCAAATTTATATAAATACTTTATATTTAACAGATGACAATGTGTCGCGGGGAGAAGGGAGTCTAACAGAGAAAAGGGACAGTATAGAGATCGGAGTCTATGAAAAAGATCCAAGAACTGTTTGTTCATCGACAAAAGATCAAACAAAATAAAATCGTTGTTTTTGTATAAACAACTTGTTATCTCATGCAAGGGGAATAACTCTTCCAAAAGTGTAAACAGGGTTTGATCTCTTACATCAGAAACACCAGATTTTGTCAGACAGACAGTAAAACTCGATCTGATTGTGTTGCATTCGTATGAATTCACTGTCTTTTTGTTTTCATGTTAAATGGATACTCATCTATACACTGTTTAATAAGTTATTGCGTTCTTTTTTTAGCCTGTTCGTATGCAAATAAAAGAATGCGATCAGTTGACAAAAAAAAGGAATAGGCAGAGTACTTATTACTAAGGTAGTTATTGTTACGATGTTAATACCAGAGTTTAAGTCTCATGCGTGTCTAAAGAATGGGTACATGTTTTATAAATTTCAAGAAATTAAACCATATGATAACATATAATCTATTATAATAACGTCGTATTTCCGTCTGTTTGTTTATTCACAATTTTATTAATATCTACAAAAGGTACACTATTTCACTATATTTATACACTTTTATGCCAGCATGATTTCTATATATATACTATTTATTCAAAAGAAAATATATATTCACAAAGTAACCTTATTTGCATATTACATTAAAGAAAATCTGTTTTAATAATTAGCTTTATCTTATTAATTGGTTGCTGTAATAAAATTGCTTTAATTGCTTTATTTAGCAATATTATTTAAAGTTGATTTAGTTAAAATAAGAATTATGTATATAAACGGACACGTTTGGAAGGCTAAAAACAACGCATTTTTAAATCAATAAATTTATTTGCTTAAATCAGATATATTTCGATGCTATACATCTTTGTCAATGAAGAATCTGCTTTTTTCTTTTTCCTGGCACGGTGTAATTCTGCGAGCGACAGTGTTAGTGCGTGATAACGATTTGAAAAGAAAACAGACTCTTCATTGACAAGGATGTATATCAGCGAAATATAGCATCGAAATATATCTCTGATTTAAACAAATAAATTTATTTATATAAAAATGTGTTGTTGTTAGACTTCCAAACGTATTCATTTATATACGTAATTCTTATTTTAAATTAACATGCAACGCTTCAAATGCAGATTATAATTTTCATTAATTTAATTTATTTTTTAATTTAATTTATATTTAATTTTATTTATTTTTAATTATTATTAGTTGACGCCGGTTGCATTTAAAAGCAGAAGTCCATTTATTTATTTAAGCTATGAGAGTTATTTCCCCTGTAAGTTATGAGAGTTATTTCCTGTGTGATTTTCATAGATGAAGATGGATGATTTTTTATGCTTCCATTAATCCAACACGTGGTTCATTTTCAGAAAAATCGTAACAAGTTAGGATATTCGGTGTACCTTAAATCATATGTGACTAAACCCTCCGCCCAGCAATATGTTTTGACCTGTGAACGCCGAATATATCCAACAAGTACAAAAATATTTTTAAAAGTCCTTAGTTTAAAGCGAATTATTTTTGCTCAAAATATAATTTCTAATACTACTCTATTTAATATTTTCATGAGAGTGTATTTACGTATTGTTTTTATTAGCAAAAATAAATACACCCATCGTAGTTACTCCGTCATGCGTGATATCTCACGCATAAAGTGACAAGATTTAATCACGGACACCAAGGTTCTCTTCCGCTCAGGGATGGAAAGCACAGAAGCCACAATAATAAGACACCGTCTACGCTGGGCTGGACACCTTGTCCGAATGTCTGACAACCGCCTGCCTAAGAAAGTTCTTTATTTAAAATTTGGCATTAGAACCAGATCCAATGGCGCACCAAAACGCCGTTTTAAAAATTACCTGAAATCTACTTTTACAGCGACCAAAATTGACACAAACGAGAGGTCAATGCAGCCAACAGGGAGGGGGGGCTTGAGAATAAAAATATATGAAAACACTGAAATCTTCGAAAATAACAGAAGACAAAAAAAGAAAAAAAAAAAGAAACAAAAAGAACCCTAAGAAAAGCTGGAGGTCAACAACCTGAGAACCCTCCTACTATTCCCCTACGACGGCTGCAGCCGCCTTTTCCGTGCACAAATAGGACTTGTTTCACATCGCAGGAGATGTCAATGAGCAAAATGTATACTCATATCCGAGTTCTGCCAACTTAGTTACTCCCTCATGCAAAAATTAAGTAGTGTATTGTTTTTCTTTAAAATTTCACAAACCTTTTGTGCACTGGCTATAAAGCGGTAGAAGTTAGATCAAAATAGACATTGACATACCCAGGTACTGTATCAACGTCATTTAATGGGTGGGTATGGACTAGTTTCTTTCTTTATTTTGTTAACATTTTATGGATATTCGTTTAAGAATACGGCGGATGCTCTATTTTTTTTTAACTATTCAGGTAAAATGTCTGCATGTTTTTTACAGCATCGATATAAACAATATAAAACTAATATGTTTAAATACGCGTGAAAAAAAAACCATAAGCAATAAACATGAAACGACTGTTTTGAATTATTATAGTCTAAATCGAGACGAGTTTGAAAATTTCACAAAATACTAAAACATGAAAAATTACTTGTTCACAGACAAAAAAAAATGATATTATGCCGGGTGTATGGTTACCTGATTTAATCAAATAAGATATTTTGTTTTAAAAAATACCTCGATACAATCCCTGGTGACTACAGCCGTTGCGAAGTCCAGATAGCAGCCCTAAAAAGGGAAATATCAATTCCTAAAGGGATCTCTAATATAAATATATTCCAGAGATAACCTCATTACAATAGCTAGCAACATCTTCTAGAACCATTGTCAATAAATTCCCGTCTCCCCGCCCCCCCCCTCTCTCTCTCTCTCTCTCTCTCTCTCTCTCTCTCTCTGCCTACCTACCTAGACCAGAGCGGAATTTCCATGAGCAAAGTTTCTTTTACATAACTGCCCATCTATGGAACTCAATAGCATTGAGGCTGCTCCGCTACTGATTATAACATTGGCATTTCCAGGTCCAATTTAAACAAGTTTCTGTTAAGCTGTCCTCTTTCTGGCCAGTTGTAACCATTGTTACTAATTCTTTTGATGTTTCACTGTCTATCTGACAAATATAATAACCCTTATCCTCCAGTGGCCTGCGGGTCTTGATTAGGGGTGATCCTCTGTAAGAAAAGAAAAAAGACAGAAAATGTCTCAAACTTGAAAGTTAAAAAAAGGAAATATAAAAGGCAAAAATCGATAGAGAAAGCAGAAAGTGGAAAAAAAAAAGAAAAAGAAAAGAAAAAGAAAAGGCTTGATTACAGGAAAAGGTTTGGCAATGTATAAAGGTTGCGGCCATGGATGAAAGCAAGAAAAATTGTTTAGCATTAAGAATGGTTTCATGCTGTTGTTGCTAAATGTTATTATTTTAATTATGATTAATATTATTAATTTACATTATTATTAGGGAATATTAAAAGGAGACACATTTCGAGTAAAAATTCGAGTTTCGTTTTTTAGAAAAAAAAAAACACGAAACCAGGTCAAATTCGGTAGCCGTTTTGTTTTGGTTCGGCTTCTTCACATAATGCTTACAGTGTTCAAACGTACTTTTCTCAATTTTAGATGCATAATACTAATTGGATTTTGAATAGAAATGATTCATTATTTAATAATATCTAACCAGAACAACAACATAAAACTATGTTCACGGTTATACAGATTTATTCTTGCGTTTTCCAATGGCTGCGACCTGCCTAAATTGCCATGAATTCTCTTTCCTTTAGTCGACTTTTGTGTGACGAACCGGTTATATTTTTTTAAAAAATTAATACATATTGCTCTTTATTATGGATTGAGGGAGTTATTCTTACCCACAAAACACGTAAACAAGCACTAATCAAAAAAGATACATTAGAAATAGAGTGAAGACATCCGAGTCCTTGCCCGTTAATTTAGATTTCTTTTCCCTTTTCTGGCCGATCACTTTGGGCGAATAAATCAAGCTTGGAAGATAGCCAACATAATCCGTAATGGATCCCCCCCTCCTCCTCCTCCACCTCCTCCTCCACCTCCTCCTCCTCCTCTCATATCCCTACTCTTTTTACGCCTCTCGCCAGTAAACTCCGTTTTTTTGTTTTTTTGTCTTTGTTTTTGTTTTTTTTTTAGTTTTGGTTTCGGTTTTATTTATAGGTCACTGGTTTTGTTCTTGTCAACATCGACTTAGGGGTGCTGATAAGTTTGGTGAGTTGACAATAATCTTAGCGAGTCAACTGTACATCTCTCTCTCTCTCTCTCTCTCACACACACACACACGCTGTCCTCAACCCCCGATAGTTAAAATAACCCTTGATTCTATTGTGTCCCTAAAGGTCAAGAAAAAGGCGAGATAAAACCGGTGGGAAAATAAAAATACGCTAAGAAAAAGGAAAAAGTGCCCGGATAATGTCAAATAAAAGTAGGTCGAAGATTTCATACAAATGATTCATGCCGTAAAAGGGGCCTTTTTTCAGATTTAAGAGACAATAGATACCTTCTGTAAAGATGCTTGAGCAGAAAGTCTATAGTTAAATGGAAGATTACCTATCTCCATCTACATTTATCCAGAACCGACGTTATTTGAGTTTTTCATTCTCTTATGCTAGTTGCTTAACAAAGGCTTAAAAGTCTAGTTTACCCTACTATTTATTTCATAGCTTGAGAGTTATATTTTCCTGCTTGTATATGTAACTCTGGTTGTAAAATATAACAATTAAAAATAAATTACTTGATCATTTTTCGTAATTTCTGAGGTACGCTTATATTTTTTTAATAGCAAGGAAGTATTTCATCAAGGTTTCGTGTCATTTTATTTTTAACAGCCATATTTCAAAACAAAACCGCCTACATGTTTTCTTATTGCTAAATGGGCTTCAAGTACGGCACAATCACGTTGACACACCGGTTCTCGACAGATCGCAGAAGTTAAGCAACGTTGAGCCTAGCCATTGCCAAATGGGCGACTATTTGGGAAGGCTAGACGCTGTATGAACCTTCTAGGAAGGTTGGGCGTAGAGCCAGCACCCCCATCCAAAAGAAAGGACTCCTCGCTACAAAAGCATCTACAAAGTTGTAGATGACCTATGCCCTTCCAGGGGTTCAAGGATATGGATGGATGGGAAATACGTTTCATCGTATGCTTTCACCTTGAAATTATCTTACGTCATGCAGGAAGACGGACACTTAATCATCTTATCAACACTCCTTATCTCTGTATCTATTTTGTAACTACACCAAAATTTATTTTCCAACAAAGCATTATTAAAATACATAATATCATATCTACTCTTTATATACACATGTACAGCATCTCCTTAACATGTCACACTAAATAAATATTACTTTTTTTATTGTTAAACACGTTTCATCCTATCATTCTTACATTCTCTTCAGCCATTCAGAATATTTCTTTTTCATTATTTAACTCAACCTGCTGCCAATTTTAAATAAACCGTTAGCATTCTACTAAAGAAGGAAAGATGGCCGCTGTTCTTTCTCTCTATATATATCGTAAAGAGATTTGGGTTAATTTATCTTCCAAAATGGCTCGAATGGGCAAAATTTGCTAAACATTTTAGAATCGATCTAATGGCGCGACTACGATTATATGCTAAAATATTTTTCTCTACACTCCGTACTAGACAATATTTCTACACTCAGGCCATGCCAACTGTTCAACAAGTTTAATAGATTTATATCTTCGAAACAATGGTAAAGTTGTTATTGATTATTAAATATGGACTAAATTGTCGCAAATTATGAAATGACCTAAAAAAAAATATAGGGCATAATAACATTATAATATGACATAGTAAAATTATGAGACGACATAATAAAGTTATGAGCTGAGATATTAAAATAATCATATAAGAATAAAATTTTAGCTGTTATGAAATAACAATTAAATTACGATAAGACATAATAAAAGTATCATATGACATAATAAAATTATGAGCTGCTATGAGAACACATAATTAAATTACGGTAAGACTTAATAGAATTATATGACATAAAAAATTACGATAAGACAAAATAAAGTATAACATAATAAAATTATGATAAGACAATAAAATTATCATATGACATAATAAAATTATGAGCTGTTATGAAATAACATAATAAAATTACGATAAGACATAATAAAATTATGACATAATAAAATTATGAGCTGTTATGAAATAACATAATAAAATTACGATAATACATAATAAAATTATCATATGACATAATGAAGTTATGAGCTGCTATGAGAACACATAATTAAATTACGATACGACTTGATAAAATTATAATATGACATAATAAAACTATTAGCTGTTATGAGATAACATAATTAAATTATAAGACATAATGAAATTATCATATGTCATAATCAATTTATGAGATGACAAGATTATTACATAATTTATTCGACGATATAATAATTTTTATTAAATGACATCAAATATATACAATTATGTAATGATATACTAACTTATGATATGTCACAAATTAAGTATGAGATGTCATATTTTATGAAATGACATAGGATATAAATACGTAGATGCCATGATGTTGTCACCTCATAGTAAATTATGAGATCACATGAAAAAATATGAGGTGACATAATAAAATGTTATGACTTGACATAATGCATTATGTTATAAAATTTATGACGATAGAATTAAACTATTAATTGTATCCATTGTATTGATATAGGCTCTGGCGCTTGCTTATCAAATCTTCAAACGTGTGTGACTGTAAATTTGTGTATCTAGAATTTCACGTCTTCCTTTATTGCAAAGCCAATTTGCAGCACATCGACGGCATAAAGAACAATGACACACTTGCAACAAGTAACCTTTATTTCTATTGACATTTTCGCTGTTTCAATCCACTAAGTTCCTGTCAACATCCTCTTCCTGTAACTACGTTTCCTTTCACTCTCCGCCCCACACTCCTTTTCTCCTCTTCATCATTCCCCACCCCCTCTTATTCCTTCTTTCTTACCTGACATATTGTTTAACATTATCATCTTGCAGGCAGTTAAAACAGTTATGGTTTAGTTTAGTTTTGTTTTACGGCATATCGACGTTTTGAATAATACCAGTGAATGTCGTAAATGTCTCGAGTTCTAATGCACGATGCCTTCGCCTCTCAAGAAAAAATATCGTCCACCCATGGCATCTTTATCTTTATATTTACTATCATGTAAAAGAAACGTTTTATGTATGTCTGTGTGTGTGTTCGTTCCCTATGGACTCGAAAACAGCTAGGCCGATTTTTATCAAATTTCACGCGAAGGTACTTTATGTGCCTATCAGTGTTCTTAGATAGGCTTTGTATCGGAAAATCTTCGATGAGTATCGATAAGTATCGATAATCAATATAATCCAATGAAAGAAAAAACAAGCGGTTTTGACCATGGTTTACATCTTACACAGTCTAACATCACAAGTGCATTTGATAAGTTTTATTGCCACACAAGCCGAAAGCCCGACATATAAAATCAAAAGTAGGTTCTTTAATATGACAGTGGCGCATTAGAAATGAATGCTTCTGTTTAGTGCACAATTGCACCAGGATACTTGACTTTTTAATTTAACTTAAATTCAACCCATTATCACCACATAAACAGTAAGGCCAGACATATTAAATCAACAGTAAGTTCTTTGATGATACGGCACAATCACGTTGACACATCGGTTCTCGCCAGATCACCGAAGTTAAGCAACGTTGAGCCAGACCAGTACAAGATGGATGATCATTTGGGAAGACCAGGCGCTGTATGTACCTTCTGGAAAGGTTGGGCGTGGGGCCAGCACCCTCACCCTGTAAAAAGAACTCCTCGCTACAAAAGCATCTACAAAGTTGTAGATGGCCTATGCCCCTCCAGTGGCTCAAGGCTATGGATGGATGGAGGTTCTTTGATATAACAGGGGAAGCGTCCGAAATGAATGTTTGTCGAGAGCACAATTAAAACATGATACTTGCTTTTGCATTTTAAACTTTAGGACATTATATATAAAAAATAAGTTTATAAAATTAACAGTAGGTTCTCTACAGTGCAATGTAGACGAGAATGTATTGTGGACTAAGTCACTACGGGGTAGTATGTGAATCTTCTCCCCGGTGCACCGCGATGTGTCCTTAATTAGAACAGGCAATCAATCGATTTGATTGAAAAATGGACGATTTACTGATTTCGATGACAATAAAAATATGAGCGTGTGAAATACTCGTTGATCATCATTCAATCGCAGGCAACGCCAGGTGTCCCTACTAGTCTTAATAAAATTCAGAACCATTTCTGTAATCCAGCAATTTTATACAAATAAACTTCAGTTTATGCCTGATTATCTCCCTTTTCAAAAAAGTAGTAAAGAGTGATGGCATGAGTGAACATGAAAATACTTTAGCGCATTATTATGTAGACGAGCAGGGTGTTGTAGTTTTCTGGAAGCATTGTGCGTAGTGTGTAAAGAGTTGGGTTTGAAGGCTATCACAATACAGGTTGGTAAAAAAGAAACATCATTGGATACGATATAAATAACAATATTGAAAGATTTCAAAAAATTTTCGATGATTAATTATTTATTTATCAACGCAATTATGTTCAACTATTAACTGTATCGGTGGTGTTATGTTCTTCCAGGAGCCAGAAATTATGATTATAACTTCTGAACTCTTGCAAAAACACACCTTAATCGAATTGTTATACATATTTTTTCTCTTTCCGAAGATGAGTTTTTCCTCGAAAATTCCAAGAATATATTACGTTTTTTTCTACCAAACTGCATTGTCATAGTCTTGAAATACAACTCTGCATTGTATAGATAATTTAAAACAAAAATCATTAAATGATCGTTATAATACTCTTCTTGTAATATTTATTTTTGTACACCACAAATAATAGTCTAATATATATAAACAGCTATATGTCTGTCTGTCTGTTTGTCTGTCTGTCTGAAAGACCGGCAGACAGTGAGACCGACAGACCTGTCGGCCTGTCGGTTTGTCTGTCTGCTGGTCTGTCTCTCTGACTGTCTGTCTTTATATTTTCAAACTCTATCTCCTCCGAAACTAAAAGTTGCAGAGCAGCGCTAGGAGCCTCAAATGATTAGACTTTTTACAGGATATTGTTAAATGGGTCTTCAGCTGGTTAAAATTGTTTTTAAGGGGTCAAAAATAGGTTAAAATTGTTTTTAAGGGGTCAAAAATAGGTTAAAATTGTTTTTAAGGGGTCAAAAATAGGTTAAAATTGTTTTTAAGGGGTCAAAAATAGGTTAAAATTGTTTTTAAGGGGTCAAAAATAGGTTAAAATTGTTTTTAAGGGGTCAAAAATAGGTTAAAATTGTTTTTAAGGGGTCAAAAATAGGTTAAAATTGTTTTTAAGGGGTCAAAAATAGGTTAAAATTGTTTTTAAGGGGTCAAAAATAGGTAAAAATTGAAAAACTTGTTAAACATTTGTACATTCTTCTTGGTTTATTTTTTACTTTTAATCGGTTTATATGTGACTTGTTTCTGCAATAGTATATGTGCACTGTTGCCTCCGTCTAAAATGGTGGATGTCATCTGCGTCTGAAATCGTCTACTATGCCTGTGTCTCGAATGGTGTAAATTGTTTTCTCTAAAATAGTTAACGTTGCCTGTGTCTAAATGACATATATTGCATATGTCAGGAATAGTATATGTTGTCTGTGTCTGGAATAGTATATGTCGCTTACATTTTGAATGGTCTATGCTGCTTGTGTCTGTAATAGTGCATGTTATCTGTGTCTGGAAGTGTTTATTTTGCCTTTGTCTGGAATGAGTGATATTTCCTGTGTCTGGAATAGTGTGTTTGCATATTTGGATTCTGTCTTCCTAACCTGTTTTTTTTTTTTTTTTTTTTTTCATGTTTCAACTCCCCCCCCCCCCCCAAAAAAAAAAAGTTTCGTCTTAAATGTTGTAAACTATTTAACAGGCACGATGGACATCTTTTTCTTCATCCTGGGAAGCCAGTTTTTAGAATCAGTCTCGCTGTTGTAATTACGTCATTGAGGGCGTGTCCTGGAACGGATGCTTATGGACGCAAAACATCACACACACGCACGCACAAACGTAGGATTTGCATATTTAAAATATATTCTTACCGAACTTATTTAATGTATATTTATTATATGGAATCAGTTATTGTGTGTACGTGTGTGTGAATATACATGCAACCAAGTGTTCGTATAATGTGTACGAGTGTTTATAGACACCTTTAGCATAGATTATATGTGTGTAAAAATATACAAGATTAACTATACATTCCTAGTGTTGCCCGGGACACCTTTTATATTTTCATTTTCATTTAATATTTATTTTCTTAAAAATAATCGGTGCTTGTGCAATATTAATGATGCTAATCAACTTAAAAGTTCTTAAATTTAAGTTTTATATATATATATATATATATATATTGGTGATAGTAATTTAAGTGTGTATCACTTTATTGAAAGTGTCTAAAAATGTGTATTTTTGATAATAAAACAATATTCTAACTTCATATTTCTATTCATATGAAATAAAGAACATATCCAGTAACAATATTAACCAAAAGCAAGAACGAATTTTACATTATTTTGTTTAAGAAAATATTTATTTATCAACATAACTCCGATGCTTCAAAATTACTTTGAATAACCTCTTGTCAACTGATGATATTAATCGGCGGATTTGAGATGATGTGATGCTATAGGAAACTTCAAAAATCTTCCTCCAACGTTCATCCTTCGACGAAAATTGAACACCTCCTCCATAAACTTTCATCTTAATTATTGACCAGAGCTGCTCAATTGGGTTTATATCTGGAGAACAAGGTGGCCATGCCATCAAATTTTCTCTACTAATGCTTAATGATTTAAGGCAGGACGTCGTAGCCTTGGCTGAGTGGGATGGCGCATTGTTGTGCATAAAAATTAATTTGCAGTGATGCGCCAATGGAAGGTCATCAAGCCATTGTGACAAATGCTCATTTTAAAATAAATTATTTTATGCTCGTCAGTTAGACACTCACTGGTACTCGAAATGGTCCAATTAGTTCATCGCAGATTATTCCAGCCCAAAACATGACACCTCCACCTCCCTGCTGACGACGGAATTGATGAGGGGTAGGGAATCCAAGAGGACTCCAAACTTTGGCCCACCCATCTGGTCCATCAAGAGTTGCTCTGGCCTCATCGATGAAAAGAACATTTTCAAACCAGTTTTCCATGTATTTCTGAGCCCAACCCAAACGTTTTATCTTGTGAGTTTGGTTTAAATCAGGTATTGCTATGGGCTTAATGCTTCTTGCAATTTCGTTTAAGACATTGCAGCGTGTCTTCTGAACAAGGAAGGTATCCAGCCTTGTCAAATATAGCAGCACTTTGCTGCCCAGCTGCTTGATAAGTTGACGGCGAATTTTTCTAACATCATGAGCAGAAACTGTCTTTCTTGTGATTTTGTCCTTCCTTGGTTTGATGTTTGGATTTTCAACGAACGAAGACAATGTTCTTTGATCTCTTCCAAGCTCCGTGGTTAGATCTACAAGAAATAAACCTCCTTCAAGGCCTTCACCAACACGTTACTTTTCACTAGCTGTCAACCGATTCTTTCTAGGCATTTTGGGAGACCTACAATAAAGTGATACACACTTGAAATTATCAGAAAATAAAAAAATTAGCATAATTTTCAAAATATTTGTTCAAATCCCACAAAAATCAGGGAAATAAGGCACCTTGTTATGCTCTTCCAGAGTACTAAATTACACTTCTCTGCGCTATATTAGCAATTTCAAAATAAAAAGAAATATTGACCTGCAATTAAGCGATATACAGGGTTTTTATATATATATATATATATATATATATATATATATATATATATATATATATATATATATATATATATCCCCAAAACCTCTGGCCTTGATGGCGGGAAGACTAAAACTTGCTGCTATGATTTCAAATGATCTGAAATAACAGTAAGGGGGGGACATGATTTCAAATATTTCTCATATGATATATCTCACTCTTTTGGAAATAGGATACGATTATGAATATCGCCAGTATCAAATAATCCTTGTACACTGAAATTTACTTTATGTATGAAAATCAAAGAGAGGAGATATAACATGAGAAATATTTGGAATCAAGTCTCCTCTTGCTATTATTTTAGATCACTTGAAACCATAGCAGTTTAAGTCTCTCCTCCATCAAGGCTAGACGTTTTGGGAAAATATCAGATATTTGGTAATTCATATGCAAAACTAGGAAAACAAATGACAATGATTGAAACATTTATGTCTGTAAAAAAGTGCCAAAATAGGCTCTGGATAATGGATGATCCTGTTCATATGCGACCTTAAGGACAAATGTCACATAGCTCACTACACAATTCAGGGCATTACCTTTTCAACGAGCATTTATTTGTTAAATTCTGATCAATAGTCGCTGAGATTTGGAATTTATAAAATTGTTAAAAAATGGTAGTATATCTGTAGATATATATATATATATATATATATATATATATATATATATATATATATATATATATATATATATATATACTGGTAGCCAAATTGAATATTGAAATGCTCATATCTTTGGATATATGGGACGAAACTACATGACGATTTGCAGGCTTTTTGAAGATTATAATACTATACTATGGTTATGACAACTGGTAAAAAAAACTTTCAAATCAATAAAATATGGCGAAATTTGCCTACATTTATATATATAGTGGCCTACAATCCAGCTTCAGTTTTGCTGCTTCGATTTTCTCCCCTGTAGCATTGCCAGACCACTAATACATATTGACGATATAGATACGTACCACCACTTTATTGGGCTTGCTTTCGATCAGCAGTCACGTCGGTTTTGGATAATATTTCATCACAAAATAACTATAACTAAGTTTTTATTCGTTTAATAGAAATGTTTATTTTTACTGAATAGTAAATGTTAAGGAGTGAAAATAACTACTATTATCTCCGCTAAATAAATCGACCCCGCTATACTATCTAATTGATAAAATTAAATGTAAAATGATGTTTATTGTTAATAACATAATTGGGTTAAGCACATATTTTTAATGTCAAAAGAGAATTAAATATTACAGTTGTGTAATACAGGAGCAACAAGCGCGGGCCAGACAAACTGCTGCAAAGGCAAAACATGAAACACTACTGAAGCTGCATATTTATAAGTTCTCTTACCCAACCCCAACCCCATCCTCCCATTGCCACATCACTGCCCCCCCCAAAAAGCGTGAGACCAAATAACCAAGTTGAGTCAAAGAGGAAGGAAAGACCGATGAACTGACCAGGCCTCCGCTGGATAAGTGCGAAGAGAACTGGGACCTGGGGAAGGCTTATTACTACTCAAATTCCAGTGAAAACCAATAGCCGCTACCAACGAGAAATCAATGGCAAGCAGCTGTTGCGATAATGCAAATTTATTTGCAAATGTTATCAAAAGAGGTGGAGAGTACTGGAAACCTGGGAAGACCTGCTGTCAGTCAGCTT
>NC_136485.1:66362020-66379520 GCF_053919585.1 Euprymna scolopes | reverse complement strand
GTTTTTTTTGTATGTTTGTTGGTTTGGAATCGGAAATTAGGATAAATTTTTTCTGATTCTGGTATCATCTTCCATATTCAAAATAGTTCTAACTTTTTCAATTCCAAATTCCCGATTCCAATTAATCATTCGATAACTAGTAACTATTATCCACAAATCGAGGAACGAACCCATTTTATATATATACTAGCATGGCCGCCCGGCGTTGCCCGGCTATTTGGAGGTTATATGTTGAGCAAAAAAAGCGGTCAATTTTTTTTTAACTTTGACCCCTAATATCACCCCTTAAATGTTATTGTTTTGGGTTCAACTCAAGTTAATAAGTTAGATCCATGTCCAAAGAACCTATATCTAAAATTTCCAGTGTTTAGACACACAATTGTCGGAGGAGTTTGGTAGAGTTCTCAAAAGTCAAATCGTTGAACTTTGACCCCTTAATCGCCAAATTTCTGGGCAAAAACTGATCACATCGATTTTTCCAAATCTCAGTACCCTGTATATAAAATTTCGAGTCTGTAGACTAAAAATTGACAGAGTTATTGTGTAGAGAAATGTACACAGACATACATACACACACACACACACACATACACACACACACGTTCACTTTTATAGATATATTAGCATGGGTGCCCGGCGTTGCCCGGGTGTTTGGAGGTGTATGCTAAGCAAACAAAAAAAACGGTTAATTTTTTTTTAATTTGACCCCATTATGACCCCTTAAAATTTATTGTTTTTGGCTCAAATAAACTTATTAAGTTAGATCCATGTCCAAGGAACCTATATCTAAAATTTCAAGTATTTAGCTCCAAAATTGTCGGAGGAGTTTGGTAGAATTCTCAAAAGTCAAATATTTAAACTTTGACCCCCTTAAAATCCGGTCACATCGATTTTCCCAAATCTCAATACCCTGTATATCAAATTTCGAGTCTGTAGGCTTAAAACTGACAGAGTTATTGCGTATGGAAATGTACACAGACAGACACACATACACACACACATACACACACAGACACTTTCACTTTTATAGACATAAAAATACTAGATAGATAGATTTGTTTAACAAAAATGTATACGCATACATAAATATATATGGAAACAATTTTATGTTTACTATAAAATTTACAAATATTATGCAAGTATAAATCATGTAGAATATCTGCATGAATATAATTACAGGCAATAGTTAACTAAAGATGATTATCCCATTAAAAAACCGAAGCAACTAATAGGGAATCAATTAAAATGAATGTTTAAAAGAATATGCAAATTAGCTAGATCGTTTGCTAGTGAATGCAGTTCCACAACCAAGATATAACAAAATTGTATTTTCTTTTAAAATAGATAGAAAGAGGGGTTTTAATATGAATATCGATACACACAAAAGAAAACCAGATTTATACGAGTATATATATATATATATATATATATATATATATATATATATATATATATACACACTAGTAGGCCGCCCGCCATTGCTCGGACGTAAAATACACTTAAATTTAATGCATTTTTCGTATTTATTATTGTATTATATTGGACCCAATATATAGTAATGATGTAAAAAACTTTTTTTAATGACTCGAGAATCGAAACCAAAACGTTTAGCTTACGATTCACTTTTTCTTTGACGTTAATGCCTGAACTATGAAGACATGTTTGCTGCAAGGGGAAAAATTAAAGAACGAACGAATAGTTATTGCCTGTAATATATATATTACAAAATCGGCATAATCACGTTGACACACCGGTTCCCGACAGATCACCGAAGTTAAGCAACGTTGAGCCTGGCTAGTACTTGATGGGTGACCATTTGGGAATTCTAGGTGCTGTATGTGCTTTCCGTTTATCTCGGCATTGTTTCCAGTCGTCCTGAACATCCACTTGCCACTGGTATTCAACAATGTCGATTCAGGAGAGGTGTGGTAGGCAACTCTTGCCACAAAAATTTCACGCGCAGGCACCCTTATCGTGGGTATCCATAGTCTGTCAAGACTGAAGAAAGCCTTTATATATATATATATATATATATATATATATATATATATATATATATATATAAGTGAACGTGTCTGTGTACATTTCCCTAAGCAATAACTCTGTCAATTTTTAGTCTACAAACTTAAAATTTGATATACAGGGTACTGAGATTTGGGAAAATCTTTGTAATCAGTTTTCGGCCAGAAATGTGGCTGTTAAGGGGTCAAAGTTCAACGATTTGACCTTTGAGAACTTTAACAAACTCCTCCGACAACTTTGGGTCTAAAACTTGAAATTATATATATATATAGGTTCTTTGGACATGGATTTAACTTAATAGCTTGATTTGAGCCCAAAACAATCAATGTTAAGGGGTCATAATAAGGGTCAAAGTTAAATAAAAAATTTGACCTCTGCGGTCTCTACCAAATTACTCAGACAAATTCTGGTCTAAACATTTGAAATTTTACATAAAAGGTATTCAGAGATAGGACAAGTTTTTTAATCGGTTTGGGTCGAAAATTTTGTAGTTACCAATATATAAATGTATGTATGTATGTTTGCACGTCTGCCTAAAACTTTCGACGGAGGCGACTGATTTTACCAAGATCCGACTCGTTTTAAAGTTCGACCTTTTAGACGACAAATATCGAAAAATTGGCTAAAAACATTAGTATCTTCATCTTCAACTGGGCACTTTTCTACAGGGGGGGGGTCGGTTTTTTCGCCAACATTTTTTAAAGTCATCATCACTTTTCGGTCGTCTAGCCTTAATTTAAACCTACGTCAATTACGTTTGGCGGTGGTCGTAACAGCAAAGACGTCAGGTTTTTTCCGTTCTTTTGCTCCTTCGTAGTACGGGTTCGAGCCTGCCTTCCTACTACCACTTTCTTTTTGCTCAACAAACACCCCCAAACACCCGGTAACGCCAGCCTGAAATGCTAGTATATATATATATATATATATATATATATATATATATATATATATATATATATATATATATATATATATATATATATCATTACGTTCGCTTATTCTTTATTTTCCATTTCGTTTTGATTTACCCTCCAAACCCCACCACACCCGGCAACGCCGGGTACTCCCGCTAGTCTTTAATATAAATCTCACCTGTTTGTTCAAACGTATGTATGTATGTATGTATGTATGTATGCCTAAAGCTTTCGACAGAGGCGACGGATTTTCACGAGATTTGTATCGTTTTGAAACTCGACCCTTCGGACAACAATTGGTCAACAACATTAATTCCTTCACCCTCAAGTTGGCACTTTTCTACAATAAGGGATCTCTTTTTTCGATTGACTAGCCTTAATTTAAACTGTCGCCACTTCCTGTTTGGTGATGGACGCAACTGCAAAGGCGTCATCTTTTTTTTTCTCTCGTTTTTTTTCCTCCTACGCGGTTCGGGTTGGAGCCTGCCTGCCTACTCCCATTTTGTTTTAACTCAACACACACCTCCTAACACCCGGGCAACGCCGTGCACCCAGGCTAGTATATATATATATATATATATAATATTTTTTAATAAAATCAACAGTAGGTTCGCTACAGATCAGTGTAAACTACAGTGTACTGTGAATTAAGTCACTATGTGAAGCTTCCTCTCGGATCGCCACGGTGGTGTCCCCGACTAGAGCAGGAAATCAATCGATTTGATTAGAAATGAGCGATTTCACAAATTCCAATGAAAATAAAATTATTGGAAGTGTGGAACATTCGTTGTTCATTCAATCCTGGACAACGTCGGATCTCCCTACTAGTATATATATATATATATATATATATATATATATATATATATATATATATATATATATATATATATTAGGCACCGCCAAAAATGGCCGCAAAATCAAGTTGTTGTTGTGTTTTAAAACTAAATTACATTTATTAAAATCCATTATTTCTGAGTAACTTTTTTTTTTTCCAGAAAGATAAAACCCTGAATTTTATCATATAGAAAACAGAATAATGTAAAACTTTTTCTACTAGTTTTAATTAAATTTTAAATGTTAAATTTTCCCAAAAAGTTAACAATTGACATTTTTTGTCTTGCACAAAAAACGTACATAAATATTTAAAAAAAAAAAGGTTTTTGAAATAATTAATTTATTTATTTATTGTCTAACTAAGATTTAGGATGATTTTCTAAGAGAATATGCAAAAATATTATAATAAAAGTACCTGAATTTCAAATAATTCCACTTATTCATATAGCTAACCAGATTTCGCGTCGATTTCGCGACTCTGTTTACGTTTGTGTCTGATAAGGAGAAAACTATGGAAGACCAAACAGGCCAAAAAAACTTATTTTTCAGTGACGAAAATTTCAATGTATTATTAAGCTGAGGCTGGCCAGTACCAGATGGGTGACCATTTGTATGAGTTTGGTCTTTAATGTGTATGTGTGTGGGGGCCAGACTCCCCAAAATGGGGTGGGGGGCAATTTAAAGCAGAATAAAAAAAAATTATTTCAGCGCGTTTGGTCCACCGTAGTCGAAAGGCGGCAAACGTTTTCAAACGGGATCGAAAAAAATGATGCTATTTTTAACACAAAGGGCACAATATTTATCGAATTTTTTTCTTTGTATCGATTATTCAAAGCATGCCCTGTTTAATAATGGTCATGCATTATTCGGCTCGCTAAAAAAAAATTGTTAATTTATTTATCAAAAATTTTAAAATGGCTTTTTTCGTATAAATATTAAAAAAAATTTTTTTTTGTTTTGCTTAACTTAAATTAATTATTTTACTTAACATATTCACCGAATTTCACACTTCAAAACTCAAAAGCGGGATAATTAAACACAATCGAAGTTCTGATATTCAGACGTCAAAATAAGGTATGCAAACAAGTTTTTTTTTTTTTTAAATCTATAATTCTGTCCCTTACAACAACACAATATGTTTTGTTCATTTTCAGATGATTATTTTAAGCATATTTGTTCCCACTTCAAAACAAGGGGGGGTTTTGTAAGCAAAAAAATATATATATATAAATATCGTTTATGAAAAATAAGTACACTGTTATAAAGTTCATTCTTCTCCTAATAATCGCTGAAAATTTCGTATTGATCGGATAATTACCTGATTTTTGGTAGATTTTTAAAAAGACGGTCCGTCAAAAAGTACTGATCTGCCCCCCCAGTTTTGGCGGTGCCTAATATATATATATATATATATATATATATATATATATATATATATATATATATATATTTATTTATTTATTTATTTATTTATATATATATATATATATATGAGAGAGAGAGAGATAGAGAGAGAGAGCGAGTGAATTAACTACTTTGATTCATTTGTGTGTGTGTGTGTGTGTGTGTGTGTGTGTGTGTGTGTGTTTTCTCCAAGATTATACGGCCTTAGAACGAAGCAAATTCCTTTGACAGTAAAAACATTTTCTCAACGAAATGAAATACCAGCTTCTTCTTTTTTCGCCATCATTTCTCTCGTTCGGCTATTTTTGTAGGGAGAAGTAAATCTTTAAAACATACCGAGCAACAAAACTAACATTAACATATAACGTCTTTGAAGGAATGAACAACAAAAAAAGTCGCATCCGCCGTCAGCAATGACAAATTAGTTTATAAAATCTGTCAAGAAACGATTGGAACGCACACGAGAGTCGAACAATACTCGTCCCAGGACGGGTAAAATTAATCTCCGAGTAAAATTGTCTTACATCCATTTTATGTCCCTTTCACTAAAAATTAAAAATCAATATAATGATGCTAGCAAGCTTTGTGTCTAAAATGCTTATTCTAGTTTCAATCAAAATCCATTACATTGGTTTGATTTAAGAGAATGTTTAAGATTTAAGACTTAAGCTTTATGCAGATTAAAAATCAATATATAGTGTTATTGAACCTTACGTCTAGAATCTTTATTCCAATTTTTATCGGTCCTGGATATGACCTCAAACTATATCCAGTGGTGAGGCTCCAGCTTTCGGGCTTTAGGGAGTGTGGAGCCACCCTTTAATTGCCATTGCTCCCAAGTCCACTCTGACCCGGAGTGGTAGTACCTGTTAGAGTCCCAACTATGGGTTAAATAGAAACCGACTTGAAAACAACAAATGTATTTTATTAAACATTTTTTTCTTCAAAATCTTTGGATTTGGTATTAAATAACCTGAAAAGGGTTGATATGCCGTAAAACAAAAACAACCAACCAATTTTTTATCAAAATTCATTACATGATCTTTGATCTAGAACATGTAAAATTGAAGGCTTAAGTTAAACAGGTCTTAAGAAAAAATTGAAATACTAGTAATCTTGCTTTATTTGTGCCTAATAGAAAAGTGCGGACAGGCGAACGGATAAGGATGAATGTACAGGTCCACCCTTCCTTTGTCGGAGGACTAAAAAGTTGTTAAGTACATTTTCGCTTTGCCATGGTTCTCTCATACAAGTAAAGTTCTATTAAATATTCTCATTTACTTACGTGATGTTGCTAGTCTCAGTCTTTTCTATAAATACTATAATACTATAGCATGTGTTTTCCAAAATACCTGATCTATTCCCCGCTTCCATTGACTCAGCTCGTTTGACTCGTTGGTCTAGAGGTTTTTATAAATTCATTTTTTTGATACCTCATTGTACCTATTTACTATGCCTCCCCACGGGACAGAGTTAGACACCAGGGTCGTTTTTTAACGTGGAGGAAAGGTACAAAAATAAAAATTGTCTCAGTCGTGAAGGATTTCTCCTCCACCGAAAGAGAACAAGAAAATGAAGTGCGGCATCTGAAGAACAGATACTACACTTTGATCTTGTCCAAAAGGATACCTCATTGTAACACAGCTTTCTATTCCAGTTGCTGCTCAATTGCAAACTTTTGAAAATCTGCTTATGATTACTGTTTTTCTCCTTCCTATAGCATTGGCCTTTTCAAAATTTAAGTTAATAAGCATCGCCTGCTTTTGCAATAATCATCTTTCGTTCGTTTTAGTTTCTTGCACCTAATGGCTTCAAGTCTTGTCTTGAGCGATTTCAAACTTTTAACAAATCCGTTTTTAATGAATTGTTTCCAATCAATAATCCAAAAAGGTTTGATATGCTGTAAAAGATACAAACCTAACATTATTCCATTTCTTTCAAGATTCGAACCCGAAACCAAGAGATCAAAAGTGAAAGCTGATTCAATTAGACTTTTTATATACTGAAGTAGTATTTGGTGCAGTACTGTGGGATCACGCGTTAATCTTTTGTTTTTGTTTAGCGTCTTACATCGAATAGTTTCATGTCTTGTCCGAGGCGATTGTAACGTTGTTCGTGAACCAATACGTTGTGGCCTCAGACGCAAAGTAGACAAAGAATTAACAACGACCTTTAATTTTCATTATTCTCTCGTTACCGCTGTGGTGTCCTTCGCGTGATCGTCTTCTCGAACGTCATTCACGTCTCTAACGTGATCTCGAACGCTATTTACGTCTCTGACGTGCTCTCCTTTTAAAGTGTTTATTTTTCCCTACCGGTGACGTCATTTCGCGTGCATTTGCATACGCGCGTCCGCGCATGTTACAGATCTACATAAAAAAATATCAAATTTCAGAGAATTAAGATCCAGGCAAAACTTATGGGATAACCTGATATGATTTAGAAGCAAGTTTAATGTTAGAATCCCTGCGTTTAGATTATTAGTTTTTTTTTTTTTTTTGTTTTTTTTTTTTTTTTCTTTTTTGTGCTACCTTCACTCACCTTATGTCAGTTGGATTGATGACAATGAGGAGTGCTTTTGACTTCCGTCCTGATTAAATGCATAGATTACCAGCTTCATCTTCACATATGAAACATGACTCACTGAAATCTCATAAATCATCGCAACCTCGAATATTTTTTACACCAAGGGAATTATTTTATCAGATCTTCTTTTGTGGCAATAAATAAACAAATAAAATAAAAGGTTGGTACCGATACCTAATTGTTCTTCTCGGTTTTATTACTATTAATTTTAACTCATATAATATACTAGTAGGGATACCCGGCTTTGCTCGAAGTCAATTTAAATTTAATAGAATTGGAATTATATGTAATATCTTTATATTAAAATATCTCTCTCTCTCTCTCTCTCTCTCTCTCTCTCTCTCTCTCTCTCTCTCTCTCTCTCTCTCTCTTCCCTTCTCCTCATTTTACCGTCTTTCTCTGTAACTCTCTGTGTATCTTTCGCCCAACTCATTCCTCTTTTTTGTTTTACTGTGCTGAAAAATTCAGATACTGGAGCTATCTTTTTTTTTTTTTTTTTTAATGTAATACTGTATTCTCATATTTATTGCTTTTGGGCAACGCTAAATAGAACAAAACAATGACATTCTTAAATATAGATAATTTGGTTCCCTTCATCCGCTTTCAAAATAATATGAAAAGAAAGTATGCTAATAATCAAAATGATCCGATATGCACAATAAACCACTATGAAGTTGATATCTATTTTGTTTTGTTTTTGTTGTTTTGTTTTTTTGTTGTTGTTGTTGTCGTTGTTGTTTTTTTGTTTTGTTTTTTTTTTGGGGGGGGGGTATTAGCGTAACCCCGGAAAAATCATATCCAAAATTTAGAAAAAAGATTAATTTCTTTGGGTCAAATAGTTATTTGTATTATTGGATATTATCAAGAATTAAACGCGATTTTTAATGTATTATTTCTTTATTGGAATCCTTTGAGATTAGTAATTTATTTATTTATTTATTTATTTGCGGACTGTTATTCTCATCTCCATAGTTATTGTTGTTTCACCACGTTTTGGCCAACTCATCCTCTGGCCTTCTTCAGGTTATTATTAGATGCCGAGTCTTGCGGTTACGACAACTATAAAGATTAGGATAACAGCCAGTCCAGTTAAAAGTCGAAAACACTAACCGAAAACTCATAAAGGTTATATTTATTTTTTGATCGACGTTGCCTCAGATGTATAATATCTAAAATTTAGAAAAGTATATTTATATTTAAACTTTGAGGGTCAACTGGGTCTACTCAGCATTGTCAAGGTACAATAAATATAAGATTACATTATTATACTTAAAAAGGATAGATCCAGTAATTGAATTACATCATTTACATCACCAGTCCTGCTACCTCCTACTGCTCCTCTCTCTATTTCACTGCAGAACTGTTGTTTACGCGACTTTGCCGCACATTATGGTACACTTCCACGGTATATATTCTAATGAACAGAACAAACTTGTACATCCCAACGTAAATACACTAGACTAGCAACAAAATCTCACCTTTTACCGTAGAGGCCCTTAGATGCCATAAGATTTTTTATTTGTTCGCTTCTTTCCTCGGTCCTCTTGCCTTTGGGATTCCTTTCCTGTCCCTGGTTCCACGACCATAACTATACGTAGAAGTTTAAATATAATGTGAATTAAGTATCGTATTGTCAGGTTACACACCAAGTAAAATCCTGACTACTATAAACATGGTCAGATAAATTCACAATATGTTTCAGACATTGTTTATTTTGCTCATCTCCTTTTTACGACAGGAAGATGTGACACAAGGCTTAAAAATAGGATTTGAAACGAGCGCCCTAGAAGAGCACTCTGACCAAACAAAAATTGCCTGAGCAGCCCTTTCGGTATTCTCCCATAGGGGATGTCTAGGGCAATTAGTAATAAACTAACTCCTACTCAAAGAGTAATAAGACAAAGACTGAGTAGGTGAACCTCCTAGAACTCCACAGGACTATATCTTGGACCGACAGAGAACAAGCCATCCTCAAAAATACCCGTTTGATTTTGGTAGGAATGGTTAACAGACTTCGTTGATGGGTGAAAAGAAACGATTGTTTAGTGTTAGGATCAAGCTAAAACAAATAGACTTACTTCCCTTTGAATGATATGGGAGTGATTGCCCTTGGATATAGTAGTAGGGAGTAGTAGTTCTACCATGACACCTTGAGGACGAACCTCACACAACTCCCAATGAGATATTTACATCATTACATATCCAGTGGCTCAACTACTATAATCTCTCTCGTAAGTTGTTGAATAAATTTGTTAAACGTTCTCCTTCGTCCTTGTATCATTTTAAGTATTTCGCAGAAAACACACATTTTAAAATCCGTAACATTTAGTGAATATTTGGACAAACCTCACTATGTATTCTACCTAAGTACGACAAGCTATAATGTTTTTACAGATGTAAAATAAGTTAAAATGGTCGACTGTAATTTAAAGTGAGACGAATACTAGCCTTTCATTAGAGAGCACATCGAGACGTAAGAGAGGAGGCACTCCTTTCTCATGATTACACTATTTGTCCTTAATTACCATTTTATAACAAAGAATATCAAGTACCATCAGTCATTGGTATGACCGAACAAGGATTGAACCCTAGTCTCCTCTAACCATTATGCTAAATTGATTAGTCGACTTGAAATTATCTGATTTCGTTTAGATATTTAATTTAATAAAGTGAAAATGTACTAGACATTCGAGATATGGTTCCTTACCGACAATAATAACTATTCAATTTATAGAGTAACTAGCAGGACTACCCGGCGTTGCTCGGGACCGTATAAGCAATGAGAAAATTGAAGTTTATTCTGAACATATTTTTTATTCTTAGGATAGAGGAATTTTTAATGTCTATGTATTATTTCACCTACCCTAGGACGTTGGCCGGGGGTGTAGAGGTGGTGTAATAAAGATATTGAGAAGGGGGGTGTGCAAAACAGAAAGAAGAAAACGGGGGAAAAAAACAAAAAAAACAACTAGGAAGGCAGGCTCGAACCCGGAACGCGAAGGAGAAAAAATAGTGACATCTTTATCGGTCGCCACAACCCCACAAATAAAATTTATCATCTATTCTAAAAAAAAAAAAACTATATTTGGAACAAATAAACTCCTGTATATGTTTAACTTGGCCAGAAAATTGTCAAACAGTCTATTTCGTCGCACGTAAACGTAGATTAAGCATTCAAGTGAAAAATCTCATTAGAAGTTAAAAGATTAAAATTAAAGCTACGAATCAAGCTATTGTGTAATGGGCAGTGAAGTTCGAAGTGACACGTATAAAAAACGCCAATAACATTTGGTGTTTTATTCATTTACAGCACTGTAAAGTTACAAATGCCCCAAATGTCCCATCGCACGCTCTACGTGGAGGGGGGGCGTGCGAAGACAAAGCTTCTAAAAAGGCGTCTGAACCTAGTCAGCTCATCTATTATAAAGTTTATTTTACATTTTGTAAGCCTAGTTTAACACTAAACTTAACCCTAACCTAACTCTTAACCTTACAATAACCTTACTCTAAACCTAAAAACCTCTAAACCTAACCGTAACTCTAACCTATACTAACTCTGATTGTAAACGTAATCCTAATCATACTCTAGGTTTAAATCTAACCGTAACACTAACCCTAACACTAACTTCACTCTGTACATAACTGCAACCTTAACTCTAACCATAACTCATTATCTAGCTCTAAATCTAACTGTAACACTAAACTAACCTAACTCTAATCCTAAGCGTAAGTTTAATCATTACCTAGCTTTAAACCTAACTGTAACACTCAATTAACATTATTCTAATCCCAACCATAACCTTAGTCCTAACCAAATCCAAATTAAAATGCTAAGCGTAACCTTAACCCATCCTATTTTTAAACCTAACCATAAGACCAAGTCTAGCCCTAACCCTAACCTAACTCAAATCCTGAACGTAATCTTAACTTTAACCCCAAGCTAACTAATAGTAACCTTCACCCAAACTCATTTCTCTATTAGTGGCTGGGGTTCCTACAAAAAAGAACGCGATAAATAATTCCACGAAACACCGCAATGTCAAAATAATGAACATTTTATGGTGATTTCGTCTAATAGAGAGACAACCAACATGGCGTACACATGTAATACTTCCATGTAATAAACAAAAAGAAAAATGCAATTAAAGAAATACTTGTTTGTCACTGAAATGCAACGAGACTAAGAGTTTATGCCTATTGAAGTACCGACCTCCAAAATTGGTCTATTTATAAAACAATACGGAACTTTCAACAAGGCGGGGTAATAGTAAAGTAACCGTTCTAAATACACCCATCTGGAATAATTATGAAGTTAACACTTGAACACATTCCACAGAGTCGAAGATGACAGACGGATATAAGGCGCGAGATTGATGTACGAGTTCTAAGACTCATAACGAGAGAAGGAGATGAATGGGGGTGGGCATTTAATTCGGTCGTTTCTCGGGGTAATCCTTTTTGTTATGATATACGAAGGGCTGCCAACAGAAACGGTAAGCAGAGAATACGTCTCATGTCGAAATGTTTCAAGGAATGCGGGACATTTCCAAGGTGTCATGAGAAAATGACCTTTTTAATGAAGCCAGGGCTTGTTATGCCAACCATTGAACCTACTTTCTTTTTTCATCGAATGCTTAACAAGCTGGGGGCTTCAAGATTTGGCATGGATAGTCAAGAAAGAGGGTGAAGAGAGAGAGAGAGAGGGGGTGGTGATATATATATATATATAGAGAGAGAGAGGGGGGCACTAAAGAATATTTTAAATTAACACATTTGGATATTCCGCCTCTTCGCATGAATAAAACCCCCAAAATGCTTCTTATTTCAGCGTCAGTATTTATCTAAATATATCGTGTCTTTGTTTTAACGGACGCGCGCGCACACATGAGTGTTCCTAATGATGGCGGACTGAACAGAGCTGAAAGAGAGAAATAGACCAAATACCAAGGTCTCATGTATGATATGAAAAGAAATTGGAATCTTAAGGAGATATCAATCATATCAGTTATTATAGGTGCCACAGGGCTTATGAAGAAAAACCTGAAGTCCTACCAAACTAATATTCCTGGTGAACCAAGTGCAAAAGAGATCTAGACAATTGCACTTAAGAGAACATCGAGGATACTAAAAAGAGCTCTCGGTTGGTTTCAATAAAAAGCGGGGCAATGTTGGCAGCTGGTTTGGCTGCCCCATACCCAGTATTACAATCTTCAAAGGAATAAAAATGAAAAAAATATATATATATATTTAGAATGTGAGAGATTATATAATTATTTCCGCAGTCAAACAACGTCGCAGCTCACAAGAGCCATGACAGCCAACAAACCAGAAATCCAAAACTCGAGTTTTGCCCTCATTTTGACATACCATCATTCAGACACATCCAAATTCGGGATTCGAAAAACGATCCTTTTGCATACGGGGCGAGTACTCTGCCACATGAGCAACCGCGCCACACACAAGAAAGTCTATCAACTAACACAGATCAAGCAAACCACGACGAAACTCGACTATGGAATAAACCTACTTCGTCTCGAACAAGGGGTGTTGTCATCCTACCAACGAGAACCGAAGCCGATGTCTCACAAGAAAGAAGTTTCTGCTCGTTAGGACGATGCCATCTAACATGCTAACCTAGCGAACAATTAGTAATAAAATTTTCAGAATGTGAGAGATTATATATTCACATATATGTTCACAGTCAAACAACGTCGTCGCTCACAAAAGTCATGACAGTCAACAAATTAAAACTTGAGTTATATATATATATATTCTTGTTATAGTCTAGACAGGTTTAATCTCTTGGTTTATAAAATCGTTATTATTGTTCTCTGACACCTTCGTTCATTACGTGTCAACTTTCTTCCCTTCTCCATTTCTTTCTCTTAGTAAATTCATACCCCCTCTATATATTTATGTAATACTTCCCTCCCCTTTTCAATCCCTTTAATGATTCTCCAAAAATATCTTTTTTCCTCCCCTTCTTCAAATAAAATTTGATTTTTGTAATTAATTTTAAATCCATAAGATATTTAACTTCGCTCCACACCAGTCATGGCTAAGTTTATTTCCTCTAAAATTGAAAATGGTCCTGAACCATTTTAAATTTTGGAATTTTTAATTTTGGAATTTTTAATTTTTCTTGTCTGATGAGATATATTATGATCAAAACGATCTGGACATCGTAGCAAGATATGAATGTATTTGCATAAAGACTAATAATAATAATAATAATAATAATAATATATATATATATATATATATATATATATATATATATATATATATATATATATATATATATATATATATATATATATATATATATATATATATACGGGTTCTATCTAGATTTATACTTCTCTGAAATTCAAGAGTAAGTCGGGTTATCCAAGGGCATACACCATACACGGGTGGAACCGGCTTCCCCTGAAGGAGGAAGTGCCTAAAGATTATAAAATCCATATATGTATATATGCATATTTATACAAAACATTATTGGCTACAAATATTCATACATGTTTCAGCTGCGACCTCCTTCGAAATACAGGCTCGTCAAGCCCCCAGATAAACTGATAACTCTAATACAGCTCTACCTGCTATTGAGCACTATTCATAAACACTGAAGTCCCGTTGTATTAACTTCTTGGAAACGACAGCAATACAATCGCATATACATGTGTTCGTGTATATGTGTGCATGTATGTATGTGTGTGAGTGGTAGTGGTGGTCTTTGTATTTAATTTACAATTAAGTAACACAAGAATATAATAGATGACTTGTTTCCGACTGAGGCGAAAAGCCTTGTGGCGGAATTAAATTTCGCATATGACTTGTATGTGGAAATGAGGTTTTAATGTCACTCTCAACGAGATAAGCGGCCCACATGTATAAATATAGGAAAAAAAAGCTCTATTACATGGCTGCTAACGAAAAATCACATTATTCCCGAAAATCAAAATAACAAAAATCAGTTTATAGTTTTCGAATGAACACCTGCAAAAACTTAGATTCTTCCAACTTTCGTATTTGTAGTAAATAGTTCCCCTATTTTTATGGCTTCCGACATCTGGATAAACAGAAAGGCAAGGCATTTTCTAATTAACGAAAAACAACTTCAATTATTTCAAGTATTGTTTTGTAATAGGCACCGCCAGTGTTCCCCGGGAATTAATGAGAACCTTTGCATATTCCTGTTCCCATCCCTGAACCTCATATTTTTTGTTTACACCTGGCGTGAGTTGAGCCGGCTTACTTCGAAGGATGAAGTTTTTAGGGAATATCAAATTCACAAGTGGTCCCCAGCTGCATGTATATTCCTCGTCAGGAGAGATGACGATGTTAGGATTTTGTAGTTCTTACAAGATTGTCACTCATGCGGTACGTGGCTGGCTCAACGTTGCTTAACCTCGGTAATGTAACGAGAACCGGTGTGACAGCGTGATTATTCCGCATATATTGCCGTTTTTATTCTTGGTTTTTAATTCTTATGAACTAACATTTATCGAGTTATCTTTTTCTTTATAAAATTAGATGTGTTAGTATATTTGGTTTGGTTGTTTTGCGGCATGTCAACATTTTTCTAGTTATTTAATGCCAACCCCGATCATTTTGGTCAATCGTTTTTATGCTTCAAATTCTTTATATCTTTAAATTGTTATTCATGGCGTTTGGTTTGGTGTGGTGTGGTTTGGTTGTTTTGGAGAGAAAAATTGACTTTTTAGCTTTGCAGAACATGATTGAGTTTTGCAAAAGGTAAGAAAAGAAACAATAACATCAATGTTTGGTGCATTTTAAGTCAGGAAGTTGGTATTTTCAGACAGCCTGATTTCGTGTTAGCAGATTTATATATTTTTATTATAGGATCCACTCCTGCACTAATAAAGCAAATATTATGAATTTTGGAAATATAACTGCTAGACATAAGAGGTGTTGTAATGTGGACTATAATTTATTTTCATTTAGTTTTTTTAATATATATATATATATATATATATATATATATATATATATATATATATATATATATATATATATATATATATATATATATAATGTATGTATATATATATGCTAATGCTTCACCACTGATCAAAGTCTTAAGGCCAATCGAAGATAAAAGTAAATAAGATTGTAAAGAATAAAACCTTTCGGAGATTTGACACGATGGATTAAATGGTGAGAATTAGATTATTTAAATAAAGAATTCGACAAGAATTTGTAAACATACGACCATGCTGTACTTGGCATGGAAATAGTCACGTAGTGTTGTATTCCAAAGATGAGAAGTTCTTGGAGAAAAAAAAAACTTTTTGATAGTTTTGCTTAGTTTTATGTAGAACCGGTGTGTCAACGTGATTATGTCGTATTTTAGAGTTATTTAATGTAATAAGTCATTTTCCACATTGCGTTCCAGATCGTGAGAGAGAGAATCAACGAATGATCTTAGAATATGATATTGTTGAATATCAGAAAGCGGGTTGGGCGTAGTATGGACCTTTGAGATACGCTGGCATCGATATTTTATGCTTCTGACTGTTGCCATCAACAACTACTTTTATACATTAATCTGAGAGAAAGGATTTGATGGTTGAGAAGACACTCCAGATATTCCATAGGTTACAAGCTTGTGAAGTAAACCTTTGTGACAAATCTTATGATATGTCTAGAACTCTCATCCTAGAAACAAATCTGCCATCGATCCTGTACACTATTACAGACAGCCCGTCAGTCGTTGATTTTGCGGGACGAAATCCATATTGCTTGTCAATAGGTTGACTGATTTTGCCGAGACGGTTAATAACTTCTTGAATGATCACATATCCAAACAATTTGCTCATAACGCATAGGAGAATGATATAACTGTATTGAGATACAGTAGACATATGTCCAGTATTTAAAAAAAAAAAAAAGAAAAAGAATGGAAAGAATAAGAAAGTTTTCCAAAATATAGGGAAATATGTCTCCTTTAGGCAACAGTTAAACAACTTTGTAAACATACGATATAGTTCTGGTTGCCGCTCATTTAGCACTATAACTGGGATGTTAGAACTAGTTTTCCTCGCCGGCATCTAGGTTCTTGATAAGTTTGGCAACATCTTAGATCGATATATGGATGTCATTCAGAGTATTTACAGTCATGAAGGCAAAATCTAGAGATAGGAGGTCCTTATCGCAAAGTTTTATACAAACGGGGTTAAAAGAAATTCAAAACTCTTAGTGAAAATTAAGATACTTTTGATTTGTGTGAAAATTTTGACCAATAATCATTAGAGATATTTTTCAACTTTCAGTTTCTTCTGCGTATTTTATAGGTCTTAGGGGTAATAATATGGGCATAACGTTTCTTTTGAAATTTTAGATATAAATTCAGATATATCAGAGTCGCATTTAGTTTAGTTATTTAATTTAGTTATTATTACGGCCCGGACAACAGCATATTCTTTTCATTGTTTTGACTCTCGAGTGTGTATCCGTTGATATCTTATATTCTTTTATATAGAGTGACGTGCTTCTAAGTTAATTCACTGTGTCCAACAGTGTCGGATATATACTCGAGAGTAAAAAGAATGAAAAGAATATTCTGTTGTCGTAGCCCTAGTTATTACATACATCAAAGCATGATTCCATGAAATTTAATGCTTTCTTAAAACTTCTTAAACCTCACATTTGATCAAAATTAGAATATGGATTCTAAACATAAGGTTTAGTACCATTATATATTGATCTTAATCTTT
>NC_136485.1:66354520-66357020 GCF_053919585.1 Euprymna scolopes | reverse complement strand
AAGCGATGTCATTGGCCTGATGACGTGATTTGTTTATATAAATGAATTTAATATAAAATGCTCTGTTAACTCATTGAGCACCTTTTCTTTTTTTTTTTTTTTTTTGGTAGCCGCATGTTGTTTCAGTGGATGTACTTCTAGGAAACGAAATCAAACTACCAATATATATATATATATATATATATATATATATATATATATATATATATATATAAGGAACGTTGTGTCTGTGTGTGAGTTCGTTCCCTATAGACTCCTAAACGGTTATGCCGATTTTTTTTAATTTTTCACAAATATACTTTCTGTACCTGGCAGTGTTCTTAGAAAGGTTTTGTATCGAAATGCTTTTCCTACGTATCGATAATCAATAATCGGGAAAAAAATCCGATGAAAGAAAGAACAAACGATTGTGACTAAAGTTAACGCCTTATACAGCCTTACACCACAAGTGTATTTGAGAAGTTTTATTATCGCACATTCAGAAAGATCCGGTATATAAAATACACAATAGGTTCTTTGATATGAGAGGGGCGCGAGCGAAATGAATGTTTCTGTTTAGAGCACAATCTAACCATGATACTTGACTTTTGTATTCTTAACTTTAATTCAAGCCATTATCACCGCACAAGTAGAAAAGCTCGGGTGTCTTTTATCATATCACCACTGTATTTATCCGGCGTTGCCCGGGATGCAGTGAAGTTGTTTTAAAGATTTTAATTCGTAATTATTATCAAATTTTAAACAAAAGGTTGACAGCTGTTATATTCTTAAAAATGAAACAAGTTATTCCCCTTTTTTATTTTGATTGGTACATGATTATTTAAAAACAAAAAAGAGGGGTTCACATTCGCAATCGTTTGGTCGGACTAAGTATTTTTATATAAAATGTAACCAAGTAATAATAATAATAACATGGTACAAAAATAACTAATGAGAATTGGTTAGTCAGAAACCAAGTTTGATTCGCCAAGTTAAATTCTATCTGGGTCTGACTTTGAAAATCCGATACGATAACTTTATACATTCTGTTTGAAGTATCTGTATTTATGGTTGTCCGTCTAACTCTATGCGAATGCAATTAAAAACAAAAACCTATACCAAAATCGAACATGGTATTTCTTGAGTAAAATTATACGCTGTGTCCAATGCTGGCATTCGTGAGTTGTCTTTTGCACAATAATAACGTGGTGTCTGCGTTCGCGCAGAACTTCTATCAACAGTAGACACAACGTTTCACCTTTTTAATGACTTAGTGAACGCAATTATCTGATCTATACTTTTTAACGCAGACTGATCTTAATTTCCGCCCTTCTTTATTCACTGATATGAGATAAATTCTATATTACTAGAAATATAAAACTGTTTACTTCTGTTCAATATCCACGCTATTTTCTTATATTAACCGATTAACTTTCTTTTTAAGTGGTGTACTTGTGTGGTATTGAAGTTAATACTGGAACCTGTTATATATATATATATATATATATATATATATATATATATATATAAAGTTCCAGCGTATTGATAACATGAACTAAAAACATTTTCTTCAAACGTTCAATTTTTTTAACCCCTTCGAAACCTGTTGATCGGCGTAGATTTCTCCAAATATATATAGATATATGTGTGTGTGTGTGTGTGTGTGTGTGTGTGTGTTTATGTATACTTATATTTTTCACTGTCTTACATACACTTTGCAGCCCATGATGGAAAACATTGTCTTTATCAAAATCCAAAAATTATGATTATGGTCTGATTCTTTTCTTTAATATTATATATGCTAAAAATCCAAAAAAAAAAAAAATAGTATTATGACATTCACTTTCGTTCCCGGGCAACACCATAGTTTCGGATGTTTGTTTTTTTTTTTAGTATATCTACAATTTAAAATGATATTTTTATCCTTTTGAATCGACATATTATTTTTCCTTTAATCCTTTCTCAAATTAGATATTTAATATATATGGAGAAACATTACATTCTAAAAATGGTATAAATTGCCGCCATGCTGACGGTAGTTAATTGCCAGTTTATTTATAAAATACCAATTTATCTGAGTAAAAAAAAGAAAAAAATACAACATGCTTCCTTGGTTAGATTAGGATGGCTATAATCATTCTAATGTCGTTTTCACAAAAAACTTAAATTCTATGATAAATGTAACAATAAGGAAAATTCACACATTTAGTCATGAATCATATATTTTGCGTTTTTTAACGGTTGTGTTCAGAATTTATTACAAGTGGTAATAATTTAAACCATAAGTTTCCTTCGATTTCATCGTAATATGTTTAAAGATTTAAATTGGTTCCTGCTTCGTTCGAACATTCACATCAGTTAACGGTTTCATATATGTATATATTTTTTCATTCTATTAATTTTTAAAAAACAAACTTATATTTTTAAACGAATGATTATTTTGATGCAAAATCAATCAAAGAAGACTAATGAATTCTAAATGTTACTGCGAACCTATTAACGTGTTTCTTGGCACACATAC
>NC_136485.1:66327020-66352020 GCF_053919585.1 Euprymna scolopes | reverse complement strand
AACGTTTCTGATCGAAGCACAATTGCACGATGATACTTGACTTTTTCATTTTAATCTTAAATTCAAGTCATTATCACCGCACAACCAGTGAGGCCAGGCATATAAAATCAACACTAGGTTCTTTGATATAACAGGTTCTCTACAGTGCAACGTAGACTAAAATATATTGTGGACTAAGTCACTGCGGGGAGGCATGTAAAGCTTCCTCCCTGTGCACCGCGATAGGTTCTCAACTTGATCGATTTGATTGAAAAATGATCAACTTCGGGTATCCATGCTAGCATATATATATATATATATTAGCATGAGTGCCCGGCGTTGGTCGTATGTTTGGAGGTGTATGCTGAACAAAAAAAAAGGTCAATTTTTTTTAAATTTGACCCCCATTATGACCCCTTAACATTTATTGTTTTGGGCTCAAATCAAGTTGTTAGATCCATAATCAAGGACCATATATCTTCCCTGAGCAAAAAAAAAAAAAAAAGCTGTCAATTTTTTTAACTTTGACTCCTATTATGACCCCTTAACATTTATTTTTTGGGGCTCAAATCAAGTTATTAAGTTCGATCCATGACCAAGGAACCTATATCTAAAATATAAAGTGTTTAGACCCAAAATTGTCGGAGAAGTTTGGTAGACTTCTCAAAAGTCAAATCGTTAAACTTTGACTCCTTAACAGCCAAATTTCTGACCGAAAATCGATCACATCGATTTTCCCAAATCTCAGTACCCTGTATATCAAATTTCGAGTCTGTAGACTAAAAATTGACAGAGTTATTGCGTAGAGAAATGTACACAGACACACAGACACGTTAACTTATATATATATATATATATATATATATATATATATATATATATATATATATATATATATACAGCGCCTAGAATTCCCAAATGGTCACCAATCTTATACTAACCAGGCTCAACGTTGCTTAACTTCGGTGATCTGACGAGAACCGATCCGATGTGTCAACGCGATTATGCCGTGTGTGTGTGCGTGTATATATATATATATATATATATATATATATATATATATACTAGCAAAAGTACCCGTCGTTGACTGGGTTCAAAAACAGCCTACAGAAAATGGACTGTGATTTATGAAAGTATGATAGGTTATGAAAAGGAAGGGTCGTAAATTTGGGTTGAATGGGTGGGGGAGTATCAAAACCAAAGCAAAATATGATGAAAGTAAAAATAAAATAGATAAATCCCATAATTTATTATACCATACCTGTTCACACTGAAACACTTATCACAATATTATGTGGATCTATATTAAAAAAACCTTGTTAAACTTTGTGACATATTTCCATTCTGTGGAGGTCAGGTGCGAACGAACACCCCATAATTTTATTATACCATATTTCTTCAAACTGAAACATAATTATCAAAGTATACTTATGTAGATAAATATGAAACGTGTTTATTAAAGTTTGCGCCTGTTTCCATTCTATGGGGGGCAGGCGCGAACGAAGACCCCACAATTTTATTATACCATCCCTATTTAAATTAAAACATACTTATCAAAGTATTCTTATGTACATCTATATCAAAAACACTTGGTAACGTTTTTTTTAATTTTTTATTTCCATACTTTGTGGACCAGGCGCGAACGCAGACCCCACAATTTTAATGAACACCGTTCTGCCAGATCAAACATGCCCGTTCCTGTGTCTCGATACATCTATCATTATATGTAATCAGTTTTTTTAAATAGTCAACCATATAGGAGCCTATTCGTGACCAGACACACACACACACACACACACACACACACACACACACACACACACACACACAGCTTTATATTTTATATATATATATATATATATATATATATATATATATATATATATATATATATATATATATATATATATATATTAGTATAAATAGTAGTCGTATTGTTTTACATTTTCTTAATGGGGAAGTGGTATTTTCCACTGGAGAGCCATGTGTTTTACAGCTATCCTGTTTTTAAGTCTCCGAAACAGCTACATGGTAAGCAGGTGAGGATCTCCGTTTTCTATTTGCAAAATTTAATCTATGGTTTTCTCTTTTCATCATCATATAGTTAAATTCTCTTTTTATAATTGAAAACTTTTGAGAAATCGGCTTATGCCTGTTTAACAATTTTCTTTTTTCAGCCTTATATAAATGAATTCTTTTTTGTAATTATCAATTTTTAGAAGTCGGATTATCTAGGTGCTAAGTCTGTGATAGTTCAGTTTAGTTTCTTTTTTCCGGGAATTTAAACTGCATGCATTATTTTTATTTTACTTTTTTTATTATTCAAAGCTTCTTAAGACTAGGCCATGTTGATAAAGAGCGCCAACACGACTATACAGAGTCCCTATTTACAATGTCTCCCCACGGGACAGAGTTAGACACCAGGGTCTTTTTTTAACGTGGAGAAAGGGAACAAAAATAAAAAATTGTCTCAGTCGTGAAGGATTTCTCCTCCACTGACAGAGAAAAAGAAATTGAAGTGCAGCATCTGAAGAACACGACTATACAGGGTATTTATTTTTTATTTCTAATTGCGAGTGCTCCCTTTAGAGAGAGAGAGAGAAAGAGAGAGAGAGGGAGAGAGAAAGAAAGAAAGAGAGAGAGTTAGTTTGATTATCCATATTGAAGATCTACCTTGGGTTTGACTTGGCCGTCAAATGTTTACGCATTGACTTGGCAAGTAATGCGTAAACATCTTCATGGGGAAGTGGTGAGAAATACAGTTACATTTTACACGACATAATTAATAGCATAGGGTGAAATCAAGGCGAGTTTCCTGCTAACATGTGATAAGACTCTTCTGTTTTTATTTTTTGATAAGTCATGATTGCATTTCGCCTTAGATGTAATTCCATGCCGTCTTCTAAAATATCAGAGCTTTTGCACGTGTTATATATGCATTCTATCTAGTTAGTGCTCGCCAGATTCTTAACAAGAATGTTCACGTAATACGTTCATTCGATCTATACGTTGAATGATAGAAATGTATTTTGAACTTTATGTCGAATGAACAAACGGAAATTCTTAAGCATAAAAAACAAACGAAAATGCTACATCAAACGTAAACCAAACAGACAAACGGAAATTCTATTTCAAGTTTAAGCGCACTGGAAAAATGAAAATGTTATTTTAAACTTAAGCTTGACAAACAGATTAAGATGATATTCCAAACGTGACAAAGCCAAATAAAATTCTATTGTGTCAGAAACCAAATGCTATTTCAAACTTATGTGTCCCTATTCAAAATTTAAACATAGCTGATTAACAAAAATGCTATTTAAAAACTTATGCATGGCAGACCGACGAAAATCTTATTTCCAACTTAAGCATAACAGACATATTAAAATGCTATTTAAAACTCAAACATGACAGACAGATAAAAATGCTATTTCAAACCCATGCTTGACAGACCGATCTTTTTCAATATTAAGCATGACAGACCAATGCTATTTCAAAAATACGCGTATTACACATGTGAATATGCTAATTCGAACTTTAATGTGACAAAACCACAAAAAAATCTAATTTAAGCTTAAACATCAGATAAGCGACAGACCAAGTTTCTTATACAAATGATTGGACGTATCTAATGTAAGATATATCTATTCAATCGTCGTGTTAAGTGGCAACAATGCTATTTCATACAAAAGTATGACCGACTGTCCGACCGAGCCTCTAATAGAAATACCAGGACACATCTAAAAATGTACTCTTGCTCCATCGGGTATGTTTTCCGAGCAAAATATGTTGTTTGATATTTATAAATAACACTTTATCTCAGGGCTGTTTCCCTGCAGGCTACTACATGGTCGTCTTCAAGTGCTATGTCAATAAATACCTGTGGTAACCTGCCTCTTCAGTAATCAAACTTTGTCCGTTTCAATGATTGTCTTCATTTTTCAATTGACAATCATTTCATTATCATCGAATGACTCTTGGCTTTGATAAGTGGTCGCTCTACAATAAAAACAAAGTTTACAAGAAGACAAAAATAAATGTTGCCAACAAATCAACGAACATAGCCAGTCACACACACACACACACACACACACACACACACACACACACACACTGTGTGAGGGAATAGGATTCCCAATTAACGTTAAAGTCATGTATTCCTCTCGTAAAAGTACCACAAGCAAAATCAGCAAAATTTTGGCATAGTCTTCGCCTTCGTGGGGTGGCTTAGAGGTAAAGTCTTCAGACTCGAGACCCTTACGTGTTGGGTTCGATTCCCAGTAGGTTCAGCTGTGCTGATGAGTCATATAATAATAATAATAATAAAAACTGAAATTGTTGTATTTCTGCTGTGCTTTTAAGGATGACGGCACACACGTATATACAAATATAACAATGTGTCTTTATTATCAGTGACAGTGATGGATAGTTGGTTGTTAGGTCGATTCTTCTCAGGCCCAAATCGCTAACCATCTCTTTATTTATTTAAGGTTGTATTATGTAACCATAGCGTACTACTTTAAATGCTCTCTTAGGGCGGCATTGTTATTGAAGTAACAGGGCGTTTTATTCGGCGATGGTCGTTTCAATGAATTGATTTGTTCTTGATACGTTATGATTGTATCTGCATATACTTTTTTGTCGAAAATGACCTATCAAACATCCAATATTTAACTTTTTTTTGACACTCGATCTTGCTTGTTGTTTTTGTTTGTTTTTGGTTTTTGTTTGCTTGTTTTTAATTTATTTTTTATTTTTATTTTATTTTTTTGTTTGTTTTTACATCCAGTTGCCAGGTGCACTTATTCTTGTCAAAATGATTTCTGGGTATTTAGCAAAATCTTTGTTCATACTATTTATACTTTTCTCTCCTCTCATAATATTCAACTTAGAATTCATTCATATATCTCATTTACCCTTATCCTCGAATAGCTTTTGCTCTTGATAAGTGATGACTCCTTAGTGAAAAATTCTAGGATGATTCGATACTTTATTTTTCTTCTGGTGTTTTTTTTTTTTAATTTTTCAATTCGATCGCTCAACCAATTATTATAGTTATTTACAAATCGTATGTCCAAATTTCCGTATAATTTGATAAATTGGGTTAGTAACAAAGTTTCTACTTTTTTGTTTTTCGTTATTTAAAAAATGTTAAAATATATTTTGCGTTCAAGATTTTTTTTTTATCAGTTTTTAGACACATTTTGCAATCTATATTGTTTCATTTTTTGTTTGTTTTTTGTTTTCAATTTACAGGGTGATCCCCCTCTTCCAAAAAATGAAAGGTCACCTCTCCCCCTAAAAATAGATCCCATATAAACTTTACTGAATTTTATCAACGTTTACAAAATTCCAATGAACTTTTTAGACTTAAACTTTAAACTTTGGGTGTTCATTCTTCAAAGTCTCAGTTATACGGATTGCTTTGCAGAAAAGGCATCTAAAATATGATCCAAAATGGCCGCCGCGACGTTGGAGGCAAACATGTCGTCACTGAGTCCCGTACAGCATAAATGTTCCTTTTCCTTCTACTCAGATAAGTGCCTCTTCGACCTTTAGAATTAAGATTTAAAACAGTTCAAAGCTTCTGAATTTTTAAACTAAATAAAAAATTCCGCATCTTGATGGTACATAGCGACATTGAAACTCATTCCAAAATTTGGCTTGCACTAAGACATTGCTTGTAAAATAAGCCTCCATTCCAAACGTTTTTCCATGATTGACATGACATGTTTCGGAAGAATTTTTTTTCCAATATGTTGTGCACAAGGTTGATTATTATATTCTGAAAGAGAGGAAAAAAGTATTAAAATTAAGTTTTATATTAATAAAAAAATGTAGTTTCTGTTTTTCTAGGGGGGGGGGCACATGTATTTTAGGTCATGAAACAACTAGAATGTCATGTTAAGAAAAAGTGATATTTTTTCTTGCAATTTTATTTTATTTCTATTCATGGCTCCGTTTTTTAATTTCTACCCATGAAGTATTGAAATCTGGTGCTTGTCCAGAATTATAAAATAAATAATTATCTTTAAATCTGTATAACGTACGTGCACGTGACGAAAAAATATCGAATTCCAAAAATTACGTAAATTGTTCAAGTAGTTTTGTTTATATAAATAAAATAATTCTTAAGTGATTAATAAGAATTTTTAGGTATTACAAGGCTAATTTTGATCTTTATTTCTGGAGAGGTTTTTAAGGGGAGGTTAATCAGTGAAATTTTTTTTTTTTTTACGTTCGGTTAATAAAATATTCCTTTTCTTTTTTTCTTTCTATTTTCTTTTTTTTCTTCTTTTTATCTCTTATCGTACATGTCTTTCTGGCTTTTAACGAAAACAAAATCTAATAAAAGTAATAAGTAGTTGTGCCGTTTACGGACCATACTGAAATATGTGTTGGTAAATCTTGTTGAACGTTAGGAAGAAAGTGCAAAGACCAAGAGAAGATATATTATTGGTTTAGTGCTTGTTATTTTTTATTATTAAATCTTTTGAATTTAAATTTTAAAAAATAAAACGGCCGTCACTTAGTTGCTAACATATAAATCAAATTTTTTTATTTAATTTTTTTTATAATTCTTTCAGGTGGAACCATCTTGAGGGCCAGATAGTCCAATCGACTTTCGGTCCGACAACAGACGCATCGCCAGCACACACAGACATGCGGATTTACGAGGGACTTTTTCTCATCTGTATTTGTATTTTTGCTTTTTCCGGCAACACGTTGCTCTGCACAATCATCCTCCGGACGCGTTCACTACGGAATAATTCCAATTATTTAATATTATGCCTTTCAACATCTGATATCATCGTGGCCGTCGTCAATATGCCGATGACCATCTACGCCATCTTTTATGGCAAATGGCCATTCAGTACAACTTCGTGCGTTGTACTCGGTTATATCAACATGGTCAGTTTTATTGCCAGCGTCATGTCTTTGACGGCAATCAGTATTAACAGGTACTTCCGAATTTGCCGGTCGCTGCAGTTCAAGTCTATGTTCACTTTTCGGAAGACTATTCTCATGGCGTTTAGTAAGTATGCATTCTTTTTAAAACAAATCTACGTTTTTTTGTTTTTTTGTTTTTTTTCTCTCTCTCTCTCATGGAAATTGCTCCAGACAAAGCATGAAGCCATTAGATGTAAGGAGCTAAAAATAAAATACTATTTCAAGGTTAAAAAAATTTTGCCAACGATAAGTGTTAGATGGGACAGATTCTGATCCAGAAAGCGGCAATTCTGTCCTTTTGTTAGAAACATCGCTCATGGAATGTGAGGACTAAAGAAGTAAATAGGACTAGTTACGAGGCTCCCGAAAGTAAAACCAAGGTCAATTTTCTACTTTCCATGTCTATCATTAACAGAATGCCACTCATACAGGAATTAGTTTGCCATTATTTTTTAATCAGAACAGAATTTAAAAGCACGTATTTAAAAAATCATTCGTTGTTCAAAATGCCAGCAATACAACATATAAATTCACTTATAATGTAAACGGCATTTTCTGTTTTTATTTATTTATTTATTTATTTACTTACTTACTTATTTTGTATATCTGTCTGCATTTTGACTTTTTCAAGCGAAAAAATTACACGAAAACTTTCGTTGTCTAAAACCGCGGATGTTAAACAGATACTAAACTTTGACCTTATCCAAAAGATTAAGGAGACATGAAAATAATACTTTGTGACGAGGCATTTTTAAAAATCTGTAAATATATATGGTATGCCAAAGTATATTTTTAAATAAATAATTTTACTTTTAATTTATTCATAACAATAATATTGTGGGGTCAGCGTTCCCGCTTGATATTTATAAAAAGGAAATTTTTTTTTTTTACTTTAAATTAATTTATAACAATAATATATGGTGTTTTTGTTTGCACTTGATATTTGTAAGCAGTTTCTTTGTTTATGTGTATGTCTGTCCATATTTTGAATTTTTTCAACGGAAATAATTGCATGAACATTTCCGGCATCAAATGGTGCTGATGCTGCCGAGAACAAGTAATGCCCTTTGAAATATCGATTTGCAGAAATATTTTTAAATACTGTTTACAATGTCATTAAAAAGTGTGGGGGAAATGAGTGTTGTTTGTCATCCTTTGTCACCATGATAAAAAAATGTCTCTCCTCCTTTTAACTCGAATCATCAATCACCATAATACCACATATACTCGAGGAACTGTCCTACTTAAACATTCCCAAATTGTTCAAAAATTTTATTAAAAATAAATAAGTACGTCTATATACAGAGTGGCTCACTTAAAAGTAGCCCGACATCTCTAATCATTCTCTTAACGACCAACTGACACCACAAAACAAAATGCAATTCTTTTTCTAACAAGATGGCGCTACATGCCATACGTCTCATAGATCACTGACACGAGTCCATGACATGTTTACGGAAGAGAGAACAATAAGCAAAAGGTAATGGCCATCATGTTCTCCGGACTTGTTATCATGTGATTTTTTTTTATCTTTGTGGGAATTTAAAACAAAAAGTTTCTGCAAATAATCCTCACAATCTAGACCAACTAAAGGAGAATTTTTCCAACGCTATCAGGAGAATCACCAGAAAAAGATCTACAGGTAGTATCTGCAAACGTTGTTAAACGTGCCTAGAAATGCATAGATGTCAACGGAGAGCACTTCCAGCATCTTTTATAACACTGCATGTAATTTAAACAATAAAAGAATGTTCCTCCTCTCAACTATATTTTCTGGGCTACTTTTAAGTGGGTCAATCTGTACAATCATTTCATAATTGAGAACCGTTTAGTCGGGAAAAGGCAAATAATAAAACTTTGGTTAGTAAGACCCTCTCAACCCATTCTAGATAGTAGACTACCTGCTCAGATCTATTTGTGGTTTGTTTTTAACCAAAAACAAGTAGTCCAATCGCTAAGTTAGGTAAGAGATAAATATAGTCAATAAGTATACTTTTATTAAATAAATAATTTGACTTTTAATTCATTCATACTAATAATATCCTGGGATCTCCGTTTGCACAACAAGGAAATATGCTTTACTTTTAATTTAAGCATACCAATATAATATATAGTATAATTTAGGCCCATATATAATTCAAATCAGATGTATAATATTAATTCAGAGAGTTTTTCACTTGCTAGTATTTGATGAACCCGTTGAGACATGTCCATATATAATTCAAATCAGATGTATAATATTAATTCAGAGAGTTTTCCACTTGCTAGTATTTGATGAACCCGTTGAGACATGTCTAAGCAACTATTCCAATGAGTTATTCGAAGTGTGGGGAGTTGTCTTATTTTGTTACAAATACTATTCATCCCTCACAACATCACTTTTTTGGACTAAGGTTGCCTAAACGTCTTAAGATGGAATACTGTTGCTACATCTAGAGGAGAAGCTATTGGAAGAACCTTTTTCTGCTTTGACAATATACACTTGTCTAGCTATAATTACTGTTAACAATTTCCACCTACCCTCCATCTGTGCCTCAACCTAAACGAAACTTCCGAGAACAAAGTTTCGCTCCTATGACTGCCCGCCTGTGGAGCACAATACTATGGGACTACTTACCAGATGACAACAAATGGTCACTTTCAAGTGCAGTGTAAACAAATTAGAGTTGATCCGCTCCCTTAAATAGACAAATTTTCACTAATACTATCACAATATTGTCTTATCGGCTACCTGACACTCATTTACCTTTATCCTCGAGTGGCCTTCGGACCTTGATAAGCGATGACTCTTTTGTAAAAAAAATATTAAATAATGCTTAGTATTAATAATAAGTACGTGTATATTTGTAGCTTATTCATCGGCAATGACACAAAGACTGTTGGAAATTCATAGCTGGAATTTGGTGGACAAACTAGGCAGTGACTAAAATTATATTGGTACCAAGTATGGTTGGATTGTAGAAAGGATTCTGAATGTTATTAACAATTCCATGGGTGACATTTTTAAGGATTATCCTGATGAGTAGTGGATGCCCGTCCATGATAATTTCTTTTCTTGAGGGTGGGAGGAGGAGGAGGGGGGGCACAAAAGCTTCCAAGTTGAACCGTGATTATTGCCTGTTTCCGGCCGTCGTTATTTAATGTTTTTGGAAATTACTTCTGTGCTTCACTTTTAACGTGCCAATGATATCATGTTTGCCAAATTCGAAGATCTTTTTTGCGATTACGAACCACTGGGAGAATAAGAAGATAAAAATGGTTCTTGGTGTTCTGCCTGGAAAAAAAAACACCTATAATCACATCTAGGGATTCCATCTCCCATGAACCGCTAACGTTTTCATTACGCGGTTAAATATCAAGAATGTCACATAACGTCTACAAATGTACACACGGATTCGGTATCTGTCCCACTTTGATCGTTGCCAGCCACTTTATCCCATAAATAACGACGAGTCTAATTATATTGACGATCTTTATGAGATTTTCTACTGTTGTGGTCACGCACCGAACAGATTTAAATCTAGTAAATATTTATATTTCGCTTTTCTATTCTCCTCGTATATTTCACCTTCCCCTCTATTCCCTCTTACGCATAGGTTCCCTATATATATACAGTGCACAAACACACACACACACACACACACACACACACATATATATATATATATATATATATATATATATATATATATATATATATATATATACAGGGTGCCCACAAAGTCTGGCTACATAATCTATAGGATGCTTCCACAAAGTCTGGCTACATAATGTAACCAGATTTTGGGGACGCCCTGTATGTATGTATGTATGTATGTATATATATATATATATATATATATATATATATATATATATATATATATATATATATATAGAGAGAGAGAGAGAGAGAGAGAGAGAGAGAGAGAGAATAAATGACGAAAAGTTATATTCCAAAATTCAGGATGTTGACCATCTTATAATTTATTCCTTTAATTCAGTTGACTTATACAATTCAATATGGCATAATGGAAAAATAAAAAGGTATATACAGCTTCTCTTCCAATTTTCGGATTTTAATCCTGTCAAATCACACTTCATTTCCTTTTGACGGATTGATTGTTGCTATTTCTTCTGATGAGTTAAGGGCATAATAGATTCACTGATTGATATAATTATTAAGTGATTGATTTTGCGTTAAGAAACATATTCTCAAGAATTGTATAAGTCAACTGAATTATAGGAATACATTATAAGACGGTCAACAGCATGAATTTTGGAATATAATTTTTTGTCATTTATTCTCTATACTGCTCTGTAATTACATTGAGCTTCTTAAATAAGGATTGATATATATTATAAGAAAATATATTTCTACAGAAATGTATATATATATATATATATATATATATATATATATATATATATATATATATATATATATATCGATTGCATTGTTTTCTAGATGTTAATCCAATGAAATTCCAGTTTTCATAAATAGTGCTCAATAACAAGTGTCGGTATTTGAGGAAGTGGACCTAGAAAGAAATCGCAGCTAAAACATATGTGCATATAAGAATTGTGTATAAATAAAGTCATGGCCTCCATTCAGTCTCGAAAGACAATGGAAGCTGTCCGTAACGGTAGTTGCGCGTGTAATTGCAATGCAAAGGTTACGCAAACTTGAAGCACATCTCTCCTAAATCGGCACTGCGTGAGACCTATATATATATATATATATATATATATATATATATATATATATATATATATATATTGTAAGGTATGGAAATATATTATGGCAGTTAAGGTATACAAAGGCTTGTAGCTTAGGTACACAGAATTCGTGTTAAAGATCGATTTTATATATTAACGTGACTCATATTATTTTAATTATTCGGACTACTGTTCTCATCTTTAGTATTATTCACACAACATATCGGCTGATGTAACCTCTGATATTCTTTTAGGTCTATCGTGTCAAAATCGGGAATATTTCCGCCGAACAATGAATCTGCACGAAATTTCAAATGGAACACCTGTTTTTTAATCCACGGGAGTAGCAAGGATCGCAAGGACTCCTGGCGTAAAGTAAATACTAGATAAAATTAAGTTTTATGTGACACTCTTCTGTGGGTTGAAGTTTTGATCCTCACTGAGGCGATACTAAGAATAACGAATTGCTTAGGATTTCTACCCGGTCATGGCTGACAGAACATGTATAGCAGTAATATGTTGCAACACAGTCATAAGCATGTTTCGATCAGCTAGTTACCAGTAACTAGAGACCTCTTCGGCCGATACAGCTTTTACAAAGTTTGCAATGAAAATATCAAGCCTTCCTCGTCACGGAGAGTTAATATCAGGAGGTTCTGTCAAATGTTGTGAAATATGACTTTTTTTATGCAAATAAGACCCAATAGGGTGCGAATTTATGTGTGTTTAGATATAGGAATGAATGGGAAAGGATAGGGGGTTAAAAATTGAGATAAAATAAATGGAACACTAGAAAAGTCTGTATTATTGGGATTCATCGAACTACTGTTTTCATCTTGAGTGCTATATTCTCAACGTTTCGGTCGATTTAACCTCCAAACTTCTTCAGGTGTATCTTGTCGAACTCAGGAATGGACAGAATTTTTTGTGAAAATCACACTCAAGATGAGTACAGTAGTCCGATGAATCCAAATAATACAAATAACCAATCCTCATCTGAAAAATTCAGAGACATCATAGAAAGCAAAGTATTCGTATGGAATGTGTGTGTGTGATGGCCGCCCCAAATCTTAAACATACTAGTGTGTATAGGTTCAAATAGTAGGAGAATGTGGATTTGACATAAAAGGAGTTTCAGATTTAATCGGTATTATTCAGTTATAAAAATATTTTTAATTTAACTAGACTGTTTTGGGCCGAGATCAAAGAGTAGTATCTGTTCTTCAGATGCTGCACTTCAATTTATTGTTCTGTCAGTGGAGGAGAAATCCTTCACGACTGAGACAATTTTAAATTTTTGTTCCTTTTCTCCACGTTAAAAAAACGACCCTGGTGTCTAACTCTGTCCTGTGGGGAGGCATCGTAAATAGGACTTTTTATGTGGTCAGAAAATGTACGACTTACGTTGTCCTCTTGTATATCCCCCGCCTCACTTCTATCATCCCTGCACACATCAGGTCAAGAAATAAGTGAGAAAAGGAAAAGACGCAAGGGAGAAAAGAAGAAAAGAATAAAGAAAGAAAGAAGAGAAAGAGGAAATCGTAAATAATTTATTCGTGTTGATTCTAAGGCATGTCTTTCTCCTTTTTATTCGTCGACTCCCCCAACCCTAAGTCTCATATATATGTATATGCTGATATATTGTATATTGGTCTTTTTTACAAAAAAGGTGGTTCATTGCAACCACTTGTAGTAAGATCAGACATGAAATTAATTTAAGTAGGAGGTGATGCCTAGGAGAATGACTTTCTAATAGAACCAAACCTCATTCAGACGAAAGGGTCGGCTCCTATCAAACAAGAACATAGAATTATTTGCATCTCTATCTCCTCCCCCTCCTTCTATTATTCTTTTACATATACATACACATTCTATCGCTAACACATACACATGTGTACACCATAAATAGATACATGATGATTGTTTATTCTTAACAGAAGTTAGCCAGTTCATTCAGTTAATTGCTATTCGCCCATGCACACGTAGATGACTCTTTAACCCCGGTTTAGTCTTACATAAGCCTTCACATATGAAACACAAAAGAAACTTTCCTTCTTGTGGGAGTGCTCGCTTGTTATTTTTTCTTATTTTCTAGGTAAGGATCGTGTTTGAAGGTTATCTCCACTTCTCAATTTTTAATAGCTGGAGTAGAATAATAGGGCCTTCTTTTTTGCAATTGGTCATGGCTGGCCTTTTAACCCTCTAAAATTCTGTTTTTTAGTTGCTAGAGTTTGTAGTTATCGGTGGCCGAGGGACTTTTTTTTTATAAAGGTTTTATGGCTAATCTTGTTTAGCCTGTATCATGACTATAATGCCACTTCCATAGGAGATAAGGTTTACACTATTACTTATCTGTTCCCGCCTTGTGTATAAACGGGTTGAGACGTCCTTTTTATCCGGGGTGCCGGCCTGTAAGTATGTAGATTTATTTTTACTCATTTGTTTTGCTGTTATTATTAATTCCTCATTGTCCAGGACTTTTTATTTGATACTAGCGGGGGTACCCGGCGTTGCCCGAGTGTTTGTTTCCGGGACGGGGGGGGGGAGTTTTAAAAAATGTTATGGTAGGTAAGTAGGAAGGATCAAACTCGGAGTCATGAGTAAAAGTAGGAAAATAAAGTGTGAAAAAAAAAAATCATCTGCAACGTTAACAGTTCGGCCACCAAGAAAAGTCCATTCCAGTTGTTTAGGAAAAAAAAAAAAACGACTACGGTAGGTCGGCGCGAACGTGAAAATATAATGTGAATTGTCCAGCACGCTAACCATTACGCCACAGAGCACTGCAGCTTAGTTTGGTGATTTTAAATAACTTTACATGAAAGAACTACGAAGCCAAACCGGTGTTCTCTTCTCAACTGTTCCTTATGAACGATCCCCAAACGGTGTTAAGTAGTGGCAGGGGGAGGAGGAAATTATTAGAGAGAAAATATTTTACCACTTCCATTGATATTAACCGATTTTGGCCGTGACTTCTCAGCAGAAAAAGTATAGAAATCTAAGATTATCGAGGAATTTGAGAAATAATAAGCCTATAACACACCTCAGATATTGTTCTGCCGTTTGTGCATATTATATTTGCATGAAATATCTTGATTTTTAATCCTATTAATGTCAAAATCAGACGGGAAAAAATGAGTTCATTTTATTCATATAGAGAAGATTAGAAGCTGCCTTCTATAAACAGAAAGGATGTCCTCGTCCGCAGATTAAGGAGCGTGCTGGATGGCTTAGGGAAACAAAACGCCATTTTTTTTTTTTTTAATAATAATTGATCAGGGTTTACTTCCTATGAGAAATATCCTCGTGTTAGGGACTTTGACAAAAGAGAAACTGAAGATACCCGAGGATAATGTTTAGTAGGCATTCAATGAATCTTCGAATGTCTTGTCAAGCCACTTGTAGATTTGCGATTAGACAACTTAGTACTGGGAATCGTGCTGTTGTAGCTTCCTCATGAAACTGTTGATCTTGTCTTTGTGTGATTTAAGATAATTTACAAACCCAGATAGATACATACGTAGTTTTTAGTGTTTTAAAATATATACACTTTGTACATCTGTCTATTTTTATTCAAAAAGAAGCCATCTGCCACCCACTTGCAGCGAGGTGAAACATGAGCTTGGTTTAATGCGGGTGGAAAATTTCAGCTTCACCAAAGGGTAGAGCACTTTCGAAGGATAAAGAATAGCTGAAAACGGACACCGTCACCCTTTAGGCGCACGGCGATAACCTCGTTTCTTAAGGAGACTGTAATGCCTGGGAAACTAGCCTTCTATGTTTGGACTGAATCGTACCTTATTCAGACAAAAGGGTTCCCCTCGCCCAGAGAACCAGGCCATAAAAGAAGAATGGCTCGTATGGAATAAGATCCGAACCAGCTAAATAAGAAATCGAGACGCTCGGTGTGAAATCCAAATTATATGGTTCATATCTATCAGATATTGGTTTATGTATTTTTAAACTGTAAGCAGTAATGAAGCTTGTAATTTGCATTTCGCACCAAGCGTCCGTCTTAGAACGCGTGTTAATATGCTACCTTTTTTTTAATTTATGTAATTCCTTGACATCGTTGAATTAAATGAGTAAGAACGGAGGCAATTTCTTCATATAAGAAAATTGAGTTCATCGCGAAATGATATCAGAAAATCAAAGAAGTAAAGCAACGAGTGCGTATGTGTATGAGTGAGAGATGGAGAGTGTTTTACGCATCTCAGCATCTCTCAAGGATGAGACTAATCAAATGTGACCTTTGAGTCCCGCTGTTTTTTTTCTGTTTTTGTTGTTGTTTTTTTTTTTTTTTTTTTTTTTTTTTTTTTTTCTTCCCATCATCAGATTTGGTCGATTTCATGAAAGACGGCGATCCCATCAAATTGTACCGAACGACTTTAATCAATTGGGCGCCATTTTTTATAGTCTTCTCCTAATTTCTTTCAATTTATATAACGTCCCCTCTTCCATATCTATCTTCATCCTCCTCTCCATCACTCTTCCACTCTCTACCTCTCTCACATATATACACGCATCCAATCTCTCACACATACACATATATCCATTCTATTTCTCAAATATACACACACTATCTCTTACGCATAAACATATATACACACTATCTCTTACGCATAAACATATATACACCCTATCTCTTACGCATAAACATATATACACACTATCTCTTACGCGTAAACATATATACACACTATCTCTTACGCGTAAATATACATACACACTATCTCTTACGCGTAAATATACATACACACTATCTCTTACGCGTAAATATACATACACACTATCTCTTACGCGTAAATATACATACACACTATCTCTTACGCATAGACATACACACTTTCCGTCCTTCACTCATACACATACGCACTATCTCTCACGCATACACATACACACACTTGATCTTTCACATATACATACACTGCCATTTATGCATGCATATATATGTAAATTCTATCTCACGCAGGCACATACTCGATCCGTCTCACATATACGTACATACACTCTATATATCAAGCATGCAAATACAGACTCTATTTCTCATATATATACTATATCTCTTACGCATACACATGCACACAATCCATCTCTCACTCATACACATACAGACAATGTCTCACGTACATACATAAACTATCTCTTATGCATACACATACAAACACGCTATCTACAAAGATCCACATGGACACAAATTCTATCTCCGACCTACACACTGTCTTTTACACACATATCGGAACATTTTCTCACACATACACATATACACACTCTATAAAGACATGCACGTATTATTCACCTTATTTAGGGCCTCTCAGACGATTAGCAATAAACTAGCCCCTTTCTCAGAGAGCAGGTAATGCTTGGGAGGGTAAATATTTTAGGACTGAACAGAACATAGCCAGGCCGAAAGCAACAAATCCAATATGTGTCTGATTTATATCATAATTTTTTATACAAACACACACTCTATTTCTTTGATATACACATACACACACTACCTCTCTAGCATACGTATACACACACGCTATATCTCCAATATACATATACACACACTATATCTTCAATACACACATATACTTACATTCTATTTCTCCAACATGCAATACACTATATCTTTCTAAGATACACACACACATACTCGATATCTTTAAAATACACCCGCGCCTACATAAAAGCACACGTTACTTCTTTTTTCCTTCTTTTGAACACGTATAAGGAAGTTGCCATGGTGACGATGCGGACCTGAGTGTGCCGAGTTCGAATCTTGTTGCTTCATCATTTTCACGTATGGTTTGTTAGTAATCTACATTTGGAACATCCTGTGAATAGCTGACTCTAGAAAACATCGAGGAAACCAATGACAGCAACAATAAAAAATAAAGACGCACTGCACTAATTCACACGAATATTCTTTTCTACATTTTGGGGGGGGGGTTTCTTGTTTTATTCTTTTCGTTTCTAAATGTTCGCCTTTCAATACTAAACATTTAATTTAAATAAGATATTAATAGCAGCAGCAGCAGTAGTAGTAGTAGTAGTGTGCGAAGCAATTACAAGCAAATAGTAGTAAAAGTAAATACGATGCTACAGAAAACTGATGTCATGCGTAGAAATACGCATCATATGTGATCAGAGGCGCTGGACTGGGCATCTAGCTGGTATGGAAGAAGAGATTCTCTGTAAACAGCTATTATACGTGGAACTCGGGAGGAGGGTGGGGGTAAACATCCGAAACACAAGCCAAGTAGACGCTTTAAAGATGTCATTAAATCCAAGATAAAGGCCCATAGCAAGAATATGAGGAATGTGCGAGTACGGCTTCGGAGCGATTGGTTTGGCTGAAACACGTCTGTAATATTTGTAAGAATGCTAATGATATCTTAAGGATACGTGTTTAAACTTCCAGATGCATTTTAGCCTGAACATTTATGACTGAACCTGTCTGTTGAGGGCTGCTCTACTCAGTCTGTGAGACCACACGGCAAAAGCCAATAACATAAGGGACAAACTGGCGTAGTGTATATGTATGTGTTAAGGGAAGACAGTGATATCGTTTGTCATGTCTGCAACAAAACTTTGCCGCTGATCTATTTGCGTACTCAGAACCGCATTGAAATCTCGCAGAGATGGCCTTGTTCGTAGGTAAAAATACGAATCAATAGTAATGTCCTAAAAGTTACAACCAAAACAAAGAAAATGATTAGATTAAGTGTCAATTACCTCGGTAAAATAACTAACTGATAAAAGTAATTCTGTATGACAAAAAGAGGATTACATATATATATATATGTGTGTGTGTGTAAGTATATGTACATATGTATGCATGTAAGTATGTATGTAGGTATATAAATCAAGTACCCAACATTGAGGTCTTTGTGAGAACATGTTGCTCTGCTGTTGAGACCCTTGTAATCAGGTATCACATATGTTGAGTGGGCCACGTGGTTCGAACGAAAGATTGTCGGTTGCCGAAACAAATTCTTTATGGGGAGCTGGAAAATGGCAAGCGCCCTCAACATAAGCCTAGGAAGTGGTTCAGGGGCTGTACAAAGAACAATTCGAAAGTTCTGCAAATCAACATCGACACGTGGGAAGAACTTACTCTGCCAATGCCGAAGTGGCGAAAGCTTGTACGTGAAAGTTGTGGTGCTCTAGAGACAAGAGAGCAGACTCACAACAATCTGAAGCGAGAGCTTCGCAAAAGTTTAATTGATGGTCTTAACAATGATACACAGAGCTGGAAATGCGACATTTATGAACGAGTGCTTCTGTCAAAAGCTGGCTACGTCAATCACCATAAGTCGCACGAAACTCTTGGTCAGGTCAACTTTGTACCTATTAGTCCGGACCAAGCGATCGGTTTAATATGCAGCAAAATTCTACTGCTGGTTTGAGAATGCATATGATTGTACATGGGAATACCCTTAAGCCTCCAGAGGAAGTCAATTGCTCAATTTGTATGTCACATCTGCTTCAAGATGTGCAAATCTACGGCGGGACTGCAGCGTCATCTGAGATCGCATGGACGACGAGATGGGTAGAACTCAATGTGACGGCGATCATATGGAAAGATGCAGCAATGATAATTTATATATAAGTATGTATATATATATAGGTGTGTGTGTATATATATATGCATATATACATATATATGCATACATATATATGTATGTATACGTATATCCATATATGTGTGCGTGTATGTGTGTGTATTACGTCCATACCACAATAGTTAACATCTAATAAAATTGTCATAAAACGAAAACCTAAAAAAAAAGGTTTCACCATAGTTTACTATCTAAGCAGACAAAAAAAACAGATGTTGTCTAGTTGTGTTGATCTACAGTTGGTGGCTATTATAGATAATTAAAAGAAAAGACAAATAGATACGTGAGCAAATACAGACTATATTTAAATACGTGTAATTAAAATAACTGATGATCTCTTCGTCACATTCGTTTATCGTCAGACGCAAAGTTTGAGTCTATAAATGACAAAAGAAAAATCATGTGACGACAAGAGTCTATATACTATTTGAAAATTACTCGACTTTTTTCGATCGGTTTGTTTGTGCGTACGATAAATTAAGGCACGACAAATGGTTCGTGCTGTTATATTTATTTATTTATTTTATTTTATTCAATTTATTTTTTGCTAAAACTGTTTATAAAAAATATGCAATTTTTTTTTCGTGTCTAAGAGAAATATTTGACAAGCTTCTGGGTTTGACCTTTACTCCTGATCTGAAATGGAACACGTCGCTGGAAAGATGGTGGGATCCTTCTACCGCTCCAGAAGATATCTCACTACTGATGCAATTCTCTATCTATATAAAAGCCAAGTACGTCCAAGGATGGAATACTGTTGCCATATTTGGGCAGGAGCTGCTAAAAACAGCCTATCCTGCCTTGACAGAGTACAAAATAGACTTCGTGGCTTAGTGGGGGATGCCCTTTTCTCTACCCTGCAACCTCTCTCCCACAGAAGAGACGTTGCGAGCCTATCCTTGTTTTATCGTTATTTCCATGGCAGGTGCTCGTCTGAACTCTAATCTCTGGTCCTCCCTCGCCAATCTTTCACGCAAAACATCCGTCTAGCTGAATCCACTGTGAAAAATTTCTCCCACTCTATATCTGTGGCTAAATCAAAACGTGGATTCCATGAACAAAACTTCTTTCTTAGAACTACTGCACGCCTGTGGAACTCTGTTCCGTCTGCCTGCTTCCTACCGGACTACAACTTGGATGTCTTCAAGTCCAACGTTAACAAATTCCTAATGAACCGCCCCCTTAAGTAAACACTTCATCAAATCTCCACACTAACGTAATGTACTTGCAATAACCCTTATCCCTGAGTGGCTTCCGGGCCTTGATAAGTGGTGATCACTTTGTAAAAAAAAAAAAAAAAATTCACTGTTGGACTGGTTGTCAAGGACGTATCCCCGACTGGTACGAACTCTTACTCAGTTGTATTATCGTCTACACAAACATTGTTGTTGTTGTTGTTGTTGTTGTTGTTGTTGTTGACAATCGGTTCCATCACTTTCTGACTGCAATTAGTATTTTTCTAAGACGCCGTCAAGATTATTTGTTCGTAAACGTTCAAGTTTAACATTATGTCAGTCAAGATCAGCAAAGAAACAACTCAATGATTCATCCCCCCCTACCCATTAGCCTACCCGTCTCGACGATGTTCTTTACTTGTACTGTGACTTGTTCGTACTCAAAAAAGAAGTTGTACCCGCTGACCGATCGTCTATAATAGATATACACACGCGCACACGCACATACACATCTATATACGTAAGATTAAGAAACGGAAGGAGAGAAACTGAGAAATGGCGTGATATATGTATAATTGTTTATTTATTTATTTTTTATTAGCCATTCTGGAGTATTTTTTTCACGCTCGCTAAGCGTTTTTGAGGGAGTTATATGCCCCTTGTTTAGATTTAGTCGCCATTATTTGGGACGTATTTTTGTTATTATTATATATGTATGTATATATATATATGTATATGTATCCTTATCCGTATATGAACGTGTGTGTGTGTATATATATATATATATATATATATATATATATATATATATATATATACATATGAGAGAGAGAGGGGGGTATACCGATTAATTGGGAGGTAATCGGTTAATGAAAGAGATACATTTTTATTTTCACTTTGATCTTATTGACTCTCAACAGAGCTTGAAGAAGTGTATCCAACTGATTTTGTTTCATTATCATCAGTAGAAAGTAGATAATGTGGAATCCAATTATTAGTGTTTTTTAGGTGATTCTTTGAAATTTAAATTTGAATCTTGTATCAAGAAAAGTAGAAAAGCTGTTATCATTTAGATAGGATGAAAATCTTGTTTCCATTGATTCATTGAATCGTGCAACAGTGGTAAGGATTTTAATAAAATCAGAAATATAAAAATTAGATGAGACAGCTTTTGAAAGAAATAACCTCAAAGCTAAAATGGTAGATATTATCATCGATATAGTCGAAGTTCTGTGACTTGCTTCTTTGGTGATTTCTTCAAATAGACTAAGTAACTGGAGAATTTTTGAACAAGTCCCCTTCGGTAAATTGTTAATATAGGAATCTTATAACATCCCAAATTCTCGTATGAAAAAAAATGACCGACTCTTTAAATTGTATTTGCTCAAAGTTGCGTTTTATTAAAAAAAATATAAAATAAAATAAATAAAAGTCGAAAAATAAACAATAGCGTCCTAAATTCTCGTATGAAAAAAAAATGAATAAATCTCTCATTTAAAAATTACAGTATATATAAATTCACATATATACCACGAAAAAGTTCTTCCTGATTTATATTTACCAGATAAAAAATATTTTTTCATTCTGAAAAACACCCAAGTTCGTTTGCTTATTTTAAAACTAGTAAACATTAATTAGAAGGGACTTTTTCTGGGCATTCAACGTAAAGCAGAATGGTCTGCACAAACCGGGAATGAATCATGTGTTAACAATCACAGCGTTAACTTGAACAAAGCCAATACAAAAATAAAATAAAGATGTTAAAAAAATAGTACTTATGCAGATAACTTTTGGGAATCCGTTTCTTTAACACGTGAAGGAAAGGGTTTTTTTAAACTAGTCTGTACTTTCATTTAATAATTCAATAAACAATACAAAAGATTTGATCCACAAGCATTGAAGAAGGACAGCTGAAGTTTTTTCTTTGTGTGTGTTTTACTGCAGAAGAGATTGAGGGAACCACTTCAAATGGATGGATGTGATGTGCCAAGCGAAGAATTCAACAGAATCGCCAAAGAATATCATTTGTATAACATGCAGCTCTCTTTTTTTATTAAAATTAAATTGATGTTGAACATGTACTTTTACTTAATTACATCGCTATGATAAACAAAGTGAAAACTAAAATTATGATATTTTCTTGAGGATACTATTTAATAAGCACACACACACACACACACACACACACACACACACACACATATATATATATATATGTATATATATATATATGTATATATATGTATATATATATATATATATATATATATATATATATATATATATATATTAGGCGTGCAATATTCCAGATCTGTATCTTAACAGTTTTTGTGATATGTGATTTTGAAATTAGTATATGTTTATGACATTTGGTACTTTATTTCCGCCACCAAAACTGGACATATCAGCATTTTATTAACTTATAATGAAGTAAGTTGTAGCTGGAATTGTTTTTAAAAAAATAGGCATAATAATCATTATGTTTAGAATTATATCGATGATACTTTAAAAATTGTCCATCATTACAATTTTGATATCATAAATGATGCAATATTCACTTTTCACACCTCAAAAGTGAAGGCCGAAATTGAATTAGAAATAATTGTACTTTTATTTTCTATTGTCTTTTTTATACTAGGGGTGATGAAAGCATCTTTTGTGACATTTTTGCTGGTTACTTTTTTTGTCAGTTGGTTTCAAAATTGTCATGTTGTATTTCACACATGTTCGTGCTTCTTCGCCCTCAGCAGGGTAGTATATCCTGCCGATTCTGCTTCATTATCAACAGTGGAAAGTAGATGCAGCATCCAATTCCAAATAAGTTTTCTATGCCAATCTTTTGAAATTAATATTTGAATCATGGGTTTAGAAAAGTAGACATACACAGGTTTTTATCATTAAGGATGAAAATCTTGTTTCCATTGATAACCTGAATTGTTTAACAATGGTAAGAAGGATTCCACTAAAGTCTGAAATGCTAGAATTAAATTTGACAGCTTTTGACAGAAATAACCTCACAGCTAAATTTGTAGGTATCTTTGATATGGTTGATGTTTTGTGCCTTGCTTCTTGAGTGATTTCTTCAAATGGACTCAGGAACTGGATATTTTTCAAACAAGTCCCCATTGGTAGGTAGTTATGGTAGGAATCTTATCAACAGCACGCATTAGCGGAGCTTTTCGTTGTTCTTAATTTATTTTCTGCATATAATATGTTGAATTCCACCATGTGGTCATATCTTGAATGAGTTTGTTTTTCCAAAGTAAGCTGTATTTCAGTTAATTTATTTGCTAATAGAAAGCGATTAAAGTGAGAGGCTGTATTTCTGTTGTAATGGTTGTCTTTACAGTTACAATGTATGATAGTTATTCTAAATCACAATCCCTGACACCAGCAACTATATTTCTTCTTGAATCCCGCAAGACTAAGAAAACTTAATTGAAATAGTATACTCATTCAGAACATTATGCAATTCTTCACTTATTCTTGCATCTGTATGTGCACCAGAGAATGGAACAGCGCTCTGCACGGTTCAAAGCCACTTGAAAGCCAATGACCTCTCAAACTCAGAAAGGGAGCATTATCTGTTCTAGCTGCCCACACGTATGTAGTTCATGAAATGCTTCTAATTTCAGCAAGAGAAAGATTAATTTTTGTTTTACTTTTGTAAATATATCAAAAACTATTTTGCAGTGAACTACTTTTTTTGGTGGAATGCTGTAATTTGAACAAAATTTGGCAATAAGCCTATTAAATCCAATGTCAGATGTTACAGAATATGGTTGAATATCACGCGCAATCATTTCTCTTATCAGATAATGAATCTCTTGTGACCTGTGATCATTAATATTCCAAACTTTCTTTTAGGCCAATATGAATTCTACAGTAGTTTCGTGTTTCACTGGAGGCTAGTAGTTGCTGCCACTTGTTTCTGGAATGTCTGTCCCTGAATATTCATTGCGTTTGCTTTTCTTATTTACAACTTTTGCTTCTTTTGAATGAACCGTTTTAAGACGGTTTAACATATTAGTCGTTGTAAAAGATTTTGCTGATTTGCCATCCTTTAATGTGATGCTTTGAAATAACTTGCAAACAGCTGAATTCTTATTCCTGGGATTGACATCAAAATACTTCCAGCAGAAAATGGTTTCCATAATGATTGACGGTTGTTGTCAATATTTAGTTAATTTTTTACGTATTTAAATTACTTGTGTCTGATATCTAATTAGTAATTTATATAAATAAAATATACATTATCCAAACCATAAAAATAAAATATACATATATAATGGTAGCAAGAGTCAGAAAATGAGGAACAAGAGTATGACTGATGAAGAATATTTTATTTTTGGTTTTCACATCGTCGCAATTTGTTGTACGATTCCTCAACATGAAAACTGAAAGATAAATAATTTTTTGACGGTGATTTTAAAGAACAAAAAAATAATGTTAATTCGATAGGAAGAGAAAGAAGGCAAATTTTCCGTATGCTTACATCTATTTGCCTCAAATTCAGTGCAGTTGTAAAAGTCTACATGGTAACAACTGGTCATTTGTTATTTGGTAATATGGTGTAGACCATGCGTGTCTTAA
>NC_136485.1:66307020-66322020 GCF_053919585.1 Euprymna scolopes | reverse complement strand
TGGAGATTGCGCAACCTTTGCCTCATAATTACAAGCGCAGCTGCGCTTACAGGGGGTATCCATTGTCTTTCGAGACTGAACGGAGGTATCCAACGGAACTTCCATAAGCGAGGTTTCTTTCCAATAACTTCCCACACGTAGAACACGTTACTATGGGAATGTTTCCTCATAGACTACAACTTGATATTTTTCAAGTCTAATGTTAACAAATATCTGTAGAGTTGTTCTATGAATAATCATAGTTCTCGATACTTTCATAGCACTGTTTTAATCATCCAACTAAAAATCTAACTAACCGTTTTCCTCGAGTGGTTTTTAGTCTTGGTAATTGTTGGACTATTAGCATTATAAAAAAAATACCGGAGATAGATTGCTCGATATATAGATAAAATGGATATACAATTAAAGAATTATGTAAGTCACAACTGTACCTGCCTGTTCAACCACACAGACACACACGGATATTTCTAAGTTTTTCGCCATTTATGGCAGTGTTTGTATTTAGTCAGCTGTCCGGGGTTAACAGATGTACACAACTTTTTTGTGTGCAAATTGGCACGACAAACACGAGCTGTTTGCATGTGGGCGCCTTTGGTGCGCCCCGTGTTTACCAACTGCGTGACATTCCCGCCTCATTTCTCACCGACACATTTCGCACCCGCAAATTGTGTTTGTCATGCAGAAGGAACAGGTAGCCTCGTTTTCAAATAGCATATGCTTAATTATTATTGCTTGAGATGTCGTCACGCTGCTTCATTGATTTGCCAGTCTCATTTACTGCTCTTCAAGAATGACACTGTCTAAATTCGCAAGCCCGTATATATTAGGTCGGGGCAAAAAAATTTTGCCGATTTTGTTTTGTTTTTTTGTTTTTTTTACACGGTGGTCACCACTTATCAAGGCCCGGAGGTCACTTGAGGATATCTTGAAAATGAAAAACTTTATTCATAATCATAGTATACTCTGTTCTCTATAACTTATTTCCATCTGCCAACGAGCTTATAAATGTTTATTTTGTAAACTTCGGGTTTGTTTTACTATACAGATAGATTCAAAAAAGTTGTCAAAAAATACAAATATATAACAAATAAATGTTATCAAAGGAAAGATCGGTTACTTTTCTACCTAACTGGATAAATTTTTAGTGTTTTTATTTAATGCAAAATATTTATTCGGTTCGGAAATCATACAGTGTTTATCAATATATTTGAAAATGACAAATGGCGGCGAGGTCTCTGTTGAATACGTTAAGTTTGGGAAAATGAATTCAAACTAAAAAGTTATACAAAATACTATTAGAAACCCACCCAATATATATTACCGTAACAGGTTGACATATATTGAGTGGGTTCCTAGCAGTATTTTGCATAATTTTTTAGCTTGAACTCATTTTCCCAAACTTAACGTATTCAACAGAGAAAGACATTGCCACCATTTGTCTTTTCAAATATATCAGTAAACACTATGTTTTTCCAGCTGAATAAACATGTTACATTAAATAAAAACACTAAAAAAATCATCCAATTAGGTAGAAAAGTAAGCTATCTTGCCTTTGATAACATTTATGTGTTATATATTTGTTTTGATAAGATTTATGTGTTATATATTTGTTTTTTGACAACTTTTTCGAATCTGTGTATAGTAATACAAACCCTGAACTTCTGTAGGTTCTGGTATGAAATATGAACATAACTCATGTTTAATCTCTTCGTGTGATGTTGATCTAAGACCATCTAAATGGTTTTGTAATCAGTGGGAGCTAGATTAGGAGAATTTGAAGGTTGGGGCAATATTTCCCGACTAATTTCTCCTAGGAAATATTCAGTCAGTTGTGCTTTGTGAGGACGAGCATTATCATGATGGAAGATGTATCCCTTTTTGTTGACTAAAGAATGTCGTTTTCGGGTTAACATGGATGAGAATGTCGCAGAAAAAACCGCTCCAGTAGATATCTCACTCCTGATGCAATTCTCTACCTATATAAAAGCCAGGTTCGGCCAACGATGGAGTACTGTTGCCACATCTGGGCAGGTGCTGCTAGAAGCAGCTTATCCTGTCTTGACAGAGTTCAAAATAGACTTCGTAGCTTAGTGGGGGATGCCCTTTTTTCTTCTCTGCAACCGCTTTCCCACGTAAGAGACGTAGCGAGCTTGTCCCTGCTTTATTGTTATTTTCATGTCAGGTACTCGTCTGAACGTCAATCTATGAGCCCCCCCCCTCGCCAGAATTTCACGAAAAACACTCGTCTAGCCAGAACCGCTATCAACAATTTCCCACAATCTTTATCTGTGCCAACACCCAAACGTAGATTCTATGAACAGGGTTTCTTTCTTAGAACTGCTCGCCTGTGGAACTCTATTCCGTTTGCCTGCTTTCCAGCTGACTACAATCTGATTGTCTTCAAGTCCAACGTGAACAAGTTCTTATTGAACCGTCCCCCTTAGTAATCCAAGTTACAAAATTCCCACTAATGTTTACTATGCTAAAATCACAATGACTAATGTATACCCATTAACTTTTATCCTCGAGTGGCCTCTGGGCCTTGATAAGTGGTGACCCCCATGTAAAAAAATACAAAAAAAAAGTCATAAATTAATCATAGCCATATGTTTAAGTAATAACAATATGCATGAAATAAATTACAATGATTTCAAATTCACCTTTCTACAAACCGGCAACTTTGCACCGACCTGATGTCTGCACTTTAAGATTTACTTAGTGTTGCGCCCGGTGGGGTGGGGGGTAGGCGGCAAAATATGTAGAATATAGCTAATGAAAATAGTAAGAGCTGTGAATTCAGTCATTTCGTCCAATTTATGAGGAGGTAGCACCTGGGAGAATGATCACTTTAAATCGACCAGAACAGCTTTAATCTGACTTTGGTCGATGCAAATGTTGTGACACGCATTGTAAAATGTATGACCACGTGACGTTGAACCTTTTACATTGAAGTTAATATCTTAAAAAATTATTATTATTATTTTTTTTTTTTTTTTCCGATACGACAACTTGACGGATAAAAAATATCATCAACTCATCTCCGTCGTTTTCAGGACGCTTCACCACCAAACCACGCGACTTCTCTATTTTCTCAATCTCGCATGGCATGGCTTATTATTATAGTTTAAATTATAGATTTTAATTCTATAGAGAATATAAGCAATGTATACATTACATTCTAAACGTGTTAATTTTGTCGGAAATTATATTTTATTTTATTTTGTGTGTGTGTGTGTGTGTGTGTGTGTGTGTGTGTGTGTGTGTGTGTGTGTCTCTCTCTCTCTCTCTCTCTCTCTCTCTCTCTCTCTCTCTCCCTATCGTTACTTAACGCATCACACCTCTTACTTTTGTTGGAAACTATGGATGTGGTATTTCAGTCCGGCGTTGCCCGGGTGTTTGGAGGTGTATGTTGGGCGAAACAAAAAAAAGTTGTCAATTTTTTTTTAATTTTGACGCCTTATGACCCCTTAACATTTATTGTTTTGGGCTCTAATCAAGTTATTAAGTTAGATCCATGTCCAAGGAACCTATATCTAAAATTTCAAGTGGTTAGACCGAAAATTGTCGATCAAAGATTTTCCCAAATCTCAGTACCCTGTATATCAAATTTCGAGTCTGAAGACTGAAAATTGACAGAGTTATTGCATAGGGAGATGTATACACAGACACGTTCACTTTTATAGTTATAAGATAGATGGATAATTGCTATAGGATTAAAATTTTAAACCATCATAAAGTCTTATTTATTATCAATTTAAAAAGAAAAGACTGAATTGTAAAAAGATGAATTTCAAGTTAAAAAGATAAACTATACTCTCAAAAAAGTCGCTTTAATTTTAAAAGATCATTTAAAAATACAAACACAACGTTAAAATGAAAAGGTTGAATCAGAACTTGAAAACGAACGAACATCAAATTATACACAGACCAACTGCCCAAAAAAAATGTACGGCTTTAAATTAAAAATCTGAATTAGAAATTGAAAATGGACGAACTTCAAATTATAAACGGATCAACTGCAAAAAAATAGAACTTGATTTAAAATGTACGGTTTTAAATTAAAACTTTTAATTAGAAACTGAAAACGGACGAGCATCAAATTATAAACGGATCAACTGCAAAAGAAGGTCGATTACAATACCTGAATTTTCCATTTACAAAAATATGAACCTCTTTTAAAAAGCAAAACTGAAAACAGTTAAACATTAAATTACAAAAAGATCCACTTCAAATTAAAATAAATCAAGCTCAAATAAAAAATATAGCTGGATTTCAAATTTAAATGTGGTTCTTGTGGAAATGTAAAGCATTAATTTATAAATACACAAAGGAACAGACAACATAATAACAAGCGGATAATTACAAAAATAACATTGTTGCTATTCGTTATCAGACGCTCATCATTTCAAACGGCTTACGAACGCGTGCGACACTAAGTAGAGTAATTACAAAAATATTTACTACAAATCTGAGGAATACTAAAAAAAATTTCTTCTTGAAGCCAAACAGTTTATTGGTCACCCAAAATAGGCAGTAATTTGTTTAGGAAGAGGTTATTTTAACATTATGCGTATTACATAGGAGCATACTGTTCGACTTTGGAATTCTGCGTTTTTAAGATGAGGTTCAGTTTTTCTCATTTTCATGCGGTATTTATTTGAAGTCGAACAATTTTTAAATTTGAAGTCGAACTTTTTTAATTTGAAGCCGGACTTTTTTTAATTTGAAATTAGACTTTTAATTTTAAGCTAGCCATAAGCGTCCATACAAACTGAAACATTTCCAAATATTTAAAATTAAATCGTTTAAGTAGTAAAAGTGATGTTATTTAACCAACAACATAACTCATGATTTTTGTTGACGCCATTAAACCTATTCCAGGTCCTCGACTACTAAGCATACTAAGCTCGATTAAGCATACAAGCCTCGATCAAGATCACGGACCTTTTCTGATGCAACAATGAGGATCAACCGCCCACATGTGTAAAAGTGACAATTAACCAACCGGATATACAAGGAACTACTTCAGCAAAGTATCCAAAAGAATTTCAGCTAAAGTAGCTGCCCCCGCGTCTTTTTTTATATCAGCCGAAATTTGCCTCGGCACTCAATGCAACAAACCAGATGCTAGTACAGTAGCTACAGGCAGTCTCCTGTCGGGGTGAGGTATGGTTCTTAGAGGTGTTTCCTTCCATGTATTACTTCCTCTTTCTGAGGATGGGTTGGTTTGCTGTCGGTCGTCTAAGGCATCCCCACCGAGAAATACAGGCTATTTTTACAGAGCCAAGGTGCGCCTTCGAGAGAGCTGGTCTTTTTGACATCATCTTCCGAGCTTGTCCCACATTTTCCTCGGAGGGAAGGAAGTAAGTAAACAGCTGAAGTAGGTTTGGGGATTCTGTTCTCTGAAAATCCGCTCGTGATTGGCAGATTGTTATTTATAGATATTAGTGTAATGTGGGAAAATACACCAACTACCATGTTATACTGGCTTTATACACAACTTATATTTTCGATATATGATGAAAATTATGGAAATAATACTCCAACGCGATGGAAACAAAAATTATTTATATTTCCATCAACGTTTCTTTTTTATTTTAAAACTTTCTCACAATGAATGTTTACAAGAAATAACATACAAGTACAATATTTGAAAATATTTGGTGCGTTTGTGACATGTGAGATTCAACGTTTCTATACACGCCTATCCAATGACATCTAACCACCTGATGAAGGCCAGAGGAATAGTTGGCCGAAACGTCGTGAAATAACAGCTAGAAGATGAAGATAGTAGTGCGCAAATAAATAAATGGATAAATAATACAAAATTACTCATCTCAAAAGAATTCCAATTAATTAAAATAATATATACCATTCGCTACGGATTCGACAATGGAAGATCAGATAACAAATAAACGTGGATTCATAAGAGCAAAAAATGCAACCTTGATCGCTCTTCGGGGCCCATGGCGCAGCGGATAGAGACGTTGAATCTCTACGGTTCCAGGTAAGCATTGTCTGAAGATAGTGGTTTCAATCCTACCCAAAGCCAGTCAGAAGCTTAGTTGGTCAAAACGTGGTGCGACGACAACAACTATGGAAGGCTGAGGATACAGTTAGGAGATTCAGCCTTCCTATCTCGCTGACGAAGGCCAAAGGAATAGTTGGCCGAAACGTCGTGACACAACAACTAGAAGGTGAGGATAATAATCCGCAATAAATAAATTAATAAATAACGAAAGAAATCATTTTTTAAAAGATCACAATTATTTCTGAAAGTTGACCATATTTGGTAAAAAATAAACGTCACTCTATTCCTGGCTGATCCACCAAGTTACAGTTGTGAATGTTCGTCATTTTTTTTTTTGTTTTTTTGTTTATATGCTAAGGTGGATACTCTGGTGATCGTAACATTAGTAAAAACCCTTTTTCTTAAATGAATTTCACATCCACCAGACATTAACCGCCAAGATGTTTTATTTGTGAGGTTATGTCAAAAATAATGTCTATTCAAACAATTCTCAGGCTGTCCATGAACTGAATAGGCTATCAAAGGCTAAAGTTCAGTCATTGCCAAGAAAGGAGTGTGTCAGATTTACAGGTCGTATCTTGGTATGCTTATCAAAGGACGGCGATAAAACAACGCATTGTTGGGCATTCATGACCTAAAACTTGATGGACAAGTTAGACATGGAGTGAAGTTAATTTGTAGCAAATATCGTTTGCAGAAAAGATTGTCATATTTATCAACGATGCCATAGGTGTTATTTGGTGAAGTGGGGGGGGGGTCACCCTTTGTGGATCTAAATTGTTTACTTACGAAATAAATGACTAACAATTCTATTGCGAATATGCTGAATCTCATCTGAGCTGGACTGAGTTTCAAGGAAAAGAAACCGGCTATTGAATTATGTCAACCCGTAGCCATTGATTTTATCTAATACTAGCTGCTCCGATACGACATGGAACTTGAATAACTGAAAACGATTATTGATTTTATATTTTTGTGACATCTTACAAAATTGTTAAAATTAAATCGCATGATTACCTATGAATTTGTTTATTTTAACTCATAAGTTAATTATTTTTTGCAAGTAAACATGTCTAACGGAATTAAGAATTTTATCGCGTGTTTTTAAGATAAATATTGTAATGTCAACTTGTTTTTCTTACTTGTATTTTTTGGGGGGTGTATTTTTTACTCCCCCCCCCCATGCACCAAAACAAGGGACTATTTGGAATTATGTCTACATGTCTACTATGTAGGTAGTCGAGTAGCAAGATGTCTGTTCACATTACATTTAAATTGCTGCATGTTAGTACAGTCGGAAAAGCAGGAAATGGGGAGGGAATTCCAAAATCTAACAGTTCGAGAGTAGAAGGCTTTCCGGCATTTAAAGTGGAAGGGTTGGGTTTTGCTGCCTGTCGAATTAGTCGGGGAGTATTTTCGTCGAAGGTGGGGGCATCAGTGCTGCGAGTTCATCAGAGCATATTCTATTAAAGTACTTATAAAATAGCTACTCGGATGTAATAATGGGACGATGGAGCTTTGTTGATAGCGCGGGATCTATTAGATTGAATACTTCCTTTTGTACCCTGTCTAAGATAGAGAGACTAGTGACAAATACTTCAGCCCCGATATGGCAACAGTATTCATGTATGTGTGGATGGTGAGTAGTTTTCCAACACAGTAGAGGGATTCCACCTACTTTGCAGTAGTGTGTGTGTGTGTGTGTGTGCGTTTATGGTCATGTATAAAAACATTTTGCGGTTTCAGCTCAGTTTCAGTTCCTTTTGGTTTGCATGGTTTTCTGTCTATCTTTTTCAATTTTATTTTTTACTAGCCTGGGTGCCCGGCGTTGCCTGGTTGTTTGGAGGTGTGTGTTAAGCAAAAAAGCAAGTGGTAGTAGGCAAGCAAGCTCGAACTCGTGACGCGAAGACAGAAAAGAAAGTAAAGGAGGCCTCAAGTTTTGACAAGCTTCTTGGCTTGACCATTACTCCTGATCTTAAATGGAACACGTACATCAAATCTGTTGCCAAGGCCGCTGGAAAAATGGTGGGATCTTTCTATCGATCCGGTAGATATCTCACTGCTGATGCTATTCTCTATCTATATAAGAGCCAGGTACATCCAAGGATGGAATACTGTTGCCACATCTGGGCAGGAGCTGCTAGAAAGGACTTGGCCTGCCTTGATAGAGTTCAAAATAGACTTCGTAGCCTCGTAGGATATGTCATTTTCTCTTCCTTGCAACCTCTATCTCACAGAAGAGATGTTGCGAGTTTGTCTCTGATGTATCGTTATTTTCATGGAAAGTGTTCGACTGAGCTTAAATCTATGGTCCCCCTCGCCAAACTTTCACAAGAAACACTCGTCTAGCTGTAAACACTATCAATAATTCCCCCCACTCTTTATCTGTGCCTAAACCTAAACGTAGATTCCATGAACAAAGCTTCTTTCTTAGAACTGCACGCCTGTGGAATTGTCTTCCGTTTTCCTGCTTTCCGGCTGACTACAATATGGTTGTCTTCAAGTCTAACGTAAATATATAAGTTATCAAATTTACCAAATTTTCATTACTAATGATTACTATATTGTCCAATGTCTACTGTACACTCTTTAACCCTTATCCTTGAGTGGCCTCTTGGCCTTGATAATGTGGTGATGCCTATGTAAAAAAAAAAATTAAAAAAAGCAAAGCTGACGTCTTACCGCTACCCCATGACGCGACCGGAAGTTCGGAACGTTAAAATTAGGCAAACTCAATCCAATCGATATGATTACTTGCAAAAATAGCTCGCAAGAAATCGATCCCTCCTTGTAGAAAACTGTCCAGTTGAAGGCGAAAGAATTAATGTTTTTAGCCAATTTTTCGATATTTTTCATCCGAGACGTCGATTTGTACAGTCTTAATTTTCTCTTTGATTCTAATTTCTCCTAATCCTTTTTCCTCCAGTTTTTGTTTGTTTGTTTTTTGTTTTCGGAACTGTTCCTAGTACTCCTACGATTATTGGTATTAAATTGACTTTCTTCATATCTCACTCCCTTTCAGTTTTTGTTTTTGTGTGTGTTTTTTTTTTTGTTTTTACACAGTGGTCACCACTTATCAAGGCCCGGAAGCCACTCAAGGATAAGGGTTATTGCACGTACATTACGTTAGTGTGGAGATTTGATGAAGTGTTTACTTAAGGGGGCGGTTCATTAGGAATTTGTTAACGTTGGACTTGAACACATCCAAGTTGTAGTCAGGTGGGAAGCAGGCAGACGGAACAGAGTTCCACGGGCGTGCAGTTCTAAGAAAGAAGCTTTGTTCATGGAATCCACGTTTTGATTTAGGCACAGATAAAGAGTGGGGGAAATTTTTCACAGTGGATTCGGCTAGACGGGTGTTTTTCGTGAAAGATTGGCGAGGAGGGACCAGAGATTGGAGTTCAGTTATTTGGGATGTTTCGTGTACTTGACCTTCATACCGTAATCTGCTGAGACGGCAAAGTCTACGATTTGGCAGGGTTTTTTTTCACCCTTTTTTTTATAAATTATTATGGTATCTGGTCTCCTTGCTTGGATGAGTTTATCTGTTTGTACCTCCATGTCTCAGAAGTTTTATATTTTCGTTTTCCAATACTTCCTCCGGTTAGTGTCTGTACCATTTGCTAACGTGTTCAAATGTAATCGTTCTTAATATACTGCGCTCCCCACACAGTCGTGTCAGTTCTTGGACTACGTTGTTAAATGTACTCTTTGTTTGTAGTCTGCAGTTGTTGCTGTTCTTGTTTTGTTGGTTGGTTGATTGAGTAATTGATTCATTGTTGTTGTTGTTGTTGTTGTTGTTGTTTTGTGTGTGTTTATTTATTTTTTTTTTTTCGCCACGCAGTAGATAAATTGTCTTTTTTTTTTTTTTAATTCATTTTCTGTAATTATCCAAGATGTATATTTTTTCCAGTATAAATGCTTGGATCTCGTGTAGATTACATTGTTGCTGGTAGTGATAAAAAATTACCTTAACGAGTAAACAGCTTTCGCGTTTCTCCTTGCTAAGGACGAAGATACTTGTTTATTTAGTAAACTTTGAGAACATTATGAAACGTTTAAAAAAAAAGCTAAAGACCTAATTAGTTTAAAGTTGAATAAGCGTAATGCAATAGACATGCGCAGTGCATTTTGTTCAATGAAACCGGAAAAGAGAGGTTCGCCATTTTTATGTTAAAAAAAGTCAATTGTCTATAGACTAAAACATTAAACAATAAACAAAAGATTATTTTTCCTAATTTTGAGGAAGGAAGTTTATTGTTTCAGTTTTTGTTTGTTTGTTTTCTATTTTTTTTTTTTTTTTGCCTACATTGTTTATTTTTCCTACACTATTATTTCACACACAAAATATATATCGTAAACATTACGAAACAAACCAAACACATGCTTCCTCTGCAAATTCTGGTATACAACTTATCTGCAATAATTAAATCCAGCTGGAAAAACGGTTATCTTGTCGAGTCAGCTGCTTTTGTGGTTGTTGGTGTTGTAAGCATTGTTCATTCATTCATTTCGAATGAATCAGATATTGTTGTTATTCGTTAAATTTCTAGTAAAGAGTTATTACTCGAAAGACATCGGCTACTTACATGAGGTACTACGTGAAGGTTGCCAACATCCTTAAGTAAAATATTCCTGTGGAACAAATGAGATTCGAACTTAGCATAAACAGATTGTCAGCCCGTGTCGATAACCACTCAGCCACCGTCAATTCCCCGCTCTTGATATAGATCGTTTCAATATATACTTATCTAGCTGAACTTACCCGGTGTTTCTCAGGATGCAATGAATTCATTTTAGTTTAATTTTTTATTCGTTTGACTATTTTAACTTATACAGAAAAAGAAATAAAATTTTAGTTGTAAGAGAGACAACTCTTTTATATTCTTCGAATTAAAATGAGTTATTTCCTTACTGTCTTTTGTTTGTTTGTTGGGGTTTTTTTGGGGGTTTTTTTTTTGCTTTTGTTTTTTTTTTGTTTTTTGTTTTTTTGTTTTGTTTGTTTTGGTTTTTTTTTTTGGTTTTTTTTTTTTGTTTTTTGTTTTTTTGCTTTTGAGGTTGTTGCTTTTGGGGGAGGAGGTAGTTTTCGGTTATAATTGAAACATGTGCCCGTATTACTCGTCGTTTCGGCTATATGATTTTTATAATTTTTAAATAAACGACAATGAAATATAACATTCCAGTGTAATTTGGCTACGATGAAAGTGTAGTATATGGTTTTATACTTCACTTAAAACTGTTCTGTCATCTGTAGATGAAGAAGAAATCCTTGTAGACCGAGACATTTTTTTTTTATTTTGGTGCCTTTTGGGAAGCTATTTATCACTTAAAAAATGACCTTGCGTTTAACTCTGGTCCTTGTCGGTGGATGGAACAAGTAATTAAGAACATGGTACAACAATAACAAATAAAAATTAGTTATTCAGAATCCAAGTTTGATAAGTCAACTTGAATACTATTCAGTTAAGTTTACATCATAGATTACCTCCCTTGCGTGGTATCTCATTCGTACTTCATCTAGTAGCTCTTCAGAATGATAACAATCTTTATTAATAAAATCAACGTTGTCAAAAGCAATATGTAAATTAGTCAACCTTGCGATTCAGATATTTCATATAGAAAAAAATATATATATAATAGATTGTAGATAAATAAATTGAATCAAATAGTAATTAAATAAGTTGAATTAAGTTGAAATAGTTTGTTTTGCTTCGTACTACACATTAGTCGAGGTCCTAACCTCTACAGTCAGCCCGACAGAAACTGGACAATTTCGATAATCTTTTTTTGCTGTTCGACTGATGCAAATGTTCTGTGTAGGCTGAGGAGGTCCACCATCCTAGACCTTGCCTCCCGAGTTTCGGGGGAAGCAAGTTTATCGCTTGTTGTCTGAGGCGCACTCACCGGGCTATGCCGACGGGACTATTCAGACTTATTTTTGCGGAGCTAGAGTGCTCTCCCTCTTGGGGCGCTAGCCTATTTACCGAGCTTCCGACCTTGCGTTATATCCTTTCGCGGTAGGAGAATAGTAAATACTGGTTTTTACTGTTAGTGTGAGAAATAGCCTGAACTTTCGCATTTATTCATTTAAACTTGTCCGGTCGTAAAATACGCTTAAATATATTTTAATTCATGCAGATTTCGCATTTATTATTACAGAGCCAATTCTCTATTGAATATTATATTGTACCTTATATATAGCACCGATTTCAAAAGATTTTTTTTCAATGACTTGGTTGCCATCAGCTAGAGTCGAAACCAAAACATTTAGCGCTCCGGCCACGTTCCATACCGTTTGAGTTATCGACAGATAGGTAAGAAAGATGTTTAATTAAATCACTGCAAGCCATAAACGAAGTTGCGCATGCAAAGTAATGTAATAAAAATATGTCGGCAAGTTGGAATGAACATTTTGAATTTCAACTTGCAACATATTTCTGTACGCGTTATTCACCCATCCAAACAAATATTTTACTCGCTATAAAATATCGTTAGTGTGTGATGATTATTTTCTGTTAAATTCAATGTTATGTGACCAGTAGTTTAAGAGTTTATTGGTTAAATATTTTCACACAGGCACCACACACACACATGCATACATCTAATGTTTTATTTGTATAGATTATTTTTTATGATAAAATCAGAAAACAAATTCCTGTTCGGCGACTAGGAGACATTTTTCAAAATCATGCCGCACGTATGGTGCTGGCATTACAGTCGGTAATTGTTTTAAGTAAAAATAATCAATTTTGTTTTTGTTTTTGATGCGTGATGAAGGTCTAATCTTCAGCAGAAGATGAGGATATCAATCTGAATAATCCAAATTAGCAGATTCGTTTCTGTTTATTTTCACGTTTCATTTTTTTAGTTTGTTAGTGATTGTACAGAATAGTTAACAGAAAAAAAAAGGAATAAAGGCACAAATTTACAACAAATAAGTTTTACCAAATGCAATAAAATGTATCTATGCATCTGTATAGGTTTTCTGTTTTGGAATTTTTTAAAGGTGTTGTTTGTTTGTTTGTTTGTTTGTTTTTTTTTTGTTTCTTTTTCTGTTTTTGGGGGGGGTGTTTGGTGGGGTGGGGGTTGTATCGCAACCCTTATAAAAATCTATTTTTTCCGACTGGATTGTTCTATGACGATGTCTATCTCTCCTGAAACTTGTCGACGCTGAGGAGAATTAAAGAAACGAAGGTTTCTTCTGCGTTTAACCCTACCAGACCTGAACCTAATTTATCCCTGTGTTTGGTCTTCTGGACAAAATTGTGAAAAAAAAACTTTAAACGCGTTAGTAATTTTTTTTTTTTTTTTTTTTTTGCCGCCAGCATTCAGCCTTCGTGAGCCAGTCCGCCCAACAGGTGAAGCTCTCCTTGATACGCAGGCGCACTTGCGTCATCAGAATTATCATCACTTTCTCCTTCATCGATATATTCATTCATCGATAGCGTTACTTGATTCAGAAACATACCCCTGATGAAATTCATCTTCATCTGAATCAGAATTTGTCACTTTATCCAACACTTGTTGCGCCGTGAAACTCGTTGGTCTCGCTCTTTTACCTGTCAAAGTGCTTGGTTCGTCACTTGTTCGCTTCATGTCTACTTTAGCCTACAAATCAATTCACAACTCTGCCAAAACAAAGAAAGTTTGCAGAACGTTAAGCTTGCGCTAAAATGAGACTAAGTAGCTATTGGGTAGCTATTTTTAGCTCACAAAAACACGTGGTCGGAAAAATACCGGTTTAGCGGTAAATTGATATATAGCATTTTCGGAAGTTACCAATATATCGATAACTCGATCTGGTAGGGTTAAAAGTAAACTTTTAGTTACTGTTAATTTTAATTAACCAACACAGACGAAATATTTCGACAACTTTTACTTCTATTGATTCAATCTTAGTCGTTGTTCTCAAACGATGGAAGAGAGGGGGGAGAGGGGGAGGGAGAAACTCCACTAGTTTTAACTGTTCATTTCAAGGCTTCATTCATACGTCGCATTTAACGCGCACCTGGTCGATTTATGCCTTCCGAAAAAAAAATTAATTTCATCAATGGCGTCCCTTCTTACGTATTTCCCACTCACGATTTCTCCATGCATTTCGTTGTCAAACTTCATCTTCTGACCGAGACAGACAACCACTTTCTATTATTTTCCTTGAACGGTTATGAGCCCCCCCCCCTCATCAACATGCAACATTTAATGTTACATGCAAATACAGATATTGAAACCGACACAACGCATGCTATATTAGAGTTAACAATCGAGACCCGTGGAAATTCCACAGTTGTATTTTTCATCTTTTTATCTTCATTGATCTTTTATTGCTGCCGTGTTTGAATATATTTCCAGTACGAACGAAGACTCCACAATATACCACCTTGTTTTAAACTGAAATATTCTCATCTAAATTCCCGGGTTAATGCAATTGTAAAATATATCTAGTTATGGGAGTCTATCTTCAAAACCCTTGTGAGTGTTTGCCGGTTTGCGACATATTTCCATTGTATGTAGGCTCGGTGCGATGCAGATCCCATGATATTATTGTATTATGCTTTGACGAAACAGATACTATAATTTGATCAAAGCATGAAGGTTAAAAAAGTGTATTTTAGTTCGAGTTTCACGTTCGACACAACAGCGCCATCAGATGAAAAATTCAAAGTTGCCGTTTTGATCAGTCGATCCCATTTTTAAAAAATATGGATAGAGAGTGACAATGTAATACGAACATGAAAAAAGAAATAAATAAAAAGTAAAAAATAAAAATAAAATAATAATAACAACAACAACCATCATCATCAGATTCGATTACATTTCTTAAATTTTTCATAATTTTGGTGCCTCCCAGTTTCGAGGTTTGCAGTTAATATCATTGTGGCAACCTAGAATTTGTCTTGACCCATCAGACCTTTCTTTACCGAGACAAGATATCGTCGAGTTAGATCATAGGATGTGCAGCACCCTCCCGG
>NC_136485.1:66299520-66304520 GCF_053919585.1 Euprymna scolopes | reverse complement strand
GGAGTTAATCTTCTTTAGATTTTATATATTATTATGGAGTTAATCTTCTTTCGATTTTGTATATTATTATGGAGTTAATCTTCTTTCGATTTTATATATTATTATGGAGTTAATCTTCTTTCGATTTTTATATATTATTATGGAGTTAATCTTCTTTAGATTTTGTAATTATTATTATGGAGTTAATGTTCTTTCGATTTTGTATATATTTTAATGGAGTTAATCTTCTTTCGATTTTTATATATTATTATGGAGTTAATCTTCTTTCGATTTTGTATATATTATCATGGGATTAATCTTCTTTCGATTTTGTATATTATTATGGAGTTAATCGTCTTTAGATTTTGTATATTATTATGGAGTTAATCTTCTTTAGATTTTATATATTATTATGGAGTTAATCTTCTTTCGATTTTGATATATTATTATGGAGTTAATCTTCTTTCGATTTTATATATTATTATGGAGTTAATCTTCTTTCGATTTTTATATATTATTATGGAGTTAATCTTCTTTAGATTTTGTATATAATATTATGGAGTTAATCTTCTTTCGATTTTTATATATTATTATGGAGTTAATCTTCTTTCGATTTTGTATATTATTATGGAGTTAATCTTCTTTCGATTTTGTATATTATTATGGAGTTAATCTTCTTTCGATTTTATATATTATTATGGAGTTAATCTTCTTTAGATTTTGTATATTATTATGGAGTTAATCTTCTTTAGATTTTATATATTATTATGGAGTTAATCTTCTTTCGATTTTTATATATTATTATGGAGTTAATCTTCTTTCGATTTTTATATATTATTATGGAGTTAATCTTCTTTCGATTTTGTATATTATTATGGAGTTAATCTTCTTTAGATTTTGTATATTATTATGGAGTTAATCTTCTTTAGATTTTATATATTATTATGGAGTTAATCTTCTTTCGATTTTGTATATATTAATATGGAGTTAATCTTCTTTCGATTTTATATATTTTTGTGGAGTTAATCTTCTTTCGATTTTTATATATTATTATGGAGTTAATCTTCTTTCGATTTTGTATATATTATTATGGAGTTAATCTTCTTTCGATTTTGTATATATTATTATGGAGTTAATCTTCTTTCGATTTTTATATATTATTATGGAGTTAATCTTCTTTCGATTTTGTATATTATTATGGAGTTAATCTTCTTTCGATTTTGTATATTATTATGGAGTTAATCTTCTTTCGATTTTGTATATATTTTTATGGAGTTAATCTTCTTTCGATTTTGTATATTATTATGGAGTTAATCTTCTTTAGATTTTGTATATTATTATGGAGTTAATCTTCTTTCGATTTTGTATATTATTATGGAGTTAATCTTCTTTAGATTTTGTATATTATTATGGAGTTAATCTTCTTTAGATTTTATATATTATTATGGAGTTAATCTTCTTTCGATTTTTATATATTATTATGGAGTTACTCTTCTTTCGATTTTGTATATATTATTATGGAGTTAATCTTCTTTCGATTTTGTATATTATTATGGAGTTAATCTTCTTTCGATTTTGTATATTATTATGGAGTTAATCTTCTTTCGAGTTTGTATATTATTATGGAGTTAATCTTCTTTCGATTTTATATATTATTATGGAGTTAATCTTCTTTCGATTTTTATATATTATTATGGAGTTAATCTTCTTTAGATTTTGAATATATTATTATGGAGTTAATCTTCTTTCGATTTTTATATATTATTATGGAGTTAATCTTCTTTCGATTTTGTATATATTATTATGGAGTTAATCTTCTTTCGATTTTGTATATTATTATGGAGTTAATCTTCTTTAGATTTTATATATTATTATGGAGTTAATCTTCTTTCGATTTTGTATATTATTATGGAGTTAATCTTCTTTCGATTTTTATATATTATTATGGAGTTAATCTTCTTTCGATTTTTATATATTATTATGGAGTTAATCTTCTTTCGATTTTGTATATTATTATGGAGTTAATCTTCTTTAGATTTTGTATATTATTATGGAGTTAATCTTCTTTAGATTTTATATATTATTATGGAGTTAATCTTCTTTCGATTTTGTATATTATTATGGAGTTAATCTTCTTTCGATTTTATATATTATTATGGAGTTAATCTTCTTTCGATTTTTATATATTATTATGGAGTTAATCTTCTTTAGATTTTGTAATTATTATTATGGAGTTAATGTTCTTTCGATTTTGTATATATTTTAATGGAGTTAATCTTCTTTCGATTTTTATATATTATTATGGAGTTAATCTTCTTTCGATTTTGTATATATTATCATGGGATTAATCTTCTTTCGATTTTGTATATTATTATGGAGTTAATCGTCTTTAGATTTTGTATATTATTATGGAGTTAATCTTCTTTAGATTTTATATATTATTATGGAGTTAATCTTCTTTCGATTTTGATATATTATTATGGAGTTAATCTTCTTTCGATTTTATATATTATTATGGAGTTAATCTTCTTTCGATTTTTATATATTATTATGGAGTTAATCTTCTTTAGATTTTGTATATAATATTATGGAGTTAATCTTCTTTCGATTTTTATATATTATTATGGAGTTAATCTTCTTTCGATTTTGTATATTATTATGGAGTTAATCTTCTTTCGATTTTGTATATTATTATGGAGTTAATCTTCTTTCGATTTTATATATTATTATGGAGTTAATCTTCTTTTGATTTTGTATATTATTATGGAGTTAATCTTCTTTAGATTTTATATATTATTATGGAGTTAATCTTCTTTCGATTTTTATATATTATTATGGAGTTAATCTTCTTTCGATTTTTATATATTATTATGGAGTTAATCTTCTTTCGATTTTGTATATTATTATGGAGTTAATCTTCTTTAGATTTTGTATATTATTATGGAGTTAATCTTCTTTAGATTTTATATATTATTATGGAGTTAATCTTCTTTCGATTTTGTATATATTAATATGGAGTTAATCTTCTTTCGATTTTATATATTTTTGTGGAGTTAATCTTCTTTCGATTTTTATATATTATTATGGAGTTAATCTTCTTTCGATTTTGTATATATTATTATGGAGTTAATCTTCTTTCGATTTTGTATATATTATTATGGAGTTAATCTTCTTTCGATTTTTATATATTATTATGGAGTTAATCTTCTTTCGATTTTGTATATTATTATGGAGTTAATCTTCTTTCGATTTTGTATATTATTATGGAGTTAATCTTCTTTCGATTTTGTATATATTTTTATGGAGTTAATCTTCTTTCGATTTTGTATATTATTATGGAGTTAATCTTCTTTAGATTTTGTATATTATTATGGAGTTAATCTTCTTTCGATTTTGTATATTATTATGGAGTTAATCTTCTTTAGATTTTGTATATTATTATGGAGTTAATCTTCTTTAGATTTTATATATTATTATGGAGTTAATCTTCTTTCGATTTTTATATATTATTATGGAGTTACTCTTCTTTCGATTTTGTATATATTATTATGGAGTTAATCTTCTTTCGATTTTGTATATTATTATGGAGTTAATCTTCTTTCGATTTTGTATATTATTATGGAGTTAATCTTCTTTCGATTTTGTATATTATTATGGAGTTAATCTTCTTTCGATTTTATATATTATTATGGAGTTAATCTTCTTTCGATTTTTATATATTATTATGGAGTTAATCTTCTTTAGATTTTGAATATATTATTATGGAGTTAATCTTCTTTCGATTTTTATATATTATTATGGAGTTAATCTTCTTTCGATTTTGTATATATTATTATGGAGTTAATCTTCTTTCGATTTTGTATATTATTATGGAGTTAATCTTCTTTAGATTTTATATATTATTATGGAGTTAATCTTCTTTCGATTTTGTATATTATTATGGAGTTAATCTTCTTTCGATTTTATATATTATTATGGAGTTAATCTTCTTTCGATTTTTATATATTATTATGGAGTTAATCTTCTTTAGATTTTGTAATTATTATTATGGAGTTAATGTTCTTTCGATTTTGTATATATTTTAATGGAGTTAATCTTCTTTCGATTTTTATATATTATTATGGAGTTAATCTTCTTTCGATTTTGTATATATTATCATGGGATTAATCTTCTTTCGATTTTGTATATTATTATGGAGTTAATCGTCTTTAGATTTTGTATATTATTATGGAGTTAATCTTCTTTAGATTTTATATATTATTATGGAGTTAATCTTCTTTCGATTTTGATATATTATTATGGAGTTAATCTTCTTTCGATTTTATATATTATTATGGAGTTAATCTTCTTTCGATTTTTATATATTATTATGGAGTTAATCTTCTTTAGATTTTGTATATAATATTATGGAGTTAATCTTCTTTCGATTTTTATATATTATTATGGAGTTAATCTTCTTTCGATTTTGTATATTATTATGGAGTTAATCTTCTTTCGATTTTGTATATTATTATGGAGTTAATCTTCTTTCGATTTTATATATTATTATGGAGTTAATCTTCTTTAGATTTTGTATATTATTATGGAGTTAATCTTCTTTAGATTTTATATATTATTATGGAGTTAATCTTCTTTCGATTTTTATATATTATTATGGAGTTAATCTTCTTTCGATTTTTATATATTATTATGGAGTTAATCTTCTTTCGATTTTGTATATTATTATGGAGTTAATCTTCTTTAGATTTTGTATATTATTATGGAGTTAATCTTCTTTAGATTTTATATATTATTATGGAGTTAATCTTCTTTCGATTTTGTATATATTAATATGGAGTTAATCTTCTTTCGATTTTATATATTTTTGTGGAGTTAATCTTCTTTCGATTTTTATATATTATTATGGAGTTACTCTTCTTTCGATTTTGTATATATTATTATGGAGTTAATCTTCTTTCGATTTTGTATATTATTATGGAGTTAATCTTCTTTCGATTTTGTATATTATTATGGAGTTAATC
>NC_136485.1:66232020-66294520 GCF_053919585.1 Euprymna scolopes | reverse complement strand
ACACGTGACCTTGTGTCTAACATCGGTAGCCTAAAAACAAAAATGGCAGCCAAAGAAAGTGTTAGGAATGGACAGCAAATTTCTACAATTTAGCTGTCAGTATTCTCTAAAGCAAGCAGTGTCATCGAGACCACTGCGTCTGTTGAACGCACGGTCTCAACTTTCTTTGTTCGTACTATCAAATGATCAGCTCTTTGAATGCCCACAGGGGGCTGAAGGGTGGTGGGCTCCAGAGACGGAGAGGGTAGAAGGTTTCACTTTTGAACATTTTGCACCCGTGGGAAAGGACAAAAGTACACAGTTATTTATTTGTTAAAATGAAAAAATATATTAAAAAACGCAAAAAAAAAACAATACTTTCTATCGTCACTCACATGTCTAGCAACGATGTAAGCGAACTTGCTTGTCTCTTTCAGACAATCAGCATCTATCTCACCTCTCTCTCCCCCTTACCCCGCCGGCTCAAAAAGTATCCGATTTAGTGAAAACAGTGGAGACAAAACAAAAAATACTGTAAAATAACAAAAATAACAATATTTTTACAGAAAAAAAAACATTTCATGGATGCCGTAGTGCCATAGACATTGCTGGGTCGTATTTCTGTTTATTTATTTATTTATTTATTTATTTATTTATTTGAATCGTAGTTAAAACAAATTGCCACATTCGATTTAGTGTATTTACTTCCTTTCCACGGCGGAAAATGTAGTACAAGGTCGAGAAAGTGGAATTTAAGAACAACGTCCTGGAGGAAGAGTACTCCGACTGAACAAAAATTGCTTGTGCAGCCCTGTCGGCATTCTCCGGTAGGAACGCCTAAGTCGATTAGCAATAAACTAACCTCTTCTCAAAATATAAACTTGGAAAGGTGGACTTCCTATAACTGCATGGGACCATACCGCAGACCAACAGCAAATACGCTAAGTCATTGCCTATAGCCAACTATAGCTACTACACCGACGTGTAGGGGCGGGTGCCACTTTATTTCAAGAATTACTCCACTTAGCCTTGATCTTTCCCTTATAACGCTGCATGCTTAACAAAGTGGCAATTGACATTTTTTTTTTAATTCTTTGGTAAGACTCAACCAAGGATTGAACCTGAGTCTCCTGGCTCATTAACATTATGCAAAACATGTTATCTTCGAAAACTCGTAGAAAATCTGCATGTCTCATTTTGGTTGTACTGGCTATCAAAAATCCCTTGGCCATTTTGCCTAGGAGCAAAGTGTAGTATCTGTTCTAGGACTATACTTGGTTTTCTGTCTTCGATCAGTGAAGAAAAACAGTAATTTTAAAAAACTGTTCCAATCCAGAGAGCAGAGGCAAGTAGTTATCAAGATATTAAAAAAAACTGTATTATGCGCTGTATTCTTTGACGGTCATGTTTTTACGGTAGTGTCGGTCGTAGAGAAGTAGTTTTGTTTATGTCGCGCGCACGCACGTAAAAAACATGACCGCCAAAGAATACAATGTATAATAGTTTTTTTATATCTCGGTAACTATTTTTCTCTGAAAAATTTTCGATGAGATTTTCAGATTCAGCATAGTCGAAAACCTTCATATATCGTCATTTTAAAGAAAATTGTGGAGGTGGACCTAATGTAAAAAAAAATAAAAAATACCCGATAACATGCTTCCCTCGTGGATTAAATAAAGTTCCGTCCGAAATTCCATACATACTCTAGAGTTGAGAGAAAGATCCCCGAGTTCGAAAAGATACATCTGAAGAAAATCGATTACATAGGCCGAATCGTTGTCAGAAACTTTCTAGAAAACACTCGACTAGCTACAACCACTAAATATGACTTTCCCCACTCTCTATCTGTGCCTAAATCTAAACGCATATTTCATGAATAAAACTTCTTTCCAAGAACTGCTCGCCCGTGGAACACTGTTCCGCTGGCCTGCTTCCCAGTTGAATACAATGTAAACAAGTTCTAATTTAGCCGTTCCCATAAATAATCAAATTTTATCCAATGTTCACCATTAACGATTACTACACTACTGCCTTACATTCATTAACCCTTATCCTCGAGTGACCTTCGGGCCTTGATAAGTGGTGACTCCCAAGTAGAGTAAAAATAATAAAACAAAAACACTCAAGAGAAAACACAGTAGTCAAAATAACGCAACTTATCAATCCTTATCTCAAAAGTTCAGAAACAGAAATGTTTATGCCTGGTTTCTCTATATGAGAATATCAAAGAGTTGGCTCATCGAACACCGGTTAGATATTTCGATTTTAAGCACAACGTTGAGTTATTAAGTCTATTAAATAGTTTTTTTTATAGCGTGCTTATTTCCAAGGTTGTTCTTAAAATTTTTCATTGTTCACGTCAAGGTGTCATAAATGATATTTACGACATTTAAGAATAACGGAAGTAATGATAATAAAAAAAAGGCGACAGTGCGACCTAATCTACAAAACTTGTTTTTTTTTTGTTTTTTTTTTTGATAAAGGTAAATGAAGGTTAATTGTGTAAATTGGGTAGAATTTGATTGTTTATGAGGACGGCTTGATATGAGCTTGTTTAAGTCGGATTTGAAGGCTACCATGTTGTATTCAACCGGGAATTATGCCAGCGGAACAGTGTTCCAAAGATGGGCAGTTCTGTGAAAGAAGCTTTTTACATGAAATCTGGGTTTACATTTAGCCACAGATAGAGACTGGGGAAAATCATATATAGTGGTTGTAATTAGTCGAGTGTTTTGCGAAAGTTTGGTAAGGGGGCATAGATTGGAGTTCAGTCGAGCACTTGCCATAAAAATAACGATAGAGCAGAGACAGGCTCGCAACGTCTCTTCTGTGGGAAAGATGTTTGTTTAAACATTATCATCAGCACCATAATCAAGATTCCGTGAATTTTAATTTCTTCTTAAGACTCTTGACGCTTAATCCTTAAATTTTAGTCATTTTCTAGAATCAAAATATTTAACAGATTTTGATGACCCTTGGAATAATAATTTAGAAGTATTATGTGTTGGTTTTAATCATCGTAAGTAGACATAAAAGTGGTACAAAAAAAGTTCTATTCTGAGAGTTAATTTTAACCGTCTTGTGGCAGATATTCTTCTAGACGAACAAGCACATGAACGTTTAATTTTTAGCATATTAATACCTCACACATAGGCACAACGGTCCTTTCCCTATAGTCACGACATAGGCAGCTCCATTTCCCTTCCTTCGCCATTACACAACTCAATCAAAAATTATTCCCAATGAACAACACAAGGCCTTGGTTTAACTATTAAATTATCCATATATATATATATATATATATATATATATATATATATATATATATATATATATATATATATATATATATATATATACTAGCAAAAGTACCCGTCGTTGACTGAGTTCAAAAACAGCCTACAGAAAATGGATTCTGATTTATGAAAGTATGATAGGTTATGAAAAGGAAGGGTTGTAAAGAGATAGCAAAATATGATGAAAGTAAAAATAAAATAGATAAACCCCATAATTTATTATACCATACCTGTTCACACTGAAAGACTTATCACAATATTCTGTGGATCTATATTAAAAAACCTTATTAAACTTTGTGACATATTTCCATTCTATGGAGGTCAGGAACGAACGGACACCCCATAATTTTATTATATCATATTTCTTCAAACTGAAACATAATTATCAAAGTATACTTACGCAGATAGATATAAGTCTTTATTAAAGTTTGTGCCTATTTCCGTTCTATGGAGGCCAGGCGCGAACGCAGACCCCACAATTTTATTATACCATCCCTATTTAAATTAAAACATACTTATCAAAGTATTATTATGCACATCTATATCAAAAACATTTGTAAACGCTTTTTTATATACTTTGTGGACCAGGCGCGTACGCAGACCCCACAATTTTAATGAAACATCATTATGCCAGATCAAACATACCCATTCCTGTGTCTCGATACATCTTCTATCATTATATGTGATCAGTTTTCTATAATAGTCAACCATATAGGAACCTATTCGTGACCAGACACACACACACAGACGTTCAGCTTTATATTATAGATTATATAGATATTATATTATACATACATATTATACATATTATTTTATATATATATATATATTATATTATATATATGCATATTATATATATATTTACATAAAAATTTTATATATATTTACATAAAGAATTATATATATTAATATATTTACATAAAGAATAATATATATATATATATATATATATATATATATATATATATATTATTCTTTATGTAAATACAGTCAATTATAGTTTATTTCATCAGGCAAGAAGATTTAAAAATTGAAAAATTGAAAAGGGGTTCAAGACCATTTTCAATTTAAGAGGAGAGAAAATATATTTTTCCATGACTGGCGTGAAGCAAGGTTTATGAGATTAATTATGATCGAAACGGTCTGTACATCGTAGCAAGATATGACTGTATTTACATAAAGATAATATATATATATATATATATATATATATACATATATATATATATATATATACTTTGCTCTCTTTGATTGGGCACTATCAACGACCCTTGTTAAAATTCAATTATATATATATATATATATATATGTGTGTATATATATATATATATATATATATATATATATAATGTTGCTTCTTCCAATGTTATGAGTTCTGATGACATTTCTTTATTTGAAGACTTGTCAACAATCCTTGCGTGTGTACACCCATCACAATATGCATATGTGCACAACTAGCAATAATTCCGGCGTTGCCCATAATAATAAGCAACATATATATTCACAGACCTGTGTTTCGTTATTCGATAGAAGATACCCACATTCTTTGCATCCTCAATGTATTTGTTCCAGTCCATATTGCTCGTGAATGTTAGGCTGAGGAACTAAACGGAACAATTTTCAGGTAGGGTGTTATTTGTCATGGATATCAATAGTTGGAGAGGCATCTTATAATTGTTAAACCAAGCAGCTTAGTTTTACTAGCATTAAATGTTATTATCCATTTACGGCTCCATTCCACTACAGTCTGAAGGTCATTTTCTAACGATTCTGCCATTGTATTAAATTCATATACATCTGTTCTTCCCTCGTGTATATTATAGAGCGTTGGATCATTAGCAAATATACCTATGTCGGACACAATATTATTGGGGAGATCGTTAATGAATATCATTAATGTTATGCTACTTGGATATACGTCCATCAATGACAACCTGGATGGTCTTATTGATCTAATTATATTTGGTATACATCCAGGTTTAATTTTCACTAGAAGTCCTTCCTGCCAGACTTTGTCAAAAGCCTTGGATATATATATATGTATATATATATATATATATATGTATATATATATACATATATGTGTGTGTGTGTGTGTGTGTGTGTGTGTGTGTGTGTGTGTGTGTGTGTGTGTGTGTGTGTGTGTTTTCTAGCAAGGAAAATAATTTTCGACATATGTTATTCGATAATTCTTAATAAGTTTTTATAATCAATTCTCAGCTAGAATCTTAACGCAGCGATTAAGGTGACGCATACTTTCACCGTTTATGCCCTCTGCTAATAAGACAGCGATTATGTGGAGGCGTGACCCAAATAACCAGCTGTTATAACTCACATTTACTTCGGCAAAAAGCTGGCGGACATTTACTGAGAGCCGTCATCATTGTACCCCAAAGCGATTGACTTGCCCCTTGATTAAAAGCAAACATTATGGATTTTCCTTATTTTCGAAAGAAGACTTTTACACTGTATGTCTCACCGTACTTTTTTCTATGTGTTATAAAATATCCGGACACTCTGGATAGTTTCCCCTAGTGGTTGGTGCATATATCAAGTGTAACGTTGTCCGGAAACCAACATGTTGTAGCCTTAGTCGCAAATCTAAAGAAATAACACCGGAGGAAAACCTTCAATCTGTAGTGGAATAGGGACAAAAAATGGATGGTCACATACAATACTGCCAAGACTAAGCTTGTTTGTTTCAATAATTACAAGAAACCTTCTCAACCACCAATAGCTATGGATAAATATACATTACCTGAAATTACTTCTTTCAAACTTGAAGTTTACAGGGAACATGAGTTGGCACAGATACATTGAGAGCATTGCCAGGGCCACTACGAGGAAGGTGGGCTCGCTCTCTCTCTCTCTCTCTCTCTCTCTCCCGTGCTAGAAAGTTACTTATGCCTGAATGTATCCTGTACATCTACAAAGCCACCATTCGCCCATGTATGGAGTGTTGTTGTCATATTTGGGCTGGTGCATCTGCTACTTGTCTCTCGCTCCTAGATAGGGTTCAAAAGAGAGTCGCCGACCTGATAGATCCTGAATCATCCAAGCTTTAACCTCTGTCCCATCGACGAAATGTTGCATCCCTCTCCTGTTCTACAAGTATTTTAATGGTGGATGTTCTGACGAACTACAAGCCCTTGTATCCCCTCGACGTAAATACCCCCGACAAATCCTACAAGTAGCGAAATCCCACTCCTACACAGTAGAGATTCCTAGCTGTAAGAAGGCCGTATACTCTGTTTCTTCCCCAAAACTGCTAGACCATGGAACTCCTTTCAGGGTTCCTGTTTTCCCAACTGTACTGGCATGCAGAAGTTCAAGTGTAATGTGAACTTGTTGCTCAACTCCCTACATAGTATTCCTGAAAATTATATCCCTGAGAGTAGCCCCTTCCATCAAACTGGCCCCATGCCTTGTTTGGGGTGAAAATGGAATAATAATAATAATAATAATAATAATAATAATAATAATAATAATAATAATAATAATAATAATAATAAAAATAGACAACGTACAGAAAAGAACTTCAACTGCTTTTTCTTTGTAACAACGGCATTTATTTCCTCATTGTTACGGCTGTGACGTCACCCACGTGATCATAATCCCGAACGTGTTCTCGAACGTGCTATCGAATATCGTCCACACCTCTAACGTGGTCTACTTTTAAAGTCTTTATTACTCCCTACCGGTGACGTAATTTCGTATGTATTTGCATATGCGCGTAATATCGATAGTTTCTGGGTTTTTCGAAACTTTTCCCAACAGCTCCAACAAGTGCTCTAATTATATCTCCATTGAGTTAATCTGTTTTCTGCTGTTTCTGGGTTCCCTTTTTCATTTTAAGTAGTGCACAGTCTTCATTCCAGACTTCATTCTTATATCCTGGCTAAATATTCTGGCTGTACTTATTAGTGCTTCTAACTCCTTTTTGTTTTTAGGTTTTGAAAATTGTTTAAGATCATCCACATGTATAAAGTCTGTATTTTTTTTATTTTTCATTTGTTATCTGTCCGTTCCGAGCTCCGGATTTCTATTGTTTTGTCCATAATGTTAATAATTTTATATTTTGTACTTTATTATTATTATTATTATTATTATTATTATTATTATTATTATTGTTATTATTATTATTATTATTATGATTGTTATTATTGTTATCATTATTATTATTATTTTTTATTATTATTATCATTATTATTATCACTATTATTATTATTAACTCAGTATTAATTCTCACACAAGTTATCAGTGATAGTTTACTAATAAAATTATTATTCCATTAACTTCACAGTGTTGTGATGTTTTACACCGTTCCCCACCCCTCAAGAACGGGCTCTTACACCAAAGCTAGTGAGGATAGTCAAAGAGTCAATTAGATGTAAAGCACCTGACGTAGGATGTTGGCTGAGCCAAGCAGAACTGACTTCTGGAGTACGGTGATGTTGTATCTGATTCCCAAGGAGTTCAGCTGTTTCGGGAGATTATCAGGAATTACGCCAAGCGCACCTATGATCATTGGCACGATGTAAGTGTAAAACAAATGTCACTCAAGAGCGAATACTTAAGTGGGGATTACTTATAAAATTATAACGAATGGATGAAATGAAAAAAAATTATATATATATATATATATATATATATATATATATATAATTAAATGAATGGCGAATGGCATTACGAGTAAAAAAATTACGAGTAAATTATACGTTGTAAAATATATTCAATTATATAAAATATATGTACAAAATGGGATATGTGGACAGGTTAAAATTTAAAATATATCCCCAAATAAGTCCAAAGATTTTACGAATTCCTTCTGTCGACAGAGAGAGGGCCTGCGTGAAGTATATATATATATATATATATATATATATATATATATATATATATATATATATATATATATATATACTAGCAGTTCAGCACGGCTTTGCTCGGGCCCTATGTACTGTGGCAAAATTTTGTCTGAGTAATATTGTAGCGACTGCAGAGGTCAATTATTTTTTTAACTTTGATCTCAATTTTGACCACTCAAAATTTATTACTTTGGTTTCAAATCAAAATACAAAGTTTTACTCATGTCCAGCTTACCTAAATCTAATATTTCAAGTATTTATACCCAAAATTGGCGGAGGAATTTGGTAGAATCTGCAAATGCCAACTCTTTAAACTTTGATCTCTTAGCAGCCAAATTTTCGGCCCAAAACTGATTAAAATGCTTGCTGCATATCTAAATACCCGTTATGTATAAATTTCAAAGGTTTAGACACAAAATTGGCTGAGTAGTTTGCTAGACACCGCAAATGTAAAATATTTTGAACTTTGACCCCATTGGTAGCTCAAATTTTCGATCCAAACTGATTGAAAAGCTTACGCTATGTCTGATCCTTTATGTAAAATTTCAAATGTTTAGATCAGAAATTGGCTGAGTAATTTGGTAGAGACCGCAGAGGTCAATTTTTTTTTTAAATTTGACTCCAAATTTAACCCCTTAACATCTATTGTTTTGGGCTCAAATAAAATTCAAAAACTTGATCCATGTCCAAGTAACGTACATTTAAAATTTCAAATGTTTAGATCCAAAATTGGCGGAGGAGTTTGTTTGAGTTTTAAAAGGTCAAATCGTTGAACTTTGATCCATTGAAAGCCAAGTTTCTGGCCGAAAACCGATTAAAAGGATTTTCCCAAATCTCAATACCACTTATGTCATCTCTCTCTCAATACAGACCTATAAGTCTCCTGTGTGTTATGAGTAAGTTGCTGGAATCCATATTAAATAGAGAAATAGTCAACCACCTCAGCAGGAATAACCTTCTTAGTGACACACAATATGGTTTCCGCTCTGCAAGATCTACCGCAGATGTGCTGACGGTTATATCCCACAGGATTAGTGAATCTCTTGACAAAGGCTTCCTTTCTAGGACAATTGCTCTTGACATATCAAAGGCCTTCGACAAGGTATGGCATAAGGGTCTACTTCGCAAGATTTCCAGCTACGGTATAACTGGAAATGTTTTCTCAATCATTAAATCATTTCTCTCCGATAGGCTCATAAGAGTAGTGGTAATTGGACAAAAATCGGAGACCTGCAATATAAATGCTGGAGTCCCACAGGGGTCAATCCTGGGCCCAACTATCTTCCTGATCTACATCAATGACCTCCCTAAACACATACTTAAATCATTCGTTGACATCTATGCTGATGACACGACCATCTACGGCAACACATCAAAGGCTGTAAATGACAAAGTTATCTCTGATTCTCTCTCCTCTGATCTGGAGCGCGTGGTTCAGTGGGGGAAGATGTGGCTGGTTACCTTTAATGCATCCAAAACCAAACTCCTATCCTTACATCATCAACGCTCTGATCCCTAGCTGGCATTAATTGTGATGGATGGCTCTCGTCTGGGTGAGGCCCCGTGTTTTGACAAGCTTCTGGGTTTGACCTTTACTCCTGATCTGAAATGGAACACGTACATCAAGTCTGTTGCCAACGTCGCTGGAAAGATGGTGGAATCCTTCTACCGCTACAGAAGATATCTCACTACTGATGCAATTCTCTATCTATATAAAAGCCAAGTACGTCCAAGGATGGAATACTGTTGCCATATCTGGACAGGAGCTGCTAAAATAGCCTATCCTGCCTTGACAGAGTACAAAATAGACTTCGTGGCTTAGTGGGGGGTGCCCTTTTCTCTACCCTGCAACCTCTCTCCCACAGAAGAGACGTTGCGAGCCTGTCCTTGTTTTATCGTTATTTCCATGGCAGATGCTCGTCTGAACTCCACTCTCTTGTCCCCCCTCGCCAATCTTTCACGAAAAACACCCGTCTAGCTGAATCCACTGTGAAAAATTTCCCCTACTCTATATCTGTGCCTAAATCAAAACGCGGATTCCATGAACAAAGCTTCTTTCTTAGAACTGCACGCCTGTGGAACTCTGTTCTGTCTGCCTGCTTCCCTCCAGACTACAACTTGGATGTCTTCAAGTCCAATATTAACAAATTCCTAATGAACCGCCCCCTTAAGTAAACATTTCAGCAAATCTCCTCACTAACGTAATGTACTTGCAATAACCCTTATCCCTGAGTGGCTTCCGGGCCTTGATAAGTGGTGATCACTGTGTAAAAAAAAAAATGTCAAATCTCGAGTCTCTAGACCGAAAATAGACAAGGTTATTTGGTAGGTAAATGTACACACACACACACACACACACACACACACACACACATTTTCACTTAACTGAAACGTAATACAGAAACGAACGATGTAAAAAAAGAAAGCATTGTTTATTTGGATAATTTAAACGCGGGAAAAACAATTATATATATATATATATATATATATATATATATATAATTACCCCTGATAAACCCAAAATGCAGCAAAATCCCACCCCTATACAGAAGAGGTCCCCAAATGCCAGAAAGCTTCTACTCTAATAGTTTCTTCCCCAGAACTGCTAGACTGTGGAATTCTTTTACGGGTTTCTACTTCTCCGGCTGTACTGACATGCAGAATTTCAAGTGTAATATAAACAGACATCTTGCTGCTCGACTCCCTACATAGTATCCCTGCAATTATGTCCCTGATAGTAGTCTTCTCTATCGGAGTGGTAGTGCTCTTTGTTTGAGGTGAAAATGCAATTTAAAAAAATACAAAGATCTCGGTGATAGTCTAAGAACTAATTTAATGTGTGCTAATCTAGATTAAAATGTCAATATCAAAATCACGAAAAATGCATTAAATTCTGTTCGGTTCACTGTATACAATCCCTGTTTGGTCCATATTGTAGCCAGTGAAGGTCGGGTGTTATATTTCAGTTTAGATTGAAATTTAATACATGGATCTGATGCTTTTTGATATCATTAACCATCATGCGAAATATCAGACTGGTCAGATAAATAGTTTTTGAGTTATTAACTTGTATACTGTATAACTTCGAAAATACTTCATGCAATATGGAGAAGTATGGCCCAAATAACATTTTGCCTATCCTTACGTTGTCATTTGAAGGTTAATAGATATATTATGCCATATCATATCAATTTCGACCTTAAAAATAAAACTTCGAAAGTATAGGATTTAAATTTCAAACAATCGTGAGACGTTTTGTTGATTGCATTGTAACGTTGCCTTGCTTGTGTCATCTAACGAGAACCAGTGTGTCAACGTGATTATGGCATATATGGGGGGTACCTTGTATCGAGGTGGGTCACTGTCTAACTAAACTAATACAAACACAAACAGGTGTTCAAAAGAATTAATCCTGTGTTCTCCTTTTTTTATCCACTGTAAACTTGCATGGGTATTTTCTTAAATTTAAATCCTATACTTTCGAAGTTTTACGGAGTATTTTTCTTTTTAACTTGCACCGTATAATCATGTTAGAGTTCCTCATATGCGGGAGCATCATGATATCGTTTTAGGAGTAATCCATGTAAAAGCTTTCAGAGAAGGTTTGCTTTCGCAATACTGATGCATCCTTGAAGGGAAGGGCAAATATTTCTAGGAGATTTACTGCAAATTAGCGTTTAAATAGCGTCGCTAAATATTTCAGCTGGTGGTGGAATTTCGAACTTTCTCTCTCTCTCTCTCTCTCTCTCTCTCTCTCTCTCTCTCTCTCTCTCTCTCTCTCTCTTTCTTTCTTTCTCTCTAGCAGCCATAAGAGTTAGGTTCTGAAACTGGGGAGTCGGGTTAGGCTACAATTAACAAATTGACCGACTTTTTGAAAGTGTGTGCGCTGTTTGTTTGTTTGTTGAGCACCATTCATGATGATGATGGTGATGATTTTTGCTTCCCCAATATAACTCTATCAGGGTTTTTTTTTTCCTAGAAGAATATCAGGTACTTACGGGGAGAAGACCACATAAAGGTTGCCAACATTCCTAAGTGAATGTGTTTCTGCGCATTTGAACTGGGTTCGAACTTGGCACACCCATCATCATCATCATCATCATCATCATCATCATCGAATCGGACTTTTGTACAGACCACATGACTATCGGGCTTCAGAATTGTCTGGTCTTCATGAAGTTTCCCCCGTTGGCTGTAGTTATTCGTTATAATTGAAAGATTGCAGGTTTTTACTGTCTTCTCTTCCCGGCATCCAGGGCAAGAAGGCTCAGCGGTTGCATTCGAAGTCGGGGAAGGTTTGTATCCAGAACGTTGAAACGTTGCACATGCGCAGTAGCAACGTTGTTAACATCACCCGATCGATTTGCAGTTCTGTGCCTGGCATCTCCTTAATTGCTACACGCTGATGCAGAGACGACCAAACGGCGACGGATCCGCCCGTTGACTCCTTATGAAGCTTCACTAGAAACCTGTTAGTCGAGTCGCTCCTACCACGGTGAGAAATGGTTGGACTTTGGTAAACGCATTTGTAAAGTGAATCTATAGAATGAACAAGAAACACGGCGATTTAGTAAATGTACGGAACAGTTTTGAGAAAAAGTTGGCAGCGAAAAGTTGATCTGAAACCAAATTAATAATAACGTTTCAATACACTAAGCACAAAATGATTGGCTCTTAACACATGTATGGTTAGCCTATTTTTATTGTTACTTAAGGAACTTCATTACCGCTTTATTTGTCGAGACAGAGTGAGCGCTGAAAATTACGGAGGCACGTACGCACAATAATAGAAGTAATGTTCTTAGTTTGTCCGTGCGTAAAGTGTATTGTTTTTATAAGTTAAGAATTGAAACTATCAGATATTTGTTATTTGCTTTAAGTGAAATAATTGTTAAAGAAGCGTTGTTAGCTCACCATCACATCTGTTTATGGAAAGAAAAGTGTGCATGAATTTTACTTCGAAATCTTACGCTTTCATAAAATCCTAGCTGACATCAAAGGAATAAAGAGAATGGTATAACCTCAGCTTTATACTGTATTTTAGGCATTAAAATATATTCCAATAGACTGCGCAATCTAAGTGGAACTGTTTTTATACCAATTTCAAAGTCAGCTGGAGAATAAAGGTTAATGGAATTGTTAGTTTGATGATTAACAATACTATAATAGGATTGGAAACAATGAATGGAATAGATAAAAGTTTATTACTTAATAGGACGACTCGATAAATATTTGTTAACATTGGACTTGAAAATAACCATGTCGTAGTTTACTGGAGAGCAGTCTTGTGGCAATGTGTTACAATGATGGGGAGGTTTTCGTCGGAAGGTGGGAGAGAGTCAAGCCAGCACCCCTAAAGTAGGAGAACTCTGGCTTACTAAAAAAAAATGCTTGGATAGTCCCATCGGTATTCCTCGGTAGGAGCGCCGCAGATAGTAAGCAATAAACTTATTCCACTCGAAAGACGGGAGGCAGCGGTTTGGGAGGGTGGACTTCCTAGAACTGCACAGTGTATTATCCGTTCCTCAGTCAACAAGGAAAATGTCATTTTAAAAATGGCTCATACTCTGTTGGCTTTGGAGCCGAGGTAATTCCCGGCTGAAAACCATTTGCCTTTGACAAACATACTCGAACAATTGGCTGCGTATTATCCGTGTTTTGGGGAGGGGTCATTTTTTTTTCTGCGGACAGCCACAATTAAACTTGAAGAAATTTTTTGAGTCAGGTCGGTGCAATAGCTTTTGGCGGTTTGTAGAATGAACATTTTAAACAATTGTAATTTATTTTATGCATATTGTAATTACTTAAATATATCATCATATACGGCATAATCATGTTGATACATCGGTTCTCGTTAGTTTGTTGAAGTTAAGCAACGAGCCTGATCGCTACTAAAATGGGTTACCATTTGGAAATTCCAGGTGCTGCATGTGTTCTCCGATTAACTCATCATTGTTTCCAGTCGTTCTGGACTTCTCCTTGCCGGGGGACTCGAGCAGTGTTGATTCAGTAGAAGTGTGGTTGAGATTACGCAATCATTGCCTCACAAGTACACGCAATTATCCTAACAGGGGATATCATTGTCTTTCGATACTAAACAGAACCGACGAACGAATAACATCGGTACGGGCAAAATGGACGGACAAAAATGGGGGACCTCGTTTTGAAAGCCGATTTATCATAATGTTTTTGTAGGTTTTCGACTACGTTTGTATTGTATTTGAAAGATTAAGGACTAAACTTACTTTCCAAAAAGAAAAAAATATTTGTACACGGGGAAAAAAAAGTTATGAAAATGTTTTCACGGCGAACAACCCAATGCAGCTAAATTTTGAAGTTAAATAAATTCATTGTAAAAATCCTTTAAAAGATAAATATTAGTTTTCTGGGTCTATTTCAAAGATAATTAGTAAAGTAAAGTCCTTAGATATTAAATTAAATTTTAAAAAAAAACACCTTGTTGTACAAACATAAATTAATTAGCCCAAAACCGAGTGATTTTGGCGTTCGCAAAATGCAACAAACTAAAATTTTGTAAACACAAAAATTACGAAGGCCCAAAATTTCAGGCAGTCGAAAGACTGTGAAAATGACGTCACGTAATTAAAAGTGAGGAAGTTCTTTTTTTCCCCAGTCGCGCATCTGTACATTCCTTTTTTAGACGTTTGTATTAATTTTTGCATTTTTTTATTTAATTATTTTTCTATGTTCCTATTTTTAAATTATTTTTTTTCTCAATTATTGTTCAATATTATATAAAAAAATATGTTATGCCGAAAGTTTCACATTCTTGCGAGCAAGGAAATTATTAAAATCTTGCATATAAAAATTATGCGAAACCTGTAATTTTTAAACAAAGTAGAAATATTTTTTTGCAATTATAATTTTTTGTGTGAAAATATTAAATAAGCAATGCTTAATTCAATGGTAATATCGGTAGTTCGAGAAATTCATTTTTCTTCGAGTTATATAGAATTCATTAATACGGCTTTAGGAGCTTTTTTCGTAATGTTCCTATAAAAATTATTTTATTTTATTTTTATTGTTACAAATTACGATGCTTTATTTATATTTAAAAAAATGCAAAAATAAAGTCTTGAGTTTTTTATTTACTGAAAACTATAACTTTAGTAAAGGTATTTTTTGTTTAAACAAAATAATACATTTCCACTCGGATTTAAATAAAAATGATTAGTTCATTATATTCCGCGATCATCATTTGATAAATACTGAAAATTTCATTAAAATTGGTTAATTACCTGATTTTTGGTGAATTTTTAAGTAAAGGGAGGGGTCAAAATGTTTATGCATTTTGAGCATCGCCATTCATTTTGCCCGTACCTAGAATATCATAATGATTAATTTTTAACTTTTTCTTTCAGATTATTAAATTAAAATTCATATATTTTCTGTAATATTCTCACCTATTTTAACCTGCAAACAACCTTTTTTTTTTAGTAAACAGAAAAGGGAGTCATCTTTCGCCATGATAATACTCGTCCTCACACAGCACTACTGACCAAGGATCTCCAGGAGAATTTGGTTGGGAAATCTTGCCTTATCCTGAATATTCTCTTGACCTAGTCCCCACGAATTATTACTTATTTTGAAGATTACAAAACCATTTACATGGATTTAAGTTAACATGAGGAGTTGAGATTGAACATAAAATAGATTCATATTTCACATCAAAACCAAAATAATTTTACAAGCGAGGGACTTATAAGCTCCTTGACAGATGCAATCAAGTTATAGAGAGCAAATGTCGTTAATGTTATTAACAAAGATTTTCAAAAGCAAACTTTTGAATCGATCTGATAATCTGGTTTAATTTCTATAATGTCCTAATTACTTTTCTTATTAAAGAAAAAACATGCGCTGTGACTTAGGAAACAAAATGTCTATAAAATTGTGTCACGTGACAAAGAATGAAGAACTTTAGATAGTGTTACTAACTATGAACAGCAAAAAGCTCGTCAGGGTCATAAATGGTCGTGTTTTATTTTTCTTTTCTTTCTTTCGAGTTGAAAGTAGGTTAAAAAAAAATCGGCGGCGAAAAGTTGGTTTATGTGTATTTTTTTCTTCAAAACAAATTAATTATGATGCTTCAATGCACTAAGCACAAAGTGATTGGCTCTTTCATGTTTATAGTTGTAAATTAGCCTGTTTTTTTTGTTAGTCAAGGTACTTTATTTGCCGACGCAGAGTGAACGTTGAAAATGTACGGACACACGCACATTACACATCGTTAATATAAAGTTACTGTTTTTAAAAAAAAAAAAACTAATAGTTTGCATTTAAATTACCTCCCTTGAAAATAATTTTTTTAATAAAAGTTTTCTTGATTTTCTTTTTTTTATTATTATTAAATCACTTAAAGCCTTATTTTGTCGTTTAGTCTTCACATTCCATGTACGATGTTTCTGACAAAGGGGAAGAATTGCTGCTTTCTGATTCGGAATCTATCTATTTAACATTTAGCGTTGGCTAATTTTTTACTTTGAGGTAGTATATAATTTTTATTTTTAGCTCCTTACATCAAGTGGCTTCTTGCCTTGTCTAGAGAAATTTACATAAAAAGTAAATTACTATTAATACCAACAAAACTATTTCATCCGTATATGACAAATGAATAACATAAAAGATTAATGTATTTAAAATAGTTTATATTTAGATCTTTTCTATATATACAGTATTTCAGAATATGGTTTTATTTATTTAGATAAGGATGAACCGTTTTGATAACAGTACAGTTGTGATGAACGAAAGAAACAATATTCGCATTTATTCATATAGTGTCGTTGTTGACTCACAGGTGCCGAGGGGTGACGACGACATTATCACGAAACTCGCTTTTAAATTAGAAGTCGTCGGTTATGGTGAGATTCACAGGTGCATTACACAATGATCTCTGTAAAACCAGCCTTTACTCGAACCAAGCCTGTGATCGTGTTAAGTGAATATAAAACTTCATTGTTGCGAACCCTGCTGTAATTTAGGGCTAACACGAAAAAAACAGGATTTATTCATTTAAAAGAATGGATTGCATGAACAATATTGAGAGCTTTCGGGTGAAATATTTAAACGAATACGTATTGTGTATACGTTATAATAAAGAAAACGTGACCAAAAGATTAATGAAATAGTGTTCTATATTATATTTCTCTAAGTCTGTTCATTCCACTTCTTCTTGGGAACTACTAGGCCGACTAGGGTGGAATTTTGTATGGACCCTTGTTATAAAGTGCAGCGAACTTAGTATTATAGTGTCTGTTAGATGCACAATTAGAATCAGTAGGGAATAATAATGATTAATCACCACATTGACACATTTGCTCCACTTTTTCTCGGGAACTATTGGGCTGATCTGATGGAAATTTTGTATGGGACTTTGTTATGATAAGGTGCATCGAACTAGGCCATGCACAGCAAGGAATTAATAGAGATTAATAGGAATTAATAGTAACTAATAGAGATTAATATGAATTAATAGAGATTAGTAGTTAATACAAAACCGAGCACAAATTTAACTACATTCAACCATCAATTAATTTAGCACAAATCATGAATTCTAAGTCAACGGTCTATAAATTTTGCCTGTTTTAACGAGTATAAAAAGTCTGGAAATAAGATTGCGAATTTAAAGAATGTAATTTATTTTTCATTTTATGTATTTTTCCGCAATTCCCATGGAAGCAGACTTTGACGAATCAAATAAAACTGCGCCATTTCTAAAACATAATTGACTCCTTGAATGTGATCCATTCCTTCCGCTTTGCTACTTAAGGGCAGCACATAACCAAAAATAACCGTGATCCGCCCGCCTATTAATCTCTATATTAATAGCACTGTGTGATCGCTTCTCTTGTGTCGTTTCTCACATCTACGTGATTTACATATTATTTTTATTATTATTTACTACTAGCGGTTCGGCTCGTCTTTGCTCGAGCCCTATGTACTGTTCATAACTTGCTCTACGTGTGAATACACTTTATGTAAGATTTAAAATGTTTAGACCAAAATTTGTCTGGGTAATTTCGTAGAGACCGCAGAGGTCATTTTTTAACTCTGATCCCAATTTTAACCACTGAAAATTTATGTTTATGGCCTCAAATCAAAATACAAAGTTTTACCCATGCCCAAGTTACCTACATCTAAAATTTCAAGTCTTTAGACCCAAAATTTACGGAGGAATTTGGTAGAATCTGCAAAGGTCAACTCTTTCAACTTTGACCTTTTGGCAGTCAAATTTTCGCCCTAAAACTGATTAAAATGCTTGCCGCATGTCTGAATACTCGTTATGTATAAATTTAAAATGCTTAGACCCAAAATTGGCTGAGTAGTTTGCTAGACACCGCAAAGGTCAAATCTTTTGAACTTTGACCTTTTAGCAGCTCAAATTTTCGACCCAAACAGATTAAAGAGCTTGTCCTATCTCTGTATACCCTTTATTTAAAATTTCAAATGTTTAGATCAGAAATTGGCTGAGTAATTTGGCTGCAGAGGTCAAATTTTTAAAAACTTTGACCCCAATTTGTACACCTTAACATACATTTTTTTTTATTATTCAAATCAAATTATAAAGTTTGATCCCTATTCAAGAAACCTATATTTAAAATTTCAAGTGTTTAGACCCAAAATTGGCGGAGGAGTTTAGTAGAGTTTTAAATGGTCAAATCGTTGAACTTTGACCCCTTGACAGCTAAAATTCTTACCGAAAACCGATTAAAAAGATTTTCCCATATCTCAATACTCCTTACGTCAAATATTGAGTCTCTAGCTCGAAAATTTACATGGTTATTTGGTAAGAAAATGCACACACACACACACACACACACACACATTTTCACTTTTATAGATATATAGATTAGTCGCTAGTTTATTAAAAATCAAAAATACAATAGCGTAAAGTACCAAAATAACTGTAAAAGAAAATATATTTAATAACGAAATATGGGGAGCAGAAAGTGAACGTTGGGTTTAGTTTCGGCAGCTTCATAACTCTTGTTTTCCTTATTTTATCTCTTAGTCCTCACATTCCACGAGGACATTTTTTGGACAAAGGAAGAAACATGTCTGTTTTGTAAGTTGGAATCAATCAATATAACATTTACCGTTGGCTAGTTTGGGACTTTGAAATGTTATTTTTAGCTCCCTAAATCCAGTTGCTTCATGCCTTGTCTAGAGCAATTTGGATTTAAAAAATGATTAAATTAAGTGCAGTAGAGCCCCAGAATATGTTGTTTTTTTTTTTTTTTCTTTCAAGTTACAATGTTGAATACAATATTTTCCGGTCCCTGGTTACGGTATTTGCCCGCCTTACGATGTTATTTATAATATTTTATTATATACATGTGTATCATATACTTTACTGCATATTGTTACTATTTTTAATGCCGTATCCCAGGGTTCTACTGTACGAGGCATTTAGGTTTCATGACCTACTTCGTGACTTTTCCAAATTTGAAAAAAAAAATATCGGAAACCTTGAAACCGATAAATAAAATCATTTCTTGCTTAAAAGTTTTTAACATGTCTTCATATATTACAAAAAAAAAGGTTCTGGAAACTATTTTTGTTTAATAATTTTATGAAAACATTAAAATAACATTACCTTGATAAAATTGGTTATCATTTTATAAAGATTTTGTTGAATTTTACAAATTTAATGACTAAATGATACGATAATGACTAAATTGAATTTAATTTTTCAAATCAAATGTCGAAAAATGTGTTGATAAAAATCATTCCAGAGAAAGTATGAAATCATTTGATGTAGGGGGCTAAGAAAATGTTTGAATACCAGTTTAGGGTAATAAAAAAAAAATTTTAAATAAGAAAATAAAAAAATAAAAATAAATAAAATAAAAAAAAAAAAATAAAAAAAATAAAATAAAAAATAAAAAATAAAAAAAAATAAAATAAAAACTAGCGAACAATAACTGTTATATGGATAGATTCCAACCAAGAAAATTACTCCTCCTTTATCAGGAAAATTGCTCAATCAATACAAGGAATAAAAGACAAAATAAGAAACCCGAAAGTTACGAGGATGCCGGAAGTAAACCAAGATCCATTTCCTACTCTCCATAAATTACACGTTGATTTACCTAGAGACGAAAAATAAAATGACAAAAAAACGAAACAAAAATGAAAGTAAAAAATACCCGAGTAACGCTGGGTAGGACCAGTTAGTTTAGTATATATGTGCGAAGGAAATAGAAAAGAATTAATCCAGACTTTGGGGTAGAGAAATAATCACTTGTAAAAGACACTCACTTGTGAAACAATATTTAATCTGAATTGGTGTCATTTTTTTTTATTATTATTACAATTTTTATTGCTGCATTTTTTTTTTTCTCGAATTAAAAATGACTGTAAATTAAGAAAAGAAATATCGAAATTCTCTTCTGCAAATCTCTGAGAATTAATTCTTTAATCAACTCGCGGGAGGCTATGGCTCAAAACTGGGCGGCGATGAACTTAACCCTGTGCAGAACATGTGGCGCCCTCTGGCTTCTTTAAAAATGTTTGAATAGCCTCATCAGTAATCTGCGCGGAGAGGATCTTCATAAACGAAGTCTTTAATCACTTTGAGGCGAGATACGGTTAACACCATTGGAGTCGGCTCAACCCATCCCGGGTGAATGCCGCTACAGGTACAGGTATCAGTAATCTATCTATGTATCTATAAAAGTTAAAATGTGTGTGTGTGAAGACAACTCTCAACCTATATACTCAACGAATTTTTAATCTACAAATTTGAATTGGGTATATAGAATATTCTAACATGTAGAAATTTTTTAATCGATTTTCATCCGGAAAGGGGCTGCTAAAGGGTCAAAATTGAAACACAGTATGATTCAAGGGAGATAACTTGAATATAATGCAAATGATGTCACTCACATACCTTGGGTACCAATATATATTTATTGCCACGTTATTTTCTTTTTAATTATTACGTTATCATTTTGTCATTAAATAATTAACTCGACTAAATTGTTATAAAGCTACAAGCAATCAGTCCGACAGTTGCTTTGTTGCTGTTGGTATAGGCTATAGTTGTTTTCTGTTCTAGTGTTTGCAGAGAAGATAAGTAAACATATATAGTCTAGTATTCCCAAAATTACCATCAGAGAGGAAATACAATGCATTTTTTTTAATTAACACTAACAGGAAGACCCGGTGTTGCCCGGGATTGAATGGTGATCAATCAGTGTTCAACACTTCCATATCTTTATTGTCATCAAAATCAGTGAAATCGTCCATTTTTCAATCAAATCGATTGATTGTCTGCTCTGGTTGGGGACCCATCATGGTGCACTGGGAGGATATTTCACATATCCCCGCAATGATTTAGTCCGCAATACATTGTAAGTCTACATTGGACTGTAAAGAACCTACTGTTTGTTGATTTTATAAAATTATTTTTATATATAATAGCTTGAATTAAAGTTTGAAATGCAAAAGTCAAATATCATGGTTTAATTGCGCTTCAAACAGAAACATTCATTTCGAACGCGCCCCTGTCATATCAAAGGACCGACTGTTGATTTTATACGTCGTGCCTTTCTGTTTGTGAGGTAATAAAACTTCTCTAAACGCACTTGTGATGTTAGGCTGTATAAGGCCTTTGGTTAAAATCGCCTGTTCCTTCTTTTGACGGATAATTTCGATTATCGATAAATATCGAAGACATTCCAAAAGACACAACCTATCGAAGAACGCTCTCAAGCACATACAGTTTCTTCGTGTGAGATTTCATAAAAATTGGCCGAGCCATTTTGGAGTCCAGAGGAAACTCTCTCACACACACACACAACCACACACAGACACACACACACAAACATTCACTCACCCCCCCCACACACACACACACAAAAGGGTCCCTTTATATAACAGTAGAGATCGTAATGATGATGAATGCTTTTGTTTAAGGTTATTATTATATTGTACCCATTTCTACTATGATATAAAAGTCATTTTGTGTGTGTGTGTGTGTGTGTGTGTGTGTGTGTATGTGTGTGTGTGTGTGTGTGTGTGTGTGTGTGTGTGTGTGTGTGTGTGTGTGTGTGTGTGTTCTTTCCTCATAGGCTCAGCCGTTTCGGAACCTATCTTTTGCAAATTTCACACAAAGCTAACTTATATGTCTTTTTTTTTTCTTTTTTTTCTTTTTTTTTCAAAGCAGTCACCACTTATCAAGGCCCGGGGGCCACTCGAGGATAAGGGTTAATAAGTGTACAGCGGTTAAGGGGAACATGTTGTAGCCATATTTAGTAGTGGAAATTTGGTAAATTGGATTACTTAAGAGGATAGCTCATCAAGATTCGAAAATCGAGAAAATCCGATCCTAAAAATAGTCTTCCTCTCTTAAAGATAAAAAGGATTTTTTACAGGGGAATATTTTTAGTTACGCCGGTCAAGAGAAATAATTCTCAGTAAATCAAGGAGAATTTCATTATCAGCAAATCATTTGTTCTAAAAAAAAACAAAAAAAAACGAACTAATATTATCTGGAGATATAGATCAGTAGTAGAGTATTTGACTGCAAATTGAATGGTCCCCTGTTCAAGCCCGGGTGTACCTCAATTTTATTTTAATTGTTTTTCTTGTTAATAAAAGAAGAGGTACTATTTAAAATCGCTGCAAAACATTTGTTCATTTGCATTTTCTTTCCGGTTTTTTTTTTTTTTTTTTTTTTTTACTTCATCTTTTAAGGAATTTAACCTTGCATTTAATATCTACGGCGTTTTTGTTTATAATAAATAAGAAATCTGTATTAATTAAAATATAATATTTATGTGTATTTTACGACTGGGCAACGCCGGGCGGCCGGCTAGTATGATATAAAGCTTGATCGGCCTTGAAATGTTCGATCATGGTTGAAATTTTTACAGAATTTTAACTTCGTGTTTTTTCTTAATTTAAGTCTGATACTCTTTCATAACAGTCAGCACCATGCTGATCAATTTAGAACCAAAGCGGAAATATAGAAATGCCTGAAAGGGGGGGACAAGAAGAAACTCAGTAAGAGAAACATGAAGCAGCAAAATATGTTGGAAAGCGAGGATGACGTAACAGACGCAGTAGATGAAGATAGACCAATGTCTCCATTAAAAATGAGACAAGAGCAAATGCGAGAGTGACAAAGACCTTCCAGAATATTCAGAAAGAATGAGAGGTCAAATAAGGGAGTCAAACCATGCAAGTTCAGAGAGGTGTAGCATGGTATGCAAATGAGATGCGATGCCTCCGTTCAGTCTCAAAAGACAATGGACACCTCTGTAAGGATAGCTGCGCGCATAATTGTGATACAATGGTTGCGCAATCGGCAACCACACCCCTCCTGAATCGGCACTGCTTGGGTTAAGTGGCAAGGAGACCCAAATCTAATTGGAAACAATTCTGAGATAACGAGAAGCACATACAGAACCTGGAATTTCCAAATGGTCACCATTTTAGTACTGACCAGGCTCAACGTTGCTTAACTTTGTTAACGGGCACCGATGTGTCATCGTGATTATGCCGTACATATGCAAATGAGATACCTAAATAAATAAAGCTAACCTCGGTTATTGAGTATCACTGGAATCACAACACTTGATACGAAGTTAATACGGCACAAGAATAAATAATGCTTGAGTAATTCGAGTCTCCATGACATGACAGGAATAGAAGTCCCAGATATTACATTGTCAGACAGTTATGCAGTCTCACGACTCACAACGAGTCACAATCTAATATGCCGTTATAATGCTTAGAGTGTCAGCCATGTTTAATATGGTAGACCATTAATTACTGAATACATAAGAATCAGATCTCATCATAATTTGTATTTTATAAAATGTATCCTGAAGCTTTCAAAGTTTCGAAAAAAAAAATTTTTTTTAAGTATTTCAAACCAAAAAATAATTTAAAACATTATTTTACACGATAATCACAAAATAAAAAAGAAACTGGGATTGAGCTAGACACATGTTATCTAGGTAATAAATCAAATTTGCGTTCATTGACTAGTACACAGCTATGTAGCCGTAGTAGCAGCTACTGTAACAACTACGGAAACAATAGCAGCTGCCATTAACAATATTTTAAATATCTGCCTGATTTGTAAGCGTGGCATTTATTGGACAAACATTTAATTTCGATTCTGACTTAACCAATTAGAAACATTTTCTTATGCGATGAGAGCTTTTCTTCTCGACGATTATTAAAGGGAGTTATCATCGGCGCTGCTTGCTCTCTTTAACTGCGAGAAGTTCCCGCTTGTAATCAAATCCCGGCGCTTGGTTCAACCACGAAACTCCTCTCCTAGCATGCAAACCAAACCCGTGTCTAGCCGTGGGCTATCGACGGCGACATGAAGACTTCACTATCAAAGATGTCGAGCGGTCCGCTCGTGTATTTGCTCTCAATGGTAAAATGTTAGGATCGGATTTTGTCCCTAATTTTACAGATATATCTGGTGGTCGTCGTGGTATGGGAATAGACAAAATTATGGTCTAATTTAAAGCGCTGACTTGCACACAAATATCTCCGGCGAAGAGGTGAAATTGGAATGCACAAACAAATGGCGCCCACGAAACAAAAGATGTAATGTCCCTTTTTTGTTTTTTTTGTTTTTTTTTGGGGGGGGGGGTGCTTGAGAAATCACAAATGACTATTTGCGCAGCGAAAGAGGAAGGATATGGAGGGCCACATTTTCTTTTTCTTTTTTATATTTTCTTAGAGGAATACGAGCCAAGCACAGGCATTTCCTGTTTTCACACAGAACCATTTTCCCACGTATTTCAAACCAATGTAAGAAGACATAAAACCCGCAAAATATTTTACACGAAAATCACATTTTTAATTCCGCTACTTTCATTTTGTATGTGTCCTCCTCTCATTTTTCATGCCTGCTTCTTCTTCTTCTTCTTCTTCTTCTTCTTCTCCTTCTTCGTTCCTTCCTCCCTCTCTCTCTCTCTCTCTCTCTCTCTCTCTGTATATATATACTAGCAAAAGTACCCGTCGTTGACTGGGTTCAAAAACAGCCTACAAAAAATGGACTCTGATTTATGAAAGTAAAGGTTATGAAAAGGAAGGGTTGTAAAGAGATAGCTTCGAATTTGGGGGTATCAAAACCAAAGCAAAATATGATGAAAGTAAAAATAAAATAGATAAGCCCCATAATTTATTATACCATACCTGTTCACACTGAAACACTTATCACAATATTCTGTGGATCTATATTAAAAAAACCTTGTTAAACTTTGTGACATATTTCTATTCTATGGAGGTCAGGCGCGAACGAACACCCCATAATTTTATTATACAATATTTCTTCAAACTGAAACATAATTATCAAAGTATACTTATGCAGATAGATATGAAAAGTCTTTATTAAAGTTTGTGCCTATTCAATTCTATGGAGGCCAGGCGCGAACGCAGATCCCATAATTGTAAACGTTTTTTGTTTTTTTTTTAAGTTTTTTTTTCCATACTTTGTGGACCAGGCGCGTACGCAGACCCCACAATTTTAATGAATCATCATTATGCCAGATCAAACATACCCATTCCCGTGTCTCGATACATCTTCTATCATTATATGTGATCAGTTTTCTATAAGAGTCAACCATATAGGAGCCTATTCGTAACCAGACACACATACAGACGTTCAGCTTTATATATATATATATATATATATATATATATATATATATATATATATAATCTTTCCCATGCATATACACATTTGTATATATATATATATATATATATATATATATATATATATATATAATGAGAATAATGGAAATAGTATTTCGACAAAATAGAGAAATAAAAATTATGTGTTCATCAACGTTTCGTCTTTATTTCATTCATTCAGAGGAAGTCTCGAAATAAAAACGAAACGTTGATAAACACATAACTCGGTTTGTTCCTTTTTTATTTCGGTCTCTCTCTCTCTCTCTCTCTCTCTCTCTCTCTCTCTCTATATATATATATATATATATATATATATATATATATATATATATATATATATATATATATATATATATATATGTATATATATATATATATATATATATATATATATATATAAGCGAATACGCCCAAATCATTTGCTGTTTTTCAGTTTTTCAACTTGTGATCATAAACCACAACTACGTTAACAGTTTTATATTACTTGACCTGATATTAGCAATGTTATTTTGAAATTTCCTTTTTCAAAAATTGTAAATACGAACATTTTTTTAAAATTATTTATGTACAGCAATATATATATATATACATATATATATATAAAGTAGTAGTAGTAGTAGTAGTAGTAGTAGTAGTATTTATATAGTATACATTTATATATTATTACATGCACACATTATATATATACATATCAGTAGTAGTAGTAGTAGTTGTTGTTGTTGTTGTAGCAGTAGAATTTTCAATGTAAAAGCTCGATTAGTGTTAATTAATAAGAACAGGGCGTATATAAATAAACAATATTTCCAATGAGCATTTCTTTATTGATTCGTCAAAAAATCCATGTAACATTTTTCCCGTCTCAGATGAACAGTCTATATATATATAGATATATTATTATTATTATTATTATTATTATTATTATTATTATTATTATTATTATTATTATTATTATTATTATTATTATTTTAATAATAATAATAATAATATATCTATATATATGATGTATTCATGCAATAATATATATAATGTATGTTATATAAATAATGTAATAATATATATAATGTATGTATATATAATATATGTACATATATATCTAAAGAATATCTTCAGGCAGATTGCGAATTTCATGTGAATAAGATATTTCAGTTTAGGGATGAACATAAACCACTTGCTCAACCAATTAAGATTATTTTTTTTTGGTATTTAGTTGCAACATTTTCAGAGTTGAAATGTGATTATTTAATAATCATATTGTTTTTGATGCTGATATAGTAGGATGATGACGATGATTTATTTTCTGTTGTTGCTGTTGTAAAGGGAAGTCAACAAGGACTGTGCTCCATGATCGCCTGGTCAGAATAAAGTCCACCTCTTTGGTTGTAACTATTTTTTATACGTAAAATGTTGCAGTTTTTCCCCCGCCGACAGACGGGGCAGACAGGGTTCAGCGATTGTATACGAAATCGGGGAAGATTTTCTCCAGAGCACACAAAACAACGGCGGTTGATCATACATAGAAGCAACGTTGTTATCTTTTCTGCGTGGATTTGCGGTTCCTTGCCCGACGCACTCTCGCTTGCCATACGTAGAGGCGGGGACGACCAGAGTAGAATAGATTCTGATGTTGATTCCTCCTATATTTCCATCAAAGCCCTGATAACTGGATAGCCCTATCACGTTACCACTATGGTAAGAACAGGACTGGGCTTTAAGGAAAATGGTGATGTTGTTGTTGGTGGTAGTGATGATTGAATTTCATTGAAATTATTTCTTAATTCAATTACTTTATAAATACATAATCAGCTCCTTTTTTTCTTCTTTTTCAGTTGTGTGGATCGTCTCCTTGTTGCTAGCAGCGCCTCCCCTTGCTGGTTGGGGAGAGTACAGATTCCTTAAGAACCAATCCTTCTGCTTTTGCGACTGGACGCTTTCCGATAGCTACACGTTCTTCATGATCGGAATCTGTTTCTGCGTGCCTTGCTTGGTGATGAGCTTCTGTTACGTCCGAATCATCAAGTCGGTTCGGAAGAGTAACCGACGCTTGATGAGCCTTGATCAGAGGCTTAGCGCATCGTTTGCCGATATGGAAAGCGACAATCCACAATCAGATCTTCCATCGGTCAATTCACAAATGATGACTACGCCCCAAAAACTCAAGGCGATAAACGCAAACGGAACCCGCATTGTCGTCGACCCACTGTGTGCACGGAAGTTAACAGACTATGCGAAAACTCTGAAGCAGAGTATCGAACTACAAAAACGGGGAGTAAAAAATAGCTCCAATGCCAAAGATTTAGGAGAAGAGAACCTTAACGAACCGGAACTACGATTACCCATTGATGGAAATCCGGTTCCTTATACGATCACAATAAAGGATTTTAACTTTTCCGTGAGCCCGGAAAGCGAATCTTGTGATAATTTGGACAGCACAACTCAAAACTTGTCAAACGGTTCTTTGAAAAATTTAAATAATTCTTACGACACCATTTTGTCGTTGAGTTCCCCCGAGAATCAGTCTCAGGATGATATAGACAGCGATCGCGGTGAAAATGGACATCTCTGTGTGCACTACGGTAATGATAAATCGTCCTCAGATGATGGCCAGCAATCAAGAAAGATATCCCCGTCGACGGTCGACAGCGTTTTTAGTCAATCCTCACAACGCAAACTATCCGAGTTGAGCAGCGAAACGGAAAACCAGAACAACAACTCTGTTCGATCTTCGGACGAGATGCTGGAAAAAGAATCCCCAACTGAAAGCGGTGATGACAGCGGGAATGGTGAAGCCGATGAGGATAGGGATGAAAGGGAGACGGCTGTCGAAGAAGAGACGAGGTTAGAGAGGATGACGAGCAAAGAGATGGAGTCCAGCAGCAAAATGGACGAAGAGACGCTCCCTTGTTCGCTGTGTGGTCGGATTCTAGACCGTGATGTCCCTTGTGGCTGCTGGGTTCGTCGAACAGCCAGGGAGAAGAGTAGGACTTTCCCAACCTGCAAGATGCCAATGGTGCCGTGTCGCAACAAGCGGATCACCGTCTCGGACAGTAGCCGACATCGGAAACATAAAAAGAGTCCCGGTGGGAAACGGTCTATGAAAAAGACGTTCTCGTTGTCCCAGGTGAAATTTAGTGGCACGGGTCGAAAGTCAAATAATAGTGTCCCCTCGCGATATTTACGACGCCGGCGCGAAGAAATACGAATCACATTCTCATTGTTAGTTGTCATCATTGTGTTCTTTGTGTCGTGGTTGCCATTCTGCATCACAATGTTGTGCAGCCTCTACTGTGACGGACCAGTGCCAAGAAGTGCCGATATCATCTCTTTGTTTTTTGGTTACGCAAACAGCTGCTTTAATCCTTTGATTTACGGACTTATGAACAGGCGCTTTAGTGACGCTTATAAGCAATTATTTAAATCAATGTTCTACGGAAAATGCATTAAGCGATAATAGTAAAAGAAAAAATCAAGACAAACAAAAAAATCATTAATTACTCTTAGCAGACTCGTTGTATCACATGTCATTGCAGTCGCAGATGTTAGCAGCGTTATTGCGACACTGTTACTAACGAAGGACACATTACTGTGTTCTTAGTCAGGATTTTCTGTCGTCTATGAACAATAGATGATACAGAATCGTGTCCTGGCAAATTGAATCTGATATTCAAAATATTAAATTTAAAAAAAGGGTGATTAACGACTAAGCATATCAGCTGCTCTTCGTTCTCTGTCAAAAATTCTGTTAAGAGTTCATTGCACAGAGACGAACCTGGATTCAATGTCAGAATAATTGATCCTGAATCCCGGACATTTATTGAGAGCAGACATCTCTCGACGAACACCGCTCGGAATACAGTGACAGATATTTGAGAGAGGGGAAAAAACGCTACTAAATTGTTTTTTTCCTACTCCAATAAAAATAAACAGTTAATTTCATTGAACTCAGATAACTCACTGATTGTTCAGTAAAAACAAAAAAAAAAAAGGTAAAAATAAAAACAAATAATTTGTACATAACACAGAAACTAAAAAAAAAAAAAAAAAATACACACAATCAGACTCAGACGTTGCGGGATGACGTCACGATAAACATGACGTTGCCTCGGGTGATAGCCAGGGATATATGCTGGAGCATCCAAGCGGTCTCTCAGGACTCATTCCTAAAAGTGCCTATCATCCGTCCAATGTCTCGTATGGAATCGTAAAGTATCGGGACCGAGCAACCCTGACGTTTCACCTGAGATAGGCTGGCAAATGAAACGGTCAGCTAATTGTATTTGTCGTTTTTTTTTTGTTTTTGTTTTTTTAGGGACGAGGGGTTGATTTCGGTGATCTGAGCTGCGATATCTTTATCATGTACGACAAATGTCAATGCAATATTGGAAAACTGTTTAACAAACTTTATTGCTGGAACGATAAATTGTTGAAAGAGTGGTGCCTATCCAGAATTCACCCTATACTAAAAAAGAGAGAGAAAAATATATATGATGTACGTATCCGTGACGGAAAGAAAATTCCGTACATCAAAATTCATCTAAATTGACAAGTAGTTTAATTTTAAATAAGAAAATCAAATTTAATGGAGAAACTACAAGAGACGATCTCACAGCGCCATCTTCAAAACAGTCTGAGTGAACAAGGGAGATAACTCTAAGCTTGCACAATTTTAGAAAGCGATTCTTAACACGAAAAGGGAGACATTGAACAAAAAAACTCAAATTCGCTTAAAAATTATTTTATTTATAAAAATAAAACTACTTGATCAATTTACGTGATTTTTGGTGTGTGATATTTTCTTTATATCACAGGTACACACATCATACAGATTTTCTTTATTTTTGTGTTTAATATAGGGAAAATTCTGGACAAGTACTGAAAGAGTTTTTATTAGTCTGCATCTTCATTTGATTCGCGGCATGAGGCGATGGATCACTATAAAATAATATTGTCAAAAAAAAAAAAAAATTCGACAATTCTCAGTCCAACAATATGATTCCGTGGCTACAAAACCGGCCGCTTAAGAATATTTAAATCACACAATAAAATGAAGACAAGAGATAAAATGTACCATAAAAAAGGCCAAACGATGAAATAATTAGTAAATGCCAAAATGTTTCTGGTGAGAACAATTGTTGTATAAATGTTTCGAGACCATAGCAAAGAATAGTTAACGGCCGAGAACACGTGACAAATGATAAAAATAACGAATAAGAAAACGCAGTAAAATTAAATTCTCCACCGACCCATATACTTTTAATGTGTTGAAACCGTTTTTAAAATTGTTTTAGTTCAACATTTTATTTCGATGTTCGTGGGTCTTTTCAAAACACGATAAACAATATGGCGGCCAAGATTTTCTATTAATTTCACTAAGCTAACACGATTAACTGTGACTTTACAGGAGGTTTTGTTTGGTGGGGACTTACCACTTACACTTATAGTTAGTGGTAGAGTAAATGAGTTTTTTAGTAATTTTTCAGCACGAATTTTACCAAAGTTCAGCTATCACCTGGCTACCATTTTAGTTTTCGAACATCGAAATAAAATTTGAAAATAAAAAATCTTATGAACAGTTTCCAGTTGGAAGTACACGGTGGTAGAGAATTTAATTCTGTAATTTTGTAGTTTATCGCCCAAAATGGAGAACCACTTCAACGCCAATTAATCGCTTGCTATTTTGCAGAGTTATATTTCGTTACATTTTTGATCCGTGGCGCAGTTGAATCTCTACGGTTCCAGATGAGCATTGTCTGAAGATAGCTGTTTCAATCCTACCCAAAGCCGACCAGAGGCTTACTTGGCCAAAACGTGGTGAGACGACAACAACTACGGATGGCAGTGAATGCTGAGAATGCAGTTAGTAGATTCGAAGTTCCTATCCGTCGCGGTTACCACCTGACGAAGGCCAGAGGAATAGTTGGCCGAAACGTCGTGAAACAACAACTAATAAAGATGAGAATAATAGTCCGCAATAAATCTCTATATAAATAAAATGAACTCATTGGATTTTGACCTTAATAGGATTAAAAATCAAGATATTTCATGCAAATATAATATGCACAAACGGCAGAACAATATCTGAGGTGTGTTATAGGCTTATTATTTCTCAAATTCCTCGATAATCTTAGATTTCTATACTTTTTCTGCTGAGAAGTCACGGCCAAAATCGGTTAAGATCAATGGAAGTGGTAAAATATTTTCTCTCTAATAAATTCCTCCTCCCCCTGCCACCACTTAACACCGTTTGGGGATCGTTCACAAGGAACAGTTGAGAAGAGAACACCGGTTTGGCTTCGTAGTTCTTTCATGTGAAGTTATTTAAAATCACTAAACTAAGCTGCAGTGCTCTGTGGCGTAGTGGTTAGCGTGCTGGACAATTCACATTATATTTTCACGTTCGCGCCGACCTACCGTTTTTGTTTTGTTTTTTTTTTTCCTAAACAACTGGAATGGACTTTTCTTGGTGGCCGAACTGTTAACGTTGCAGATGTTTTTGTTTTTTTTCACACTTTATTTTCCTACTTTTACTCATGACTCCGGATTTGATCCTTCCTACTTACCTACCATAACATTTTTTAAAACTCCCCCCCCGTCCCGGAAACAAACACTCGGGCAACGCCGGGTACCCCCGCTAGTAAATTAATAATGTTTCTATTAGAAATTGTTTCTTTTTTTTTTTTCAATCTTATTATAAAAATAAAATCAGCGGTCTTGTTATTTTTAATATAAGTGGATCTGAAATATAATGAAATATAACTTTTTGAAATATAACTCTTTGAAATAGCAGACGATTAATTGACGTCACCATCGTCTGCCATTTTGGATGAGAAACTACACAATTATTTTATTCGTTTTTTACGAGTTCTCTATTATTAACTATTCTGGACTTTTACCGACTTGGAGGACATTAAATAAATCATGAATTCCGATCCGGTCGATTCTAAAACTCAAAAAAAAAAAAAAAAATTAAACAAAAACGGCGGGGGGGGGGGGTGAAAGAACTCAACAAAAATCATTGGCATTCACTATTTCTGATGTCAGAACAAATATCAAACATTAAAACCAATATTCTAATTTCACTATTACGTCATCCGCTTTTGATTTTTTTTCTCCATTATTAAAGAACTTGCACCTTACAGCGTTTTTTGTTGTTGTTGTTGTTGTTGTTGTTGTTGTTGTTGTAGTAGTAGTAGTAGTAGTAGTAGTAGTAGTAGTAGGTGACGCTTACACAAAATCTATGATATAACTTTGGGATTTTGTCTTATAAGACATTTTAGCCCTTTAAGACATGTAAAACACATTGACTTAGAATTAGTGCTTCATGTCAAATTGATGATTAAAAATGGTTAAATTTGTGCTTATTTTTGCATTAAATACTAATCTCTATTCATTCCTATTAATCCCTAGCCGTGCATCGAACAGATAACATAACAGTCAGTCCGTTGCACTTTATCATAACAAAGGTTTATACAAAATTTCAGCCAGACCGACTCAGAAAATGTGGAACGGACTGACAGATGAACAGACAGACTAAATGTAATATAGATATGTTTAAAGCAACTTCTTTATATTATAGCCGCTTTTATATTCTATTTATTCCCTTGCGCAGTCTTTTGTTTGTGTTGTTCATATTTATTTATTTATTTATATTATGTTCTAATCTCCTTTATGAAATAAAGAGGACTAATATTCTCACGATGCCGACCAGGTCTCCCATCTTAGCTAGCAAAGAAATCGCTGTCGATCATGAAGCTTTCTTCTGGGTCATACAGCTTTTGTGTGCGTTTGGTGTAATTTTTGTGGTTTTGTTAATGCATGTTGCAACATCAGACCGAGGCTTGTTTTACCCATGATTCTGTCACAATGAATGTGTTTATCTGTTTCATATGTAAAAATAACAATAACATACAGAACATAATTCCGAATTTATACCATCAGTTTTCAAGCCTTGTATTATTATTTTCACCCATATATATATATATATATATATATATATATATATATATATATATATATATATATATATATATATATATATATATATATATATATCAGGTTAAGGAAAATTTGGGCAAAATAGAAAATATCTATTTCATTATGGCCGTCATGTCTGAAGTCGAAACTTGTGAAGCGATTTTAATTTAGAAAAGGTTCCCAATTATTTTAGGCCACATAACTTTTAGCATAATAGTTTAAATCTATGATTTGTTAATTATTGTTTGTTAATTTGTAATATAATTATGTTTTGTTAATAATTAATAAGAAAACTACCTAAAAATATTTTTTTAAGATAAGAACATTATAATTATATAAAAAAAAAAACAAGTTTATTTTATTATCTGTTTAAACATATTTTCAAAGTTTAAAAAATAAAAACATTTCAACTTTTTAAAAAAAGACGCTTTTATTATTTGTTTAAAAATATTTTCAAAATAAAAATAAATAAATAAATGAATAAAGAAGGTTGATTTTTTATGTTTAAAAATATTTGCAAAATTTAAAATAATAGAAAAAAAACATTACAATTATGAAAAAAATTGATTTTATCATTTGTTTAAAAATTCTTTCAAAATTAAACAAATGAAATTAACATTCCGAAATTAAACAAATAAAAAAACATTCCGATTATTAAAAAAAGTTGATTTTATTATTTGTTAAACAAGATTGTTTTATTTGTTAAACAAATTGTTGAAAACAAAGTATTATATATATATATATCCAGCTTAAAATATAATTGGAGATCCTTCGGAGCATTTACACTGGTTCACACGTTTTGATTACAGATACAGCGGTTACAATGAAGTGGACACTTTCTATTTTAGCAAAACTTTTCGTTTGTCGTTCAAAATACATAAATGCATTTAAGAAGTAACGACAACTATTCTTCGAAATATAAATCATCAACCTCCGACCAATTCCCGGCAAGCTTTCAGGTCTAATTGAATCCACCTCCATTTCCACGGCGATGAGATGTGGTACAAAGCTGGGGGGCAGCTCCTTTGATGGAGTACACTAGTTGGGCATCAAAATAGCCGAGAACAGGCTCATTGGCATTTCCTGATATGGACACTTCGAATCATCGTCAATAAACCTGCTGCTTCCAAAGTATGTGATAGTATGTGTGGGAACACATCTCTCAATGGATCGAACTGAACCTTGTTCCAGAAAGGTTCGCTAACTTTCGAGAGAGTATTTGCTGAAATGGTAACTAGTACGCGTCCTCGGTTAGTACGACTATTCATTGCAGATACTGGAAAACAGGTTCTTTCTAATTTGATAAAAGTATAAATTAATTTGGCTTTGGATTAAAACATTCTTTGCTGGCTTTTTCGATTTTATTGTAATACTCAGATTCACGATTTTTCATTAAGATCAGGATATACCGTAATCAGATGGAGCAACTTCTGGACTACATGGCGGATGTGACAAACCTTCCACACCGTCAAATTCTTCAATCATGCTGATAATCTTTCAGTTTATGTGCAATTTTGCATTTTTTTTTTTTTTTTTTTTTTTTTGCTATTTTTTGTTGGAATAAAGTGCATTTTCAGTGAAGAAATCATAGACTAAACGAAGTTTATCGCAATAAAGTTCAGCATTTATTGCAATAAAGTTCACCATTTATTGCCATAATCTTCAGCATTTCTTGCAATAAAGTTCAGGATTGATGGCGCAATCATTCAGTACAATTACAAAATACAAACTGAAATTATTCTCTTTTTTTACAAATTATTTTAGCATGACGCACTTTTTTCCTCAACCGAGTCGTCAGAGTTTTTGGTTTTGATTTTTACTATTGGACAGCATGGAAAATATTAAACAACTGTAGAGAGAAATTTTCTTTTGCAAAAGGTGCTTCAAAGAAGTAAGTGTTTTATGACGAAAACAAGCATGAACTATAAACTAAAAACATTTTAAGTGTTTTATGACGAAAACAAAACATGAACTATAAATTAAAAACATTTTTTTCTTTTTAATAAAAACAACTATGATCGAAAACAATTATTTTTAAAGATAAATATTTAAAAAAGTGGTGTTAGGATTAGAGTTAAGGTTGGGTTTGGGTTCGCATTATATTGAATGCTCATGTTCTACATTTTGTATTTTTGCACCTCTTTGCAAATTTGTCCGTAATAGTGTTTCTGTGAGTCATCTTGCGGAGACTTTCACATTTTTTGCATTTCTTATTTCTGGCTATGAGCTTTCTTTTTTGACTGAAAGACATTATTCCGGGATATTTAATAATTTCACATGGCATGCTGCGGTTCATCTTCACTTTTAAAACAAAATTTTCTTCTTGCAATGAATCGATTTCATTGAAACTTGTCGTCTGCAGACAGTTGATTGCTGATGGACTAATCGCGTTTGCCTTTTCTTGCTGTTTACCGTAAACTACTGAAAGACGTTAGTGCAACTTTGTGTCAGGTTCTGGATCAGCATCATAATTTCTTTGAGCATATATGATATAAACACGAAATAAAGGAAGATCATCACCGCCAGGTGTAGTGAAAACAAAACGACGATGGTGTACTACACAAAGAACCATCTGTTGGCTACACAGTAAACTAGTTTAATAACAGCAGGAGTATCAAGTTCTATCTTGTACTGTTTTCCCGTTATCTTTCTATTAAGAATTCTTTCTAGACGGTATCGGGTACTTACAGGATGGACCATATAAAGGTTGCCAACATCCCTAAACTAAAGTGATTCTGTGGAATGATCTGGATTCGAACTTGGCACTCCCAGCTTATCAGTCTGTATCATTAACTATTGAGCCACCGTCACCTGTTTCTGATGGTCCTCTAGTTGTGTAACGTCATTCCAGCAACCTATAAGTTGTGAATTTGTAATATTTATTCATTTTTATTAGATGCAAATGCTATGTTAATTATTGATTTCACTTTTTAATTTGCATTTTTATTTGATTGTGTTTTATTAAATGTATAATAATTTCTGGCCCAAAAATGTATAATAAGTTGCATATATATATATATATATATATATATATATATATATATATATATATATATATATATATATATATATCGATTGTATCGATTGGTTTGGTAGATGAAAATGTAAATCCAATAAAACTAGGGTGATTATTAAAGAGTTCTCAATGGAGGACAGAGCTGGTATATAGTCTGTTTATTATACAAACATTATCGGTCACATATGTGCATACATGTTTCAGTGGAGTCCCAATTTAGGTACACCACTTCATCAGACCAAAAAAGAATCGATATTGAAACGAATGTCAAAATTACACTTGTTTTGATAAGATATTTGGGTGCGATCTACAGGGAGAATTGAGGTGTGTACTTTGTGAATGTGAGCAGTGGGGTTTTTTTTCTTTTTTGGGGGTGGTGGTGAAGGGAACTGTGAATGCTGTTCTCCGTATTTAAGCTGATATTAGTAGGGAGGTGTTAGGTGATTTTTTTTTAGCTTGGCCGTTATTTATTGCTCTTGATTTAAAATTTCCCATATCTTACGTAGTTTTTATGGTTGTATATTGTGTATGTATTTGTGGCGACTTTTATTTCCTTTTGACAAGTGTTATTTTCATTTATTAATTTATTTTATTTTTATCTCTCATTTTTTATTTGTTCTTAGTTTTTAAGTTTTCAGAGTAGGTTTGAGGGGGGAAAAGGAAGTGCGGATTCATGCGATTAAGTTGTTGACAGTTGGGAGGTGTTAGAATTTTATTAGTTTGGCGGCTACTTTTTGCTTTCATCTAAAGTACTTTTATATTCCTATCTTCACTACTATTTATATGCTACGTTGATTTTATGGTTGTATTTTCTTTAATTGCAACTCCCTATTTACAACTGTTTATATTTTTTGTTTTTATTTATTTTTTATTCATTTTTTATATTAATTTACTTTTTTATTTTTTTATTCTTCGCTATTTTTTCGCTATTTTTCATTCCTTCGTCTGTTTTTAGTTTTCCGATTTCCTTATTTATTTACTCATTTGTTTTTTATATCTAAGATATATGTCCTTGTGGTCGGGTTAGTAGTTATTTTTAATATATATGGGTCTACTAATGGGATTTAAATAAATGTTGTGTATTGGTAGTTATATTTTCCCTATACAGTGAAGTTTGAGATAATTATCGTGGCAAAAGTATTTATATGTATATATATGAACTTATTTTCGATTGTCATCATTTTTTTTTATTCGGGTAGTTAATTATTTCACTAATATGTATATATTTGATATGTTAATATGCTTAGTTCTAGGGGTTAGATCTTTCGATTATCGACATGTAAATGGGTGCATAAATAGCATATATTTATACATCTTTGTGGAGTCCTCAGTTCATATAGTTCCCTGGTTAGAGTGTTGAATTATCATTTGAGTTTAATTATGTGGTTTGTTTCCTAATGTAGCATTTTTTTACGGTAATAATTCCTGTAGGTACATATCAACATTCCAATTAAAGACGTGCACAACCCAAAAACTATTTTAGTTAAACGTTTTCGAGTGTTTAATTGTTAAGTATGTAAAGTACGTTCACCTTGTTGGCAAAATGGGTTGCTGTTTGGTTAGTTTGGTATAAGCAGTGGACGTTTGAGATGGAGTTGGATGGTAACTAGGAGATGGTCTTTACCTTAAAATTAGCTAAGTTGCTTTATTTTAGCGTCTTCCAGGATTAGGTGAGTGTCGTTATTAATTAGGTGTGTGTTGGTTTATAGTGAGTATAGCTATTAATTAGTGGTGTATCGGGACCACTTCGTATCCAATTTCCTTTTACCTTTGTTTAATTATTAATTAATTTAAATATTGGGAGTAAGGGATTATGAGTTTACAGTTACAACTGTGGGGAGTCACTATTAGTTTTTTTTATAGTTTATTTAAAGCATAGCTACCAAAGTGCTTGCAGTTTATAGCTAATTCAATTTTTACATTTAATAATTTATCCCGGTCCTTAAAACTAAGAATTTCTCCGCTAAACATAGATAATAGGGTGAAGTTAGGTAACTACATGTTTTAGCCTTTCTAAGAATTTTCCATTCAATTGAAGGTGTTTTGTTTGCCTCGATTTGTCTCCAGTAGTGTACTACTAAGAGTGGGGTGTCGGTAGCATATGCTTTATTATTTATAGATGGTGTGTCGCCATTGAATCTGTTTTTAAAGGTCATTGAATGCTACCTATTATAATTTTTCTGTTTCTATGTTTTCTACGGTGCGTATTCTAGCCGTCTTATACGTTTTTCAAATTAATATTACTAAAAAATTATTTTTACTTCATTTTATTTTATGTTACTCTATTTTCATATTCCGTGCTATCTACTCACTTGAAACTCTATTTCCCAGATTTCCTTCTTATGTGTCATCTTGTTAAAGTTAGCAATATATGTATAGATACAATATATGTATAGATACAATATATGTATAGATACAATATATGTATAGATACAATAGAAAAATTGAAAATACGCATCTATTTTCCAGCATTCATCACCTTTGGAAAATGAGTTTGTATGTTTTAAAATATAAATACAGAAATCAAAAAGTGTACCGTTCCAATTAAATACAAGAAAGAAGTATTAAACCCCCCCCCCAGCCGACTGTTCAAAGCACACATTTGGCTCTTAAGGCAGATCTTCCCTTCCTCTTACTGCTCTTAAATATTTGCACCTCAATTCATTCCACGTGGAAACACTGGTCTTTTAGCTTGGCCAATATGGGTTGCTCAAATGACACATCTATCTATCTTTCCATGTTGTGTGTAATCTCTAATCTAATCCCACCATTTATTTCGTTTCTTTGCTTTGTATTTTCTTACATATCCAAGTACTTATTATTAATATCTTTATTTATTTTAAAACAAATGAATTACTAAAACAGATTGGTTCTCTCCCAATACTGAATAGATACACAATTTCTTCTTAATGTTTACACATCTAAATTGTTTAAGGGGTAGATAGGCTCTGTCTATCTCCAGCTTTCATACTCCTTCTTTGTCTATCAGCCAGATGCAAAAGTGCAATATCAGGGACTCACCAAAGCTACCCTCTGCTTGACCTTGTTTCGTGACTAGGACATTGAACACCATTCCCTTATTCCCTATTATCAATTTCTCTCTTTTTCTCAGAAACTGAGTAAATTGGGTTTGCTTGCATACCACTTGTCTCCCTCGACTGGTTTGGACCAGTCTTGTCTGAGAGGTTGAGGGTACCTAATTGACAGTTTGTCTGGTTGCTGCTTTCGACTGACAGTACAGGAACCCTAACTCTTTGGTATCGCTTAGAGCGGCTGCTCTATCATCAGTTGTATAATATTGGGATAATTGTAGTGCCATGTCGTGCATGGAAAGGGACCCTGCTGCTATCTCTGGTGGTCTTTCACGAGGCCACAACTTTCTAGGAAGGACGGCTAATGAACCATTGTGTTTGTATAGTTGGCGTCAAAACTGACCCACTTTGCTCAACACTCTTTCCCTAACTTGAAATTAAACAAAACGTAATGAAATGACAACCAGAACAAATATAAACATCAAAGCAGACAACCACCCAAACAAAGCCTTCTCCCTTGAGGCTCGCTTTCACAAATATCTGTGGGCTTAGAGGTAATATAGATGATGTAGAAACTTAGCTCTTAGTAAACTCGCCGGATATCTTAGGATTAAGTGAAACAAACTTACACTCCTCAATCCCCTCTAGCTACTTTAACATGACAGATACCTCCCTCTCTGCCGTAAAGACTTGGATAGATATATGCACGGCTTGGAGTCTATATTCGTAACACCCTCCCTTTAACTAGAGAGCAATGTCTTGAATCACTGCATTAGTTACTTATAGTTTTTGTACCGTTCTTTCTCAAGTCAGGATTTTGCTCTAATCGATCATGTCTTTGATAGATGTATCACTTTCCTTAGATAGTAACGCCCAAAACTTTAATGTCCACCATAAAAATTACTTTGGTTTCTCAGGTTACACAGATGTAGCTGGATAATCTACTTATAGCTTCTCTATAGTCTATATCCAAACACAGAGTAATGTTCCCAACCCGCTTACCAGATCGTGAACCCCAGCAAGCTTCACTTTAAGACCTATTCCTCACCACAGTAACCGAGGATTGCGTGACTAATGCCCACAATCCACTTGGAAAGGCAAACCATCTAGTGGTATCAATTGACATCACACTTAAATACCAACACAAAGGTGAGGAGCCATCTCTCAAAACAACAAGGTACTACAAAAGGGCAGACTGGTTAGCCATTAGAGAACACATCAGAGATGCCCCATGGACCGATCTTCTCTCTTTCTGCTGAACCAATGAAACAACTGAACGGTGCAAAGTGGGCATTGAAGCACATGTTCCCATACGGAAGTATTATAGTAAGTCCCACTCACCCCCATGGTCTACTACAGATTGTGCAGCTGTCATTGTACAAAGATAGCATACATTCCACCGTAGATCATAAGTCAAATACAAATAGGCAAAAATTCATAGATGCTAGAAATCGTTGTAAAATAGAAATAGCGACAGCCAACAAAAAGCATGCTGGAATAATCAGAGAATGCATAGAATTGCAAAAGATAGGAACTCGTGATTTCTGGAAAATCTATAATAGTATAGTGAATTAAGGGCAATCAGTAATTCCTCCACTATCCAACAACCTACGACAACCAAGAAGGCGAAATGCTTGCCCAGCGATTCGCCTCCAACTCCACCTTAGAGTCAACAAACACTCTCCCAAATTTTCCTATATGGACTTCAGCACCACTAGATGATGTGAAAATCACCACTTTTTATGTTCACAATATCATAAAAAAAAATTAGACTCCTCCAAAGCGTCTGAGCCTGATCTCATCTCTGCTATACTAATTAAGAAATACTCAGTTGAGCTAGCCCCCCATGCTTTCTGAGCTCTACAATAAATTTCTTGCTGAATCTTGCTTCCCTAACAGCTGGAAGATGGCATCCGTGGTACTAGTGTATAAGAATTCTGGTGAAAGAACTGACCCTCTCAATTATCTCTTTATTAGTCTACTCCTCCTCTTAGCTAAAATCTTTGAGACCTTAATTAATCAAGCACTTGTTCACCACCTTGCAAAAACAAATATTCTCTCTGACAAACAGTATGGATTTAGGCAATGTTGTTCTAATGCAGATATTTTAACAGTCATCTCTGAACGCATTTACCATGCACCGGATAAGATGAGCAAAGCCAAGGCTGTAGCCTTTGATATATCCAAGGCCTTGGACAAAGTCTGGCACGAAGGGCTGCTAGATCCTTCTTAGACAATAGGACCATCCAGGTTGTCATTGATGGACGTACATCCAAACAGACTCAGGGGTCTATCCTTGGACCACTATTATTACTGATATTCATAAACAACCTCTCTGATAATATTGTGTTCGAAATGGGTGTATATGCTGATGATACAATGCTCTATAATATGCATGAGGGAAGAACGGATGTACATAAATCTAAGACAATGGCAGAATCGTTAGAAAATGACCTCCAGACTGTAGTGGAATGGGGTCGCAAATGGATGATAACATTTAATGCTAGTAAAACTAAGTTGCTCTCCTGTAACAATTACAAGAAGCCTCTCCAACCATCGAAATCCATGAAAAAATAGCACCCTACCTGAGAATTCTTCCTTCAAACTCCTTGGCCTAACATTTGCAGGCTATATGAACTGGAGCAAATACATTGAGGACATTGCAAAGGTTGCTGCAAAGAAGGTGGGTTCCCTCTATCGAGTTAGAAGACTACTCACACCTGAGAGTATCCTGTATCTCTACAAGGCCATCATTCACCCATGTATGGAGTATTGTTGCCACATCTGGCCAGGTGCATCTACCGCTAGTCTCTGCCTCTTGGATAGGGTATAAAAAAGAGTTTTCAATCTAATATATACCACTTTGTCAACTAAGCTCCAACCCCTGTCCCATCACCGCAATGTTGCATCTTTGTGCCTGTTTTACAAATATTTTAATGGAATGTGCTCTGATGAACTCGTTGCACTTGTGTCCCCTCGACGTACATATTGCCAACAAACCTGTTTAGCAACAAAATATCACCCTTTCACTGTCGAGGTCCCTAAATACCAGAAAGCTTTCTATTTTCATAGTTTCTTCACTCGAACAGCCAGACTTTGGAATTCAGTTTCTGCTACTTGCTTCCCTGACTGTACTGATATGCAAAAGTTTAAATGTAACATACATCAACAGCTTTCCTAGGCATAGTCCTAAATAGTAGCCCCTTACATCCAAGTGGCAATATGCTTTGTTAGGGGTGAACATGAATAAAAAAAAAAAAATTACGAAAAATCACTGGTTGCTGCTGACGTTATATTCAAGTAATCTTTTTTTGCGATTTTGTCAATTCTCAATTTCATCTAATTTTATGGATAAACATAGTGACTAAATCCATTTTGTTGTTTATATCCGTGATTGGTTGTTCATGGTTGTTCGTCATCACATATTGCTAGAATGATGTGCCTAAGTTGTACAAATAGAGAATCAATAGGCGCAGTTGATCGATTACACCTATCATAACTGGCTCATAGATACCTATACATAACATAATCTTTCCATTATTCGATTCAGAAATGATAAAGTCTCCCTCTCCAAATTCCTTCCATTCTGATTGGTTGCGCTCTGATAATTCTCATATTCCAGAATTCAGTTATTTGCTTTATAAACGGACACTACTAATGTTGTATTGCGGTGTATCAAAAAGGTATATGTTGTATATATAAACAGGTGAGTCACGGGAAATGGATGATTTTAGAATGCTTCTTGCTTCCCTTATAGGAGTGAGGAACGTAGTCTTTAAACCTGCTTAAGATGCCGTTTGGTTTGTTGCTATTTGTTTATCATTTGCTTTAAATTTTGTTTTAGTTTATTATTGATTTTGAATTGCTTTTCATTTTAGTTTATTACCCTCATGCTACCGTGGATTTGTGAACATTGTGTGGTTGTTTATGATACTTACGTGAAAAATGGTGAATCAAAAACATTTCCCGGTATATATGTGACTTTTATTTGGAGACTTTTCCTTAATACATAAACAAAAACAATGTGGATGTCTTCAACGACGATGATGCCTTCGTCAAAACATCAACAAATCTGAGTTCTTTTACCATAAAACACACTGTGTGTCCACTGATGATGCTTCAAAACTACATTTTCCTTACATTTTGAGAATCTTAACTTGTAACTTTTATATTAAGATTCTTCCTCAAAACATAAAAAACAACGACGATGTATTCATCGACGACGACTACAACAACTTCTTCATCAAAACACCACCAAAACTAAGTTCTTATACTGCGTGTACATTAGTGATGTTCCTATTTACTTGCCTTCCCACGAGGGCAGAGTTAAACACAAGGCTAGTTTTAAATGTGGGGAAAATCCAGCTCCCCAAAAAGAGGCACTCTGGATAGGAACAAAAAATAAAATTGTCTCAATCATGAAGGATTTCTACTCCACTGACTGGGAATCGAAAAGGTAAAGTGTAACATCATCAGAACAGATACTCCACTGTGATCTTGGTCCGCTGTGATGTTTCAAAACGATGCATTTCATATATATTTATATTTTAAAGAGTTTAGCTCCAAAATATTTGCGACTTTTATATTAAGATTTTTCCTAAAAACATAAAAAAAGATGACGTCTTCGTTTTAACTAAATTGAAGAGGTTAGCTCCCAAATATTTCCGTTTTTTATGCTGATACAATAATACGGAAGTTTATACATTGAAATAAAACGAACTTATTTTGGACCAACAATTTTATTTATGCTACATATTTCTTTTAATAAAATTCAGTAATTTTGTTTTTATCAGAACAAATCATTAGAAAATATACTCGATTATTTGGGAGCTAAACTCTTCAATATATATATATATATATATATATATATATATATATATATATATATATATATATATATATATATATATGAAATGCGTTAGTACTTTGCTAAGGTATATTTATCCATGGGTAGGAGTGTCAGAAGTCGCCATGAAAAAGGAGTGATAAACATTTGATTAATTAGACTCGCTATCTTTCGAAGCTTATAACAACATGAATAATGTAATTTAAACCCTATTTTTTTTTTCAATTTATTCAAAGACCAAATTTTAAAATAATAAATGGTTTAATCGAAAAATATACAATATTTTTTAAAATCGGTTTTCTTTAAATAAGATCTCACGAAATTCAATGAATTTTAACTTAATCTAAATATAATAAACATATATAAATTTTAAAAAATCACTTACCTATAAAAAATACTAATCAATGGGTGCTTCCATTCTTCATTTATAAGAATTTGTCCATATTTATATTTTATATTCTATGTACTTTTTAAATAAAATAATTTTTTAAGCCAGGGTCCGAAAAGACTGCGATTCGTAAACGATTATCCGCTGTTAGCAAAGCGGTGTTTCCTCTCTTTCTTCCAGTTGTCAAATACAGATACCTAAAACGGCCATAATTAATTATTTCAAAAACGTAAAAACAACAGATATGCGTGAACCGTCGTGATTGTGCGTGAAAATATGGGTCACCATACTTAAAGAATGATCACATTTCACTCATCAGTTTTTGCCGTTTAAACACAAACCACCCAACCAATTTTCCATTTTTTTATTCTATTAAAGAAATACATGAGTTTTTGATTTAATATATTTTATTTCTTCTTTATGCAGTGAATTTGTTTTTTAAAAATCTAAAAGAAAAAAAACGTTGAATGAAATAGAAAAAATTGCTGTAGGTGTCAGATATTTACTGGACAATATAACCAAAATATGAGGTTTCACTTACAAAACAAAATCAACGTGGTGTTTAAAAAAAGGGTTTTAAACTTTTGCCTTTACAGGTAAATTTGCACAAAACTATTCTCTTTTTTTTTGTTTGTTTTAAATTAGATTATTTTATTTATTGATCTTTTATTTTCAATTTGTGATATATAAATCTGAGGTGAGAAAATTAATTATTTTCTTTTTAATAGACATTTCAAAATGGGGGGGGGGTGAATTTAAAAAAAAAAACGTTTGTCTAGAATATTATATTCGGTTTATTGGAAACAGCATAAAATTTCACATTAAACCTGCAACTATTGTAAAAATTGAACCAATAGAAAAATTTTGATAGATTTTTAAATTGAAAAAATTGAAAAAAATTTAACTCGTAAAATTCAATTCATTACATTATGTAGAAAAAATGGCTGCATGAACGAGCGCAGGCACTTTGTAAACACTGTTTAAAAAAAATTAAAAAATTATATTACTATTATTTTTCAAAAAACTTTAATAGTTTATTTTGAAAGTAAACAAACCACTTTTAAAAAAATAAATTACGGGTTTTGTATATTTTATTCGCAGTTTTGTGTTAAGGATGTAAAAATTCCTAAAACAAATTCTGACACACCTAGTCCACGGGCGCCAGTGCCCACTATTATACTGGGGCCGGCAGTGGCTCTCACTAACAACCGTAGTTTAATTGTTTTTTCTTTTCTTTTTTTACAGGTGGAATGGATGGCATACTTCCACCGTGCAACGCCGGTACACGGGTCCTACAAGTTAGTAATAATATCCAACGCCCCTAATTATTTATCAGCGAAATTGAGCTTTAAGGGTCACTAAAATGTGAACGGTCCTGAATTAAAGGACCAACCCACCCACAACACATAAAAAAAAACAACAGATTCATTAACAAAATAACCTTTTTCACTGAAAAAAAATTCTAAATCTTCATTTGTAATTCAAGGGGAATAACTTATTTGTGTTCAAAGAATTGTCTCCCGTGATTACTGTTTGAAAAAAGTATTTTATTTTATAGTGTGAAATATTTATTTTGTTTTAGAGGAAATTCGTTCATAAAAATGTTTTGCTTTGTAGTAATTGTGAAAGAGATGATTAAAAAATAGTGTTACTGCCGTGATGGACCAATGGAATGTTTAGATATTAGTTAACCAACGATCGAAAATTTTGTTGAGATCTTAAAAAATGAATAACGCGTCTTGAAATGTAAAATGTTCATTTCAACTTGCCGGCCTATTTTCAATTAGTTTCGCGCAAATTCATTCAGAGTTTGTGAAATGGTTTGATTTTAAATCTTTCTTATATATCTCGCGATAACTCAAACGGTGGGTAACGTGGTTAGAGCACTAAATGTTTTGGTTGTGATTCTAGCTGATTCATTCAAGTCATTTTTTCTTTTTAATTATTATTATCATTATTTTTAAATCAGTACTATAAATGAGGTACAGGATAATATTCCAGAAAAAAAAATTGGCTCTTTAATAATAAATACAAAATCTTCATGAATTAAAATATATTTATGCGCATTTTACAACCGGACAACGCCAAGTGTCCCTTGCCAGTAATGAATAAAATAATATAAAATCCAGGTTGAATTTAAATAATGTCAGTATTAAGCTTACTTAGAGATCAAGGGAGATAACTGATAATCGAGTTATTTCCCTTTCTTGTCTGCTATGTGACTGTTTCTTCCATTTTGATTTGTTTTATGTTTTGTTTCTATTTACAATGTCTCTCTACGGGACAGAGTTAGACACCAGGGTCGTTTTTCAACGTGAAGAAAAGAAACGAAAATGCAAATTGTGTCAGTCATGAAGGATTTGCTGCAGCTTACAACTATCGTCACATTTTCATTTTTTGTTTTTTTTTTTGTTTTGTTTTGTTTTTTTGTTGTTTTTTTTTTTTGTAATGTTAAATACTAGATGGTGTTATTAATATTATAAGCTTTGTTACAGTAAAAAAAAATGCCGCAGCTTTAAAAATTTCATCCTTGTTTTATTAAAGAGTTTCATTCTGGGTAGTTTTTAAGGTACGTGCAAAAAATGGCGGGCAAAAATGGGGGGGGGCTAGTTTTGAAAGCCGATTTATCATAATTTTTTGTATGTTTCCGACTACATTTAATTGTATTTGAAAGATTAGAGACTAAAGTTTATTTCCTAAAGGAGAAAAATATTTGTACACGTGAAAAAAAAGTTATGAAAAATGTTTTCACGGCAAACTAACTAATTCAGCTAAATTTTGAAGTTAAATAAATTCATTGTAAAAATCCTTTAAAAGATAAATATTAGTTTATTAGATATTGAATTGAATTTAAAAAAAAACACCTTGTTTATACAAAATACAGCTTAATTAGCCCTCAAAAAACAAGTAATTATGCCGTTCGTCAAAACGCAACCGATAAAAGTTTGTAAACACGAATATACAAAAGCCCAAAATTACAGCCAATCGAAATGCTGTTTCAAAATGAAGTCAGGATAGTAAAAGGAAATAGGGGTGTCAGAGTTCTTTTCTACACACACACCCCCACCCCACCTCCAGACCTGCATCAATATATTCCTATCCTGAACGTTTGCATCAATTTTTATCATTTTTTAATTTAATTATATTTTTTATGTTCCTGCTTTTAAATTAATTTTTGTTTTTGTTCGAGATTATATAAAAATTATTACGCCGAAAGTTTCACATTCTTGTGAGCAAGAAAATTATTAAAATCCTGCATATAAATATGTAATTTAAAAAAAAAATTAGAAATATTTTTGTTATTATAATTTTTTGTCAGAAAATATTAAATAAACAATGCTTAATTCAATGGTAATATCGGTAGTTCGAGAAATTCGATTTTCTTAGAGTTTTATCGAATTCATTAATACGGACTTTAGGGGCTTTTTCGTAATGTTCCTGTAAAAATTATTTTGTTTTTATTGTTACAAATTACGATGCTTTATTTATATATATATAAAAAAAAGCAAAAATAAATTCTTGCGTTTTTTATTTACTACTGAAAACCATAACTTTAGTAAAGGTATTTTTTGTTTAAACAAAGTAATACATTTCCACTCAGATTTAAATAAAAATAATTAGTCTATTATATTCCGCGATCCTTGTTTGATAAATACTGAAATTTTCGTTAAAATTGGTTAATTTCCTGATTTTTGGTGAATTTTTAAGTAAAGAGGGGTCAAAATGTTTATACATTTTGAGCATCGGCGTTCATTTTGCCCGTACTTACTAATTACTTAATAACCTTACCGTAAGATTTACTTTTTAATTAAGAAAAAAATGTTGCCGAACTTCTTGTTTTAAATGTTTTCATTTAACGAAAATATAGTGGGTTCGTTGTTTTTCTCTTAATGGTCGCGTAAAGACTACATTTTGTATTATTGATGTTATCAACTTTGTTTCAGTAAAAAAAAAATTAGTCGCAGCTTTCTTTTTTAAATGTTTTGATTTAGTAAAAAATATTGCGTCCTAAATTATGAGATGAAAAAATATGAATGAATCGCTTAGTAAACGAGAATTGTCTCCCTTCGCACAGTGACAAATTGTAAAATGCGCCCAATAATAGTATACTTTTTAATTTGGGCTGATTATTTTAAGCATATTTGTACCCATGAATAAAGAACGGGACAAGTAGGAAGTAGACAAATATTTATATATAAATATCGATTATAAAAAAAAGTATATCATTATAAAGTTCATTCTTTACTTAATAATCAGTGAAAATTTCATATTGATTGGATAAATACTTGATTTTTTCGTAGATTTTTTATGAGAGACTCTGTCAAAAAAATACTTACTTCCTCCTTCTGTTTTGGCCGTGCATACCTTACATCAAGTGGTTTCATGCTTTGTCTCGAACGCTTTCCATTTAAAAAAAAATGTGGCTATATTGAATCTGTACACGTAAGATCAAACAAATTAATTAAAACAAAAGAAAACTTGGGCATTTATTAGAATAGTCAACAAAACAAAAGACAGGTGAAAAAAAGGTACCCGGAAAACTGGTCACCGAAAAACTCGTACGCGGAAAACGAGTACCTTTTTGCTGGGTAGGAAAACTGGTCCGTTATTGAATAAATATCGACTGAAAACACATTTTATGACCATTCTTGAAGGAGATATTGTTTTTAAAATAGACTATACCCCCTCCCCATATTTAAAAAAATATTTTTTACGTCGTGCCCCAGCGTATTATAAACATCCCAACCTCCTCATGTTAAGGACGTATTTCGGAATAAACACCCCCCTCCAACCTCGAAAGCCGTTCTTAACATGGGGAAGTTTGGGGGGGTAATTATTCCGAAAGCCGTTCTTAACATGGGGTGCTTGGAGGTGTTTATACTACGCTGGGGCATTGTAGCAGTTCAGAAATCGTCAGTAAAAATTCGTGGTAAACACTGGAATATTTAGACTTTCTGTCTTTCAAAGATTATAACTTCTTGAAAAATATAATTCAAACCCTATTTTTTTTAATTAAAGGAGCAACGACCAAAATTTCAAAAAAAAATAACATGTTTAATAGCAAATTATGCAATATTTGTTTTTTTTTTTAATTGGTTTTCTTTAAAAAAAGATTGAAACAAAATCAATATAATTTTACTTACTTTGATTATAAAAAAATATATAAATTCCAAAAAATCACTTACCTATAAAAACTACTATTCGATGAGTACTTCAATTGTTCATTGTTAAGAATTTATTCATATTTATACTTATATTCCATGTCCTTTTTAAATAAAATACTTTTTAAACAAGGATTTAAAAAAAAACGCAAACTCAGATTTTTTTTAACTGTTTAAATAAAGGGAGACAAGTCTGATTTTGTTCGCCTTTATATTCCGGTGGCTTTAAAGGGATATAATTAATATCTCTTTTTATTGCGGGCTGTAAACCAAAATTAGTATTTTGGTGCCTCTGTAGCTCAAATCTGAATACATTCACTTATAAGCTTTTGCCGTTAAACAAACAACAACAAAAAACACTGGACCGATTTTTTTAATTTTTTTATTCTTTTAATAAAATACATGAGTTTTTGATTGATATATTTTAATACTTCTTTATCGGGTGATTTTTTTAATATCTAAAAAAAAGAAAAGATTGAATGAAATAGAAAAAATTGTCGTAAGCGTCCGATATTCACTTGACATTCTAAGCATAACATAAGCTTCCACTTACAAAAAATCGACGTGGTTTAAAAAAAAAAGTTTTACACTTTAGACTTTACAGGTAAATTTAAAAACAAAAACACTTCTTTTTTGTTTTAAATTACAATATTTTATTTATTGATCTTTTATCTTCAATTTGTGATATATAAAACTTTGGTGAGAAAATTAATTAGTAAAATTTTAATAGACATTTCAAAATGGGGGGAGTGAATTTAAAAAACGTTTGTTTAAAATATTATATTTGGTTTATTGGAAAGAGCATAAAATTTTACATTGACCCTGTAAATATCGTAAAAATTGAACCAATAGAAAAATTTGGATAGATTTTTAAAGTTTAAAAATTGAAAAATGTTTAACTCGTAAAATTCAATTAATTTCATTACGTAAAAATAATGGTTGCATGAAGGCGTGCCGGCACTTTGTAAACACTGTTTTTTGTTTTTTTTTTAATAAAAAAAATAATATTTTTATTATTTTTTAAACTACTTTAATAGTTTATTTTGGAAGTATATTCCATAAAGAAAATAAACAACCCACTTTAAAAAGAGAAATTACGAGTTTTTTTATATTTTATTCAAAGTTTTGTGTTAGGGGCGTCAAAAATTCCCCCCAAATTCTGATACACCTATGGGCAGGTCGTAAAAAATACCAAATGGCGTTGTCCTTACAGCTAGTTTACAGCTTCGAGGATCGCTCAAAAATTGAAAACTTTTCTTTCGTTCCCTTTCGACAGACTTCACATTACTTTTGCGTGTAAATAAAATAAAATAAAATAAAAACAGGAGTTTGTACAAAGTAAGGCGTGAAATCAATCGTGAAACAAGAGAAATAAATCAGTTTCACAAAATATTAATAATAATAATAATAATAATAATAATAATAATAATAATAATAATAAATCACTTCCGAAATATTAATTTAATTAAACCCCAAAAAAAAACAACAGAAAGAGTAATTTAATAAATTAATTAAATTTAAATATTTTTCAACTCAATAATTAATTCAACTTAATAAATAATTCAACTTAAAAAATATATTTTTTTTAAAAATCAGTTCCAAAATATTAATTTAGTTAAACAAAAAACAATAAAAACATTAATTTAATTAAATTAGTTAAGTAAAATTTATCTCAAATAGGCCTTCTAAAATAAGCAATCTCCTTGGGTTTTAAGTTCCATGACGACCAGCGGAAAAAATAATAGTCGCTCCCTAAGTCCCCCACCCCGCACGTAACATTTTTTATTCACTGACGTTGCCATAACTAAACGATTGTCACATTTACAAACATTTATTTATTTATTTATTTATTTATTTTTTTTTAAGTTTTACTCTTTATGAATATTAAACTCAAAATGTAACTAAACATTTATTAATAATTTCTCACTTTTACAAACATTTGATTTTAAATTTCTTTTTAAATGACGACTTTTATCGACTTTTTTTTAATAGTATTTGCGGATGAGTATTCTGACAACAAATATCAGTTAAATTTTGTAAATATTTTTTCACCACCCTCCAAAAATGGTGTTTATTCGGAAATCCGTTGTTAACATGGAGAGGTTGAAGGTGTTTATTCTGAAAGTCGTTCTTAACGTTTATGGAGGTGGACCTAATGTAAAAAAAAAAAAAATTTTTTTTAATAACTAAACCATTTACTGATAATTTCTCACTTTTACAAATATTTTTAATTTACATGCGCGGATGAACAAATCGTTGAATGGTGCGAAAACAAAACGTTTTTATAATAAACTTGGGTTTGCAAAATTTAACTGATATTTGTTGTCAGCATACCTATCCGCAAATACTATTAAAAAAAGTCGATAAAAGTCGTCATTTAAAAAGAAATTTAAAAACAAATGTTTGTAAAAACGAGAAATTATTAATAAATGTTTAGTAACCTTTTTCTTTTGATATTCATAAAAAGTAAAACTTTTTTCAAAATAAATAAATGTTGTGAAAGTGACAAATAATCGTTTAGTTACTACGGCAACATCAGTAAATAAAAAATGTTACCTGCGCATGCGTCAGGCTTGACTGGGAGGGAGTGACTAGGGGAGCGACTATTATTTTTTAAGGGAGCGACTATTATTACGTCAGTAAATAAAAAATGTTACGTGCGGTGTGGGGGGCTAAGGGAGCGACTATTATTTTTTTCCGCTGGTCGCCATGTAACTCAACGCCCAAGGAGTATCAATCTCAGTTATGTCCCCTGTTTCCGCAATCTTCACAATAATATTGTTTTTGTTTAAAAAAAAAAACATTGGGCGCTTCTACACTATTAGGACGACATTTTGTGGTCAATAAATGGAGTTTTCAGATTAAAAAAAAAATTTTTTGTCTATTCTAATAAATGACAATAGTAGCTTCCAAATTATGCAGTCGAAATTACCTGAATATTACTGAATTATAAAAAAAAAAAATTTTTAAATCTTCAATTGTGGTAGTAGGTGAAAATTTGCGACCATCTTGTTTAAATCGAAACTTTCAACATCTTCTCCATTATTGTAGCCGAAATAGCTTGTAATTTAAAGTACTCAAGCGTTACTAGTCCTACTCTTGGTTTTGATGTCAATAAATTCAACTCCAAAGTTTGACCCTCTCTTATCTAAATTCTCAACTTCAAAATGCGACTCACTTCTCACAAGACTTGCTTTTTCAACGTCCAAATCTAAACTGTCCAGTCTCTCAAAACTCAGGCTTTTTTTATTCCTGACCAGAGCATCTCATTATTTTTCTTTCTTCTTCATTCTTTCGGGCTGCCCCAGAACAGGTTTGTACTAATTTTTAACATTTTGTCTTTGGTAACATTTCAGACCACATATTCCAGAACCAAATAAGATCGTCTCGGCATGGTCAATGCAATAGTTCATACAATGAATGGGGCACCTCGTTTAATCACAAAAATATCACGTCCAGTGATTGTGGCAAGTGATAATTCAATCATTAAATATTCATATTAATAATATAATGCAACCATTCATCATGTAAGTGTGTTTCTCATCTCTATGTAACTTACAAATTATATATTTTTTTATTTACTATTAACCTATCATTTATTGAAATCAAAAACGCAGCAGCGTAAAATGAAACAACAAATTTGTAGTATCTTATTAAAAGATTTATTTAAGAAATTAAATCCACCAGAATGCATTTCGGTTTCTTCATAAACAAGTCGTTTTCATTTTCTGGTTAATAATTAAAAAAAAAAAAAAAGAATGAATATCTTTTAATGAAAATCTCTCCAGCCACTTAATGTAAAGGGCTAACACAAACTAAATATGGTTACCTCAAAGACAAGAGATGCATATTAATTTCAGTCTTGAAGAAAAGACAAAGGCTATAGGTAGAAGGAAGACAGCAAAAAAAAAAGAGTCCCGCAAGTTTCTTAAAGTTCTTGGAAAAAAATTACTGGATTAAGAAGTTGTATCACGAGTTATCAAACAGCGAATAGATGGAGACCACTAGACCGACAAGTCAAACGGACAAGGAAAGATCAGACAATTCTGAAGAACATTTACCATAATATTATTTACAGAAAAGACTGAGACTAGCAACATCACGTCCGTGAGAAAGAGGTTGCAGAGAAGAAAGGGTGGAGGAGGGAGCCAATCAAATTACAGATACGTTTCTGCACTTTATCAAGAACACGCATATAAGACAACTGGCTATTACTCATCACTTTTATTTGTTGTGTTGTCGTAAGAATACAATTTCAAATTACGTAAGACTTCCACCCGATCATGGCCGACAAAACAAAAGCATGCTACCTATGCGGACTAAAGAAAGAGTTCTGTTTGAAATTCTGGACAGATTCCAGAGTTCAACAAAAATGCCCCCAAGCAAGATGATTATCGTAAAAGCTAGAGACACCTATTGACTTTAGTTTTGAAATAACCAAAGTTATAGGTAGGAGGAAAACAGTCTGCAGCAAAAGAGTGCCACAAGTTTGCAGTTCTTGAAAAGAAGCTACTGGAATATGAAGCTGTATTACAATGAGGTATCAAAACAGTGAATTGATGAGGGACCACTAGACCAATATCAAACGAGCCAAAACAAAGGAAGCAGGGAATAGATCAGACAATTCTAAAGAACATATGTCATAATAGTATTGATAAAGACTGAGACTAGCGACATCACGTTTGTGAGAAAGAGGTTGCAAAGAAGAAGAAAGGTGGGAGGGTCAATCGAATTACAGATACGTTTCTGCACTTGATCAAGAATCCGCAAATAGGACAGCTTACAATTGATTATTATTACTTTTCGCCTTTTATTTGTTGTGTTGTTATAAGAATACAATTACAAATTACTTAAGACTTCTACATGATCATGGCCGACAAAACAAGGGCGTGCTACCAGACTAAAGAAAGATTGGTTGGTTGGTTGGTTGGGTGGGTGGTTTTGTTTTACGGCATATCAACCCTTTTCGGGTTATTTAATGCCAAATCCAAAGATTTTGAAGAAAAATTTTTTAATAGAATATATTTGTTGTTTTCAAGTCGATTTCTATTTAACCCATAGTTGGGGCCCTAACAGGTACTACCACTCCGGGTCAGAGTGGACCTGGGAGCAATGGTAATTAAATGGTGGCTCCACACACCCCCAAAGCCCGCAAGCCGAGGTCTCACCACTGGATATAGTTTAAGGTTATATCCGGAACCCTAAAGAAAGAGCTCCACAGTATTGATAAAGACTGAGATTAGCAACATCACGTCTGTAACCTCCAACCTTCTTCAGGTTGCAGAGAAGGAGAAAGGATGAAGGCAATCAAATTACAAATACGTTTCTTCACCTTATCAAGAACCCTCAAATGGAACAGAGATTCATCAGCTCAAATATGACAACAGTACTCCACACATGATCTGATAACAGATTTGTAGAGATGGAGAATAGTCTCAGGTGTGAGAAAAAATTAAAACTATATAAAGAACCTACTTTACGAGAAGCAGAAAGAGCAATGGATCTAATATATGAACTCCAAGTAATATCTGATGAGAAATACCAAGAAACTTTAGAGTCGACTTTCAAAAAGAGTAGAGTCGTCCATAAGTATCCCAGAAAGAAAAATGGACACGCCTACGATTGAAAAACACAAGTTGAATCTTAACATGATTAAATGAAACAAGCCATTTCGTACCCCAATCTACAAATGAACTCAAGTCAACTTCTGTATTAGCTATGTATTTCAACTCATCCAAGGAAGATGGGCAAGAAGCAACATAATAATTAGTCCTCGCACGAAAGAGCAGGATACAAAATGTTTTAAATAATAATAATAGAATAAGAATAACAAAGACTTTCGCTGGCGAGGACTACTATTGACCGTAACCAGTTATATACTCCTTTTGAAATTTTCATCTCTGTTTTTCTCGTTATGTACTGAATATTTGTTAATGAAACCTATATGAAATATGTTCCTTATTAAATTTTAAAGATTCTCTATTCTGAAAGAAGTTTTTAAAAATTTAACCTCAAAAAGTTATTTTAAAGTTTTTGTTAAAAAAATTCAGATTTTCTCATTATTCAGACCTGTATTACAAAGAGGGGGTTGCAAAAAATGAGTTGTGTGAGGAGAAATACAAACTGAAGCAGAGAGAATATTCAGACCTGTAATAATACAAAGAGGGGGTTGCAAAAATGAGTTATGGTCTGAGGAGAAATACAAACTGAAACAGAGAGAATATTCAGACCTGTAATAATACAAAGAGGGGGTTGCAAAAATGAGTTGTGGTGTGAGGAGAAATACAAACTGAAATAGAGAGAAGGAGAGTTTTAAAATATAATCTTAAAAAGATAAGATACAAGTTAGAAAAGCATTTCATCCAAGGCATGAAAATTGTTAAACAAAATGTTTTTACTATAGGCTTTAAAAATAAAGGTACAAGATTCAATTTGAAATTTATTTATCTTCAAAGTGCATTTTATAAATTTTACAAAGTAAGGTATAAAAATTTAATTAAAATTGAATCCAAAAATTACCTTGAATTTATTTTATGTAATGTACATTTTGTTGCAATTTAAAAACATTATCTTTCATGTAGCAATTAATGATACGGATATAAAAATTTTCAATGATTTTTTTTTTAAAGTGCAACAGAATGTACATTACATAAAATAAATCCAAGGTAGTTTTTGATTTAATTTAAATTAAATTTTTATACCTTACTTTGTAAAATTTATAAAAGTGCACTTGGAATGTGGCTGGAGTGCTAAATGTTTTGGTTTAGATTCTAACTGATGACATCCAAGTCATTTTACTCAATAAAGAATTGGTTCTGTAATAATAAATACGAAATTTGCATGAATTAATATATATTTAAGCATATTTTACGATCGAGCTAGTCTGATCGCCCGCCACCCCAGCTAGTTTAACAATAAAATTTCTTAATGAATTTACATGATATTGGTGTATGATATTTTCTTTCCGTTACGGGTATGTACATCATACAGGTTTTGCTTTATATATATATATATCTTTTATGGGTTGGGAATCCCGGACAAGAATCATAATTTGTTTTTAAAATGCATAGTTAAAATAAGCAATATTAAAATTAGAGTGAAAATAATTTCAGGCAACGCTGAGTAGGGACAGTTATTAGAGAATAAAAGAATAAGTTACTTAAATCTTAATGTATACTATGTGGTATATTTCATGTATGTTAATTTTCAAGTAACGATCATGTCGTGAGGATGCGTAGAGATTGAAGAATTCAACTATGAAGAACAACATATGATAACTCATCTTCCAAAGATAATTAATATTCATGAGTAATGACATGCTATAATTTAAGCTAAATCTAAATCTATCTAGAGCAGCAGTCACTAAACGGCCTTTACTGCGGGCCGGATAACTGAAAGAATGACGAATGCAGGCCGCATAATCATTCTATTCAATACTTGCAAGCCAGAACGGAAGCTCTGGGGGGAAAAAAGACGAAAAACTAAGTTTAGCATTCCATGTTAATCATGGGTGGTGCACGTGCAATGAACAAAAACAAAAGCAACCAACATGTTTATTTACGAAAAAGTTATCAAATAAAGCAACAACAGCAAATGGATACATCAGACATGATGTGCACATAACCGAATCTTACAAACTAAGCAGCAAAAATGGTTAGTGAAATTTGTGAAACTTTTTTTAGTAGTCATAATGAAGGGCGAAGAAAACGGAATTTGAAAATGAAAAAAAACATTGAATTAGAAACGTAATCAAAATCCTATTCAAACACAAGAAAAGCATAGGATTTAGTAGTCACTGGTGAAGCTATGTCTCACCAAAAGTAGGGGAGAGCTGGGAGAAATTAAATGCCTAATTCAAAGAACAAATCAAGCAGGAGGTTTCCGCAAACATGAAAGTCTCCTAGTATTTTGAACGTAATATTCAAATTGAAATTTTATCACCAAGTTTTGTGTTCTATACGTTTTTTCAAGCAAATCCAGGTATCGTTGGCAGGCTGAATGAACCGACGTCGCGGGCAAGATTCGGAATATGGACCGTAATTTAGTGAACCCTCATTTAGATTATTAAGTACATCTGGGTTAAATAGAAACTATTCTACAAGACAATCCGTTTATTATAATATAGTGCAACCAAATGGTAAATTAATACTAATGATGTCCAAAACTGCTGTATTGCTACTAGCTGACAATAGACACAAGCACTACAAAGTTTACGAACACAAATCAACTACTGCGAATCTTACAATGGGGGTTTTCTATTGATTCTATCTTGTTACATATTCCAAGAACATTTATTAGTTTGTTTTGAATATGAAATATAATCCTTTCCTATGTTTGTGCCCAGTTTCTGAAATATTGGCGGCATCCACATCCGAAATTTCGGGATCTTTACAGCAATGATCCGACTGTTGCTAATGCTTTGAGGGATAAATTTTACCTCCCACAAATGCATAAACCAAGAATCGTCGATTCCTTCACCATAAAACGTCAGAGATGCAGTCTCATTTAAAACCAGGCGAAATTTGGTAAAACCGTAATCCAGTTGAAGGTGATTGCGTTCGGAATTCCACGTCACTTTGACATCGCCAAATAATTCATTTCTGTACGTGCCTTCATACGTTGTGACGAGACCGTATGGTAACATTTGGTACTTCGGCCTACCTTGGTAATCATTCATTGATTTTGAGAAAGCGCAAACGGTTTTCTTGTTGAGCCACGGTTTTTTCTTGAGGTAAGTATCAGCCATAAAAGTATGAAATAGGATGCGGTCTGTTGCGTTGGTGTCTTTGGAATTGAAGACTGAAAATATTCCGAGCTTCTTGTGAGGAAACATAGTTATCATACTTGAATAACCATAAGTTGTTCCAGTATGAGTTATGATTGGATAACCTGGAAATTAAAATGAAAACTCATAGAAGTGTGAAAAAATAGGAGCATTTTTTGTTATCTCATCTCAAACGCAATAAGAAATTCAAAAGTAAAAAGAGTGTATATCTCTTAAAAAAAAAAAACTCATTATCACACCAAACAAAACGTAAAGGGGCTAATTTTTGCAGGTTAGTACAGTCATGAAAGCTAGAAACGAGGAGGGGGGTTCCAATGTCTGACAGTTTAAGAGAAGTTATTAGAATAGAAGGCTTTCTGGTATCAATGGGAGGGTGATTTTGTGCTTGTCGAGTAAGTTGTGAGAATGTACGACAAAATTCGAAGTACAGCTGGTCTTTTCTAGAAAATCCCTGCCACTGTTAGAAAGACTAGTTTTGCAAAGAAAATAGTCTCGCCAATCATGTGCAATGCTCGCACATGTGAAATTCTGAACATCCTTACTCCCCCCAAGTGTTAGGAAGTGAACAAAGGAAAGAAGAAAGCAAGGGAGATAAGTCAAACGATGAAGTTCAGTCACCTCATTTGGATTTTAAAAACTCTTCTACATTACAGCATACAATAAAACTGTACAATTCGATCAATTTCATTTTTACTTGTAATTATTTCTTCTACTGGATCATTTTTCGTAATATTTGAAATTTATACTAATTTCGACATAACATGTAGGTACGTAATAATGTTTTTACTGAAATGCATTTATTTGAAATCTCATTATACTCAGAAGCACCAAGATTTTTTTACAACTTTTATTTTGTTCTTGTTTTCATTTTATTTTATTTTTTTTTTTTTTACGGGCTTTGCTCGGGCCATATGTACTGTTCATAACTTTATATATATATATATATATATATATATATATATATATATATATATATATATATATATATATATATATGAAATATAATAATATATATATGAAATATAATAATATAATATATAAATGTTTCACTCATGTCCAGATAACCTACATCTAAAATTTCAAGTGTTTAGACCCAAAATTGGTGGAGAGGTTTAGTAGAGTCTGCAAAGGTCAACTCTATAAACTCTGACCTCTTGCCAGCCAAATTTTCGCCCAAAAACTGATTAAAAAATCTTGCTGCCTGTCTGAATACCCTTTATGTAAAATTTCGAATGTTTAGATCCAATGCTTAATAGTTTGCTAGAAAGCGCAATGATTAAATCTTTTGGACTTTGGTCTCTTGGCAGCCAGATTTTCGGCCAAAAACCGATTAAAAGCTTGCCCTATGTCTGAATACAATTTATGTAAAATTTCAAATGTTTAGACCAAAAATTGCCTGTGTAATTTGATAGAGACTGCAGAGGTTATATTTTTTTAAACTTTGAACCCAATTTTGACCACTTAACATTTATTGTTTTGGACTCAAATCAAATTAAAAAGTTTGATCCATGTCCAAGTAACCTACATCTAAAATTTAAAGTGTTTAGACCCAAAATTGATGGAGGAGTTTGGTAGAGTTTTCAAAGGTCAAATCATTGAACTTTGACCCCTTCACAGCAAAATTTCTGGCGGAAAACCGATAAAAAAGATTTTCCCAACTCTTAATACCCTTTATATCAACTCTTGAGTCTGTAGACTGAAAATTGACAGTAGTTTAGTAGGGAAATGTACACAGGCAGACACACACACAGACAATTTCACTTTTATATATAGATTTATTTATTTTGGTGTGGATCTTCTACAACAGATCTCAAAGCTGAAGGCGAAAATTGTAATAAGTACATTTTCAAGTTTTACATAAAACGTAGACGAACCTTCTTTTCAATCGTCGTCATTGTTGCTTCTAGATCAAAATCTATCTATCTATCTAACATTTATTCTTGGCTAGTTTTTTTTTTAATTTGATGGGGTTTTTGTTGTGGGGGGGGGGGAGTTACCTCTTTATGTTATGTAGTTCGTTCGGGCAATGCCGAGTTAGCTGGACGATTATTATTATGATCGTTATTGATATTTGCAAAAATGGAAACAGAAAGAATGGCATTTTTCAGGCGAATGGTATTTTTAAGGCGAATGGTATTTTTAGGATAAAAATTATTTACGTTAAAATAGTTCCCAAAAAATGTTAACTTTGTGAAAAGGAATGTTAGTTTTCATAACTAACATAAACAAAAAATATGTGACGAAGGTGGATCATTTGATTTGTGTCTTTGGTCACGTGATCAGAGTTAAGAAAAGATAGTTTAGAGATACACGCGCAGAGATTAGTTTGATACCCAGTGCGTTAGTGGACGGACAGGGGTCTTATGCTCCAAGGTTTGGACTGGACGCCCGTGGAAGTGAACGGAGCGAGAAAGCAATATGTAGACTTGTACGAAGTGTACCCGAACTCCGAGAAGGAGCACGGCATGGAAATAAATGATTATATCCAAATATAATTCACGTCTTGGCGTTCCTCTTTTCAAATGAAAAGCATCTTTCATTTTAGGAAACCTGAAAGACACTTTTTGAAGATATGTGTCTTTTGATGGTGATCCCACCGACAATGTTATCTGTTCCTTTTGGTAAAGACTGTCTGTGTATGTTGTCATTGTCAATAGTTGTTATACGCACTGTCATATAAATAACATAAACACTAGAGACGATCAATAGACGTTATATGCACATTCAAGGAACTAGCCGATCGTATAATGTTAACACACGTGTATATATATATATATATATATATATATATATATATATATATATATATAAAATGGGTTAAGAAATTCCAACGATAGAAAGATGTATATTTAAATAAGGGAGTAGTCACCAACAATGTGTATTTTTAACATTATTTTATTATTCTGTGCCTTGGTTTTTCATTGAGAATTATGGTTGGATCATTGTAATAATGTTTTTAAGTCATTGAAATCGTTTTTACGCGCGTTTCAGACGTTCTGTGAAGCGTCCTCGTCAGAAATTATCTTCAAATGTGTTAGAGATGTTTCGTAGTTCATTTGAAGTGTTTCCAAGGGGTGGAGGCTTGTAAGTGTTTATTATTCATTAGCATGTTCAATTTTTATTGCTCTTTTATTGGGCTTGTCCAGGCCGCTGACCTGGTTGTAGTCACTCTCTCTTTCTGATAGTGTTTTTTCTTTTCCTTTAGGGTGGGGTAGGGTGTGTGTGTGTTTGTGTGTGTGTGCGCGTGTGTGTGTGTGTGCGCGCGCGTGTGTGTGCGTGTGTGTGTTTGTTTTTATTGGTTTGAGAATGTGCATACAGTTTTATATTATTATGAGGTTATTTTCTTCCTTACAAAGGTGACTGTGATCCGAAGTCGTTACTAATGTGTATGTGTGAGGATGGCGGAGGGACCAGCTCTTCTGAAATAAGGGTAGGGGTGCTTTCATTCTGTTTTGATATTTATTTTTGG
>NC_136485.1:66214520-66227020 GCF_053919585.1 Euprymna scolopes | reverse complement strand
CATGTTTTATTAACTGTTTGCTCATATTATAAGCTCAATCTCCTGTTTGGTTTGATCGAGCTTTAACATCTGGCTGAGATAACTTTATAAATATTAATGCTTTAATATTTATAATATACTTTAATTTTACCATCTTGAATCATTTTGTTAAATTTAATTGTAATTTTTATTTTATTTTATATACATATATATATACATATATATATACACATACACATATATATATACATACATATATATATATACACACATATATACGCACACACATATATATACATACATATATATATACATATATATACACACACATTTATGAAAGTATGATAGGTTATGAAAAGGAAGGGTTGTAAAGAGATACCTTTGAATTCGGGAGTATCAAAACCGAAGCAAATATGATGAAAGTAAAAATAAAATAGATAAACCCATAATTTATTATACCATACCTGTTCACACTGAAACACTTATCACAATAATCTTTAGATCTATCTTAAAAAAACCTTATTAAACTTTGTGACATATTTCCATCCTATTGAGGTCAGGCGCAAACGAACACCTCAAAATTTTATTATACCATATTTCTTCAAACTGAAACATTATTATCAAAGTATACTTACACAGATAGATATGAAAAGTCTTTATTAAAGTTTGTGCCTATTTCGATTCTATGTAGGCCAGGCGCGAACGCAGACCCCACAATTTTATTATACCATCCCTATTTAAGTTAAAACATACTTATCAAAGTATTCTTATGTCATCTAAACCAAAAACACTTTTTTTCAATTTTTTATTTTTTTTATTTCCATACTTTGTGGACCAGGCGCGAACGCAAACCCCACAATTTTAGTGAACCAACGTTCTGCAGGATCAAACATACCTATTCCTGTGTCTCGATATATCTTCTATAATTATATGTAATCAGTTTTCTATAATAGTCAACCATATTCGTGATCAGACACACACATACACACACAGACATTCAGCTTTATATTATAGATATACATATACATATATATATACATGTATACACATATATATACATATATATACACATATATATACATATATACACATATATATACATATATACACATATATATACATATATACACATATATACACATATATATACATATATACACATATATATACATATATACACACATATATATACATATATACACATATATATACATATATACACATATATACACATATATATACATATATACACACATATATATACACATATATATACATATATACACATATATATACATATATACACATATATATACATACATATATATACATATACATATATACATACATATATACATATACATATATACATACATACATATATATACATACATATATATATACATATACATATATACATACATACATATATATATATAGATATACATATATACATACATACATATATATACATATACATATATACATACATATATACATATACATACATACATATATATATACATGTACATATATACATATATACATACTTATATATACATATACATACATATATACATACATATATACATATATATATACATATATACATATATATATACATATATACATACATATATTCATATATATATATATACATATATATACATATATATATACATATATACATATACTAGCCACATTCGATGTTAGCAGCCTATATAGCAATATCCCACACAATCTAGGAAAAGAAGCTATCGCGTATTGGATTGACAAACATACACAGACTTTACACCCCAGATTCAATAAACAATTCGTGATTGATAGCATCGACATAATCCTCAATAACAACTCCTTCCAATTCGATAAGGACAACTACATCCAAATACTAGGCACAGCAATGGGTACCAAAATGGCACCGACATATGCCACCCTTACACTCGCCTTCCTAGAAGAGACCCTTTATGAAAGGATAGAGCAAAAGTACGGACACAATATAAAAACTCTCTCCATAAAATCTTGGAAAAGATACCTAGACGACTGCTTTATCCTCTGGAGAACCTCATGGGGGGATATCAAAGAACTCCACACTTTGCTACAAAATCTACACCCAAAATTAAACTTCACACTAGAACAAAGCCCCACAGAACTACCTTTCCTAGACATCCTAGTAACAATAAAAAACAACAACATAATCACAGAAATCTACCACAAACCCACAGACACTCAACAATACCTCCACTTCAAAAGCCACCATCCTAAAAGCTGTCTAAAATCAATACCTTTCTCCCTAGCACGTAGAGTCTGCACCATAGTAACAGACAGACACATCCGTTCGACTAGACTGAATGAACTACAAATAAAACTGCGGAAAAGACGATATCTACTACCACTAATACAGAAAGGTATTCAACTGGCAGAAAAAATTCCAATAGACCAACTAAGAACCCCAAAAGAACACAACAAAGAATCAAATTTTAGCATACTTCTCTACACACAACACAAACAACCCAGAACTATTCACACAGATAACAAAAAAAACTTATTCTCCTCAATCAGAACGACAAACTAAACAACATACTTAAAACAACAAAAATAATAAAAAGCAAACGCCAACCCAAAAACTTAAAACACATCCTAACTTCCTCAAAACTCGTCCCACATACTACAAAAGGGGTTACAAAATGCAACAAACCGCGATGTGGAGTATGTGACATAATAATAGAAGGTAACACATACACATTCAAAAACCCAACACAAACATTCAAAATAAAAAAGGATCTAAATTGCACCTCCAGAAATGTAGTATATGCACTAAGATGCACAACATGCAACAAATCCTACATAGGCGCCACCAAAAATTTCAGCAATAGAGTGGCCTTACATAAGAGCAACATCAAAATTGCACATAACAGACACCTCTCTGTTTTAAAACACGTACACACATGCAGTGGAAACAGCTTCAAAATAATGCCAATCTTCCAAACAGACAATTATTTTTATTTACTTACACAGGAAAAAAAACTTCATCACCAGATTCACTCCTGAACTGAACAGAGCCTAATATCATCACACAAAAACATTAAATGCAAGTTACACTCGCATGCATATCCATACACATACATATATACACACCCACACATAAATCAGAACCGACACATTAAAACACACACACGTGCACGCATACAACCACACACAGACATAACACCCCTATCTCTAATACAACACACTGAACAATACCAACCCTACTTAACCTCGAAACCAACAACACTAGGAAACACCTAGAACCATAGTATAATATCTGTTCCAACACCTCGCTCCCTCCTCAGTCAGTGGAGGAGAACCCCCTCATGACTGAAACAACTATCATCCCTTCTATCATCCCCCTCCAATACCTATACCCCCTCCAATTGCCCCCCCCCTCTGGGGAACAAAATCTTCCCCACACTAGGAACCGATCCTGGGTCTGGCCATACCCACATGGGGAGACAAATAAATAGAAACATTAAAAAATCCCCTATACATATTTTAAATACACACCTCTTTCTAAACAAACATAATATAAGGAATACCCGAAAAGACTAAAACGAAAAATCACAATACTAAAATCCAAGAATCCCAAAAATAAATATCAAAACAGAATGAAAGCACCCCTACCCTTATTTCAGAAGAGCTGGCCCCTCCGCCATCCTCACACATACACATTAGTAACGAACTCGGATCACAGTCACCTTTGTAAGGAAGAAAATAACCTCATAATAATATAAAACTGTATACACATTCTCAAACCAATAAAAGCAAACACACACACGCACACACACGCACACACACACAAACACACACACACCCTACCCCACCCTAAAGGAAAAGAAAAAAAACACTATCAGAAAGAGAGAGTGACTACAACCAGGTCAGCGGCCTGGACAAGCCCAATAAAAGAGCAATAAAAATTGAACATGCCAAAGAATAATAAACACTTACAAACCTCCACCTCTTGGAAACACTTCAAATGAACTACGAAAATTGCCATTTTTACATCTCCAACACATTTGAAAATAATTTCTGACGAGGACGCTTCACAGAACGTCTGAAACGCGCGTAAAAATGATTTCAATGACTTAAAAACATTATTACAATGATCCAAACATAATTCTCAACGAAAAACCAAGACACGGAATAATAAAATAATGTTAAAAAATACACATTGTTGGTGACTACTCCCTTATTTAAATATACATCTTTCTTTTGTTGGAATTTCTTAACCCATTTCATTTAAATATATATATAATATATATATATATATATATATATATATATATATATATACATATATACATATTCTCATATATACTTGTATATATACATATATACATACATATATATACATATATATATACATATATACATATATTTACATATATACATGCATATATATATACATATATATACATATATACACATATATATACATATATACACATATATATACATATATACATATATATACATATACATATATACATATACATATATACATATATACATATACATTTATACATATACATATTCATATATACATATACATATATATCCATACACACATATATATATATATATATATATATATATATATATATATATATATATATATATATATATACATATACATATATACATATACACATATATATATATTGGTGCCAAAGAAAAATAGAAAAATGCCAAGCTGCACAATTGAGAAGGCGCTTTTACATAACAGAAAGAATAAAAAACAACTATATAAAAATATATAATAATGCATATAAATTTAATCGTTTATTCAACAAAGATATTACATCAATTAAGGGTGTAGGATAAATATACTCTGTATACCCAGCTATTTCGAAGCTTCCCATCAGAAGAGGAGAAATGTGTTAGGTAACATATTAGAGATGTGACGTCTAGCGATAACTACATTAGAAGTGAAACAATGGGTTGTCAGAGGTAAAACATTGTGAAGGGAGGAAGAAAGAACTACAGTAATGAATTCGATATAGGATAAAAATTGTGGATATCACATAATGGATATAAGTGGTATGTGATGTGGTTAATGGTTTTCCGTGGCAGGTTATGACGTAAGTGTTCAATACGTGCATCCCTATGCGGAGATGTGCACTTAATATCGAGAAACAATAGGGGAAGAGAGCGATAAAGTGCAAAGATAGAAGCTCTTATAATGATGTGGAATTAGGGGTTATGAGTAGAGATGAGGTTTTCTTGAAGTGGAAGGCGGAAATTAAGTCAGTATTATCAGAAAGATCAATAGAATTACAAAATAGTATAAAAAAGTATAAATTATAAAATAATAAAGACATAAAAAGATTTTTTAAAATTAATAAAAAATTTAAATAACAAAATAAAAAATGAAAAAAATAAAGAATAAAGAATAAAAATCTACAATTACAAACAATAAAATACGAAAAAAAAACGAAAAATAAAAGGAAGAGAAAAATACAATAAAAAAAGCGTATCTATGTAACATGGGAATAGAAATGAAATCAGTTGTCATGAAGTTCAATTTGAACGTAAAAGTAGTTCGAAAAATACCTCTCGTTATTAGGGTATTGTACGAGGTTGACAAGAAAGCTCTTGCGGTTTTTAACTTTTAAATTCAGATGAACATAGCTCGGCTCAAACAAAAATTCATTGATCGAAATAAGCACCATCAGAATCAACAGACTTTTGCTGATGCAAAACAAGTGTTTTTATGTCAGTAACGTAAAAATCTTGCGTTCTGGTGGCGATGAAGTTGCTGAAGGTGTTTTTGATATCGCTTTGGTTTTTGATATCGCTTTGGTTTTTTGATATCGCTTTGGTTTTTTTCTGCTGAATAATGCTGGATGTTGTCAAAGTTTCTGATGAATTTCATCCATTTGCTGATAGTACTTCTTCGCCATAATGGTTTCGCCTGCATTTAAAACGCTGTAATGGATGAGACCAATCGCAGACCACCAAACAATCAGCATGACCTTCTTTTAATGCAACTCTGGCTCCGGGAAATGTCACTAGGCTGAGCATTGCCAGTTGTCGTAATGAACTCACTTTTCATCGTAAGTTATGACCCAGTCGATCAACGGGTCGTTCTTGTTGTGTAAAAAAAGGGGGAGATGACACTTCATAACGGCGTTTCCTTTGGTTGTCGTTCAATTCTTAAGGCACTCATTTATCAAGTTTTTTGTCTCTCCAATCTCTCTGAAGTGGTTAAAAATCGTTGTATAGGTTACGTCTAATTCAGAAGCAAGTTCTCGAACAGTTGTCCGTGGATTGGCTTTAACTAAAGCTCTTAATTGATCATTATCAACATCCGATAGCCGACCACTACGCTCATCATCTTCAAGACTCCCGTAGCCGCCACAAAATTTCTTAAACCACCATTGTGATATGCGTTCAGTAGTATTTCCTGTGCCAAACGCTTCGTTGATATCGCAAGCAGTTTCAGCAGCTTTTCGTTCTGGCTTAAATTAAAATGAGAAAATTGTGCGAATTTGCTTTTTTCCATCTTATATTTAACGTTCTGAAAAGAAAACATAATCGTTTTAAAACGATTGTAATTTAAACGATTAGATAGAGCGAAAAAAAAACGCTCTGTAAAATGGTATATAAAGTAAAGGTATCATAACGAAAACATATTTGAAAATACATTATTTGAAATCCAAATTAAAAATTACGCAAGAACTTTCATGTCCACCTAATAGAAGATTCGGAATAAATAAGGAATGTTCAATTTCTATCATCCAATTCACGAAGCGATTTAGAGTAGAAGGTGATGACAGATGATGGAATATTCAATTCCTTATATATAGTGATGCTGGAGATTTAGATAGGGCGTCCTCTACGTCTCACAAAAGATAGTTAGAATTGCAGGTTGAAGTCAGAGTGTGGTAAAATTTGACCAGATTTTCCACGTCCAGAGTGTTAACGGGTTGGCTTGTGGTGGTGGTGGTGGTGGTGGTGGAGACGAGATGCCGGATTGTGCTTCAGGACGGTCAGTGCAGTGGGGTTTTTTTTTGGGGGGGGTAACTTTGAATAACCCGTGAGTTTGCAAACGTGGATACAAAAATGTAGGTTTAGATGCGTCAGCGAGCTCGGAATCAAAAGGAAATAAATGGCAAAATCAAGGAATTAACAGATGCGGAGAAAGTAAAAGATCAGGAGGAGCAACGCGAAATCGAGGGAAGTTGGAAGAGGGCCAATAGAGGGAAAGAGATGTAATAATGCTCGTAATTAGGTGTTTAGTTGGGCGAGTTAGGACGAGGAAAGTTTTTTCAAGTACTTTGGTATAGATGCTTGATTCATAGATTCAGGTCAGGATATTAATGAGTTCGAAAGTGGCAAAATTGGCAGGGGACAGTGAAAGTAAATTCGAGAGTTATAATATAATATTATAATAGGCCTTTACTTAAATTTAGTGTTAAAGTTGTGTAAATAAGAGGGAGTTATAGTTAACTTCTAGGTAGGAGATTCTATCTTTGAAGAGGGGGGGGGGGGTTAAACTGATTTTGCTAGGTGTTACGTTGTATTGTGGGGAGTGTTTGAAATTACGTTCTAAATTGCGGTTCAGACGAATGAACAAAGTAATAAGAACTAGAAGATATGTGGGAAACGCATTGGGGAAACAATAGATAAATAATGATATGTGGAGAGGATATATATAGACATTTTACTACTATTGTATATCAACATTAGTATGCACGCGGGGGTTACTAGTTAGATGCATATGTCAGGGAGAGGGGGAAGATGCATGTAGGGATGGTTTGAGAGTGTTCTTATGGTGCATTTATTCTGTAGTTGAGACATAGTATAGCGATGGGTAGGAAGGTGAGATATTTCCCTATAACTGAGATCTATCGAAGTAATATCTAAACCATTTGTATTACAAGTTACACATGAAATATGCACACGCATTAAATTATTGTTAATTTTACACGCAGTTCCTGCTGATATTTTCACATTAGCATTGCTGGTGCTACCTTCAGCATCTTATAGCTTACATACACACATAAAATAAACGCATATATAAATTATCAGTAATATACACAGCAGCACTGCTGGTGTTGCTTGTTTCTTTGCATGTGTCTGTCTTTATGTTTGCTACGCGAGCCAGGCTTCTGTACAGAGCTCATGAAGGTCGTCCCTGGAGATTGTCTGGTCTTGTGTGAAGTTTTCATTCTTGGTCGCAGCCATTTAGAGTTTTGTCTTTATGTGACATATTAGGGGCGTTATGTAGCGATTAAGTCAGTTAGCATAAAGTTTGGCATATGCACACTGAGCCGAGTGCAAGCACGCGGCTTACGTGATAATTTAATAAGAATTAAGATGGCACTTTTTGAAATAACGTTAATTGGGCATTTAAATGTTTATATATATATATATATATATATATATATATATATATATATATATATATTTATATATATATATTTATATATATATATATATTTATATATATATATATATATATATATTTATATATATATATATATATATATATATTTATATATATATATATATATATATATTTATATATATATATATATATATATATATATATATATATATATATATATTTATATATATATATATATATATATTTATATATATATAATTATATATATATTTATATATATATATATATATATTTATATATATATATTTATATATATATTTATATATATATATATATATATTTATATATATATATATATATTTATATATATATATATTTATATATATATTTATATATATATATATATATATATATTTATATATATATATATATATATATATATATATATATATATTTATATATATATATATATATATATATATATATATATATATATATAAGAACAAATAGTTAATAAAACATGTTAAAAAACACTTTGAAAAATAGTTGAAAACATATTTAATTTGAAAGGAAACACTAAATAAGTGGATAGTCCTTAATCCGCGGAGTTTCGAAGAAATACTTTCCTTCTCATCAGATTTTAGGAATTAGCAAAATGCGGGATCGGATTTTGCTTGCAAAAGTATTTGATGAAACTGCAATTAAGTCAAAGATCTTACTTGATAACAATATATATATATGTGCATGTGTATATATATATATATATATATATATATATATATATATATATATATATATATATATAAAGTCCTTGCACTTGAAGACTTTAAAACTATCCAGTTACCATCTCGACGGACTACTACCAAGAAATATTTTACATCTTCAAGAAAAAAATAAATGACAAAACAAAAAGAAAACGCTTGAAAAGGGCTCATTTGAGTCGAAAGTAGCTTAATATATTTAAATATTTATTTAAAGAAAAAATATATCGTTTTAGCTTTTTATAAGAAAAAAATTTAAATACCCAATTAACGATATTTCAAAAAGTGGCATCTTAATTCTTATTACATTTACAATATGTATTGTGTTTGGACTTAAAGAAACTTCTTAAAGTGTTGACATGACGCAAAAAAACAAACATCCTTCCCAATAAGTGATGCATTTTTTTTTTTTTATTTATTTGCTGTAACTAACCCCAAACGCTTAAAAGTATCTTCCTTTGAAAAACAAAAAAAAACAACTTCGGCCCAGTTATTAATAATAATATTTTTGAATTTTTCTTTTTTTTTTGTCTTTTTCCTTCAAATTTTCTGATATTTTATTTTGTTTAATTTTTTCTTTAAGGCAAAGTGACACACAGAATAGGATACTTATACACGTGCGATAACAGATACCCACACACTAACAAATTTAAGCACAAAACACGTAACTATGGCAACCGCTAAAACTGCTCTATTGTGACATTGCGACTGGCTAACAAAGGTCACGTACAAACATCAAAAAATATACACACACAATGCAACTACTACGACCCTGCTATATTTTTTTTTCTCTTAATCTTATTTTACATTTTCCAGAAATGTGTTTGATTAGTTTGTTTTATAATCCATTTACACATTTGCGTTCAGTTTCTGAAATATTGGCGGCAGCCTTCGTCGAAATTTCGGAATTTTTACTGCAATGATCTCATTTTTTCTGCTACTATGGGGGATAAATTTTACCATGCCTAAAGAGATAAACCAAACATCATCGATTCCTTCACCATAAAAAGTCAGAGACGAAGTCTTATCTAAAATCAGGCGAAAGTTACTAAAACCATAATTCAGTTGAAGACCATTGCGTTCGTGATTGTACGTCACTTTGACATCTCCAAATAATTTATGCCTGTACGTGCCTTCGTACTTTTGGATGGGACCGCATGGTAAAGTTTGAATGTTCTGCTTTTTTCTATCTGACTTTTTACTCGGTGGTTTTGGAAAATTACAAACTGTTTTCCTGTTGATCCACGGTTTTTCCTTAAGGTAAGCATCGGCGAGATAAGACTGGAGCAGAAAGCGTTGTGTATGGGTGATGTCTCCGGAATTTAACGCTAAAAATATTCCAAGCTCCATGTCCGGAAACAAAATTATCATACTTGAATAACCATAAGTCGTTCCAGTATGAGTTATGATTGGATAACCTGGAAATCAAAACGAAAACCCATAAAAGTCTTAGAGAAGAAGAAGAAGAAGAAGAAGAAGAAGAAGAAGAAGAAGAAGAATCATGTTTTCATTGAGGACCCCAAAGAGAAATGAGAAATTAAAATTTAAAGTTTTCATCTAGCACGATAAACTTTTTGTAGAAAATCTTCACCACTAATGGGATAAATGAATTTTGAAAAAAAAAAAAAGTCTACAATGTGCAGTGCGCGCATACACCCTTGGCCTACTTTTATGAGTCCTGCCTAAATATGTGTCTGGCTAAAGTTAGATTATGGTTAGGTTAGGGTTGTCCAATCTCACTGCAACTTATCCTTTCTGAAGCAAGCTCTCCTCTCTCAATGTCTTTTCTGATTCAGTCACACCCTAGATTGTACGCCAGATAATTTCTTACTAAAAAGCCATTGAACTAACCTCTCCTCGGGATTGAAAAAAAAAAGCGACGTGGAGATTAGCTGAAAACTGGGATCAGAATGGTGAAACAGTACACAAAGCTAACCCTGGCCCCTCGCCTTTATGGGATTCGCTGCTGGAACCATGATTAGTCAACACTGGTGTCTGCTACTCAAGTAAACATCTACGCATAAATTCTATGGATGGAGCTAGTCGAACCGCCGAAACAAGTACTAGAAAGTATGGTTAGAATGTAACAGTATCGACTATTTTTGTGTGCGAAAAATTGGATGCTGAGGTGAAATTGGTCAACAGCGGACCGGTTAGATTGTTGAACGGGTGTAGAGATGTAACAGAGCGCGAACGCGAGTACGACAGCAGCAGCATTTGAATGCAAATGACACAGTCGTGTGCGAAGTGACGTCACAGCGAGGAAGAAGGAAAGAAAAATTATAAAATAGAAAAACGTTTCCGTGAATACAGATGAAATGATTGAGTAATATACATGTTAATATAGCCATAATCTTAATAATAATACTAATAATGATAATCGTAATAGCAATAATGATAACAACACTAATAATAATAATGGGAATAACAATATTGTTAACAATAATAATAATAATAATAATAATAATAATAACAATAATAATAATAATAATAATAATAATAATAATAATAATAATCTAAAAGTAGTTATAATGATAATGTTAACAGTAGTTATAATATATAGATAATTTTTAATAAATCATAAGATTAGAAAGTATAGAATTTAGTTATTTAATCTTATTTTTATAATATTTGGAAAAATATAGAAATTCATGTTAAGATTATAATTAAAGGAGACTTGAAAATCTGGAGGAATTCAGAGCTGATTGCCTATTGATGGATAACTAACGTGATTAGTGGGGTAAAAAAATCAAGACAGTAAACGGTAAAAAGAGAATTAAGAGTTAATTTCTCATGAAGTAAGATTATCGATGTTTTGTGAAATATGGGAGTTATTTCAATTTGGTGATTAGGTAATTTATGGGATTTAGTAGAGATTAAGTGATTTCAAAATTGCTGTATTTATATTTTTTCTTATGCTTGCATTGGAAAATTAGTTCGCTTTTTGTATAATCACATTTTTACTTTGCGGTGATGTTATTATCTTTACAGCCTCAGAAATGCACACTGGACATGACTTGTAGCCTGGGGTATATGACTCATATTTATTTAGAATAGCCCAATTAACTAAGAAGATCTAAGGTTTTTTTTATTGAAGTCCTTAAAGATGTCTGCATTTATATTATTAAATGAATATGTATGGTAAAAGATTCTTGACTTAATCAAAGTATAAGTACATCCAATCTATTTGCATGTTTAGAATGGAGTCTAGCTATTGTTGCTGGCGATTTCTATAATGTTATGGATGGCAAAAGAAAGTAGATCATAATTGTTGTGATTATCTATGAAGGGAACTTAAGGGGGCGAAATAATATTACTATCCAGACTGTTAGTGTCGTTACGTAGAGGAATAGTTGGTAAAATCATAAAGTCTA
>NC_136485.1:66204520-66209520 GCF_053919585.1 Euprymna scolopes | reverse complement strand
ATAAGTATACATACACATATACATACATATATACATATAATGATGGCAGAATAATTTTTACATGCACGCAGCATTACAGGCGTACACACGTAACATCTTTTTTATCGCCACAGGACTTTTTTCTTTTTTTTTATATATATGTTACAGAGTTTTAGCTTTGTACGACAGCTAAATCTCTCTCTCTCGGTTCAAAATGCTGACATCCAGCAACAAGCAAGAGCAAGATAGCCAGAAACAAGTCAAACTGCAGACCAGCTTAATGCAGGTACTGGTCTCCCGCTTTGTTTTTTTTTTAATAAAAAGTTTGGTTGAGACAAACACTTTTGGAATAGTAACTAACGATGATATAAATAAATTTACACATTTTTTCACAAATAAACTCAGCGACGGATAGTAAAAATGTAAACACTCCAACCGACATATATTAAAGACGCTTACTTTTTTTTTTTGAATAAAAATTTTGGTTGATACAAACACTTTTGGAATAGTAACTGACGATGATATAAACAAATTCACACATTTTTTTCCATTTACAAATAAACTCAGCGACGGATAGTCAAAATGTAAACACAGTCCAACCGACATATATTAAAGACGCCTACTTTTTTTTTTTAAATAAAGTTTGGTTGAGACAAACACTTTTGGAATAGTAACTGACGATGATATAAACATATTCACACATTTTTTCACAAATAAACTCAGCGACGGATAGTGAAAGTGTAAACAGTCCAACCGACATATATTAAAATATCATTTATATATTATACATATAAATATACATACATATATATACATATATATATACATATACAGATATACATGGGTATATACCTATATATATCTACATATATATACATATATATACATACATATATATATACATATATATATACATGCATATATATACATACATATATATACATACATATATACATACGTGCATATATACATACATATATAAATACATACATATAGATACATATATATTCATACATATATATACATATATACATCTATATTTACATACATATATATACATACATATATATACATACATATATATACATATATACATCTATATATACATACATATATATACGTACATATATATACATGCATATATATACATACATATATATACATACATATACATATACATACATATATATACATATATATATATACATACATATATACATATACATATACATACATATATCCATACATATATACATACATATATCCATACATATATATACATACATATATATGTATACATATATATACATACATCTATATACATACATACATACATACATATATATATGCATACATATATATGTATACATATATATACATATATATACATACATCTATATACATACATACATACATCTATATACATACATACATACATACATATATATATGCATACATATATATGTATACATATATATACATATATATACATATATATATGCATATATACATACATATATACATACATACATATATATACATACATATGTACATATATTTATATACATACATATATATACATATATATATACATATATATAAATATATATATATACATACATAAATATACACTAGTGCCCGATATTATTCATACCCCTCGGATCTTTGAGATTTCTATAAGAATATTGCTCAAACCAGAAGGTAGACAATATTAAAGGGATTTCAAACAATAAATCAAGCATAAGCATTTAATTTAAACTCAACAAATAAATAAATTATGCAAGTTTGAAACAGTATACAAAGAAAAGCAATAATGGCACTAGTTCAAAATTATTCATACCTCTCTTACTAATAGTCAATAGCATGCCCTTTATTCTTAATAACTGCCTGTAACCGTTTTGGATATTTATCAACAAGGTTTTTACAAGCATCAACACTGATTTTTTTACCATTCTTCAATGCAGTAGTTCTCCAAATCCCTCAAATTTCTAGGTTTCTGCTTTTTAACCTCAGTTTTCAATATGTGCCAGAGGTTTTCGATAGGGTTCAGGTCGGGACTCTGGCTAGGCCATTCCAAAATATTAATTTGATTATCCTCAAACCATTTCTTGACTATTTTGGCAGTATGTTTTATATCATTATCCTGTTGAAGGACCCAGTTTGGTCCTAAATGGAGCTTCTCCGCATCCTGTCTAATGTTTTTCTGGAGTATCTCCAAATATTGCTCCTTCTTCATGGTTCCATCTATCTTGACCAAACTACCTGGACCACTAGCCGAAAAGGAGACCCAAAACATTAGGCTACCACCACCATGTTTCACCGTGGGTATGGTGTTCTTTGGGTTGTAAGCTTCTCCTTTCTTCCTCCAAACGTAAGAAGCATCCATATGGCCAAACAATTCAATTTTTGTTTCGTCAGTCCACAAAATACTTGAGAAAACGGACTCTGAAGAATTCACATGGGTCCTAGCAAACTTTAGACGTGCTGCAAGGTGTTTTCCGGTGTGCAATGGAGTCCTTCTTGGTCTTCTTCCTTTCAGACCATTTTCATGCAGAGTCCTTTGCAATGTTTGCCTTGATATTTTTATGCCAGAAGACTCCAGATTTTCTAAAATGTCCTTAGTAGTGGTGGTTGGATTTGCATTAACACTGCTTACAATATTCCTGGTGGCTCTAGCAGACAGTTTCCTTTTCCTTCCTCTACCAATCAAGTTGTTTGTTGTGTGGTGGCTCTGGAATTTTTTGATGATGCTCTGTACTGTTGCTGTAGGGACCTCAAATTTCTTGGAAATTGACTTGTAACCTAAACCATCCTTATGTGAATTCACAATTTTAGTCCTAAGATCATTACTAAGCTCTTTTTTCTTCCCCATTCTAATAATTTTTATTCTTTTATTGGTTTTCAGTTGATATCATTTTAATTTCTGAAAAATGCAAAAAACGAAATGAAATTAATCAAAGGTTGTATAAAAGCATTCAAAATAAGAATCAAACAGGAAACAAACAGTCAGAAACTCGATTAATACTGAAAAAATAAGGGGGTATGATTATTTTTGAACATTGCAGATTTTATAAATAGCTGTATATTTCTTTTATTACAAGTATCCCGAGATTTTAAAATGACGAAAATGATCAGAAGAGGTTTATTAAGAATATGTATCAATATGGACGTAAACAATAAATTCTTACAAAGTTACACCTAATAAACTCAATTTTCAAGGAGGGGTATGAATAATATCGGGCACAAGTGTATATATATACATATATATACATATATATATGCATACATAAATATATATATATACATATATATATACATATATATATGCATACATATATATATATATACATACATATATACATACTAATATATATATATACATATATACATACATATATATACATACATATATACATATACATATATATACATATATATATATATGCATACATATACATATATATACATATATACATATATATACATACATATATATACATACATATATATATACATATATATATGCATAGATATATACGTACATATATACATACATATATATACATATATATATACATGCATATATATATACGTACATATATATACATACATATATATACATATATATATTTACATACATATATATACACATACATATATATACATACATATATATATACATACATATATATACATACATATATATACATACATATATATACATACATATATATACATACATATAAATACACATACATATATATACATACATATATATACATACATATAAATACACATACATATATATACATACATATATATACATATATATACATATATATACATACATATATACATACATATATATACATATATATATACATATGTTATATTTAAGGGTTTCATTGAAAGAGAGTCTTAGAGATAATGTAGATGTTGTTGTAAGAGACTTAGAGAGGGATGTTGTGAGAGAGATTTAGAGAGATTGTTCATTTTATGACGAATGTCGTTGTTTCTGTTATGAAGCGATTCATATATATTAAAAATGTTCTTTACTTAGGTTAATAGATGCGTTGCTATGTGAAGCTCTTAGAATGATGAGATAGTGTTCACTGTTCAGACATTGTGTAGACATGAGATGTCGAGACGTGTATGTAATGACATTTTATAACACAATATATAATACAATTTTCACTTTACCTTTTTGTAAGAATCATAAGACAAGACGACGTTTTATAAAAACACAGATGATTTATTTCGTCACGTCACGGCTGTGATTTTCATCATCAAGAATTCAAAGCTTCACATTTTAGTTTCAAAGTGACGTCTCGCTTCCTAGATGCTTCCCAGACCCTCTCTGAGTTTTTCACTCACTGACTCTAACTGACTGTCTTCTTTTACTCTAAAGTTTTTTCTCTATCACTAGAACTTTCTATTTTCCGTGACGTCATACACATGTTAAAACATGTGCCTTCTTTCACGTGTTCTGGACATGCGTGTCCAAAACTTTTCCTTTTTCTACAAAAGGAATTTTAACCTATACTCAGTAACCTATTTTTCCAATATGTTAAAAACATTATCTTATAGCTACATTCTTTCTATTAAAAATGTCATAACAAACTTGACAGTTCACATTCTTTTCTTTAAATATTTTATCTCTATTCTAAACAATCGTTTGTTTTACATTTTTTAAATTCTCACACGTAATCAATTTCTAAACCTAAATTACGAGGTTCGAATTTAGTCTATTGCTATTTCATTTTCATTTTAACTAATCTCTCTATTTTTATACTTACATGAAAAGGGGACAGCCCTTATCATGTAACACATATATATATATATATATATATATATATATATATATACACATATATATACATACATATATATGTACATACATATATATACATATATATACACATATATATGCATACATATATATATGTATATACATGCATATATATGTATATACATATATATACATATGTATATATGTACATATATACATACATATATATACG
>NC_136485.1:66037020-66199520 GCF_053919585.1 Euprymna scolopes | reverse complement strand
ACAATATTATCCGGGAAGTCGTTTATGAATATCAGGAATAATAATGGTCCAAGGATCGATCCCTGAGGCACTCCTGCATTAATGTTATGCTGCTTGGGTGTATGTCCGTCAATGACAACCTGTATACTTCTATTGTTCAAGAAAGATCTAATTATATTTAGTGTACGTCAAGTTATCCTGTATGATTTAATTTTCATTAGCAGTCCTTTGTGCCAGACTTTGTCAAAGGCTTTGGATATATCAAGGGCTACAGCACTGACTTTGCCTGCCTTATCGAGTACATGGTAAATGCGCTCAGAGATGACTGTTAAAATATCTGCAGTAAAATGGCATTACCTGAATCCATACTGTTTGTCAGAGAGAAGATTTGCTTTTGTGAGGTGGTGAACTAGTGCTTGATTAATTAAGGTTTCAAAGATTTTAGTCAAGAGGGGGAAGAGACTAATGTAGCGATAATTGAGAGGGTCTGTTCTTTCACCAGAATTATTGTACACTGGTACCACAGGGGCCATCTTCCAGCTATTAGGAAAGCAAGATTCAGCTAGGCATTTATTGTAGAGCTTGGAAAGTATGGGGGCTTGCTCGATTGAACATTTCTTTATTAATATAGCAGGGATGAGATCAGGCTCACACTCTTTTGAGGTGTCCAAGTTTTTTTATGATATAACGGACATGAGAAGGGGTGATTTTTACATCTAATGTGGCTTCAGTCCGCATAGAGAAATTTGGGAGAGAGTTGTTTGTTGGCTCTAAGGTGGAGTTGGAGGCGAATTGCCAGGCAAGCAGTTTCACCTTCTCCATTGTCGTGCATGCAACCTTCTGGTTTCTTCAAAAGTGCTTTATTAAAAAAAGGTTTTTATAATATACTAGCGACGGGTACCCGCATTGCCCGGGTGTTTGGAGGTGTGTGTGTGGAAACTCCGGGGGATGGGGGTGGGGGGTTAAAAAAAAAACTAAGTATGAGGATCGAACCCGAACCCTTGAGGCAAAGTTGTAAATTAAAGTATGAAAAAAAAAGTGCGACGTTAACCATTGCCCCACCGTGAGATGCTAACGGAAACACGTTTTAATTTATTTAATTACTTGGATTTGGCAGGTGCCCGTTTTAATGAGTTAATGAGGTCAAGTTTGACTGTGGGATAACATTTACTGCTGAACGCTTTTTTTTATTTTTATTTTCCCAAGATGTTATAGGAAAAAGACTAACCCACATGCGGCAAGCGACAAATGTTGAATATTTATCTTCCCGAAATCGAGCAAATTAAATAGACAGGCGAGCTTCGTTGTTAAATCTGAGATATAACGATTTATATGTGATATAAAAAGTTTTAAAAAGTTGTGAACCGACCGACCGCTTCTCTGAAAGAAGCCTTTTGTAGACATACAGAAAAAGCGAGCACACATACATACATACATACATACATACATACATACAATTTCGCTTTTATATATAGAGATTTTTTTAAAAAAATTATATATACTTTTATTTATATATTTTTTATATTTTATAATTTGTATATTGTTGTTTCTATGGGTTCTCTTGTTATTAGGGGGTCACAAGATAAAGGGAGAGCTCTGTTTCAGCCTGTTGTTAAGGGAAGGTTTGTGATTGGAAATGAGGTGTGCTTTAGCAATTCTAAGATTTCCAAGCTTTCTGGCTGAGGCAAGAATACTACACACACAACGTAACATTCAACAGGGACAGTTTATTTATTTTTTTCAATTTCTCCAGAATATTCGAGGCGATTACAACTTACACACATTTAACATATCTCTTATGTTGACACACTCATCATCATCATCGTTGTGCAGTCCGTCATCTTGATGATGACTTGTTGGGGCCTCAGTACTTTATCCCTGGTTTTGACGTAATCTCACTCTATCACCACAAGACTTTCCACCTTGGCGCCAAACTTGCTTGCGCAGTTTAGGTGCAGTATCTGTTGCGCATCAGATAGCTGCCCTCTGAACCTCCAATGCTCATGTCCAGTGGAGCGAACCCGCAATGATTGGCAGCAGGGGAGGCCACAGCTTCTGGCTGAAAGTAATCTCAGTGAAGTAAACAATCGCCCTATCATGTCTGTTACTATTGTTTACTGTTTATTGTGGACTCTGTAGTCAGTTTAACCACTTTTTTCAAGTACAAAAATGACGAATAAGTCGATTACATCACTTTGTAGTCATTGCAGCTGGTTCCACCATCATTATGACACCTAAAATTGATGTTTCCGTTAAAATATCAATTATTAAACTTTATGGTGAACACCATTCAATACGGAAGATTGCTGATGACTTGAAGCTGTTGAAAAGTACTGTTGGGAGAGTTATAAAGGATTTCAAGAATACTTGGAAAATTCTACCATCGAAGAAAAATGGCAGACTTCGAATAACTTCTCCTAGACAAGATCGATTGATTAAGAAGATGGCACTGGATGATAGGTTTCAGGCAGCTGCCAGCATTTCTTGTGAACTACATTCCTATCATGCCATCAAAGTGTCTTGTAAGACAGTATCAAGACGCCTGAATGAAATTGGTATGTTGTTAGTTGGTAAACAAGAAGAACAAGAAACTCAGATTAAGCTTTGCTCAAGAGCATGTGTTGTGGACAGATGATCAGTGGCGAAATTAATTTTTTTCTAATGAAAGTAAGTATATGGCTCTGACGGGAAGAAATTTATAAGGTTTGCTGGCGAAAGATTTAATAAAAAACGCATGAAGAAAACGGTTAAGTTTGGTGAGGGTAGTGTAATGGTGTTTGGAATGATTTCTTGGGAAGGAACGACTGATCTGTTCTGTCTAAACACCAGAGTTAATGGAACAATATACAAGAACTTGTTGAGAGATCATGTCATCCCAATACTTCGAAATTCTAAGTGTGAAAAACCTATTTTCATGCAGGATAACGCCCCCTGCAACAAGGCTAAACATGTAATGAATTATGGAACGAGCAAAATGTTGATGTTTTGGATTGGCCTCCTCAAAGTCCGGACCTAAACCCAATTGAAAACCTATGGTCTACTTTGGGTAAACGTGTGAGTGCAAGGAACTCTTTCAATACTGAAGATTTTTGGCTAAAATTTAAAGAAGAATGGGCAACAGTTTCATGTGATGAATGTCGCCATCTCATTCAATTTTGCAGTAGAAGGTGCGCTGCAGTTATATAGAAAATAAAGGCTTGTTCACTAGATATTAAGTATGTGTCCACCAATTTTGGTATTTTGATGTTTCAATGTTATTATTTTTAAATTTATTTTCTTTGTCCCACGGTTTTGACTACTCTAATTTCAAAAAGAAAAAAATGTAAATGCTCATAACTTTTTTTTCTATCATTTATAATGAAGTGTAACTAATACAGTGTATCAATATAAGAGATATGTTAAATATGTGTAAGTTTAGTTGCAATCCCCAAATGTTCTGGAGAAATTGAACAACACTAAACTGTCCCAGATTTTTGGCCACTAGTGTATTATTTATGTCAGAGTTAGATATGAACAATGCAGTTTAGAAATAATGATTAAATAAATAGGTTATACATAAAACAATTCATTTAGGAATTTCTTTGTTTGTCAAAAGCGAAGAGGGGAAGATACAACAAAGTAATCATTAAAGCTTGAATTCCTGATTCATCAATCAACCCGCTGGAAGAATAAAGAATCATCAATTATATTTGTAAAAATGCCTTCGTCGTTGTCATTACAACTGAAAGGTACATGCGTTTTGTCTATCATTTGTAAATGAACTTTGTGCAACACCCTTCAAGTGTTAACTGTCTGTCCCCTAGGCAATCACCTCGTCTAATGTAAAAGAACTGTACATGTCATATCTTTCAACCTCAGTTATAAATGTCTCCCCCTTGTTAAAATGTATTCCCCGCCATCTGTCAACATCTTGATATACAACTTCGATATATATCAACGACTGATATACTGTTCGATATATACACACACACATGCGACTATTTAAAATGTATATATGTATGTGTGTGTATGTGTATGTGTGTGTGTGTGTGTGTGTGTGTGTGTGTGTGTATGTGTGTAGAGAGAGAGAGAAAGAAAGAAAGAGAGAAGAAGAGGAATGACAAGTAGATTTAAGCCTTTTTACCCTCAAAATGAGATTCTACTTTTTTAGTTGATTACGTGGCGGAAAGATGTGTTTCTGCCAATGTTTGTTTAATTTTTGATTTTGAGCGGTTATGAAGGGTCCTTGTGAATTGGTTATGGAAGCCATTTTTTACTCTAACTCAGCAGAGTGAACACTAAGTTTATTTGGAACTAAAACACGCCTTAAAATAAGTTTAAACACAAATAAACTTATCCAGTTAGGTAGAAGGGTATTGCCTTTGGTAACATTTATTAGACGCATATTTGTTTTTTACCTGTTTTTTATTCTGTTAATTACAATAACAAATGCTCGAATCTCATTCTTCTTTGAGAGAAGAGATCTATGTTTAAATGTACAATCGAACCCAAAATGAAGTCCGCGCTTGTCATTTTTTAAAAACCACAAATTTAAGTAAATTAGATGTAACTGTTGAAACAACCTATACCTAATTTGATTTGCCTTTTATTCCTCTATAATTTTATCTATTCATATTTGATTTTTAATTGAAGTATCCAAGTGTTCACGTCAATTTAAAAAAATTGACTTCAAATCGAGAAGGCAAAAAGAAACTCTGCAGCAACAAATGCGCTTAAAACCAACTTAAAATATCCATCTTTTAGGAAACAAAGCATCTCTAATCGTAATTGTTGTTGTTCAAGGTTAAATGTTTAGCGAATATGTGCCAAAAATTTTTTAAAAAGGGGACGTTTACAGTAATGTACTGATAAAATAAATAAATTAGACTCTGAGAATCAATGTTAAGTGTGAAAGCGGGATTTATAACTCATTCAATGGCCCTTAGTCTTATGTTGTAAACGAACGACTTTTAATAAACAAATACATTTGTGCTTTCTTTCATGTTTTATTGTCAAGAAAAAATTAAAAGAATCGTTTAGGGAATCGGAGATTAGGTTTAAATTTTTCTGAATCCCATACTGATACCCAAAATAGTTCTGATTTCTCCGATTCTGATTAATCGTCCCAACATTAATATATATATATATATATATATATATATATATATATATATATATATATATATATATATATATATATATTGATATGTAGTTTGCTTGAAGCATTGTGTGGGATAGGTATGTAAAAGAGATTTAGAAGGCTGTCACAATGCGAGGAATGAATTATAGTCGCTGTTGGTAAGAGGAGACGAGAACAAGTGGCGATTTACAAATCAATAAGTACATATATATATATATATATATATATATATATATATATATATACATATATATACATATATATTTATATATATATATATATATTTATTCAGTTGTATGGTAAAATGTCTTACTTGTAATGCTTGTAATTCATGCGACGTATTCCATTATTAATTTGAAAAGGGAAAATTTTTCCGAAATTAATAATAGAATACCTCGCATGAATTACAAGCATTACAAGTAAGACATTTTATCATACAACTGAATAAATATATATATAAAAAAAAATAAAATATATATATATAAAAAAAATATATATATATATATATATATATATATGTACTTATTGATTTGTAAATCGCCACTTGTTCTCGTCTCCTCTTACCAACAGCGACTATAATTCATTCCTCGCATTGTGACAGCCTTCTAAATCTCTTTTACACACACACATAATTATATATATATATATATATATATATATAATTATTTCCACAGCCAAACAACGTCGCAGTTCACAAGAGCCATGACAGGCAACAAACCGGAATTCTAACACTCGAGTTTCGCCCTCATTTGGGTTCATCAGTTAGACATATCCAAACTCAGGATTTAAAACCCGAAACTCTTGCATGCGAGACGAGTACTCTGCCACGTGAGCAAATGCGCCACACACAAGAAAGTCTATTAATTAACACAGATCAAGCAAACCGCGGCGAAATCTGACTCTCTCTCTCTCTCTCTCTCTCTCTCTCTCTCTCTCTCTCTTTCTCTCTCCTGCCGACAGATCCATTTACAACTGTCTTGGTCCTTGTCTAGAGTGTCCAGGTCCTTCCCATTTTAAACTTGACCTTGTGTCATATCTTACATTTGTGTGGGTGCAAATGAACTCAAGAATAATAATAGATTAGTATCATTTATGACAACCGAGAAGATTCGTCTTTGCAAAGTTTGATCCTGTACTTATTACAATTTCCACTTGGTGCAAGTTCAGCTTTGAGAACTGCTGTAGGAGAGCCTTGCTCCCCCACCCAACTAGCCCTTAAAAAAAAACGAACGGACAAAAAAGGCAGACGAAATGCGGATTGCAGTAAGAAAGATTTGTTAATTATTTAATAGGATAAAATTCATTCATGTCATTGGGCAGTTGCATAAAAACATCGCTTTTCTTATTTTTCTGCATCAACATAAATTCATACACATGTTTTCAATGGCAGCGCATATTGGAGTCCTGACGACAACATGGAAATGTCGAAATGTTGATAGCTCACATAGACTCCTTACAAATGTTTATATAATTTTATTTATTCATATAAGCTCTATGGGCACATGGAACACTTTTGAAAAATATTGGTTTTTAGTTCATGCTAACAGTACACTTGAACGTAATCAATTTAAACACACACACGCACGCGCACACACACACACACACACACACACACACACACACACACATATATATAAGTGAACGTATCTGTGTGTGTGTGTGTCTATGTACATTTTCCAACGCAATAATTCTGTTAACAGTCTACAGGCTCGAAATTTGATATACAGGGTATTGAGATGTGGGAAAATCTTTGTAATCCGTTTTCGGCCAGAAATTTGGCTGTTAAGGGGTCAAAGTTCAATGATTTGACTTTTGAGAACTCTACCAAACTTCTCCGCCAATTTTGGGTCGGAACACTTGAAATTTTAGGTATAGGTTCCTTGGACATGGATCTAACTTAATAACTGGATTAGAGCCCAAAACAATAAATGTTAAGGGATCGTAATAAGTGTCAAATTTTAAAAAATTGACCGCTTTTTTTTTTCTTTTTATTTTGCTCAACGTACACCTCCAAACACCCGGGCAACGGCGAGCTGAAATGCTAGTATATATATATATATATATATATATATATATATATATATATATATATATATAAGTGAACGTGTGTGTGTGTGTCTGTCTGTCTGTGTACATTTCTCTACGCAATAACTCTGTCAATTTTTAGTCTACAGACTCGAAATTTGATATACAGGGTACTGAGGTTTGGGAAAATCGATGTGATCAGTTTTTGGGCCAGAAATTTGGCGATTAAGGGGTCAAAGTTCAACGATTTGACCTTTGAGAACTCTACCAAACTCCTCCAACAATTTTGGGTCTACACACTTGAAATTTTAGATATAGCTGCCATGGACATGGATCTAACTTAATAACTTGATTTGAGCCCAAAACAATAAATTTTAGGGGATCATAATAGGGGTCAAAGTTTTTAAAAAATTGACCTCTCCGGGGTCTTCCAAATTACTCAGACAATTTCTGGTCTAAATATTTGAAATTTTACATAAAGGGTATTCAGAGATAGGGCAAGCTTTTTCATCAGTTTGGGTCGAAAATTTTTAGTTACCAATATATAAATGTATGTATGTATGTCTGTTTGCATGTCTGCCTTAAACTTTCAATAGAAGCGACGGATTTTGCCAAGATCAGTATCGTTTTAAAATTCGACTTCATACGACAAATATCGAAAAATTGGCTAAAAACATTAATATCTTCCCTTTCAACTAGGCACTTTTCTACAGGGGGTGGTCACTTTTTTCGCCGATATTTTTTAAAGTTATCCTCTCCTTTAGATTGTCTAGCCTTAATTTTAAAAAATTGTCGCTTCCGGTTTGGTGGTGGTCGTAACAGCATAAACATTAGGTTTTACCCCATTCATTTCCTCCTTTGCGGTACGGGTTCGAGCCTGCCTCCTACTACCACTTTTTTTTTTTTCTTTTGCTCAACATACACATCAAAACACCCGGGCAACGCCGGGCTGAAATGCTAGTATATATATATAAAAGTGAAAATGTGTGTGTGTGTGTGTGTGTGTGTGTGTGTGTGTGTGTGTGTGTGTGTGCATTTCCCTACCAAATAACTTTGTCAATTTTCGATCTACAGACTCGAGATTTGACATAAGTGGTATTGAGATTTGGGGAACTCTTTTTAATCGGTTTTTTTGGCCAGAAATTTGGCTGTCAAGGGGTCAAAGTTCAACGATTTGACCTTTGAAAACGCTACCAAACTCCTCTGCCAATTTTGAGTCTAAACACTTGAAATTTTAAATGTAGGTTACTTGAACATGGATCAAACATTTTAATTTGATTTGAGCCCAAAAAAATAAATGTTAAGGGGTCAAAATTGGGGTCAAAGTTTTAAAAATGTTGATCTCTGCGGTCTCTACCAAATTCCTCAGTCAATTTCTATTCTGAACATTCAAAATTTTACATAGAGTGTAAATAGATAGGGCAAGCTTTTTAATCGGTTTGGGTAAAAAAAATTGAGCTGCCAAGAGGTGAAAGTTCAAAAGATTTTATCTTTGCGGTATCTAGCAAACTACTCAGACAATTTTGGGTCTAAACATTTAAAATTTATACATAACGGGTATTCAGACATGTGGCAAGCATTTTAATCAGTTTTGGGGCGAAGATTTGACTGACAAAAGGTCAAAGTTGAAAGAGTTGGCTTTTGCAGATTCTCTAAATTTCTCCGTCAATTTTGGGTCTAAAGACTTGAAATTTTAGATGTAGGTAACTTGGACATGGGTAAAACTTTGTATTTTGATTTGAGACTAAAATGATAAATGGTAAGAGGGTTAAAATTGGGGTCAAAATTATAAAAATATTACGTTTGCAGTCTCTACAAAATTACTAAGACAATTTTTGGTCTAAACATTTGAAATCTTATATAATGTGTATTCACACATAGAGCAAGTTATGGACAGTACATAGGGCCCGAGCAAAGCCGGGCTGAACCGCTAGTAATATATATATATATATATATATATATATATATATATATATATATATATATATATATATATATATATTAGTAATAAGGATGATTAAACAGGGTGGGGATTAAACTAAAATATTTAAACAGTTAAATAAACCATTTGTTCGTTATCCTGATGCTTTTGAATCATATAAAATTAACCAGAATATTGGAAATGCAAAACTATATCAGTAAAAATGTATTATACAAAAAAATAGTGTATCTATATATATGTATATATAAATATTTTGAACTTTTATATATTTTTAATAAATAAATAAGAATGTAAATATATAAAGTACTAATCATAGTAGAGGGGTGATAAGTAGTAAAATGGATTAATCCTAATCGGTACTCATGCACTTATTGATCCATGCTGAAATAATAACGTTATTATTTAAAAAGCCATTCTTAACATGGGGAGGGGAGGGGGTTTCGTACCTATTCTGTGCTTTAACCTTACAAATGAATAAAAAAAAACATATCATAAAACTTTAATTAAACTTGGAAATACGATTAAAAAATAGTGCGGATCAGTAAGTGCATTAGCACCTCCTAATCTTATAAATACAAGACTGCTAAATTAAAAAAATATATATCCATTTTGAATTTGGAGACATACAGTCGAATCTCACAGGTAAAGAAGACAGTTTTTATAACATGAATAAGTTAGCCAAATTAATCATAAGTAGGTAACTAGATCTAATATCGGGAACATTTTTTGTTCTTAAGATTAAGAGACGTTGTGTTTGATCAACACTGCTGGGGGGGGGGCATGATTTAATATACTGTTTTGATTTTAAATCCCCGACACAGTGTTTCATGGTAAACAACTGATAACCCCTTAAATTAATATTAGGACTATTGTGAATCCGAGAGAGCAAGTTGATGCTTGATTGCAGGTGATTAAATGACTTAAGGAGGAAAAAGCTAGATTCAGTATTAAAAATAATTTTGTTTATGTGTTTTAAGGGAAATGGTGTTTGATCAACACTGCTGGGAGCCATGATTTAATATAGTTTTGTGTTTAAATTCCCGAAATGGTGTTTCATGGTAAACAACTGATAATCCCTTTAAGAACGTTGGTACTATTGTTTGTTCATGTAAGTAAAACTATTCAGCGATTTGGGAGATTAATTGACTTATTGACAAAATAATGTTACAATGAAGAACAATTTTAAAAAAATCATTTTAAGGGTATTTCCATGACTATATATATATATATATATATATATATATATATATATATATATATATATATATATATATTGATAAAAACTGTTCATTCAATCAGTATAATCCAAAGATAGCAAGGTTGATCTTCAGTTGAATAGAAGAGAGGAAAATAGAGATAAAAAAACAACAGGTCAGCTTCCATCGTTGGTTAAGAAATATAGCTCATATATTTCTTAACCAACCAAAAACCACTTTTTCCATAGCTACCAACGTAATAGATGCACTGAGAATAAAGCTGCTTTCAGGAACGCCAGCAACCACTGTAAAAGAGTAATAAAAAATGCAAGAGAGCTATATGCTCAGCCCGTTAAATCCAAAGTAGCTGATCAGCAGCTTGGTTCCCACCAGTTTTGGCAAATAACAAATAGGATCCTGAACAGAAGCGTGCATTCTATCCCAACCATCACGCTATGCAACATACAAATATCTGTGCGTGAGGTCGCCAAGCTAATCAAGAACCTTGATTCCAGTAAAGCAACTGGCCCTGACGGTATTCCAATTATAGTGTTAAAAAGCTTCAACCAGAACTTGCCCCCATACTTACTGTTTAAGCGTTGTTTTAAGGAGAAGTGCTTTCCAACACTCTGGAAAACCTCATCAGTATTCCCTGTATTTAAGAATTCAGGTGATAAGTCATTTCCCTCTCAGTACAGACCAATAAGTCTCCTGTGTGTCATGAGTAAGTTGCTGGAATCCATATTAAAGTAGTAGTCAACCACCTCAGCAGAAATAACCTTCTTAGTGACATGCAATATGGTTTCCGTTCTGCTAGATCTACAGCAGATGTGCTAACGGTTATATCTCATAGGATTAGTGAATCTCTCGACAAAGGCTTCCTTTCCAGGGCAATTGCTCTTGACATATAAAAGGCCTTCGATAAGGTATGGCATAAAGGTCTACTTCACAAGATTTCCAGCTATGGTATAACTGGAAATGTTTTCTCAATTATTAAATCATTTCTCTCTGATAGGCTCATAAGAGTAGTGGTTGATGGGCAAAAATCAGAGGCCCGCAGTATTAATGCTGGAGTCCCTCAGGGGTCTATCCTGGGCCCTACTCTCTTCCTGATCTACATCAATGATCTCCCTAAACACATACTTAAATCATTTGTTGACATCTATGCTGATGACACGACCATCTATGGCAACACATCAAAGGCTGTAAATGACAAAGTTCTCTCTGATTCTCTCTCCTCTGATCTTGAGCACGTGGTACAGTGGGGGAAGAGGTGGCTGGTTACCTTTAATGCATCCAAAACCTATCTTTACATCATCAACGCTCTGATCCCCATCTGGCATCAATTGAAATGGATGGCTCTCGTCTAGGTGACGCCCCATGTTTTGATAAGCTTCTAGGTTTGACCTTTACTCCTGATCTGAAATGGAACACGTACATCAAGTCTGTTGCCCAGGTCACTGGAAAAATGGTGGGATCCTTCTACCACTCCCAAAGATATCTCACTACTGATGCAATTCTCTATCTATATAAAAGCCAACTATGTCCAAGGATGGAATACTGCTGCCACATCTGGGTAGGATCTGCTAAAAACAGCCTATCCTGCCTTGACAGAGTACAAAATAGACTACGTGGCTTAGTGGGTGATGCCCTTTTCTCTTCCCTGCAACCTCTTTTCCACAGAAGAGACGTTGCGAGCCTATCTTTGTTTTATCATTATTTCCATGGCAGGTGCTCGTCTGAGCTCCAATCTCTAGTGCCCCCTCGCCAATCTTTCTCGATAAACACCCATCTAGCTGAAACCACTGTCAATAATTTTCCCCACTCTTTATCTATGCCTAAATCAAAACGTAGATTCCATGACCAAAGCTTCTTTCTTAGAACTGCACGCCTATGGAACTCTCTACCGCTTGCCTGTTTCCCTCCTGACTTAAACATGGATGCCTTCAAGTCCAACATAAACAAATTCCTGATGAACCGCTTCCTTAAGTAATGACACTCTATCAAATCTCCTATACTAACGAATACTGCAACACTATCCCATTGATTACTGTACACACAATAACCCTTATCCCAGAGTGGCTTCTGGGCCTTGATAAGTGGTGACCTCCATGTAAAAAAAAATAAAAACTAGCAATGAGGATGAGATAATCTCTGTTGTCGCATTTTGCCAGGTTGAAACTGTAGCAGCCGACACTCACTACAAACAGGCAGAAGCTACTTCTCTCGACTCGAGATTTGAAATCCATTTTCTTCCTGGCTTGTCCAATGACAAGCCAGCTATCAATCACGTGACAGAGTATATAAAAGGGGAAATCTGAAACCCTCTTCCTTTTTCTCGCTGCTTTGCCAAGCAGCACACATTGTCGAACGTGAGTACTACAAGCTTACAATGGCTCTCTTCTAACTACCATTTATTTCCACGTGCTGTACCCAAACGGAAGCCACACAGACTTTATCATTCTACAGGACTACCCAAACGAACATTCTTTATCCTGCTAAAGAACATACGCCAACACATTAATACACTGAAGATTTTGCTCTTTCTTTCCACTTTAACCGGCTTCTTCGTACCGACGGTTACTAGCCGTAAACACGTGTAAATGGGACTGAACTATTCTCTCCTTCAACCAGCCGTCATGATATTAATTCTACTGTAGGACTGACCTGAGTCACGCCTAAAAGTCAAGAAGTAGGACAAAAATAATACCATTCCCCCAAAATTTCTTAGCCTTTCTCTTTCTTTCTTTGTTGCTTAGCAACTAGCAGGAATTAGGTCGAAAGGTAGGTCGTGACCGAGTCAGTTGCCAATTTGTGTGTTAAAAGACTTTTCCTCACCTCTCTCCTATACTGTTTCTCTCTCTCTCTCTCTCTGTCTCTCTCTCTGTCTCTCTCTCTCTCCTTAACTAAGCCCCAACCAGTATGACAAGCAAGTAGCCAGTACACGTTTAGCCACCGAACTAACAAGACGCACATTGTCGGCCAACCTTATTAACAAGAGGTGTACTCTCTCCAACATGTAAAAAAGCAAATAAAGTTCTTTCATTTTAAGGTTCATATTGGTATGACTTTTATCATTCCAAACTGCCACTAATGAAGACAAGTGCCAGCCAGTGTTACACTATCTTTAGTCAAGAACACTTCAACCTACTAATCCGTCTCTCTCTTGTACATGCTACTAACGAAGATAACTAATAGAGTTGTTTATTGATATAGAATGAAACTCCATTGTGTTGTCTCATCTTTATAAAACACTTCCATCTCTTGTGAAATAGAGTCGTATTTAGGCTGAAAAGTTCAGATAGGAGTTTGACCATCTCAGAAAATTCCAGTTCATTCGTTTTCCTGGATGATAAATAGTCAACGAACTTATTGTGTTCTGTGGTCCCTAGTTTCCTTAAAAATAAGCGGGCCTTTATTGGCATTGCTCCACTCTTGGCAATTAACAGTGAATAAGTCTTTGTATCGCCTATAAAAAGCGGCAAATGTCTTATCCCGCTCCAGTACGTAGGTAAACGTTTCAATCGAATTTCATATAGTGCTTTAGGAAAAAGCTGCGTTGCTTTCACAGTGTTCCGTTCTGCTCAACACTATCCACCAGAGCGTTACCACTATCGACCAAACTAAGAATACCATACTCTACCGAATGTCTTCGACATATCAAGCATAATGGCTCTACTCTTTTCTGAATTGTCCACAGGGAAATCATCCATAAATTTATCATGGTAATAACAATATGCAGAAAATAAATTTTAGTTTAAAGCGACAAAAACTTTTCATTAACTTGATACATTTGTGTGAATATGAGAAAAAGTAATAAGATAAAGAATATTTTGGTACCAAATATTTTCGCCAAAAGCAATAAAAGAAACGACCAGAAAGGGAGATAACTCATCAAATTATTGATAATCAAACGATCTAACATTGTAAAATATAGGAACATCTACATCAACGATTAATTATTAGGGATTTGTATTAATATTTGCGGCAATAGTGTGAAAATACAGAGAAATAAGTATTGACGGTTAGCATGTGAACGCTGCAAGGAAACAGTGGTATGCGAACCTAGAACCATTTAGATATATGAAGCGAGAGCGATTATGCAAACCTAAACACAGCTTGGAGTTTGAAATAGCAGAATAAAATAGACAGATTTTTTGTTAAAAAAACTTTCGTTTTTCTGTTGTTTGTTGTTGTTGTTTTGTTTTGTTTTACCGTGTTTTTAAGTGTTTTTGTTTGGTTGTTTGTTTGTTTGTTTGTTTGTTTGTTTGACGCCACATCGTTCAAGTGTGTTGTTGGCGAAAAAAAAATAAGAAAGAAGGCCGCTGCTGATGCTTATGAAAAGAGCGAACGCCTTCGTCATTAGTGAAGAGAACAAAATAATCCGGCTCAAGTGAGTGTTCTTTCAAATCCAGAGACAATTTATGTGATTGAAATAGGAATTAATCTCCTAAATACATTTTCCAATCGTAAATTATACAAAATATCTTTTAAGTGATTAATGAGGTAAATAGGATGCGGCGATCAACAGAGTGCGAACGGTTAACCCTTTCGGGTAGTCGCCTAGCTTAGGAATGATAACTTCTGACGTGGCTTGAGATGATGGAGTAAGTCAGTATGAAATGAACGCCGCAAGTGGGGCATATTTGAGATGCCTTTGAACAACGTGAAGCTCTTGTGCTACCTTCTTTTTGCAAAAAAATCTTCTTGTTATACAGAAAATACCCGACAGAACAAACTCACCGGCGACAAGCGACTTCCGGTTTGGAAAATCCTCGGAGTGTAAACGGTGTTACTTAACTTGAAACCCCCGCTATAATAATGTTCCTATACTTAATCTATTACGATCTTTTCATTTTGTCTAATTTATTCATCTGTGAAAAATTCATTTTTATGTAAGCATTTGTTCATTTTCTTTTCTAGTTAATGACTTTATTTTAATTTATTATATTAAAATACTAGCAGGGAGATCCGACGTTGTCCGGGATTGAATGAGGATCAACAAATGTTCCACCCACCACCATCTTTTAATTGTCATCGAAATCGGTGAAATCGCCCATTTTTTAATTAAATCGATTGATTACCTGCTGTAGTTAGGGCCCCTTCCTCGCAGTGAGGAAGCTTCCAATGCTTCCTTAAAATTAGTGGGTCAGATTGCTGAAACAATATTTCACTTGGTACTTGTTTCACTAAGAGAAAAATTCTTATGGAATATTGAGATAACCTGCCCCACAAAGTGACTTTGTCCATAACACATTGTAGTCTACATTGCACTGTAGAGAATCAATTGTTGATTTTATAAAATTATCTATAAATAATGACTTCACCTAAAGTTTTAAATACAAAAGTGAAGTATCATGGTTCAGTTGTGTTCCAAACAAAAACATTCATTTCGAACGCGCCCCTGTCTCATTCAAGAACCAATTGTGGATTTTATGGAATTTTTACATAATCACTTGAATTAAAGTTAAACGTACAAAAGTCAAGTATCGTGGTTCAATTTTGCTCTAAAAAGAAACATTCATTTGGAATGCGCCCCTGTCTTATAAAAGAATCTACAGTTTATTTTATAATCTGGGCTTTTCTGCTTGTGTAGTGATAAAACTTCTCAAATGCATTTGTGATGTTAAGTTGTATAAAAATATTAACTTTGGTCAAAATCGGACGTCTTTCTTTAATGGGATATTTTTCGATTTTATCGATTTTCGATACTTATCGGACACATTCCAATATAAAACCTACGTGAGAACACTACCAAACACATCAAATACTATCATGTGAATTTTTTTAAAAAATCAGCCTAGTCGTTTCCGAGTCCTTAGAGACTAAAGTCTCTCTCGCACGCACGCACGCACGCACGCACACACACACACACACATACAAAATCCTTTTATATAATAGTAGAATAGAAGTAAATAGATAGATAGATAGATAGATAGATAGATAGATAGATAGATAGATAGATGGATATTACTTTCAGTATTAATTTACTTCTGCAAATATGTTTTCTATAAGTAAACATGTTTATTTAAAAAAATAAATAAATAAAAAGGAAACATATGTAGATAAACATATTTATCTAAAAGAAAAACAGTTTACGGATATTCTCTTATTTTGACCTACATTTTCGTTGAGGTCTATAGATTAAGTAATATCGTTTATTTCCGAGGAGTTTCAAAACCGGAAGTCGCTTGTATCGGTAACTATGCTAGATCATCAACTCATCTTCTTCCATCTTTTCAGTGTACTCTCGATTAATAAACAGATGCATCATCTTTGCGGTTGGCATGCCGACGTTTAATTTCAGATGGGGGTTGTTCATCATCGGGTTAGATCTCTACAAGACATGTGATCATCAAGACGACGAAGGAGAGCAAGTATGGTTTTAAATTATAATTATTTTAACTGCTGGTTGCTTAGTTACCAAGAATGTAGGTATCGAATCCCCCTCTGGACTCGTTATAGTTCGATTGGTTTAATTTTTTTTTTTTTTTTTTTTTTTTTTACGGCATACCAGCCATTTCCGGGTTATTTAATTTAGGATAAAAGCGGTGTTATGCTTCAAATTCTTTATATCTTCAAATATTTATTTATAGTGTTTGGTTTGGTTGTTTTGTAGAGTAAAATTGTTGTTTTTCTTTTTGACTTTGCAAAAAGACAGAAAAAACACAATCACATCAATGTTTGGAGCATTTAAGGTCAGGAAACCGCTGGAGAAATGATTGGATCGCTCCATCGCTCAAGTAGGTATCTCACTGCTGATGCAATCTTCTATCTGCATTAGAGCCAGTCATACCCTAAAATGGAGTACAGTTGCCACATCTGGGCAGGAGCTGCTCGACGCGCCCTATCCAGCCTTGATAAAGTTCAAAACCGGCTTTGAAATCTAGTAGATAATGCATTTTTCTCTTCCCCAACATGATAGCCTTCAAGTCCAATGTAAACAAGTTCTTGTTGAGTCGTCCTCATAAATAATCAAATTATACCCAACTTACACCATTAATGATTACTACACTACCATTTACATTCATTAACTCTTATCCTTGAGTGGCTTTGGGCCTTGATAAGTAGTGACTCCCAAGTAAAAAAAAAAAAAATTTTTCAGACAACTTAATCTGGTAGCACTATTTCGTTATTATAAAGTGTAGAACCTTGGTATACAGCATTAATCTGTTCTGGGGTTGGGATCGTAAGGTGAAATCGCCATATGGCAGAGCCTAAGAAAATGTTTTATAGTACATATTAAAAATTTGTAACGAAATACAGTACAGTATATAATACACATGTATATAATTAAATAACATTATAAATAACACTGTAAGGCAGGACAAATACCATAATCAAGGGCCGGAAAACCATTGCATTCCACAGCGTAACCTAAAATAAATGTATACTAGGGCCACCGTATTCCGGGGTTCTACTGTATAATATAATTTACACTTCAAAAACAACAACTTACCCCTGTAAAATCCTTTCTTCCAAGCGAGGGCATACTGAGAGTAACTCAATGTGACCGGAATTTTAGGCCGACGATACTTCCACGAAGGTTTTGTGATGTAATTTCGAGGAACGAACAGATTCTTGAAATGCTGAAAGTCCAAAATTTCCGTTCCATTTATTCTTCCTTTATTCAATAAAAACTTCAGCCATTTGGCCATATCGATCGCGTTACTGAAAATTGAACTAGAACCTCCAATTTGGGCCCATTTCCTTTTAAAAGAAAGAAATAATAAAATAAATAAAATAAATTAGAATGTGTTATATTATAGTGTACCAAAAAAGGCACCAAAACGGTGTATGTCGTATAATCGTCTAAATGTTGATGTGTGTACTTGGGACGAAGGGTTTATCCTGATGTGTATACGTTTCACTAAATGTCTGTCGTTGCTTCTTCACTATTTGAACCCTAGAATTGTTGCGTTGTAGTCTATGTTATCTATATATCTATAAAAGTGAACGTGTCTGTCTGTCTGTCTGTGTGTCTGTGTGTCTGTGTACATTTCCCTACGCAATAACTCTGTCAATTTTTAGTCTATAGACTCGAAATTTGAAATACCGGGTAATGAGATTTGGGAAAATCGATGTGACGGGTATCAGCCAGAAATTTGGCTGTTAAGGGGTCAAATTTCAACGATTTGACCTTTAAGAACTCTACCAAACTCCTCCGACAATTTTGGGTCTAGACACTTGAAATTTTAGATATAGGTTCCTTGAACATGGATCTAACTTAATAAAGTGATTTGAGCCCGAAACAATAAATTTTAAGGGGTCATAATAGGAGTCAAAGTTTTAAAAAATTAACCATTTTTTTGTTTTTTTTGCTTTTTTTGCACAGCATACACCTCCAAACACCCGAGCAAGGGGTCAAAGTTCAACGATTTGACCTTTGAGAATTCTACCAAACTCCTCCGCCAATTGTGGGTCTAAACACTTGGAATTTTAGATATAGGTTCCTTGGACATGGATATAACTTAATAACTTGATTTGAGTCCGAAACAATAAATGTTAAGGGGACATAATAGGGGTCAAAGTTTAAAAAAATTGACCACTTTTTCTTTTTCTTTTTTTTTTCTCAACATACACCTCCAAACACCCGGGCAACGCCGGGCTGAAATGCTAGTATTTATATATAATTGTTCATATGCAGAGGGGGGAGATACCTGTATTTTGGACATCTTGTTCTTGGAGGGGAGGCTGGAACCTGTTCGGAAGAATATTCATTCACTCCCAAGAACACTGGTTGGTTTTATATAGTTTTTATTCACTTTCCAGGTGTCGATCGCAGAAGAATGGGAAGTGAATATCTTTGCCTGCGTGATTAATTCTAAGTCGCCATTCTGAAACATGTCAGCCCTCTCCCCAGCCGAAAGGGGGGACGACTTGTTAAACCACCCTCTCTGCTCAACGTCCAAACTCCAACTCTCAATGATCTCCAGCTAACCTGATCTACATAACATACACGTAGATCCGATCAGCTGACCAGACCTTCCGGTAAACGTGTCTATGATGTGATTTTACCATATTTTGACAGATTTTATAAATATTCTTCACATTTATCTCCTATCCATTTCTCCAGTTAGATAGATAGATCGACACTTTCTTGTGTTCGACCTTCTACATAACAAATGTTCGTATTACTTAAATTTTTTAGACTACTGTTCTCATATTGAGTGTCACTTTCACAACGTTTTGGTTGGTGTAAACTTCGACCTTCTTCAGGTGTATATTGTCAAATTTGGGATCTTCCTGTTAAACTCGGAAATCTGCAAGGAATTTCGAATGAAACCCTTCATTTAATCCATGGGGGTAGTATGCTCTCGTTCCATCAGTCATGACTGGATAGAAATCTTAAGTTTTTTTTTAGTTTTTTTTTTATACAAAGGAGTCACCACTTAGCAAGGCATGGAAGCCACTCAAGGATAAGGGTTAATGAGGATACAGTGGTCAAGGGGAATATGTCGTAGTAATCGTTAATAGTTGAAATGTGGTAAATTGAATTACATAAGGGGATGGCTCATCAAGAATTTGTTCACATTAGACTTGAAGGCTACCATATTGTAGTCAGTTGGAAAGCAGCATGATATGGAATGGAGTTCCACAGGCGTGCAGTTCTAAGAAAGAAGCTTTGTTCATGGAATCTGCGTTTAGGTTTAGGCAAGGATAAAGAGTGGGGGAAATTATTGATAGTGGTTTCAGCTAGATAGCACTTGCCATGAAAATAATGATAAAACAAAGACAGGCTCGCAACATCTCTTCTTTGGGAAAGAGGTTGCAGAGAAGAGAAAAGGGCATCTCCCACTAAGCTACAAAGCCTATTTTGAATTGTCAAGGCAGGATAAGCTGCACCTAGCAGCTCCTGCCCAAATGTGGCAGCAGTACTGCATCCCTCGATATATTTGGCTCCTATATAAGTAGAGAATTGCATCAGCAGTGAGATATCTACTGAAGCAGTAGAACGATCCCACCATTTTTCTAGCAAACTTGGCAGTGAATTTGATGTACGTGTTCCATCTCAGATTAGGAGTAAAGGTCAGATCTAGAAGCTTGTCGAAACATGGAGCCTCCCCAAGATGAGAGCCATTCATTTCGATTGATGCCAGACGGGAATCAGAGCATTGATGATATAAAGATAGAAGCTTGGTTTTAGATGCATTAAAAGTAACCATCCACCTCTTTCCCCATTGCTCTACGTGATCAAGGTCAGAGGAGAGAGAATCAGAAAGAACTTGGTCGTTTATAGCCTTTGGAGTGTTGTCATAGATGGTAGTGTTGTCAGCATAAATGCCGACGAATGATCTTAGGGTGTGATTTGGGAGGTTATTTATGTAGATCAGGAAAAGAGTTGAGCCCAGGATCGACCCCTGAGGGACTCCAGCATTAATACTGTCGACTTCTGATATCTGCCCATCAACCACTACTCTTATGAACCTATCAAAGAGAAATGATTTAATAATTGAAAAGACATTTCCAGCTATAACGTAGCTGGAAATTTTGTGGAGTAGACTTTTTTGCCATACCCTATCAAAGGCTTTTGATATGTCAAGGGCCTACATTAAGAGATTCACTAATCCTATGATCTATAACTGTTAGCATATCTGCTGTAGATCTAGCAGAACAGAAATCATATTGTATGTCACTGAGGAGGTTATTTTTGCTGAGGTCATTGAATACGTCTCTATTTAACAGATTCCAGCAACTTACTCATGACTAGGGCCATGACAATAAAGTATTCTTTTCATTGTTTTGACTCTCGATACAAACACAGTTAATCGACCGAGAATCACATCACTCTATATAAAAGCATATAATATATCAACAGATACACGCTCGAGAGTCAAAACAATGGAAAGAATATGCTGTTGTTATAGCCCTATTTATCAATCTGTTTATTTTTTATTGATGTAAATCATGACACCCCGGAGACTGATTCGCCTGTATTGAGACGGGGATGACCGATCACATGAATTTTTAAATACGGGACATACTGATGAGGTTTTCTAGGGTGTTGGGAAATAATTCTCCATAAAATGATGCTTAAATAGCTTTGTAAGTATGGGAGCTAGTTCAGGTTGAAGCATTTTCAACACTATAATAGAAATGCCGTCAGGGCTAGTTACTTTACTGGAATCAAGGTTTTTGATTAGCTTGGCAACATCACACACAGATATTTGTATGTCGCATAGCATGTTTTCAGACACAGGAGGAAATATGGGGGGTTGACAGCCCTGATCGCATAGGGTAAAATTAGCTGCAAAGTTTTTTGGCAAAGAGTTTGGCTTTGTCTGATGCAGACGAGATTACCTCAGGTCTATTAATGATGATTGGGATAGAACATACATTTTTATTCAGGGCCCTATTTCTTATTTGCCAAAATTGGTAGGAACCAAGCTGCTGCTCAGCTACTTTGACTTTGAACTTGACGACCATAGCATGCAACCCTCTTGGGTTTTTATTACTCTTTTACAGTGGTTGCTGGCAGTCTAGCAGGTGGCTTTAGTCTCAGTATACCTATTACATCGGAAGCAATGGAAATAGTGATTTCTGTGTGCAATGGAAGCAGCATATTCTGGAGAAAACCATGGCTGACTGTTAGGTTTTTGCTGGAATTTTTTGGAGGGTATGAAGCGGTCTATACCTACAATTAACCATTCCGTCGAGTCTGAGTGTTATTTCCACAGCGTTTTAGTGAATGTAACCTCGTAAGTAATTCGCAATTGTATTTTGAGTGCCGCCCGCACTGAGAATTAAACTTTCAACCTCAAGAAGTTTAACTTTTACAACTTTATCCACTGTGTCACGGATCCTTGTGAACAATTCTAATATGAATTTCTGGAGCTTCAAACCTATTTTGTTTCAAGATGAACAATTTCACTACTTATCATTATATATCACTAGTTATTGCCGCGCGCACGCGCGTATATATATATGTCACGCATGCCTTCCCCGTTTGGGGATATGGAGGGCGCACACGTGACAAGGGTAAAAAAAAAAAAAAAGAAAGGGGATATGAAAACAAAAAAGAAAAAATAAAGGAGAGAGGGATTCTTTTAAAAGGGTTTTCTTTTATAAAATATTTATTTCATGCCGACAAGTTCCGCGAAGAGACATGACTCGTGAGGAGGTCCCATTGGATACAGTTTCTTCTCAATATAAAGAGGTTGAAACAAGTAACACGAATCGATTCTTATGAGACAAACGATGGTCAATTCAACGAATGCGAGAGATAACGAAGCGAACACAATTCAAACAATTTAAAATAAATTTATTTACAGATTAGGGAAAGAAAACTCTAACGAAAAGAAAACATTCAAAATGTCGGAGTTTGGGATATTATGAACTGAGCGGAAGTCCTGAAATGAAATAAGAGGTTAATAGTGTAACTGGAAATTATGCGATAACACAGAAGACTTGGTTTTCATTCTTTTATTGAGAGATGAGAATATTTCAATCAGCAACTCACAGTTCTTTTGTTCTTTTTTTTTTCTTTTTTTTTCGATATATCTTATCCATAACATATTCAGTCTGAGTCTTCAGTCTTTTAGAAAGAGACTAGAAAGTTCAAACAATAAATTCACAATTTTCGTTGGTCTTTTTTTTCCTTTTTATCACAAAGTATCTTTCGTTATTTGTTTTTAGTTTCTAACATGTTTTTTCCGCCTCCGTTTCTATGCGTGGAGGCGTGTCCTGCTTGTGCCGAAGCGGCGAAGAGATGATAAATCGTTTCTACTAGAAGTGAGGGAAGGAAGAGGTTTTTGCTCCCTCTTGCCCTGTCCTTTTTTTCTGTCTCAATCTAAAAAAAGATTTTTTTTTTAAATCTTTATTCCTTTTCTATGACTGATGAAATACTTCTAATAGCTGAACCCTTGGCTTTCGAGATCATGTCGCAGTGTAGTATCTGTTCTGATGCTACACTTCACTTCTTCTGGCCAGGGTCAGTGAAGGAGAAATCCTTCATGACTGAGGTAATTTCCACTTTTGTTCACATCCAGGGTGCCCTTCTTTGGGGAGCTGGATTTTCCCCTATCAAAACCGATCCTGTGTTCAACTCTGCCTTCACAGGGAGGAAAGTAAATAGGAAATAGATATGGTTGCACGCTGTCGTCTCTACAGACTCACTTTAGTGGCAGGATTTAAAAAAAGAATGAATTTATGGACTCTTGCTCAGTTTAAACAAATATTAATATTTATTCTATTGCTAACAAATAAGGAGAAAATGTATAATGTCGAGGTGATCGTCTGTAACAATATATATATATATATATATATATATATATATATATATATATATATATATATATATATGACATAGTAAACATTTTAATTTTTATTAAACCTTTTTAATTTAACTTAAAAAAAACGGCAGGAACTTAGCTGTGAATCCAATAGTAAGATGCATGTATATATATATGTGTGTGTGTGTGTGTGTGTGTGTGTGTGTGTGTGTGTGTGTGTGTGTGTGTGTGTGTGTGTGTGTGTGTGTGTGTGACATAGCAAACAATCGATAAGATGCAGTAACGAACTTACTTGATGAAATCCATTGAAATTTTTCTGTAATTGAAATGTGGCTTTGCCAAATTCTTGGTGGTCAAGTTGTCCGCTGTGATAAATTTGGTGTCCTTCATTCCGATTGGCTGCAATAAAAATTCCCTTACTGTATCCTCCCAGGAAACATTCCGCAATACTTCAATGATGTGAGCAATCAAGCCATACAGTTGATTGTTGTAAATGTATCCAGTCCGAAAATCCTTACTCGGAATAAAGTGTTTTAAAAACCTGTTTATAAATGAAAAATACACCATTTAAAGCAACGTCAAATACAATATCCAACTGAATAAGTGTTATGGCTTGCAATAAGCCACAAAGAAAACAGAACAACGGAATAGAGTTTAAACAATGTATTACTGGAACAACAATGTACAAAGGTTACACCTGAAAAGAGTAGTAAACGTCACCGAGAAGGCGAGGGTCGCTCTGGTTTTTAATCCACACCTGGGATCAAAAGGTCTATGGTTTATATAATGGATAGAAGACAAGTATTTATCAAAACTACACTTTTTTTTGTCCATTAAAATTGGGCAAAAGTTATAGGCCGTTGACTTAGAATAAGTGATTCATGCCAAGCTAGCAGTTCAGCCTGGCTGTGCTCGGGCCCTATGTACTGTTCATAACTTTATGTGCATATGTATATATATATATTAAAAAGCGCTCTCTTTCTACAGTTGAGAACAGTTAAAAGGAATTTAATTTCAGAGGTTGTTTTGCGAGACACAAGCAAATGATTTCTGTAAAGAACAGAAAGTGCCGTCTGAACTTCGTCAGATTCAATGAAGATCATGACTCTTCATATTGGTCGAACGTGATTTTTAGCAATGAAAGCAAGTTCAATAGGCAAGGCAGTGGTGGTAGGAAGTATTAACATCGAAAGAAGGACAAATAATTTCATTCTAGGTGCACAATTTCAATGCTGCAAGGCGAACGAGGTTCAATTTTGGTGTGTGGCTTTATTAGTGCCCATGACCCAGGGCATATAGTTCGCTTGCAAGATCGAATTAATTCGACCAAGAGCATTAATATGTTTACTGAGCATTTTCTACCCTACTTTGGCTGCAATTTGGATGATAATCCCATCTTCATGCAGGATAATGCTCTCATTCACACAGCTAGCATTGTTAAGAGGTTCCTTGAAGAACATGATATTCCATGTTTGGATTAGTCTGCACAATGTCCAGATTTCAATCCTATCAAAAATATATGGTATTACATTAAGCAACAGCTACGCAATGATAAAATTTCAAATCTGGAATAAATTTGGACAAAAATTATAGAGAAGTGGAATATTCTTTCACTGGAGTATTGCCACAAACTAATTCAAGGAATTCCCAAAAGATTGCAGACTATCAAATTGCAGAAAGTCTATACTACTAAATATTAACTAGTTCATTATGTTGCTGTTGCATTTGTGTTCTAACATTACATTTAAATAACAATTTTTCATTATGTGGAGTTTCTTTTTGCCTTCTCGATTTGAAGTTAATTATTAAATTGACGTGAACACTAAAATACTTCAATTAAGTCAAATATGAACAGGTAAAATTATAGGGGAATAAAAGGCGAATCAAATGAGGTATAGGTTGTTTAAACAGTTATATTCAATTTAGCTTAAATTTACGGTTTATGAAAAAGCAGACACCCCTTTCCCCTTCCCCACAATAGAACACTAAGCACCTGAAGTGAATTTGGTAAATGAATAGATCGCTGTTCTAAACACACACACACACACACACACACACACACACACATACATACAAAAAAATCATTTTAACAGATTTTTCTTGAGTGATACAAAAAACTAATCATGACTATGAGCACTATAACATTCGATTCAAATATAAAGGAACCTCCATTTGCTCAGAACATTGACTACCTGGAAACCATTCATAAGTGTGCAATCAAGCAAATACTCTCCATCAGACGCTGCCATAATCTGGATGCTTTGTTTTCCTGGTTTGGATTCATTAAAGCTTTAATGCATAACAACTGACTTGGTAAATTATTAACCATCTCGCCAACGGCAACAACAACTCTGAGCATATTTTTTAGACAAGGTATGAAGCTGTGACCCACTCACGTATGGTAGTCGGATTTAACAGTAATAATATTATAATAGAGTTGAGTTACAGTTTTTATTATGTGAACGATCCCGGGTAATTCCCTATTGCCTTGCTGACTCCATTTGTTTGGTTAATGACTCAAACCAAAACACGGAAAAATAACTTCAGTTGAGCAGATTTGAAATTGATAATAATATTTTGATACTAATATTGTTTCACTAATTAAACTATGTAATTCGAGAGAATGGTAGTGAGTTTTGGGTTCACTGAAAGCTGAGGTGACCTTTGAGGTTACGGACCAGAATTGGCTTGGCGTGAGAACTTGTTGTTAGGAAATTGCATGATTATGTAATGTGGCAGTGACCAATCGATGAATTATTATGTACTGATTACTGATCGGTGTGAGAAAAACATCCTGGTTTGCCAGACCCACACTGGTACCCGATGCAAAAAGACTGAGACAAGCAAATTTTGGCAGGGTCTGAACTATCTCCCAGCTGCTAACACCTCCTCCCCTCATGCCGCCCACTAATCCCCACTTTCACTAACTATCAGGTGACGGGAACACTAAGAGAGAGAGAGAGAGAGAGAGAGAGAGAGAGAGAGAGAGAGAGAGACAGAAGCAAATCGTTTGTAGCAGATAGATCTTTTTTTTAACTAATTGTTACATTCAATTGTAAATATTTGCGTTGTTGAAGTTAATATCACTGCATAATACCAAAACATTGTCGTTAGAAGTTTTATTTGATAATATAAAAATGTAAAAACAAGACCTGACGACTGGAGTTTTTATTTATTGTCTACAGGATTTATAACTTCACTATCAAGCTGAACCGTCCGCTGGGGTTATTTTCTTTCAGGAGACAGCGAGCAGAAAGGGTACTTATCCTAGCTCCGAGAACAGGCTGTGACCCACAGATCTAAACAGCTATTTTCTTGGAGACTTTCAAGTGTTTTCTTTTTTTTTTTTACTTGCGAACCACATGGGGAAAAGGAATAACCAGAATTGTATAGACAATCAAGCCAAGCTGCTGAACTTTCTTGGGTGTTCCAAAATTGAAACCATCATTTAGAACTACACTTACATATTGGTGAACCCTCCTTGGAGACTTTGTCGGGTTACATTTGGGTTCTGTTTTGACCAGGATTCGACCCCGGCAACACTTCATCAGTGACAATGCCACATAATGTAAGAAGCTAACAAGAACAAAAGATGATTATCGAAAAGATAGGAAATGTTTATTGACCTTAATCTTAAAAAGACCAAGGTGGTGGGAGGAAAACAGTCAGTAGAAAGAGAAAGCCTGCAGTTCTTGAAAAGGAGCTACTGGAATATGAAAACTGTGTTCAATTAAGTATCAAAACTGAAGCTTGAAGCAGACCATTAAACCTGAGTGGATGGTATTATGATTCACGAACATATATTATCCTAGTAGTCTCCTCCACCTTCCAAAGAAAAGTGTGAGGTAATGCCTGAGGAGATAGTTCCAAAACAGACGCTACACTACTCCCCATCAATAAAGAAAGGAAATGGTAATTACTAGGAGGACGGTATCATTATCACAGAGCAGATGCTGTACTACATCTCCCACTAAAAGAAGGTAACGCCTGGGAAGATAATATTATAATAACAAAACAGACATTAATCTAACACCTTTTCACACACACATAGAAACGAGAAGGTAATTCCTGAGAGTATGGTATCATTACGAAGGAAAATCGGGCTAAGATCACAGTGTAATATCTGTTTTGATACTAAGGCAATTTTTATTTCTGTCTACTTCCAGAGTGCCCCTTTTTAGGGGGCTGGTTTTACTCCACATTATAAATGACCTTGTGTCACATTTTGCTCTCGTGGAGAAGCAAATAAATAGTAATATATTATCATACAGTCTTCTATCCAAAGGAGAACATGGGATTATGATTCCATTACAACTGAACAGATACTTCATTGCCCCCACCCCCTGCATTCAGCATTGAAAGATTGTAAATTAGTGTGAAATAGTATAATGAACTGAAATGGTCATTTAAAAAATAGAGCATTAATAGAAGTGATGGTTTAATTTCAGATTTAGGTAGACAGATACTAAATCTTCATTAATAATACATGAAAATGAAGGATCGTAAAGAAAATAATCAAAGAGATCGGACGCACCTGCTTAGCGTTTCTCTCGTATAGTTGGTATTAAAACGAATGAACCTGTGGTCTCGAATACCGACTCGATGGGCGAGTAAGTCTTCCAGCGTCACATACTTAGTGATTTGCTCGGTGTAAAAGGTTATATTTATGATGTCTTTCACTGGGGTGTCCAGCTGGACGCTGTGAACAAATACAAAAGCATTAATAAAAAAAAAAAAAGAAGGAGAAAAATGAAATAAAAAACATTTTTACAGTAACAAATACGAAGATTCTAGAAAATATGTGATCCGTTGAGTCACTCACTAAGCTAAACTGTTTGAATCAGGAAAAAGTGAGTTCGTAAAACCCGTTAAACATGAAAAATAAAAAGTCCAATATTAGTCTCTTTCTGTTACGGAAGCATGCACACAAAACTTACTGAACAACTTAAAACAAATTTCCTAATGAATCTCAATAAGGACCGTCCACCTAACTTACTAAAAAATGCTAATTTTATTTTGGTGTCATAACCCCCCCCCCCCGCCCTTTTTGATGTTTGCTCCCAAGTTCCTGATGTTCTGTTTAGTCAATATGGCTACCATCGTGATTGCTATCAACGATTCACCAATGAATCTTAATTGATTGTGCACAAAGGAAATCTCTGCAGAGCCATGCATTTCTCGACAACCTCACTGTCCTTCTGATGAGAGCGAAAATATCATCTTTAAGCCAGACCGCATTTGTTTGCAACAAAACAGGTCGAAAAAAGGTGAAGAAACAAAATGTATGGACATATGAAGCTATTAGTAAGTTTGAGTGCGGTGGTGGTGGTGGTGGTGGTGGTGGTGGTGAAAACGTTTTGGCTGCTGCTGAAGCAAAGAAAGACTTTGATCTTCTATGGAGAATAAAAGGTTACGACCTCTATCACAGGACTTGTTAATCTTACATCCAAAACCCAGGGTCCTAGCGCAGCAGTGACGACTTAGCTATGGATCGTTAAGTCCAGATGGAGATGGCACATGCTGATCTATTTTCACGGGTCTGCTGTGTTGTCAGTACGCAGGTACTACAAGAGAATGCTGTCGTAAAACATGAATACCTTATGGAAATTTATGTTGATAGCCTATGCCATACAGATTTTTCAAATCACTTTTATAGAGGAGAAAACTTTAAATCCAAGCTAATCAAACACTATGGATACTGCTTAGCCTTCACACCTTTCAATAATGTACAAGGACATTTTGGCTCTTATCTTGTGTACAGCAAGAACATCGAGACAGGGGATGCTGTAAAATTGACAATACGAAGGAAATAGTTGCACAAATGCGAGCTTCTATATTCCAAACTTTTGAAAATGCTGAAGAGCTCCCTTGGCGTCCAACTGCAAGATTTCTTGAGGGTCTTGAGATTGTAATCCCCCATGATGTCCAGAAGTTTCTCTGTGTGCTTCTGACTGGATAGGACAGTGAAAGTAGTTCTGCTAGGATGTTCAGACTTGTCCAATCTTTTGGACAAGACCTTTGTCGGGCAGCAATGAATCGACAATGGAAGTTGCCGAAGCACATCTTATTGTGCATGTTACTTCGTCACATATTCAAGAGTGCAAAGCTAACCACATTGATCAACAGATTTAGTCAATATGAAAGCTATAGTTTTTCCCTTGAATTGGAAATAGCCCTTGCAAATGCAGTGCAAAACTCATCTGAACTAGTGCCTCCACAAATTGTGAGAAATCCAAACCAACCCTCGACATTTCATTCTAACTTTGACAAAGAATCAGAACATTGTAAGTGGTTCAATGCATACATGTTATGGCATCATGTTGCAGGAGATTGGTCCACTCACAGAAGGACAGAATGACAATGGAGTTGACATGGACAAGTCTGGACATCCTAGCAGAACTACTTGCACTGTCCTTTCCAGTCAGAAGCACACAGAGAAAATTCTGGACATCAGGGAGGATTACAATCTCTTATTAGCAATATAAGATTAAATGACACCCTAATATGCAAATACAGTGTGACCCCCCCCCCTCAAAAAAAAAAAGCTAAATGGAGGCCATCTAGAACATATGCTGTAGAACGGAGAAAAAAAGGTCAAAGACCCTAGTGTTTTGATGTGATGTTTTGAATATAATAAACTAGTTATGACCAAAGTTTCATTTCATTTCAAAACACTGAGAAACGGGGCCTAATTAGAGTTGGGGTCCGTTATTTTTTTCGTCACCTGTACAAGTGCATGAAATAAGCTTTTATTTGATATATAATAGGTCATTCCAGGGTCAGTTAAAATGAGTATAGATAGTAAGGCAAAGGGACAACATTTCATTGATCTTTTTCAAGCGTCGAAGGCAATTTTGACGGTAGGGTAGATTACATGCTAAAAACTAACAATTTTTGAATGTTAACATATTTTTTCTTAATCTAGACGTCCCAAGCTTTCCAACGATACCACTTATGATGGGTTGGGTCGGGGGGGGGGATGGGCACGGTCGACCCCGCTGGCCCATGGACTATTATAAAGAGACGAAAAACTTAACACATGAACTCAAAGTTTTTGTTTTGTTTTGTTTCCATATCTTGTCATGTCGTTCGGTGTATGTTTCTTTGCCGTTATTCGTTTCAGTTTTCGAGATAACTCTTTCGCGATGTTAATTGGCATATTTTTTCGCTCTAGGAAAACAGGTAGCTAAGCTTTATATGGGCCGATATATACGATAAAATCCATTGAAAGCGGGTCGGTGGTTCTATGAGAAAATAAAGCTGTGTTATTTTTCTTCGTTCCTACGCCTGAAGACAAGTCGTGGCTGTTTGAGATCTGCTGAGAAATGAGACTGACTGAATCCTACTAGAAATGGGGAAAGGAAGGGAGTTTCGCCTCCGGCTTTTTTTCTCTGTTTCGCATTTCAATCTAAAAATAGATTTGATGAAATTTTTCTTCCCTTTTTCGTAGCTGATGAAATTCTTCCGATAGCTGAATCCTTGACTTTCGAGACAGGATCACAGTGTAGTACCTGTTCAGATGCTACACTTTGCTTTTTCTATCCTCGGTCAGTGGAGGAGCAATTTCCACTTTTGTTCACATCCACTGTGCCCTTCTCTGGGGAGCTGGATATCCCCGCGTTAAAACCGATCTTGTGTCCAACTCTGCCCTCGTGGGGACACAAATACATAGGAAATAGATATGGTTGCATGCTCTCGTCTCTTCAGACCGACCTTAGTAGCAGGATTAGAAAAGAATGAGTGGACCGTTGCTCAGTTCAAACAAATACTAATATTTATTCGATTGCTGACACAATTACGGAAAAAATATGTCATATCGAGGTGGCCATCTGTGACACTTTTCATGCCTTTGTTACGCTTGGGAAAGCGAATATCACTTGTAATACTAAAGAATGAACATTATTAAACTTTATAAACTCGGCTTGTGCTTTATTTTTTGTTTGTTTGTTTTTTGTTTTGTTTTATTTTGTTTTTTTGTTGTTTTTTTTCTGTTTTTTTTTTTTTTTTGCAGCAGCAGCACCAACAACAATAACTTTGGACCAGCACAACAAGTGGAGATCATGACTAGTGCAGTGAACACATAAGGGTATATTCATATCATTATATTTTTTTATATTATAACGATTATATATCCGTCTTCATTATAATTAAACTTTGGTTTTAATAGAAGGTCCATTTAACCACGACCACAGAGATATAAAAGGCCTCTTAACTGAAACATTCCTGCAGGCAATGTAGGTAAGATTTGTCAAACTATCACTGTCGATACTATATGAGGGCATGTTTAAAAAGATTTAAAACATGTAAAAAAAAGAAAATAAGAGGAACCCAATTCGATTAATAATGAAACTGAACTTTATTCAATATAAAATATAAATATTATTTTTGTAAGATCACGTAATGTTAAAGCAATATACAATCTAATACTGAGAAAACTGAATTATGAATTTAGGGAACAAACAATTAAAGAAACATTGAACACAAATAGTTTTTGGCCTTTGGAACAAGATCACAGTGTAGTATCTGTTTTGATGCTACACTTCACCTTTTCTGCCCTTGGTTGGTGGAGAAGAAATATTTCATGACTGAGAATATTTTTGTTCTTATCCAGAGTGCTCCTTATAGGGAAGCTGGATCCCCCCCCCCCAAGATTATATGTTGAAATATTTAAATAACTATTACTTTAAATACAGAAATTATATTTAAAGTTTTGGTTTTCTGTTCTTTTATGTCCATTTTGTCCCATGTTTTTCATCAAAATGTGAAGCATATTTTCATCAGTTACATGGTTAGGAATCCTATACTTCACTATAGTCTTCATTTTCATATCAGTGGAGAATACATGAATACGGAAATGAAGTTCACATCACTACTAAAAGACAATCATACCATAATGTGAACATTGGTTAAAAGCTAAGAAAATATATAAACATCTACGATATTAAATCAGGGTGGTGGTAAATTTGGGAAGGGACATTATCATTTATTATTATTTCACTCATTAAGAGTTGTCTCACAGGCCATCATCAGTGATCGCTCACTGGCAGTAACGTGGTGCTCCCTGGAGACCGAGTGACAACAAGTCTCCCCATATTTCCAGTGTTTTCCGCCTCTTGACCACTTGTGCAGATGATTGCATGTTATTGCAACAGTCGTTATCATTAATTTCTTGTTGGCATCGGTCATTGGTGTTTCCTGGGGTTTGGGTGACAGAATGCCTCCCCAAGGTACCAGATTTGAACTGCACACTTCTAGTGGAGATTTGGTTAGTACTCTCCCACCTCGGTCTTTCCATCCTCCCTGACCCTTCACAACTAGTTGGTGTGGCGCCAGTCGATGTCATCTACACCATTTTTTAATTATTATTATGATAATAATAAGGGTGCTTGTGCAGTGTACGCACGTGTATTTTAAATATTATTTTCAAGTTAAATTAAATTTTGGGTTTGTATTACTATGCACATTGATTCGAAAAAGTTGTCAAAAAGCAAATATATAACAAATAAATGTTATCAAAGGCAACAAAGGCAAGATAAGTTACTTTTCTACTTAACTGGATATGTTTTTAGTGTTTTTACTTAATGTAACATGTTTATTATTTTGTATAGTTTTTAGAATCTATGTATAGTAAAACAAACCCTAAAAAAGATACCATAAAAATTTAAGGGTTTGTGTTATGAAATAATGTTAGAAACATACTCAATATATGTCAGCCTGTGTCACGGTAACATATATTGAGTGAGTTTCTAACAGTATTTTGTATAGTTTTTTAGTTTGAACTTATTTTCCCAAACTTAACGTATTCAACAGCGAGCTCGCTGACATTTGTCTTTTTCAATATATCGATAAATACTGATTTTCGAACCGAATAAACATTTTACATTAAATAAAAACACTAAAAACTTATCCAGTTAGGTAGAAAAGTAATTTATCTTGCCTTTGATAACATTTATTTGTTATATATTTGTTTTTTGACAACTTTTTCGAATCTATGTGTATAGTAAAACAACCCCCTTTTTTTTTCATTAAATTATTAGGTGAAAGTGTAGAATAGTTAGAAAGACCCCCCCCCCCGTTAAAAATCGCTTTCTAAATAATATTTCAGCACGGTGCAAACAACATCTATTTATAAGATAAAACAAGAAAATATGTTAACTAAAATTTAATGTACTCTTTATTTTTAGTTCATATCAAAACTTTAATTAAAACTGATTAGTTAATGAATTTTGAATTAATTTGTGTTGTTCGTATATCTCGGGAAAGAATAAACAATTTCCTATTTCATTTCTCGTCTCAGTAATGTAAATAATTTACAGTTAAAATGTTATAAAAAACGAAAACTTGAAGTTTTAAATATATTTCAAAGAAATAAATTACACCTGGTGTGAAAATATAGAATTCAGCGATCGTAAAAAAAGAAACTGCCGTGAAAAATGCTAACTTTAAAACATTTGGAAATGCTCAGTGAAAAGTTTTATTTATTATTAAAAGAACGGACTGAAAAATATTATATAAAAATTGTTTGTTTTGCAGTAAAATAAATAAATAAATAAATAAAATGAAAATATTCGACTTTCTCCGATAGAAATAAAAGTTCAAAAACGAGTTCACTTACTGTATTTTGTTAGATTAAAATTATCCTAATGTGCAATTATAATAATTATCCAAATGGAGAATTGTTTTTTCTCTTTAGAAGAACATACATGGACGTTGGGTACCACAGTCATATTTTTTATGTCTATTAGCGTGACCACGTAGTTGAACACAGGAAACTTTATGTACTCTTTACCTACAAGTCAATTTGGCATTGACGTCACGCTGTCATGTTCACTGGCCTTTTTCTCTCGCTCGGTAGCCGTGATTTAACTCCATATTTGAAATAAGTAGACAGCAACAAACAACATTGAAGGTTAACAGAAAATAGCTTTTTATTTTGGCAGAGTTGAAAATGAATTAAAAACAATTAAGAATCACTTCTTTACAAAACGCAGCACTATGCAACCTTATAGATATCATATCACGGCGAGTTGAAAGATCAAACAACAGAACTTTCGATTCGTATGCTTTCTAAGCATACTGGAAAAGCCGCTGACAGCAGTCTAACAAATTGTATTTTTACGCAAAGACATCTGATTCGTCTATGCATCAATTACTCAGTAGTACCTGTCTATTTACATTGAGACAAAATAGTGCATCAAAATAAAAGGAGAGGCAGAAATACCTCCCATATTTTAAACTTTCAACGATATGCTACTAATGAACCTATGCAAGTGTCAATTATATTTTAATTTAGATAATAACTTGCTATTTATTTCAGGTATCTCATCAATCAGTGTGGTTTGGATTGGTTCACATAGTGCTTTTACTGTAGAAATGTTTTTTAAGAATGCTGAATCTGTAACTGCAACGCAGAGAGCTTTTCGTGTTCATTAGAAATTAGGACAACATGCTGTTCCAGATAGATGTGGCAGCAGTACTCCATCCTTGGATGTACATGGCTGTTATATAGATAGAGAATTGCATCAGCAGTGAGATATCTACTGGATCGATAGAAGGATCCCACCATTTTTCCAGCAGCCTTGGCAACGGATTTAATGTATGTGTTCCATTTCAGATCAGGAGTAAAAGTCAAGCCCAGAAACTTGTCAAAACATCAGGCCTCCCCAAGACGAGAGCCATTCATTTCAATTGATGCCAGATGGGGATCAGAGCGTTGACTATATAAAGATAAAATCTTGGTTTTTGATGCATTAAAACTAACAAGCCACCTCTTTCTCCATTGTACCACATGTTCAAGATCAGAGGAGAGAGAATCGGAGAGAACTTGGTCATTTACGATCTTAGATGTGCTACCATAGATAGTAGTGTTATCAGCATAAATGTCTATAAATGATGTAAGGATGTGATTTAGAAGATCATTAATGTAGATCAGGAAGAGAGTTGGACCCAGGATAGACCCCTGAGGCACTCCAGCATTAATACTGATTCTGATTTTTGCTAATCAACTACTACTCTTATGAACCTATCAGAGAGAAATGATTTAATAATTGAGAAGACATTTCCAGCTATACTGTAGCTGGACATCTTGTGTAGTAAACATTTATGCCATACTCTATCAAAGGCCTTTGAATTATCAAGAGTAATTGTCCTAGAAAGGTAGCCTCCGCCAAGAGATTCGCTAATCCTATGAGATATAACTGTAAGCACATCTGCTGTAGATCTAGCAGAACAGAAACCATATTGCGTGTCACTAAGAAGGTTATTTTTGCTGAGATGGTTGATTACTTCTCTATTTAACGCAGATTTCAGCAACTTACTCATGACACACAGGAGACTTATTGGCCTGTACTGAGAGGGGGATGAGCGATCACCTGAATTCTTAAATACAGGGCATACTAATGAGATTTTCCAGGGTGATGGGAAGCTATTCTCCTTAAGACAATGTTCAAACAGTTTTGTAGGTATGGCGCTAGTTCTGGTTGAAGTTTTTTGAGTACTATAATTGGAATACCGTCAGAGCCAGTTGCTTTACTGGAATCAAGGTTTTTTGTATTAGCTTGGCAACATCATGTACAGATATTTGTATATCACATAGCATGTTTTCTGATACAGGAGGAAATATTGGAGGTTGGTGGCCTTCGTCGCACAGGGTAGAATTAGCTGCAAAGTTCTTAGCAAAGAGTTTGGCTTTGTCTGATGCTGACGAGATTCCCTCAGGTCTGTTGATGATAGTTGGGATAGAGCACACGCTTCTGCTCAGGATTCTGTTTGCTATTTGCCAAAAGTGGTGAGAACCAAGCCACTGTTAAGCTACTTGACGGAATGAGTATACAGCTCTCTTGCGTTCTTTATTATTTTTTTTAAATAGTTGCTGGCAGTCCTGAAAGCAGCTTTAGTCTCAGTACACATATATATATATATATATATATATATATATATATATATATATATATATATATATATATATATATATATGGTTAACTTTATTGTCAAAATTGTGACTGTAGAACTCGGGCACCCTGTCTGCTAAAAAATAAATACCTAACCAAAAGCATCATTTATCAGGCCACAATAGTTGCAAAAGAAAACCTGAATAACAGCAAAATATTATGTACGAATAGATTTTAAAAGCAGATATTACAACAACAGAGTACATTCAAAAAAAAAATGCTGAATAAAAAGAGCAAGAGTTAAATAGCAAACATATGCATACACAAAATAAACATAACCTTAAGGTAACAACACAAAAAATACATAAATAATAATATTAAAAACAATAACAAAAAATTATAATTATAATGATAATAATAATAACTAATAAATAAACAAATATAAAATAAAATGTAAGCGAAAAACATTCAAATTAAAACTAGATTAATTCCAAACACAAAGAAAAGGGAAACCCACCCCTGTCAAAACCGAACAAAGAAAAAGGTGAATTTGAGTTCAAATGAACCTCTGCCTGATAAGCACATGCCCATTGGCTACAATAAATAGGTGTGAGATTAACAAAGAATCTAATTGGCTGACTAGCAAAGAATACATAAAATCACGAAGTAACATTGATTTTATGCAGTAGCTTGACGAATCCTCACTAGGATGAATTGCAGAAAATTCTGTGCAGTTTAATTGCTATATATATATTTTCAAAACTTACTACCCAACTGTACTTATGTATTGAGCGCTGTCGAAGTAAATATTGAAAATAGATACATAAAATGTTATATAAATACATAAAATAATAATAATCTATCTACTATTATATAAAAGTCACTTTGTGTGTTTGAGTTGCTTCCTCATAGATTCCGAAACGGGTGAGCCTATCTTTTGCAAATTTCACACAAAGGTAGTTTATATGTCTGGCAGTGTTCTCAAATATGTTTTGTACAGAAATTCATCTGATAAGTATCGAAAATGGAAAAAAATCCGATCTTAAAAATAGTCTTTCTTTCTTAAAGATAAAAAAGAAGAATTTTTATAGGGAAATATTTTACGTTACACCTACCAAGGGAATAATAAAATTTTAGCAAATCATTTATTCGTAAAAAAAAAAAAAAAAAAAAAAAAAAAAAAAAACAGATTTATTATAACCTAGAGATAGATTAGCTGTAGAACATTCGACTACATATCGAATGATCCCTTGTTGAAACCCGGGTTTACCTCACCATTTTATCTTAATTTTTTTTTCTAATTAATGAGTTCAAGTTCCGATAAAAGAAGGGGTACCATTTAAAATCGCTGCAAATCATTTCTTCATTTGCATATTTTAAAACTAAACATTAATCAGAAGTGACTTTTTCATCATCATGCTCAAATATCAGCTGACGTGATATTGTAAACAAACATAGACAGAATTTGACACCCTAACAATTACACCAAATTGGCTTGTGCTTAATATTATGTATACACTCATTTATTTACAAAATCTATGCCTAGAAAATCAATCACTCTACAAACTATTCATATACAACACGTACACTTGCAGTATTAGTAGATATTTGAAGATATGAAGAACTTAAAGCTTACAAACTTTTATCAAAATATCTGGGCTCAGTATTAAAATAATCCGATTAAGAAGAAATTTAAATTCCGGGAATTTGGATTAACTGGTGACTAATAATTATGGATCATATTCAGTGCAAAACTAATGTATTTGAATTTTTTTTTAATGGAAGATTATGCTTATATTGTGCCCCCCCCCCCAAAAAAAAAACCTTTTTAAATCCCCCCCGCCCAAATAAAATCACCCTGAAATTTTTTAGAGTATTTATCAATTGATATCTAATAACTTTATTAATTTAGATAGTTTCCCTTTTCCTTCCATATATGGTCAATCATATCCAGCTTATGGTTTTCTAATGTTTTTTTAATCTTACGTTTCATAGGTGATACGTTTTGGCTTTGTATATTATTCTATCTATCTATCTATCTATCTATCTATCTACTATAAAAAGAACTCTGTGTGTGTGTGTGTGTGTGTGTGTGTGTGTGTGTGTGTGTGTGTGTGTGTGTGTGTGTGTGTGTGTGTGTGTGTGTGAATTAGCTCCATATGAACTCGAAAATGGCTGGGCCGATTTTTATGAAATTTCACACAAAGTACTTTATGTGCCTGGCAGTGTTCTTAGATGAGTTTTGTATTAGAATGTATTCAGTAAGTATAGATAATCGATAATTGAAAAAAAAAATCTGATGAAAGAAGGAACAGGCGATTTTGATTAAAGTTAACACCTTACACAGCCTAACATTACAAGGGAAATTGAGAAGTTTTATTACTACAGAAGCCGGAAGGCCCAACATATAAAATCAAGAGCACAATTGAAGCATAATACTTGGATTTTGTATTTTAAACTTTAATTCAAGCAATTATGTATAAAAAAATAATTTTATAAAATTAACAGTAGGTATTGTGGACTAAGTCACTGTGTAGAGGAATATGAAGCTTCTTCCTGGTGCACCACAATGGGTCCCCAACTAGAGCAGGCAATCAATCAATTTGATTGAAAAATGGTTGATTGTATCGATTTCAATAACAATAAAAATATGGGAGCATGAACCATTCGTTGATCATCATTTAATCCTGGGCAACGTCTGGTCTGCCTGCTAGTATATATATATATTGTAATATATAGTAAACTAGTCTGGGTGCCCAGCGTTGTCCGGGTGTTTAGAGGTGTGTGTTGAGCAAAAAAAAAAAAAAAAAAGAAAGAAAAGTGGTAGGAGGCAGGCAGGCTCGAACCCGTACCGCGAAGGAGGAAAAGAACGTGACGTCTTTGCTGTTCCGTCCATCGCCAAACCTGAAGTAGGTAGTCAATCGAAAAGAGGGGATGACTTTCGAAAATATCGGGAAAAACAAAGAAAAATGACCAGTTGAGGGTGAAGGAATGAATGTTTTTAGCAGATTTATTTTTATATTTGTTGTCCGAAGGGTCGAGCTTCAAAACGATACCAATCTTGTGAAAACCCGTTGTCTCTATCAAAAGTTTTAAGCAGACATACATACATACATACGTGATAATTGCAACGTCTTGTCAGATGAGTGCCACTCCCTTAGGCACTTAAAGTCCATGAACCCAAAAATGACTTCCATCGCCACAGGACCATTTTTATAGACAAATGCCTGAGGGTGTATCCATACACAGATGATGTTACAGAGTCTTAGCTTTGTACGACTGCTAAGTTTTTCTCTCGATTCAAAATGTTGAGATCCAGCAACAAGCAAGAGCAAGATAGCCAGCAACAAGTTAACCTGCAGACCAGCTTAATGCGGGTACTGGTCTCCCGCTTTATGGTATTTTAAATCAGAGATTTGCTTCTCCTAGAAAGGTTGCCTTCACCACAGCTGACCGGAGCCCTCTCTACCCTAACACACACATACATACACACAAACACACACGGTGCTAGTTGGCCGTTGACCCCGAAAAAGGGTTCATTCACCCTTTGAAAGGTCTTGTTCTTAATCCTTCAGGGAGACTAGCTACCCTCCTCACCAAACAAGTCTGGTGGGAGAACTAGTTTAGTCGCTGGTGACCCGACCATGAGGCAGGTAGTACTGGGTTACATGGTACCAGTAGCATATGACATGACCTGACTACATACATACATACATACATACATACAGGTGAGATTTATAGAATAGATAAGTAATGTCTAATGATAAGAATAGGTTTAAGGCTCCTAAACTTCACACCTATGGTTTAATGGATATAAGTATATAGTCAGTTCAAAGTGACAGTCTGCTGGAGGTCGAAGGTTCAATCCTCAACACGGATAAGACTAAGAATACAATTACAAACTACTTAAGACTTTTACTCAGTCATGATTAATGAAACGAGAACAAGCTGGGTTAAATAAAGTGTTTTAAAATTCTGTGCAGATTCCCGAGTTTAACAAGATTTCACAAAAGTCGAGGGTATCTAAATTTTCACAAAGGGTTTCTACCATCTTTTTTTTTTTTTTTTTAATCCCTTTTTGTATAAAACTAAATTGAGCAGGATAAATAACATAGCCCATATTTGGACAAATTACGCTTAGTAGCTGTGTTCCAAAGTTCATAATGATCGGTTAATCCATTTAGGATTGAATCCCGTGCATGAAAGAGCATACACAGAGAGAAAGAATTAAAAATGAAGCCATGTGTTCATATAAAAAAAAAAAAGAAAAAAGATTTTCCGAAAGATATGCTCCTTATTTGTTTTGCCATTCACGCAACATTGGACACAGAGAAAATGGAGGGAAGGGGATTTGCTATAAAATGAGAAAAATAAAAGCGCTGTGAATTCGTGATATTGATTGATTACTTGATTAATAAAACACAAACACAAACATGGGAAGGAATTTACTGTTCAATATCCACCCCCTCATGTGTGTTTTGATTATATCAGCTGTTAACTAGTATGCATAAGTTAAAGCTAACTTAATGTTGTTAATGATGCCAATGTTAATAATAAGGCAGTAAGCGCTTATAGGATCCAAAAGTACTGGACAAAATTGATATCTTAATTTAATGAAATTCAAGCCACAGAACATAGAAATACTTAAAAAAAAAAAAAAAAGAGAGGGTACATAGAAGACGTTGTAGTGGGGATCAAGAGCTGATACAAGTTAATTTCCTATAACTAGCTTATTTAATGCATTTTTAAAAAAAAATAATTTTAAATAAAAAAAATGTAGAAGAGAACCCATATCGACACTAATGTCTCGGATTGTAATTTACTGAACAAATCGGAATTGGGCGAAGCAGTTTACGATTTGAAAATGGAAAGAATGGAAGAAAAAAAAAGTAGACAATATTACTAAAACATACAAATGCAAAACCAGATTAGATTAGACTACAGTTAGATTTAGATTAGGGTTAAAAAAAAAAAAAAAAAAAAAACAATTTCAAGGAAGCCACAAAGAAACACTTCCTGGCTGAGAAGCAGAGAAGGTAATGAAATAATTTCTTACCTCGACGCCACTCATATTAACACATTGACCCACGACTATAGATAAGGAAGGTTCTATGTGCTAAAAAGAGAATCGCTCCACCCTGATCAGAAGAGGATTATTATGGCTGCCCAAGATAAGTAAATAAATGGTACTTGTACAGTTTAATCAAGACATTAAAAAAATGAAAAAATCGAAAAAAATGTTATATTGTACATATCCGTTTTGGACTGAAATTTCCAAAGAAAAATTTCACTTAAGTTGATCGAGTAGTTTTCTTTTTTTTCTTTTTTTACGGCGGAAAAACACGTTTTTATGACAGCGCAATGAAGGTAGACATCTTTGAATTTTTTGAACACGCTATGGGGAAATAACTCGGTTTAAAGAGCCGACACTCTCTCCCCATCTTTAATACTAGCTTTTCTTCTTAAAAATGGAAATATGACTACCTTTTGCTCGGTATCATAACAGATTGTTTTTTCGCTGTAAAAGAAAAAAACTACTTGATGAAATTAAGTGAAATTTTTTTTTTCAGAACTTCATTCCATAACGGATACGTACAATATAACCTTTTTTCGATATTTTCATTTTTTTAATGTCTTGATTAAACTGTACAAGTACCAAATAAATAAACAAAACATCTATCCCTCATTTGAATTCATCTCATAATGTCCTTCATCGTTCATTTGACAATCCATCCATCTCATTAACCATTTTCTTGGAGTGGATTTTAGCTTTGATAAGTGTTTACTAATTCGTGAATTATTGTTTAAAAATAAGGCAAAACAGCATTACACACTTTTGAATTTAATATGGAGCACAAGAGAGAAACAGTTAAGGAAAAAGAAAAAAATGCCATCTTTTAGACTTACTCGTTTCTTTCAGCGATTGTTTTCACCAAAGCCATTGCTGTGAAAGCTTTCGTCAAAGACGCCATTGCAAATAACGTGTGCTTATCTGCCTTTTCGTTAGTTTCGCTATCTTTAAGGCCAAATCCTTCGGCCATACGAACTTTACCATTTTTTACGATGGTCACGCTTGCACCAGGTGTGTTCTTGCAGCTTAGAAGAGTTCTGATAAATTTCCGGATTTTCTTGTTAGAGACTTTACGCGTTGAAATCTGACGAATCTGTTCTGTCAAAAAGAACACCAAAAATAACCACAAGATTTGGTGACGCATTTTTTTTTTTTTTTTAATGGAACTATTTTAATTTGTGTTTTGTTTATCTATTTACTTATTTATCTATGTTTGAATGACAGTATGGAATAAAAAAAAAACATATTATATATAGGAAAAAAATTGAATAAAAACGAGAGATAAACCGGTTTCTTGCAGACCAACGAATGTTTTCAGTAAAAAAAAATGTGTATCTAAGTATCGGCATAAAATATGTGTAAAAGAAAAAAATTGTGTGTATTTGAGAGTGTGTTAATAATGTATATATGTATTTTTTTTATCGTACTTCTATGTATATGTATGCGTATGCGTCGTGCCTCTGTAACTGGCATATGAAAAAATACGATGAGCACGTCTGCCTTCACGCGTGCCGAAGAGGTATTGAAAGTACAATACTTTTTGCCAATGCTTTAAGTTCAATAAATAAAATGGCGTCAAAGGCAACAGCTGCCATTAAAATGAACACTTTGCGATTTGAGGAAGGCTGTTTCAAAGATTATATGTGACTAATCAACATATAAAGAAAAAGTTCAAAGAATATAACCCCATATATCGATTGAAAAATATATGATTAAAAAATCTATAATCAAACAGGGTAAGTTGAACAGCGGTCATGTCACAAGTGATAAAAACGACCTGCTGTGTGTCATCGGCGATATGATAGAAAACGCGTAACGACAATGTGATAGTGCAACATAAAAAAATATTAAATTCTTACTAAGGTTAATATAATAGACCGAGAGCTGTAACATTTGCAGTTTTTAATGGAAGTCAGTTGTTTTTTTTTTTGTTTGTTTGTTTTTTTTTGTTGTTTTTTTTTAATAAAAATTGCTCCAGACAATGTACAAAGCCATTTGATGTAAGGAGCTAAAACAATATTATTTAAAGTTCAAAAACTAGTCAGAGATAAGTGTTTGGTATATGGATTCCCATCTAGAAAACAGCAATTCTCTTACCTTTGCCAGAAACATCGCCGCTGAAATGTGAGCAGTAACGAACTCATAATAGTACGGTTAAAATATCTTTTCAGTTGCTCACACTTCAATCTCATCGAATCGAGAAAATTTCATCCTGAAAAGCACTTCGTACCTATCAAATTTATTTCAGAATGTGAGTCTTAAAGACGGGTTTAGATCTCAGAGGAATACTAAATGTGTATAGGATAGATAGATGTGTGGAGAAAAGCAGACTTTGATGGTATGGTCACGTTGACAGAATGGATGAGAGTTTTTGGGGTTAGTAGCTCTAGAACAAATAAGGTGACAAGGTAAGTTGACAGGGGGGGGGTAGGAAAAGATGGAAAAAGAATGAGAGAAAGAAGGATAAATAAAAACCTGGGTAGAGATAGGTTAGTTTGGGAGTCGACTTCTAAAAGTCAGTTAACGCATGTCAGCATTAAACCGAATGTTAAACTGATGAAGTCGATGTTCTTGTTAATAATGATGGTGGTGGTGGTGGTGGTGGTGGTGGTGGTGGTGATGTGTGTGTGTGTTTTAGTTATGTAATAAGTAGGACTATGACAACAGAATATTCTTTTCATTGTTTTGAATCTCGAGTGTGTATCCGTTGATATCTTATATGCTTTTATATAGAGTGATGTGGTTCTCGGATGATTAAGTGTGTCTGACTGTGTCGAATATATACTCGAGAGTCAAAACAATGATAAAAATATGCTGTTGTCATAGCCTCAGTAATAACTGATAACTATGTGAATATACTGCAAAAAATCCAAATAGAATTTTATTGGAAACTATTTTTTTCCATTAATAATTATTTTTAATAAAAACAGTAGTTCATACTGTTTTTATTTCTTAAGAAAAATTTGTTAGTTTTATATATTTTGTTAAAAACATTAATTCATGCCATGATCTGGAGCCTTTTCATCCTTTCATAATGACAATTTTAGATTAAAAAAAAAAATACACCTGTTGTTAAAAGCGATGATATTTGTTGATGTAAAAATGTTTCGTCTAATTTGCTGAAAACCGCATCATTCATAACAATTTGTTAATAATGGTAAAATCTATCAATTAGCACATTGCGGTTCGTGTTATTTGGTAAGCATGACACATAAAAACATCAAACTAATCTTATAGGAATTAATCTTATCTATCTTTAAAAGTGAGAATATGCGTGTGAGGATACTTCTCAACCTATATATTCAACGAATTTTTGATCTACAGACTTGAAAATTGGTATATAGAGTATTTAGACACGGGGAAAACTTTTTAATTGGAAAAAGCATTGCTAAGGGGTAAAAATTGAAAAATTGGTACTTGGCAATCATCAGATTTTTATGTTTGTCAACTGTTTCACGATTGCGTATACGCAAATCATTCATATTATGTTAAGAATACGTAAATTTGAAAACACTTTTTAAAGACTGTATCAAGCTGGCCTTATAGCGTATTTGACTTACTGTCTTTAGGTTTTGATTACGATCTCAACTCGAGTATTTTTTTAATTTTTTTTATTTTTTTATTTTTTTATTTTTTTTATTTTTTTTTTTACTTACAAGAAGTGAACTGTTTAGAAAAAAACATATTCCCATGCACATGTCTCGGTTTCTTTCCGTTTTATTTTTTTTTACTTCATTTTTTTTCTTAAAGGAATTTAACGTTACGTTTAATACCGGGCAACGCCAGGTACACCTTTTCATCCCCTATAATACTATTTATTAAAAAAGGGTCGTCAATGAATGGAAAACAAGGCCCTTCTGTAAAAAAAAAACAAATGATACATAAAAGGTTAATGTAGTACAATGAAAGAAATTGATTTTTTTTACCTGCATTTGAAACGTTGCGTGTTAATTGAAAGTCGAAAACAAGATATACGTATATAAATACGTTTGGAAGGCAAAGAACAAGAAAAAAAAACGGCTAAGAATTTAAAAAAAAAAAAAAAGTGCATCGTTCTTGGCCTTCCAAATGCATTTATATTCGTATTTCTTGTTTTAAAGTATGTTTTAAGCATTGTTTAATGTTTTAAATAAAGGAAATTTATAGAAATTAATACAATTTCGATTTGTAACGGATAGACATAAAATGGAGCAAACTAAGACATAAAACAGTAGGTGTTCTGCTTTTTAAGTCATACGAGGGTAGTTCCAAAAGTAAAGCCTCCTATTTTTTAACTCAAAAGTTGAGGAACTACCAAGACAGGAGTTGTACCATTAAAATGAACTATCCTTACTTTCCATCTCTGTACTGCTCTAACCAAGTCTGCCGACCTATTCCACAAATTCCAAAACCTCAACATGAAATATCTCCAGAATAAAAACTCGATTAAACCTAGAACCCCATCTTCTAACGTAGACCCGTACTACCAGGTCTCCTTCTCCAACATCAGGGGTCTATGTTCCAACCTTCCAGAGGTTGAAACCCAATTACAGGAGACGAAACCGAACATATTATTTCTAAGTGAAACTGGAATAGGGCCGACCACTTCTCTCGATGAGTTCATAATTAACGGATACTCAAATTTAACATCTAAATCTGACCCCCAAGATCGCCATGGGCATGGAATATGTGCCTACATTAAGGATGGCTTCCCGTGTGGCAGGGATATCTCTAGAGAAGATCCTAATTTACCCTATATGTGCTTCAGGGTTGCACTTACTAACACCACTGCATTTATATTTGCCCTCTATCGGCCCCACAACAGCGGAATTACTATCTTTAAGAGCATATCTGAGAAAATAGACCACATACTGTCTACACATCCCTCGGCTAACATCCACATCTGTGGTGACTTCAACGTCCATAACGTGGAATGGCTGACCCATTCAAATAGGACAGACGATGAGGGGAGGTTTTGTCATGATTTTGCCATTGCTTATGACCTCACTCAGATTGTTCACGAACCCACCCGTGTGCCCAATACACCCGGTCAATATGCAAGCCTCCTAGACCTTTTTCTCTCAACTTCCCCTGAGCTATGTTCATGTTCTGTTCATTCTCCTCTAGGATCCTCCGACCACTCCGTCGTATCAGTTAAGATAAAAACGAAATGTAAGAAGTCCCCAGACGTACCCCTCCACCATACTGTATACCGATACTCTATGGCTGACTGGGATAGCTTCCGTACATTCATATCTGATTTACCTCTGCACTCCATGTTTAAAAAGGAAGTGTCCTCTATAGTATCAGATCTGACCGAATGGTTAATTGTAGGCATAGACCAATTCATACCATCTAAAAAATTCCAACAAAAACCTAACAGCCAGCCATGGTTCTCTCCAGAATGTGCTGCTGCTATCGCGCACAGAAATCACTTTTTCCATAGCTATCAACGTAATAGATGCACTGAGACTAAAGCTGCTTTCAGGACTGCCAGCAACCACTGTAAAAGAGTAATAAAATATGCAAGAGAGCTATATGCCCAGTCTGTTAAATCCAAGGTAGCTGATCAGCGGCTTGGTTCCCACCAGTTTTGGACAATAACAAATAGGATCCTGAACAGAAGTGTGCGTTCTATCCCAACCATTATCAATGGACCAGAGGTCATTTCGTCAGCGTCAGACAAGGCCAAACTATTTGCAAAGAACTTTGCAGCTAATTCTACCCTATGCGACGAAGACCATCAACTCCCCATATTTCCTCCTATAACACAGAACAAGCTAGATAACATACAAATATCCGTGCATGAGGTTGCCAAGCTAATCAAGAACCTAGATTCCAGTAAAGCAACTGGCCCTGACGGCATCTCAATTATAGTGTCAAAAAAGCTTCAACCAGAACTTGCTCCCATACTTACGAAACTATTTAAGCGCTGCCTTAAAGAGAAGTGCTTTCCGACTCCCTGGAAGACCTCATCAGTTTGCCCTGTATTTAAGAATTCAGGTGATAAGTCATCTCCCTCTCAGTACAGACCAATAAGTCTCCTGTGTGTTATGATTAAGTTGCTGGAATCTATATTAAATAGAGAAATAGTCAACCACCTCAGCAGGAATAACCTTCTTAGTGACACACAATATGGTTTCAACATCTACCGCGGATGTGCTGACGGTTATATCCCACAGGATTAGTGAATCTCTTGACAAAGGCTTCCTTTCTAGGGCAATTGCTCTTGACATATCAAAGGCTTTCAACAAGGGTCTACTTCACAAGATTTCCAGCTACGGTATAACTGGAAATGTTTTCTCAATCATTAAATCATTTCTCTTCGATAGGCTCATAAGAGTAGTGGTCGATGGACAAACATCGGAGGACTGCAATATAAATGCTGGAGTCCCTCAGGGGTCAATCCTGGGCCCAACTCTCTTCCTGATCTACATCAATGACCTCCCTAAACACATGCGTAAATCATTCGTTGACATCTATGCTGATAACACGACCATCTAGGGCAATACATCAAAGGCTGTAAATGACAAAGTTCTCTCTGATTCTCTCTCCTCTGATCTCAAGCGCGTGGTTCAGTGGGGGAAGATGTGGCTGGTTACCTTTAATGCATCCAAAACCAAACTCCTGTCCTTACATCATCAACGCTCTGATCCCTATCTGGCATCAATTGTGATGGATGGCTCTCGTCTGGGTGAGGCCCCGTGTTTTGACAAGCTTCTGGGTTTGACCTTTACTCCTGATCTGAAATGGAACACGTACATCAAGTCTGTTGCCAAGGTCGCTGGAAAGATGGTGGGATCCTTCTACCGCTCCAGAAGATATCTCACTACTGATGCAATTTTCTATCTATATAAAAGCCAAGTACGTCCAAGGATGGAATACTGTTGCCATACCTGGGCAGGAGCTGCTAAATACAGCCTATCCTGCCTTGACAGAGTACAAAATAGACTTCGTGGCTTAGTGGGGGATGCCCTTTTCTCTACCCTGCAACCTCTCTCCCACAAAAGAGACGTCGCGAGCCTATCCTTTTTTATCGTTATTTCCATGGCAGGTGCTCGTCTGAACTCCAATCTCTGGTCCCCCCTCGCCAATCTTTCACGAAAAACACCCGTTTAGCTGAATCCACTGTGAAAAGTTTCCCCCACTCTATATCTGTGCCTAAATCAAAACGCGGATTCCATGAACAAAGCTTCTTTCTTAGAACTGCACGCCTGTGGAACTCTGTTCCGTCTGCCTGCTTCCAACCGGACTACAACTTGGATGTCTTCAAGTCCGACGTTATCAAATTCCTAATGAACCGCCCCCTTAAGTAAACACTTCATAAAATCTCCACACTAACGTAATGTACTTGCAATAACCCTTATCCCGGTGTGGCTTCCGGGCCTTGATAAGTGGTGATCACTGTGTAAAAAAAAAAAAAAAATGAAATCATCAGTAGGTTCTTGCATATGGCAGGAGCACATTCGAAATGAATGCTTCTGTTTAGAGCACAACTGAAGCATGATACTTGACTTTTACATTTTATACTTTAATTCCAATCGTTATATATAAAAAATAATTTATACATTCAAGAGTATGTTCTCTACAGTGCAATGTGGACTAAATCACTCCAGGGAGACATGTGAAGCTTCCTCCTAGTGCACCGCGATGTGTCCCCAACTAGAGCAGGCAATTACACGATTTTATTGAAAAATTGGCGATTTCACCGATTTTGGTGACAATAAAAATATGGGAGTGCGAAACATTCGCTGACCATCATTCAATCCCTGGCGACGTCGGGTCTCTTTGCTAGTAAGGATGATAAAACAAAAATTCTCATCTAGATACTGACTGAACTAGCCATTTCTATAGCGTTATATAAAGAAAAGTGTTGTGAAATGAAAGATTAATACTGGTAATGTTTTCTCTTCATTATTATTAGAGAGTAAATAATACAAACTATTTCTTACTCTTATGTTAATTAAGCATATTGAATAGTCAATATCATTATAGCTTTGTAAAGGTTTTATCCCCCTACGTAGGTCTTGTACTTCTTTTAGTACTTGTCCTATCACATCAGGCTGTCTAAAGGTTCCGGCTTTCTGATCGAAAATGCACCAAATGTCCTTTTTCTTTTCTTTTTTGCTTACCTTAGTAAAACGCAATCATGTTCTGTAAAGCCCAAAGCAAACACAATTTTCGCCTACAAATCAACCAAACCAAACACTATGAATAAATATTTGAAGATATAAAAACCCTGAAGACAAAAAAAAATACCAAAATGATTAGAAGCAGCATTAAATAACCCAAAAATGGTTGATATGTCATAAAACCAACAGGTTCCTTCAGTCTTTGACAGACTATGGATACCCACGAAGGAGTGCCTCTATGTGGAATTTTTGTGGCAGGGAGTGCGCAATCTCCAACCACACCTCTCCTTAGTCGACATTGTTAAATACCAGTGGCAAGTGAAGTGTATGTACAGGACGACTGGAAACAAATGCCAAGATAAGCGGAGAGCATATACAGTGCCTAGAATTCTCAAATGGTCACCCATCTGGTACTAACCAGGCTTAACGTTGCTTAACTTCGGTGATCTGACGAGAACTGGTGTATCAACACGATTATGCCGTAAAACCAAACAACCAAACTAAACACCATAAATAAATATTTAAAGATATCAGTTGTCAAGGCTTCTGGGAAAATGGTGGGATTGTTCTACTGTTCCAGTAGATATCTCACTGCTGATGCAATTCTCTACCTATATAAGAACCAAGTGTGTCCAAGGATGGAGTACTGTTACCACATCTGAGCAGAAGCTGCTAGAAGCAGCTTATCTTGCACTGACAGAGTTCAAAATAGACTTTGTATATATGAGCCGTCCCCTTAAGTAATCCAATTTACCAATTTTCAACTACTAACAATTACTACGATATTGTCCCATTGGCACTATCGTACACTCATTAACCCTTATCCTCGAGTGGCCTTCTGGCATTAAATAACCCGAAAAGGTTGATGTGCCGTAAAAGAAAACAACTAAACTTGTGCTTGTTTCATTTTTGGGATTATTTTGCTTTCCTTTATTCTTTACATTTTTAAAATCTTTTTATATATTCTTTGATATTTTCGTGAATACTTTCCTGCTCTTCCCCTACTACATCCAATTATCTCTCTTTTCCTTGCCCCCCTCTCTCTCTCTCTCTCTCTCTCTCTCTCTCTCTCTCTCTCTCTCTCTCTTTCTGTTGCGACGCAAAATTTGTTTTTAACGCCCCTCCCCTTCTTATGCCTCATCGCCTAGTCAAAATTTTCAGCGCTTCTACACTATTGGAACGGAATTTCGGAAATCGTAAAACTGAATTTCACATGAAAACAATGGCATCTATGTATTCCTCGTATTTTTAAGATGATTATATCAAAAAATTATGAAAATCGATTAGGTAGAAAATTATTTATTAAAGAAAATAAAAAATAGAATTTGATGAAAACGATCGTAAGACACAGGAGAGTTCAAAAGGGAGGTAATTTTCTGTTTCGAGTTAAACAAGATGGCGGCAAATTTTCACCTGTTAACACGATTAAAGTTGTTATGTTTAATAATGCAGTAATATTCAGGTCATTTCGAATGCGTAATTTAGTAGCTACCATTGTAATTTATTAGAATTGACAAAAAAAAAACTCAATTGAAACAATTTTTTTTCTGAAAACTCTATTTATCGACTACAAAATCTCGTCCCAATTCTTTAGAAACGCCAAATTTCGTTTTCTTTTTTTCTTTATTATTAAAAAGATAAATAAATTTATATCAAAATTACCAAAATATTAATGGTTACCTATTTTTACGAACTTTATGAGTGAAATGTCTATTGATTAAAAAATTCTGGTTTTAAGTAGCGAGAGCAAGCTGACACAACCAATTATTCATATTAATTTGCCAAGAGCATTTCTCAGATGTTTCGTGGGGATTTCTATCTCCAGAAGAAAGTTCAATTCCCCCTTTAGACAAAATAGAAATCACATTTGACAATAAGCGCTGAACGTTGAATTGAAAGCGACACCTTTGAAGTCTTCAGTTGTGTGAACTTATCTAATTTGAAACTGTTCTGGTAACAGTTGCGTATGCTTGGCTCTCACCAGCTGCCAAATCTTTTCACTTTGGGCCAAGATCAAACCCACACCCAATCCTTTCTTTTCTGAGAAACTTCACATATCCCCCCTACCTGAGTTTCTTTGATCTTATCTACAGTCATGACCAAAAGTTTGAGACTATGGTAATTTTCAGTAATTTTTTTTTTTTTTTTTTTTTTTTTTTTTTTTTTTTTTAATTATTATTATTATTATTATTATTATTATTATTATTATTATTATTATTATTGTTGTTGTTGTTGTTGTTGTTGTTGTTGTTGTTCCTCCTCCTCCTCCTCCTCCTCCTCCTCCTCCCATCTGGTTACATGTTTTTGCTAGTATATATAGAAAAACTTATAAAAGAATTAAATGATACTGTAGATTTAGCTTTTGAAGGTGGAAAAGGTATATATATAAACTTTTCAAACTCTAAAACTTTCTGGTGTAAAAATAAAAATATCAAAACGAGTGTTTCTAAAGGTATTTTAAAAATACTTGTAAGTCATCTTCTTAATGAACGCTATTTTCAAATAGGAAATAAAATATTACTCCAAACGATAGGTATCCCAATGGGATTGGATCCTGCACCATTTTGGGCAAATTTGTATTTACATAAACTCGAGTATATATATATATGTCATCACTATTAAAAACTGATATATCTAAAACATATAACTTTCATGGGTGTAGGAGATTTATAGATGACCTTATATGTATAAACGATAATGATGAATTCGAAAAAAATAAACATCTTATATATCCAAACGAATTAAAATTGAATTGTGAACATAGAGGACAACAGGCTACATTTCTGGATTTAGATATAAAAATTGAGGATGGGATTTTTCTTTATAAACTATTTGATAAAAGAAACGCTTTCCCCTTTAAAATAGTACGTATGCTGCATAAAGATAGCACCTGCCCTGTTTTTATGTTTTATGGAACCATTATGTCAGAGTTTTTGAGAATAGCTCAGGTTGCTTTAAAATTAACAGATTTTATACCACCAGTTTCTAGCTTAGTAATAAGGATGATAAAACAAGGTGGGGATAAAAATAAAATATTTAAACAGTTAAATAAAGCATTTGTCCGTTATCCTGATGCTTTTGAATCGTTTAAGATTATATTATAATATGATTATATTAATAAAGGAAATCCAAAACTATATTAGCAATGTATAAAATGTATTTATAATTACATATAATAAATTTATATATATAAAAATAAAAATTAAAAGTTATATCTCATAGGATTAGCGAATCTCTTGACGGAGGCAACTTTTGTAGGGCAATTGGTCTTGACACATCAAAAGCTTTTGATAGGGTATGGCATAAAGGTTTACTTCACAAGATCTTCAGCTATGTCTTCTCAATTATTAAATCATTTCTCTCTGATAGGTTCATAAGAGTAGTAGTTGATTAGCAAAAATCAGAAGCTCACAGTATCAATGCTGGAGTCCCTTTGGGGTCCATCCTGGGCCCAACTCTATTCCTGATCTACATTAATGATCTTCCAAATCACATCCTTACATCATTTGTAGACATTTATGCTGATGACACTACCATCTATGGTAGTACATCTAAGACCGAAAATGACCAAGTTCTCTCTGATTCTCTCTCCTCTGATCTTGAGCATGTAGTACAATGGGAAAAGGAGTGGCTGGTTACTTTTAATGCATCTAAAACCAAGCTTCTATCTTTACATCATCAACGTTCTGATCTCCATCTGGCATCAATTGAAATGAATGGCTCTCGTCTTGGGGAACCCTCATGTTTTGACAAGCTTCTGGGCTTGACCTTTACTCCTGATCTTAAATGGAACACATACATCAAATTTGTTGCCAAAGCCACTGGAAAAATGTAGGGATCCTTCTATCGATCCAGTAGATATCTCACTGCTGATGCAATTCTCTATATGAGCCAGGTACATCCAAGGATGGAGTACTGTTGCCACATCTGGACAGGAGCTGCTAGAAAGGACTTGTCCTGCCTTGATGGAGTTCAAAATAGACTTTGTAGCCTCGTAGGATATGTCCTTTTCTCTTCCCTGCAACTTCTGATGTTGCAAGTTTATCTCTGCTTTATCATTATTTTCATGGCAAGTGCTCGACTGAACTTCAATCTATGGTCCCCCCTCGCCAAACTTTCACAAGAAACACTCGTCTAGCTGAAAACACTATCAATAATTCCCCCCACTCTTTATCTGTGCCTAAACCTAAACGTAGATTCCATGAACAAAGCTTCTTTCTTAGAACTGCACGCCTGTGGAATTGTCTTCCGTTTTCCTGCTTTCCAGCTGACTACAATATGGTTGTCTTCAAGTCCAACATAAACAAGTTCTTAATGAGCCATTCCACTTAAGTTAACAAATGTACCGAATTTCCATTACTAATGATTACTATATTGTCCAATTGACTACTTTACACTCTTAACCCTTATCTCCAAGTGGTCTCTGGGCCTTGATAAGTGGTTATGTCTATGTAAAAAAAAATGCGACATCCTTCAAGCATGGATAATAGAATGCAATGAAGACTTCAACTGATGGACAATACATAACTGAGATTAAAATACAAAGAGGTATCTTCCAAGGTGATTCCCTATCATCATTACTGTTCATCATAGCGATGATGCCCCTTAACAATATACTAAGAAAGTGCCAAGCTGAATACAAGTTCACTAATGCAGATGAAAGAATGAACCATCTAATGTACACAAAAAATCTGAAACTATTTGAGAAAAACAAGAAAGAAACTAGAGGCACTAATAAACACAATCAGAACCTTCAGCCACGATATCCAAATGGAATGCAGTATGGAAAAATGCGCATAAGTGTTATTAGACGGGGAAAACTGAAGACAGTAGAAGGTATGGAACTACCTAACCAAACAGAGGTGAGGACACTAATGGGAGTTCTCGAAGCAGACGACACCACTAAATCAACAGAAATGAAAGAGAAAATTAGAAAGGAATATCTCAGAAAATAAGAAAACTCCTAAAAATTGTTTTCCTGTATTTTATTATCATTCTTATTACTATCATCATCATCATTATTATTATTTATATTATTATTATTATTATTATTATTATTATTATTATTATTATTAGTGTAATTATTATTATTATTATTATTATTATTATTAGTGTAATTATTATTATTATTATTATTATTATTATTATTATTATTATTATTATTATTATTATTATTATTATGAAAGATCATGGCAATGGCTTAGAGCTGGGTATCTGGCTAAGAGTACTGAAGCTTTTGTTTTTGCAGCACAAGAGCAGGCATTAGGAACACGATTTTCAAAAAAGTGGTTCTAGGAGAGGAAATTGCTGCAGAATGCCGGATTTGTGGTAAGACCTCAGAATCAATTGCAGCAGAGTGCAGTGGACTGGCCCAGAGAGAGTACCACAAAAGACACGATCGCGTGGGACTCCAGATATATTGGGAGGTGTGTAAGAGGGTTGGGGTGAAGTGTACTAGAAAATGGTTTGAGGAGGTTCCTGATGAAGTGAGAACAAGTGAGGATGGCAAAGTAGAGGTATGGTGGGACAAAAGTGTCATAACGACCAAGCAATTTGAACATAATCGTCCGGATTTGGTCGTCATTGACAAGGTCTCAAAAAACTGGCAGATTGTAGACTTCTCAGTACCCTGGGACAGGAATATGAGAGAGAAGGAGAATGAGAAGTGGAGCAATTATGCTCCATTGGCCTTGGAGATAAGGCGTATACACAGGGTTAAAACACAAATAATCCCGGTCGTAGTTGGTACACTAGGAGTAGTATCAAGTCGTCGAGAAAGACAATTGAAAAAACTACAAATCCCCAATGTTTTAGGCAGCCTTCAAACCTTTGCAATTATAGGTACCACCAACATCCTTAGGAAAACCCTTGATCTTTGAAGCTCCTGGTTTGAAGCCGGGATTAAGGGAAATCCTCTGGAAATGAATCCTATCCCTTTCCAGAGAGACGTTCATAAGCGAAATCAGAATTATTATTATCATTATTATTATTATTATTATTAGTGTAATTATTATTATTATTATTATTAGTAGTAGTAGTAGTAGTAGTAGTAGTAGTAGTAGCAGTGTGTTATTGGCTCACAAGGAGCTTTCACACAGGTTATCAAAGATCTCTCCTTGAACCAACCTGTAGCGTTCCAGGGAAGCTGAGTGACAACAAGTCGCCTCAAATATCCAGTACTCTTCACCGCTTTCAATAAGTTGCAAATGAATTTGTATTGTCGCAACGGCCGCTTACCATTAATTCCTCGCTTGTAGCGGCCATTGGTCTCCACTGGTATTTGAGTGGCAATAAGCCTCCCCAGGTTCCCTTCGCACTTGTCCAGTGGAAGTCTAGTCAGTGCTCTCTCCTCGATCTTTCCATCCTCCTTGACCCTTCTCAAATATTTGATATCACTCTTGGGGCAGGGGGGTGGGGTTCGATGATAAGGAAATGAGGAGGGAGAATAGAATAGCGGACTTATAGATATGCAGCTTCAATGTTCTTGTTTCCATGTATTCTTCATCTTTTGCCTCTGCAGAAGCTTGTACGGCTCATGTGTATTAGTCTTCACATTCAAAGGTTTTCCTTAATATTTCAGCTGTTTTCATTATTGTTATTTGTTGTATCTTTCCTGCCATTCCTCTGATTCCAATTTCTTCCATTTTTTTTACAAAGCTTTTCGGAATTGTTCCTACTTCTCCGTCTATTATAAGTATTATCCTGATTTTCTTCATCATCCATATCCTTTTCAGCTCTCTGGCTAACTCTGTGTATTTGCTCCGTTACTTCTTTTCTATGATATTCACCCTATGGTCTGCTGGAACAGCAAAATACGATTTGGCAGGACTTTTCTTTCTTGTTAATTACATCCGGTCTTCTTGCTTGGATGAGTTATTATTATTATTAGTGTTGTTAGCATTCTTTTTTCTTCCAAGTTTTAAATTTAGATCGATTGTTCCTCTCTAGAATCAGTGTTAAGATTAATTAAGAGCCTCCATTCATTTTCCTCCCTACAAGGACAGAGTTGGACACAAGTCAGTTTTTAATGTAGGAAAAATCCAGCTCCCTCCAGAAGGGATACTCTAAATTGGGACAAAAATAAAAATTGCGTCAGTCTGGAAGGATTTCTTATTTACTGACCAAGAACAAAACAAATGGATTATAGTAGCAGAGCAGTAATGCTGTAGATGAAAAATCTTAGCTAAATCCTGCCCCTAAACAAAACTGAGATTCTACTTTTTTTTTTAGACTATTATATTTTTTTAGGTGATTATGTGTGAACATCTTGAAAAATTGTCAGGAAGAAAAAAAAACCAAAAATTTAATTATTTTAGAATTTTGAGTAGGGGACAACTTCACATGTAAATTAAATGTAAAATGAGTTCCTATCTCTGGACCATTCTAGCGTTTTAGTAAAGTTAATAAAATGAATTTGCTATGGGAGATAATTTTTTAGGGGAGTGAAAGGCCTAACTCTTATGCAATGCATGTGATTTTATAACCTTTCTAGGTAAATTTAGGATTAATGGTAAAAAATTTGTTAAAAATTTAATGAACATCCCTAAAAAATTTAGAATGAATCATGTTTAACCTAATTGTTTGTCTTAGAAAAAAGTTTGCAATGAGAAAAACTCGAAATATCGGAAATTTTCTATACAAACGAACTTAGATCGATGCCATTTAATGAACTCTTTCGATGGGAGGTCTATAGTTCTGTAGGTGATTACTTTTATGCAGCAGCTGTGTTCTTTTAGGCACTTTTCTTATTGGAATTGGCAACCGATAATTATATGAGAATCAAGAATTTAGAGCATAGTGGATAATTGTATCAGAATCGGGGAAAGTATTGGAATCATCTCCTCATTAGTCGATACCAGCTGTATATGTTAGACTATATATACTACCTGTATATCCATTTATTTCTGGGGCATCACGCTTGCTCCATGACTTGGTCATTTGCATACATCAAGATGCCACTGCTGCTACAAATGGATCAATGACTTTGTTACAGTACCAGCTTGACTTTTTAGTGGCATGGCGAAGTACTGCATTCAAGGAAGGACTGCACGCATGCATGCATGCGTGTGTGTGTGTGTGTGTGTGTGTGTGTGTGTGTGTGTGTGTGTGTTTTCTGCTATTGGATATCAGACACTGATGATCACACTGAAAATGATGAGAAAGCCTGGCTATACTGAAGGATATCACTGGGAACTGACAAGGCAAAAAGGGCTGAGAGAGCATGTATGACATCACCAGAAAACAAGAAATGCTGGGAAACACATATCTAAGGAAATGGCAGAAACACTAGAGGATGACCTCCAATCCGTAGTAGAATGGGGACATAAATGGATGGTCACATTCAATGCTGCCAAGACTAAACTTATTTCCTTCAATAATTACAAGAAACCTTCTCTACCACCAATAGCAATAGCCAAAGAGTCTTTATCTGAAAGTACTTCTTTTAAAATCCTCGGCCTAATGTTCACAGGAACATGAGTTGGAACAATTACTGAGAGCATTGCCAGGACCGCCATGAAGAAGGTAGGTTCTCTCTACTGTGCTAGAAAGCTACTAATGCCCGAAAGTATCCTATACCTCTATAAGGCCATCATTCGCCCATATATGGAGCATTGTTGTCATATTTGGGCTGGTGCATCTGCTACTAGTCTCTCCTTCCTAGACAAGGTTCAAAAGAAAGTCGCCAACCTGATAGGTCCTGAACTGTCATCTAAGCTTCAGCCTCTGTCCCATTGACGAAATGTCGCATCCCTCTGCCTGTCCTACAAGTATTTTAATGGTGAATGCTCCAATGAACTACAAGCACTTGTACCCCCTCAACGTAAATACCCCCAACAAACCCGACAAGCAGCAAAATTCAACCCCTACACAGTAGAGATCCCTAGATGTAACAGAGCTTTCTACTTCAGTAATTTCTTCGCCAGAACTGCTAGACTTTGGAATTCCCTTCTGGGTTCATGTTTTCCCAACTGTACTGACATGCAGAAGTTCAAGTGTAACGTGAACCGACATCTTGCTGCTCAACTCTCTACATAGTATCCCTGAAGCTTAGGTCCCTGATAGTCGCCCCCTACATCCAAGTGGCAATGTGCCTTGTTTGGGGTGAAAATGTGATAAAAAAAATAGCAGGAATTACTTCACTGGTGATTAGATAAAAGGGATGACATCATACTGAGATCTAACAAGGTGTCAAAAGCTGTTTTGGCTGGCGGACAACACTGGATGCAGGGAAGACAGAATGTTGCAATATGCAAGAGGGAATCAACAGGTGCAGGATCTGTAGGACAACGTCAGTAGATGCAAAAGATACAGGCGAGTGTGTTCAAGAATAGAAGATGCAGGGGCAAGAATAAGCTACAGATGATGGTCCACGGATCAGCTGAGAGCTGCTGTAGTTCCTATGACGATAATGATGATAATGACAGTCATGATAATGACAGTGATGACGCCAGACTATGGGTTGTCATCATTGTTGTGATGAAGAAAGGGTGCTGCAATGTCTGGCAAAAAATTGTGGAAACAGCTTCAGTCAGCAGAAACAGCGCTGGGCATCAAAGATTGGGGCAATAGCCCTGAATAAGTGGATTATTTTTAATAACATATGTGGGGGTGAGTATACATGGCCTCTCTTTTCTACTTCTGTTATAGATGCTTCTTTTCATCTTGCCTGCAGTTGCTATAGAAATAAGTTTGTTTTAATGAAAAAAAAGGACACAAGGAGAAATTTGCTGAGTTTTCTTCAAGGTTTTATTTGGAGAGAATGAACTTAATGTCAAAAGAGATTAATGTAATCTTAGCTAATTATTTACTCCTTAACTTCCTAACTTTACCGAAATGAGTGATTGACATGGGCAGACATTGAAGTAACATTCGCCTTAGATTACAAGATTTCTACATTATTGGTGATGTCTCATTCACATAACTTCCACGAAGAAACTGATTAGAAAAGCCAAGCTTCTACCAGCTCAAAAAACCGTGACACCATTCGTCATCATTTGACTGTTTTGTCTACCGTTTGATCTGCTGCCTTCTGTCTCAAGTTTACCCCATCTGTCTCTGGGAATGATTCTGTTTGCAGATTAAATTTATCATGACATGCACTACATGTGACCCTTGTCAAAATTCACACTAGCTAACTTAATCACCATTGATATAGGATCCCTGATGTGTAACATAAGCAACTAAATCAATCTATTATATACTTTATTGCTTTGATGTGTTGTGATTGGTTGGATCAAGTGACGATATGTGCAGAAAATAAGAAACTGTGTTGTATTCTGTCACATATGTTAAATTGTTCACGAGTTTAATATCCGGCTTTTGTCAAGTCGTAAATGAGATTTGCACAACAATGGCTAAGGGTTCAAAGATCAAACATCTTATTTGTTAGGAGTGTCGAGTCATAAACAGAGGTCGGCAGGACAAGTACATTTCAGGATCTGATGAAGGATGACAAGCTGGATGTGACATTGTTTTTGTCGATTCACAACATGGCCGACTACTTTTTCTTTTACTCTTGTTCACCCCAAACAAGGCATATTACCACTTGGATGTAAAAGTCTACTATTTGGGATCATGTTTACATAGAACTATTTAAGGAGTACTGTTGCCACATCTGGGCATGAGCTCAACAGTACCTCCTATCCTGCCTTGACAGAGTTCAAAACCAGCTTCGAAAGCTATTAGGTGATGCCTTTTCCCTTCTCTACAACCTCTTTCCCACAAAAGAGATGTTGCAAGCCTGTCTCTGTTCTATCATTATTTTCATGTCAAGTGCTCGTCTGAGCTCCAATCTATGGTTTCCCTTTGCCAAACTTTCACAAAAAACACTCAACTATTTACAAACACTATCAACACTTTCACCCACTTCCTATCTGTGCTTAAATCTAAATGCAAATTTCATGAACAAAGCTTCTTTCCTAGAACTGCCCGCCTATGAAACTCTGTTCTGCTGACCTACTTTCTAGCTGATGACAACATGGTCATCTTCAAGTCCAATGTAAACAAGTTCTTGTTGAGTTGTCTCTTTAAATAATCAAGTTATACCTAATTTCCACCACTAATGATCACTACGCTGTTTTCCAGGTTACCACTGTACACTGATTAACCCTTTTCCTTGAATGGCTTTTGGGCCTTGATAAGTGATGGAGCCCTTGTAAAAAGAAATAAAAGTAAAAAAAAAGATGGGCGAGATGTTGGTTCACATTGCATTTAAACTTCTGCATGTCAGTACATTCAGCAAAGTAGGACGCAAATTCCAAAGTCTATTAGTCCGAGGATAGAAGCTATTAGAGTAGAAAATTTTTCGGCATTTAAGAACCCCTACTATTAAGGGGTGGGATTTTGTTGCAAAACGGGTTTGTTAGAAATTTGTACCTCGGGGAGAGAGTATAAGTTCGATGAGTTAATCAAAGCACATTCCGTTAAAATACTTGTAAAACAGTCACAGGGAGGCAATATAGTGGCGATGGGACAGGGGTTGGATCTTAGTTGATAGTGCGGGACCTCTAAGATTGGAGACTCTTTTTTGAATCCCTTTCAAGAGAGAAAGACTAGTGGTGGATGTAGCAACAATTCTCGATGCATGGGCGAATGGTGGCTTTGCAGAGATACAAGATACTTTCAGGCAGGAGTAATACGCATGATAGAGGGAACCAACGTTACAGGGAACTATGCAAGGATATGAACGAGAGGTTGGTTTACATTACATTTAAACTTTTGCATATCAGTACAGTCATGGAAGCAGGTAACAGGGAGGGAATACCAAAGTATAGCGGTCCTAGGAAAAACAAAACTATTAGAGTAGAAAGCTTTCCTACATCTAAGGACCTCTACAATGGAAAGGTGAGATTTTGTTGTTAAATGGGTTTGTTGGGGCTATGCACGTGGAGGGGTTCAAGTACGGTGAGTTTATCAGACCATATGGCATTAAAATAAAGTTTATCAGACCATATGGCATTAAAATAAAGTTTATCAGACCATATGGCATTAAAATAAAGTTTATCAGACCATATGGCATTAAAATAAAGTTTATCAGACCATATGCCATTAAAATAAAGTTTATCAGACCATATGCCATTAAAATACTTGTAAAACAGGCACATGGATTCAACATTGCGGCAATAAGACAGGGTTTGGAACTTAATTGACAGTGCAGGACCTATTAGATGGGAGACTCTTTTTAGGACCCTGTCCAAGAGGGAGAGACTAGTGATGGATGCAGCAGCTAGATGTAGCACCAATATCCCATGTATGTCGAATGGTGGCTTTGTAGAGATACAGAATACTTCCAGGTATGAGTAATTTTCTGGCACGGTAGAGGGAATCCATCTTCTTAATAAATTAATAGTACCAACACAATGAAGAAGGAGAATGAGCCCGAGTTTCTGTCCATATAGTTGGGTTAGATGTGCCCCAAATTATGTCTATTCATAAAAGTGGACATCCAGGAGTATTGGCACACCACTTACTTTGGCAGAAAAGTTTTCTAAAATAACTAGCAGGAATTAAAAACTAACTGTAGCATGATATGCAAATGAGATATCTAAATAAATAGAGCAAACTTTGGTTATTGAGTACCATTGTAATTACAAGACTTGATACACGATTTGCACATCACAACTTTAGCATCGGCGATAGGAAGTATGAATACACTTGACAATGCAGATTATGTAGAAATATGCATAAGCTGCTTTGAGTTGTTGGCCAGAGTAAAGAAACTAAAAAGATAAATGCAACAAAGGAGAACAAAATGAAATTTTTAAATGTTCCTCATAACAGTGTGCAAAGAAATCCAGAAAGTTTCAATGATGACATATTAATAAGAGCTAACCTTCAATGAAACTGGCGAAATAATTGAAAGGAATATTAGACCAAAGAAAAGGTTAGGAATCAATGAAAATATTAAGTTTCTGGACAGTACTTCAATGACTCTATTGTACAATTCATACACGAATTGTGAATTTGAAAAACTTGGTGCTGGTGAAATGACCTAGGAAGATTAATTAAACATTTTAAACATAAGATATTGGAAACGTTTCAAAGTGTTGATCTAATGCTAGAAACAGTATAGAATTCGTGTAGCAATTGTAATTAATAAACAAATACAACCAACAATCGAAAGAAAGGAAGCATGTTGAATAAATAGGCACAAAATCTCATGCAAATTTTGTGGCAAACGGCATGTCAAGGAAAAAAAAATGTCCAGCTTTTGGTAAAACTTGCTTGATTTGTCAAAGAAAAAAAAATCATGTCCCAAGCGTGTGCAGATATAAAAGAAGAGTTGATGAAATTGAAGACACACAAAATGATAGCGGAAAGGCAGATATTTTTACACTAAAGATTAAAGAACAAAATAAATGAAAAACTAATAAATACTTGGCGAAAATTGATGTAAAGTCGGCCTACAATCAAATCAAAATAGATGACGAATTTAAAGAAATTATGACACTAAACACCTTTGTAGTATAATTGAGATGGTCTCATTTGTGATTAGAAATTATAACTGCCAGCTGTATTTTTCAAAGAGTCACCAAGAAAGTCTTGTTAGGAAAAGTGGACAACATGATGATATATCACGATAATACACAAGGGGCGTGCAATAAGTAATGCCCCTGACCCACTTCCCATAGGAGTAGAGCAACAAAACTTGGCACAGTTATTAGTTTTTCTCTACATAGGAACCACCCAGAGTTATGCATTTCTCCCATCGTTTGATGCAGCTCTGGAGACCGTTTTTATAGAATACCCCAGGTTGGTCCTCCAACCATGACGTGACTTCAGAAATCAAGGCTGCATCATCTGGGAAAAACTTTCCTTTCAGAAACAACTTCATGGCTGGGAAGAGGTGAAAGTCAGAGGATGCAAGATCAGGAGAGTAGGGAGGATGAGGCAGGATTTCATAACCACATGCACGTGCTTCTGATCTGGCGACATGCAAGTTGTGGACCGGAGTGTTGTCCTGCAGGAGGAGGGTACCTTTGTTGATCTTGCCCCGCCTCTTGATTTTGATAGTTTCCCTTAATTTCCTCAACAGTGAAGCATAATAGGCTCCTGTAATTGTGGTACCCTTTGCAAGGAAATCTGTCATCACTACTCCGTCCTGATCCCAGAAGACTGTGAGCATGACCTTGCCAGCAGAGGGCTGCACCCTTGCCTTCTTTGGAGGTGGTGAGTCCAAGTGCTTCCACTGCATTGAGTGGGCTTTGGTCTCTGGATCATAGTGATGGGCCCAGGTTTCATCCTGTGTAATCAGTCTTTTGAAAAACTTTGACTCATCTTTGTAGAGAATAGGAACGACCATTAAGACGGGACACACAAAAGAGTGACACCGTCGTCTGATTAGTAGTATATATAGAGCACGCACGCACGCACCGGGAAAAGAACGACGACTACGACAATAGTCGACTCGGAAACCTTACATGGCGCTACGAACAGGATTTATTTTTCAACATAATTTCTTTTGCACGATTTTTGGAGTATAATGGCGTCAGGACAACACGAGGACGGGCAATACATGCAGTTGATTCAACAAATAATAAATCTGCAAAGAGAAAATAATGAGCTTCGCGGAGGGAGTGCCTCGAGTCGGTCTAACACCAAGAAACCAGACCGGTCACGTATCGAACATGGATTCACCGACGCGGACTGGGTGCTTTTCATCGACTCGTGAGCCCGATACAAACAAATGTGCGGCCTTACCGACCCCGTGGAAATCCGCAATGAACTAAGGACAGCCTGCTCAAATGAGGTAAATAAATTTTTATTTGACTTAGTTGGGCCTGAAACCCTCAATTCTGTCACAGAGGAACAACTCTTAAGGCATATACAGTTCATTGCGGTGAAAGGTCTACACCCGGAGGTGCATAGACATAAATTTCATAACATCAGACAACAGACGGGGGAGGGACCCGCACAGTTCTTGGCAAAGCTTCGGTCCCAGGCACGGTTTTGCAATTTCACGGTTCTGTGCCCCAACGAGAACTGCCGGCAAGCCGTAAACTATTCGGAGGACATGGTAGCTGGCCAACTCGTAGCCGGTCTGGCAAATGCGGAGTACCAGTGTAAATTGCTGGCCGAAGCAAATATTCTAACCACTGTGGAGCAGAAGCTTCACAGGCTGGTTAGTTTAGAAACTACAGAGACGTCTGCTCCTCAGTTGCAACGAGGCTCAGAGGGACACTCGACTTTTGGTCTACTAACAACCGAGAAAAAACCATATCGGAAGGAGCAGCCGCTCAAAACCCCTCAGAATAGTCCTTGTGAAGGGTGTGGGAGGACCTCACACCCCAGTGGGTTAAAATGGCGGAAGAACTGCCCGGCGAGGGGGCTAAAATGTTTTAATTGTGGCGTCACAGGCCACTTACAAAGAGTGTGCCGGAAACAGGAGAGGTCGACGGCGGAGTCAACAAACGATGCCACACGTCAATCGAATATTTTCGGCAGCAGAATGGAGGGGGCATCGGCATGTTACAATCAAAAAGGTAGAATAGCAGCAGTGCCACACCTTGCATGGAGCAGTGGTGGGTTCAGGAGAAGTCCCCCTGAGCCACCACCCTCATTAATGGTCGATGTGTCCCTGATACCAGAGTCCCAGGCTAAATTCGGGTGCGCTTTGGATAAGGGAGTAAGCCGTCGAAAACACCGCATCCAGGCCATTGCAGATACCGGTACCCAGACGTGTTCGAGTGGCCCAGAAATATTGAAAATATTAGGGTGCACCAGCAGGATCCTGATACCTACCACCCACAGGATACGGGGAATCACAGACGAACCCCTAGATATCAAGGGGGTGGTCCTGACTCAGATTAAGGAAACGCGACAAGTGGTCTACGTTTCAGAAAACACGTCAGGATTCTACTTGTCACAATCGGCCCTCAAAGACCTAGGAGTAATCAATCGCGACTTCCCGCATCGAGTATCAAAGGCCGATTTATCGGCTTCAGAAAGTGGGACAGCACCGTGTGGATGTCTGAAAAGAGAATCCGTCCCAGACAAGCCAGCGAGGATCCCGTTTACCCCCACTGGAGATAATAGGGAACGGTTAGAGAAGTGGTTACGTGAACACTTCCAGTCCAAGTCCAGCGCATTCAACACCTGCCCCCATCAACCGTTACAAGTCATGGTAGGGAGATCGCTGGATATAACTTTTACCCCGGGGGCGAAACCATCAGCCATACACACACCCATTCCAGTCCCTCATCACTGGAAGAAAAGGGTAAAGGATGATTTGGATCGAGATGTTGCGTTGGGTATTATTGAACCGGTACCAGTAGGCACACCTACGATCTGGTGTTCGAGAATGGTAGTCGCTCCAAAGAAAGACAGGTCACCAAGAAGGACGGTAGACCTACAAAAATTGAATGCAGCAACGATGAGAGAGACTCATCACACACCGTCCCCTTTTAATCAGGTGTCCGTGGTGCCTGCCCAAACCAAAAAGACTGTCTTGGACGCATGGAATGGGTACCATAGTCTGCCACTCTCCCCAAAAGCCCGGGACGCGACCACGTTCATAACGGAATGGGGTCGTTATCGGTATCTCAGGGCTCCCCAGGGTTTTCACGCATCCGGGGACGGGTACACGTGCCGGTTCGATGACATCACAGTTGACATGCCTTGAAAGACTCGGTGTATAGACGACACACTCCTATGGGACAGGTCCTTAGAATTGGCTTTCTGGCATACTGTGGACTATATTACCCATTGTGGTAAAAGTGAGATAGTCTTTAACCCTGACAAATTTTAATTTGCTGACGATGAATCTGAATTTGCCGGCTTTGTGATAACCTCGGACGGCGTGAAGCCAACCAAAAAAATGACGGAGGCTATTCTCAATTTCCCGACCCCAACGAGCATCACTGGTATCAGGTCCTGGTTTGGTTTAGTTAACCAGGTGTCGTATACATTTGCACAGGCCGATATAATGGCCCCTTTTCGAGAGTTGCTGCGGACAAAGAACTGTAAATTTTACTGGGATGACACATTGAATAGACTTTTCGAAGAGTCGAAGAGGAATATCGTTCAGAAAATCGAAGAAGGGGTGAAAACCTTCGATATGAACAGAGCGACCTGCCTTTCAACCGACTTCAGTAAGGTTGGCATTGGGTATTTTCTGTTCCAGAAGCATTGCCAATGCCAAACGGAATTAGGTCCCAACTGTGGTAAGGACCACTGGAAGATGATTTTGGCCGGGTCTCGCTTCACGAAAGATGCAGAATCTCGTTATTCCCCTATAGAGAGGGAGGCTCTAGCGCTGATTTATGGCTTGGAGTCTTGTAGGATGTTCAGCCTGGGATCCCCAGACCTATTGGTCACCGTGGACCACCAGCCCCTAGTGAAAATTTTCTCGGATCAGATCTTGGAGAATATAAAAAATCCCCGCCTGTTCTCATTCAAGGAGCGGTCGTTGATGTACAGGTTCCAGATTAGGCGTGTTCCTGGGAAACTCAACGCAGCATCGGACTGCACATCCCGATACCCGGCGCCGTCAAGACACAGCAGACTAAAGGGCACTGACACTTCCCAGCAAATCGAGGGGAGTATACAAGCATCCATCATAGCTGCATACGCACATGACCCCAAGTTCCGAGCGATCACCTGGGATAGGATAGTCGCAGCTGCAGCCACCGATGAGGAGTGCCGAACGTTGGCGTCATACATTCAAGATGGGTTCCCAAGGTCACGCCACGAACTACCACCAGAAATCCGGCAATTCTGGCCGATGGCAGACCAACTATATTGTCTGGAAGGGGTACCCATAAAAGGGGACAAAATTTTGATACCAAAACGGCTTAGAGCCGAGGTGTTAGAGGCATTACACTCCACCCATCAAGGGGCGAATGGTATGTTGGCTAACGCCAGACAACGGTTATTTTGGCCTGGTTTAGACGCCAGACTCCGACAAACAAGGGCGCAATGTCGGAGTTGCAATTCGATCGCCCCATCCCAGCCTAGGGAACCACTAATGCCACCCATAAACCCGGAATTCCCATTTCAAAAGACAGTCACTGACTTGCTAGATATGCACGGGAAAAGTTACATGGTATACGCGGACCGATATACCGGTTGGATTGAGGTCGCACCACTACCATCAGGAAGGGCTGCAGTGGTGTGTAACGCCCTGAGGGTTTGGTTTTGCACGTATGGTGCGCCGGAGGAAATATCATCCGATGGAGGGCCACCATTCGATTCACTAGAATACAAATCGTTCCTAGAAGACTGGGGCGTAAAAAGGCGCATATCATCTGCACATTACCCCCAGAGTAATGGCCGAGCTGAACTGGCCGTAAAAACAGCCAAAAGAATGCTGATGGACTGCGTTGATGGCTACGGACACCTACATCATGATCGGGCAGCACGGGCGATGATGACTCATAGGAATATGCCCAGTCAGGACCTTGGATTGTCGCCGGCGGAAATACTATATGGTCAAACAGTAAGGGGCCATCTCCCCGCACTTCGCAAAAAATACTGCATCCACAAGCGTTGGACAGAGACCAGAGATTTGAGAGAGAGGGCGATGGCGAAAAGGCACGTACTTAACAAAGAACAGTACGACATACACAGCCGCCCCCTCCAACAGCTCCGAGTCGGCGAGTCTGTGCAGGTGCAGAATCAGGAGGGACCAAATCCACGACGATGGGCGAAAACTGGGAGAGTTGTCGAGACAATGGGTAACAGGCAGTACAGGATACGGTTGGATGGTAGCGACAGGATCACATTACGCAATCGCCGTTTCCTCAGGAAAATCAAACCGGTCATGGATACGCCGGAGTATCCACCCACTCAACAACCCCATCAACCACCTCCCCAAACACCAAGAAGGGAGGACAGCAAACCACCGTGCAACATGCATGAGATGATGGAGGTGGAAGAAGCTGATTGTGACACATCAGAAACAGATATGGAGGTGGACCAAGATCCGATCAACCACAAGCCAATGCAGACGAGTCCGGTCCCACGACGCAGCATGAGGGTAACACGAGCACCAAGGCCACTTTCCCCTCAAATGCAAGGACCAACTCACTACTACACGGAATTCTCCAGTCACATGACCACAAAACGACGGTAGTGTGGTCACATGGTGGGGGGAGGGCATGTAGAGAATAGGAACGACCATTAAGACGGGACACACAAAAGAGTGACACCGTCGTCTGATTAGTAGTATATATAGAGCACGCACGCACGCACCGGGAAAAGAACGACGACTACGACAATAGTCGACTCGGAAACCTTACAATCTTCTTGGCACATCTCCAAATTCATCCTCGAGCACTCAACGCATTCTCGCTTCTGGAATGGTGCGAGCAACCTGGGAATCCATCTAGCAGACACCTTATGCATATGCAAATGGTCATGAATGATAGTTTCCACAGACCCTGTACTAATCTTGACATCTTGGACTGTTTGGCGAATAGTAATGCACCGATCTTCCAAAATGGCAGCCTCAACTTGACGGACAGATGCCTCATCAATGGCAGAAGGGGGGCGACCAGGTCTGGGAGCTGTTTCCACAGACTTCCGGCTATGTTTGAATTCACGATGCCAGCATTTTACAAGGTCATATGATGGGGCATTATCACCATAAGTTTATTTCATTTCATCAAAAGTTTCCTGTGGTGTGCGTCCTTTCAAATACAAAAACCGAAACACTGCTCAACATTCAACAGACTCCATTTCACACCTGACTCAGTTCAAACACCTGTAAAACAGAAACCACAATTAGTTCAGAGCTGTAATTTGCCACATAACCCGTAGAGATATAAATCATTGCACATGCAAACTTTTAGCTAGATCAGACAACTGGAAGTGGGTCAGGGGCATTACTTATTGCACGCCCCTTGTATGCCTGAATGCTTCTACTAGAGATGAATTAAGAACTAAAACAGAACTTATGAAGATTAAAACAGGTAGGAATGATAGTAAATAGATGTAGATTAGACTGAAAAATATCTTATCTAGGATATCAAATATCAAGATTACCAAATATCTAGAATATCAAATATCTAGGTTATCAAATATCTAGAATATCAAATATCTAGAATATCAAATATCTAGGATATCAAATATCTAGAGAAATGAATGTGTCCTGATGAAAAGGTAACAAAATTGTGAAAATGAAAAAAACCTACGAACAAGAAAAAATTAGAATCTTTTCTGAGATTTATTAATTTCTACAATGGGTATCTTTCTAGATATAGTAGACTGACTTAACTATTTGCTGTAATGGGTTTTAAAAAAGCGTAGAATTTACATTGATGCAGAAGCAAAATAAGGTTTTCAGAGAATTAAAAAAAAGCCTTGACAAGGCAAAAGGTAATAAAAATTTTCGACTCTAAGAAAGAGATTAATTTAACAACAGATGCAAGCAAACACATAAGAGCAGGTGTTGCATTTGAAGACATCTAATGATGTACTTGTCAGAAAGCTTTCATCGGCAGATTGCAGTTATTCTAACATAGAAAAGGAAGCATTAGCCATAGTTTGGAGTATGAAGAGGGCACATAATTTTTTTGTTAGGCAAAACGTTCCTCTTAAAATCAAGTTACAAGCCATTGGAAGTTTTATTCAATCTGAAGAAGGAGTTACTCAGAGTAAACTCATCAAGGATTTTAAGGTAGTACATTAAGATCATAGCCTTTGATTTTGAAATCATTGTATGTTAAGGTAAACATCATCCCGCATGTAAATAAATTAACCAGGTTAAGAATGGAGAAAAACATGACAATTTGGAGGAATAAAAGTATGCAGATGTACAATCTCGCAAAACACTCAGCAGTGAAACCCAAAGCGGAATACTAGCACATCTAAGAAAAAAATGTGTGGAGTAACTGTACTGTAATAGAGAAACCTTTAAAGATAATGTTTTACCCCTAATAAAATACATTTGATGATGAAACACAGCGTGAAATGAGCAACAAAATTTCTTTTCAACAATAACAATGAAAACGGGAATTTATTTCACAGCAGGAAGTTGAAGGTAGGACTGTGGTAAGAGAAAGAAGGAATAGGAAGTTTTTTTGGTTTTGGGTCAGTCGGTATATTCCCTGTGACGTCCCAGTTGAAAGCAGCTGTCTCCAGATGGAGACCGTCGATGCTAGGTAGAGGTGTTGCTTGGCTGGAGGTCAGGTCCTGACTGATGACCAACTGTAGTTCCAAAAAGTAGTTCTTTAGGGGACTGATGTATTAATGTGCCTTGTTAGCTTATTGGCCAGTGTGTGGCTGAACAGCTCAGAGAGGAAGGGCATTGATTCCCAAGAGAAAATATGTCTTTGTGACTGTTGCAGACCTTTTAAGGAAGCCTAACCTGTTTACAATAAAGTACAGCATTATGTATGATGCAGATGCAAGAGTGCCACCTGGAATTTTAAGAAAGGACATAACTAAAGACATACCCAATGATATTCATTGCAGAGTTTTTTATTGGAACCATAAGTAATTTGTATATTTATTTATTTATTTATTTGCAGACTGTTATCCTCATCTTTATGCTGACTATGTTTGTTTTTTGACCACGTTTTCGGTTTGTTGTTTATAGTAAAAAATGGCCAGAATTTAATTTTAAATACTTTGAACTTTATAACAAAAGTAGAGAATATTAATATGACTAATTTTTAAAAAAATGTTTTATTTTAAAATCATGAACAGTAGGCACGAATGAAAAAAAAAAAAAACGAACAAAAAAAAAAAAAAACAAGTTGCCGGTTTTTTTTTTTTAAGCAAATTAAAATCTATTAAAATCCATTATTTTTTAGCAACTTCTTTCCGGAAGATAAAATTTTAAATTTTATCATATGGAAAGCAAAATAATAATGAATCTTTTTCTACTATTTTTAATAGACTTTTAAATTTTAAACCCCCCCCCTCCTCTAAAAAAAAAAAACACCATTCACCGCCATTATTGTCTCAAAGGATAACACATTTATATATTTTTTAAAAATGTTTTGGAGTCAATTTTTTTTTTTTTGTGTATATCTAAATAAGATTTAGGATGATGTGCTATAAGAATATGCAAAAATATTATACATAAGTACCTGAATTTCAAATAATTTCATCTTTTATCTCACTTTTAATTTCGTGTGGCGAAATTAAAAACTAAAAAATTTAATGATAGTTTAAAAGAAACTATGGTAGCTTTTACATGAATAAATAAAGTCATTTAGTCCTATAAATTTCTTTGTATTTTAATGCTTGTTTTGACAATTAAGTGAAGGATCAACTTTATTACGGTTTAATTCTTTTTTCATAAGTGATCCATATTTGTTGTCTACATAACCCCCAAAATTAAGCAACGATGAGGCTAACCAGTACCAGATGGGTGACCATTTTGGGAATGCTTTTTGCTGTATGTGTTGGAGACAAATCTTGCATCTAGTATCACGCTTGGTCATCTTGACTCTGTCTTGTCATCTGTTTCTTGATGCAAGTCCCCCACGCTTTAAACTAAATCAAGCATAAGTCATAGCAAAAAGGAAAAGGATGCAGGGTTGAAGTTCTTGGTGGCCAGCCTTGTAAATACAAACAATTATTTGTAGGCCTTTATAGTCTATCATAGGTGAGGAAATATCACATAACAACAAACTACCAAAAGAAATTATTGTATTTGTTTTTTTGCAAAAGACACATATATTTATCGATTTTTTTCTTTTGGTATCGATTCTTCAAAGTATTTCCTATTTAATGGCATATTGGCAATATTGAGCTTACAAAAAGAAAATTATTAATTTATTTTTGTAAAGATTTAAAAGTAGCGTTTTTCGTAAAAATAATGAAAAAAAAAATATATATTCTTTTATTTATTTATTTTTTTAATTTTTTTTTTTTGCTAATCCGGAAGAAAAATTATTATTAACATATTCAACGAATTTCACACTTCAAAACGCAATGGATGAAAAATGAAACACATTCAAAATTCGGATTTTCAACCTTAAAATCTGATACGTGCACAGTTGTTTATCTTTATATCTATAAACCTCACCCTACCTACAATACAATATATTTTAGGTTGAATCCAAGTTTAGCGTTACAAATTCCAGAGAATTTTTTGAGGATCGGCACTATTTCCAAACGAATTATTTTGTGCTAAACAGTATTTTTTGTTTAAAAAAAAAAAACATTGTAAGCATAGAACGAAATATCGGAGCCGGTGATTTTGTTTAATTTATCGACATCATGTAAACTGAAAATAAAAATGTCCACTTGTCGTCTTCATAAAGTCCTTCTTTAATCTGATTGGTCGATTTTTTTCTTCGAGAGTAACCTGCCCTTTCTTTTTTGGAGAGCGGAGGGGGGGATCTCTTTATTTGAAATATAATTAACAAATGAAAATTCACCACCACCCCCACTCCTTGAAGGAAAAAACCCAAATCTTGTTTAATCATTTTTTTGTTTGTTTAATAATATTTTAAATAAAGGGAAAATCCCCCCATCTCCAAAAAAGAAAGGGCAGGTTACTCTCGAAGAAAAAAATCGACCAATCAGATTAAAGAATGACTTTATGAAGAAGACAAGCGGACATTTTTATTTTCAATTTACATGATGTCGATAAAGTAAACAAAATCACCAGCTTCGATATTTTGTTCTATGCTTACAATGGTTATTTTTTTAAACAAAAAATACTGTTTAGTGCAAAATAATTCGTTTGGCAATAGTGCCGATCCTCAAAGAATTCTCTGGAATTTGTAACGCTAAACTTGGATTCAACCATATTTTGTTCAGTTTCGGCTGAATATTTTAAGCATATTTGTAACCACAAATAAAGACGGGGGCTGTAGGCATATATATATATATATATATATATATATATATATATATATATATATATATATATATATATATACGAGCAAACAGTTAATAAAACATGTTAAAAAACACTTTGAAATGAGTTAAAAACATATTTAATCTGAAAAGGAAACTTATCTAGTGTTTCCTTTTCAGATTAAATATGTTTTAACTCATTTCAAAGTGTTTTTTAACATGTTTTATTAACTGTTTGCTCGTATTATAAGCTCTATCTCCTATTTGGTTTTATCGAGCTTTTACATCTGGCTGAGATAACTTTATAAATATTAATTCTTTAATATTTATAACATACTTTAATTTTACCATCTTGGATCATATTGGTAAATTTAATTGTAATATTTTATTTTATATATATATATATATATATATATATATTTATATATATATATATATATATATATATATATATATATATATATATATATATAATAAAAATTACAATAAGTTTACCAAGATAATCAAAATGGTAAACTTAAAATATATAATAAATATTAAAGGGTTAATATTTACAAGTAAAATAAACTCAGCCAGATGTAAAAGCTCAATAAAACCGAAAAGGAAATAGAGCTTATAATATGAACAAATGATTAATAAAACATGTTAAAAGACATCTTGAAAAAAAGTTAAAAACATATTTAATTTTAAAAAAGGAAGCACAAGATAAGTGGATAGTCCTTAATCCGCGGAGTTTCGAAGAAATACTCTCCTTCTCATCAGAGGGCAGGAATTAGCAAAATGCAGGATCGGATTTTGCATATAAAAGTATTTAATGAAACTACAAGTAAGTCACAGATCTTACTTGGTTAAAAAAAGGGTGAGGTAAGGGGAACATATATATATATATATATATATATATATATATATATATATATATACGACTTATGAAAAAAAGTACACCATTATAAAGTTCATTCTTCACTTAATAATTGGTGAAAATTTTGTATTGATTGGCTAATTACTTGATTTTTGGTAGATTTTTCAAAATACTTACTCCCTCCTTCCGTTTTGGCCGTGCCTAAAGAACAGTAATGAAAAAAAAAAAAAATAAGCAAAACAACAAAAATACCATTAGAGTAATCTCCCTTGAATAAGAAATTATCTCCCTTGTAATACATTCTTCGTGAAGAAGACGATCCCGTTGTTGTCTTTATTTTTTAACATTGTTAAATCTATATTTAAATATATATATTACATATGAAAGAAAGGCAAAACTAAAAAGGTAGACATTTTTTTGTTTTCATTAATAACGAAATATTTATATATTTGATAGTTTTCGTACTTGTTGTGCCTAAATCCACCCCATTTTTTACTTTGTAGTTAACGTGTCTTTATTCATTTGTAAACATTTCTTCGTCATTTGATTCTGCGGTGTTTATTCAGCACTTTATCACGGCAATTAAAAGTAAAGAAAATACAGAAAAGTTTACATAATGTACGCACTCATTACAGAATGACGATATCATATTCCCAAAATCACGTAGTTTGATCAAGTAGGGTGTGTTTTTTTTTTTTTTTTATTATTCAAGAAAATCAAATTTTATGACTAAGCGAGTCGTAGTGTTTTCGTCGGCCGATAGAAGCCGATGAAATAAGAGGGAGACAACTCAAATCGAAGTGTCGAGGTCAAAATCAGCCTTATATTCAATACATTTTAGGGTGCTTATGCATTTTTTGTACCGCGATATTTTTAAATAGTTTTTCCAGGTTAAATTCAAGTTTCACGATATCTTTTTTTAATTAAATTGTTAGGTGGGAGCACCCTGCCCTCCCATATTAAGAATAGCTTTCAAAATAATAACGTTATTACTTCAGCAGTCAGCACGGTACCAAAATTGCACAAGTACCCATTTTAGTAGTAAAATTGCTAAAAATCGTATTTTAAAACAAACTACTTCAACTTCACTGAATTTTTAGAATATGGCATCTTCTTTCACTTTCTGTGATTATCGCATACATCATACAGGCTTTTCTGTATTTTCTTTACTTTTAATTGCTGCCATAAGTGCCAATTTGAATAAGCACCGATTCTTCTATGGATTCCATAGCTGCCCGAATGCTTTCGAAGTATTTGTGCATTTTAGGCTTGAAGACTTTCTTGTTTGTTTACTTTCAGTTTTAAAGAATTCCAAAAGGGAGACAATTCAAAAAGTTTTGTCTAACTTATTGCCTAAAAACAAAACAAACACATAACAAACACGCCTTCCGGACAAGATTAAAGTGTAGTATCTGTTCTTTAGATGCTGCATTGCTGCAATTCAATTTCTTGTTCTCTGTCAATGGAGGAGAAATCCTTCACAACTGAGACAATTTTTATTTTTGTTCCTTTTCTCCACGTTAAAAAATGACCCTGGTGTCTAACGCTGACCCGTGGGGAGGCATTGTAAATAGGAACACACACACACACACACACAAAAGGCGTTACGGAAGCATGGGCGACCCATCGGCGTCAGTTGAAAATCGCTTACTGATGTAAAATTGTTGCGGGTATTTGTGGTGTGGAAGACTAAATGAAGACTTGCCATTAAAAAAAATATTTTTAGGAGTATTCGGGTTTGTTTAGAATGAATATCACATTTAAAATTTTCGCCGGCTATTAGTTGTGATGATAGTTAAGACATATATTTTCAGATGTATTCCACATAAATTCACTGGTCGCCATTTTGAATATTGTTGTTTAATATTTACTAGTCAAGGTCTCTAAATGCTGGTTTCTTCACTCGGACAGCTAAACATTGGAATTCCCTCCATGCTACCTTCTTCCCTGATTGCACTGATATGCAAAAGTTTAAATGTAACATAAACCAACATCTTGCTCATCTCCTTAAACATGGTTCCAAATAGTAGCCCCTTACATCTAAGTGGCGATATGCCTTGTTTCGTATGAACGTGAATAAAAAAAATTAAAGACTTCAATTTCAAATAAAAATTACACAAAAATTATATTTTATCAATAGAATTCAAATTTTCTTTTGAATAAAATAGTTGTTTTTTGTTTGTTTTTTTGGTCTTCGGGCCGGGATCAAAGTGTAGTATCTGTTCTGCATATGCTGCACACAAGTTAATTGGTCCTTGGTCAATGTAGGGGGAAACCCTTCATACTGAGACAATTACTATTTTTTTGGATACTGCCAGAGTTCCCCCTTTTTACCCTTGTTTTAGGGGAGCTAGTTTAACCCCACATTAAAAATGACCTTGTGTCTAATTTGCTTTCGTGGGGAAGCAAATAAATACATAAATAAAAAATAATTGTTTCTTGTTTTTTTAATAATTACACTTTTATTTTTTATTTCATTTACGTTTCATAAAACTTGAACTCACACGGCCATTTTGTTTCCAGACCGCCGTGTGTTAACATTACCATATAAAATATTTTTAGAGTTTTTTTTTTAAATTGTCACTTTCATCGATGTTTGTAAGAATATATGCAGATTGTCATAAGAAACAGCCTGTCCCCTTATTATACAACACTGATTTCATAAAACAATTCTTTTCATGTTTGCAGACGTTCTTGAAATCCTTGACAATAACTGTGTCTGCCACATCGTGCATTGCCGATGAGCTGACTGTGTCCCAACACTTCAATCTTAAGTCTCTGATATCTGTCTTGTTGCATCTATGTTTTTAATGGTTTGAACTTCCAGCTCTATACCTGAAAGGAGAGTTAATTTACAATGTAATCCCCTTTACCCTATTATCTTAATGGCGCAAACATGTTAGTGGACAGCTGAGGACCTGGACAGCAACCATTAAGAAGGACGTGATTGAACTCGCAGGCCAAAGATGTGGTTTGCCTTCAACAGTGAAATTCTGATTGGCTAACCATTTCATGCAACCTTGCTTAGGATCGGCATGCATGGGTTGCTATGATTTGAGATATAGTACAGATCATAGATAAAACAGATTCAACCTGATCAGATGTAGTACAGATTATAGATAAAACCAATTCAACCTGACCAGATGTAGTACAGATCAGATAAAACCGGTTCAATCTGACCAGATGTAGTACAGAATAGATAAAATCGGTTCAACCTGATCAAATGTTGTACAGATCAAAGATAAAACTAGTTCAACTTCACCAGATGTAGTACAGGTCATAGATAAAATCAGTTCAAAATGACCAGGGTAAATACTATTGGAACAACATTTTTGTAGATAGTTGGAGGAGCGGACATGATTACAATAACTATAATTTATTATGTTTCTGAATTTTTGAAATGAGGATGGATAATTTGGATTTCTTATCTTGAATCTTATTCTCACAACGTTTCAGCTAATGTAACCTCCAACCTTCAGTGTATCTTTTCCAATTCAGGAATCTATCTGTCAAACTCAGGAACACTACCTCCACAGATTAAATAAAGAGTTCCATTCAAAATTCCATCCAGATACACAAGTTTGAAAAGATACGCTTGAAAAAGGTCGAAGGTTACATCGTCTGAAATGTTGTGAGAATAGCAGTCCAGGTGAGAACTGTAGTCTGAATAATCCAAATTACAATTATTTATTTGATAGAATGTTTGCTGTGCTTGTTTTAATATCTTACTGACCATTTATGTTTTTTTTTTCTTATTTGTTAATTTCTGTTTTCCAGTCAAAGAGATTTCTACCAATGATGATGTCTTTGGAGAAAGGAGAAATGGATGCAACATCCAAAGAAAACATTTGCCATTTACCAATGCAAGATGTGGTATGGATTATAGGAATTGAGGAGTTTGTAGACAATGGTAATATGTACTTTTATTACTATTTATAATGTATTTAACACATATATCTCCAATTTTCTTTCTTTTTAATATATGAAGTTATCCTATTATATTTTGTCGGTTGAACCTAAATAGCAATACATCTGAAATATTGATATTTGATTCTTTTTCTCCTTATGGTTTGGTTTTTTACACTAAAACTGTTATTCAGTTCAGTTTCTTTCCAAAAATAATTATTTCAGCAAGGAAAATTATTACGATGAAGATAACTTGAAATAATTATCTGTAAGGTTCAAAATCTAAGAAAAAAGCATCTTTATTTTAGCTTAAAGGTAAAAAATATTGTTATCCATCTTAAATTTTAAGCTTTCTGTTTGTGACTTTTCTTTTTATAAGGAAGTCACTATTTATCAAGGCACAAAGGTTGTTCGAGGATAATGGTTAATGCATGGTAGGTGGTTGGTGAGACCAGACCGTGATAATCAGTAAGGGTGGAAATTGGGTAGAATTTGATTATTTTGTAGTTTACATTGGACTTATAAGCATATATGTTGTAGTCATATTGAGTTTAACAGGCAGGCAGTTCTAGCAAAGAAACTTTGTTCATGGAACTTATGTATAGTTTTAGGCACAAGTAGAGAGTAGGGGAAATTGTTAACAGTGGTTGTAGACAGATGAGTGTTTGTTGTGAATGTTTTGTAGAGGACTTTAGTATTTTTTTAAATTATAAATTTAAGCCAAAATGACATTAATTTAATGAATCATGAACTATGCCGGATACAGGGATATGAGTTTTCCATATTATCTATAACAGTTGATTTCGGCTTAAATCGTTAGATCCTCCTATAGATGCGAGTTCTCTGTTTTTATTTTTTTATAAAATAAAAATAGTAATAAAATATATAAAAATGATATATATATCTATGAATATAAAAGTGAAAATGTGTGTGTGTATGTATGTATGTATGTACACTTTTTATGTATCTCCGCAAAAGGCTTTTTTCCGAGGGCTGCTCGCTCGGCTCCCTCATTCTTAAAACTTTTTATATCACGTCTAAATCGTAATATTTACGAGTTAACAATGGGGATCGCCTGTCTATTTAATTTGCCTAACTTTGAAACGTTAAATATTCCACATTTTTGGATTGCCGCGTGTTGCTTTCGTTTTTTGGTATAAAACAAGCAAAACTCGATTCAAATATCCAGCTTCTGTAGGGGACTAGGATATATAAATACCCCAATCCCGTTACAAAATAATAATGAAACGAATGGGAATTGAAGGAAACAAAGACACAATTAATGGATAAGATAAATGTCGTTTATTTGCTGTTAAAAGAAATGAACATTTTAGTTATAACATGTCCGCGCGTGGGAAGAGAAATAAATGTTGTAGGAAAATTGAGAATGGTAGTCCAGCGTGTAGACAAAGGAGAGGATATCAGAGTTGTCATCAGTTAGTAGTCGGCGACGCGAAGGTGTTCTTAGTGGCCAGTAGTAGGTGGAAAGAGAAAGGGTAAGAATGTATACATACAGTCATTAGCTCGTGCCCCATACATAGTGGGAAGTGGGCATGAGGTGCGCGCGCCGAAACGGCGCGCAGCTTGTTCGCCCAACCTCTCTAGTTGAGAGTTGGTTCCAAAGAGAAAGAAACAGCTTATCACCTTGTTTTTATACTCGTTTCCAGAGTGTATTTTGCGCATGTGTATTTCCTTAGAAAGCGGAAGTGACGTCGTCCATGTGCGTGATCGTGTTCGCGTGTGTGAGTACATGTGTGTACGTAAGTGTGTGTGTGTATATATACGTGAATTTGAGTGTATGTACGCGAACGTGAATAAGTGTACATGTGTGGACGTGGGCGCGTATGTTTGTGTGCGCGTATGTATATGACAGCTTGAAATATGAATGTGTGTTTTGTGTGAGACTTGAAAAAGGCTCGTACAAATACTCCCCTTCCTAGGAAAAAAAAAATACATGCAGTGTATATATTTATGTATATATATATATATTTTTTTTTTTGTGAGTAATGTTTTCGGCAGTTGATTTTTTTGTTCTGTTTTTTTTTTTTTTTTTTTTTTTTGCTGTTGGTGTGGTTGTTTGAAAAAAACGTCACAAAGGAACGGAATGTCAAAAACGGAGTTTGTTCGTAAAAAAAAAGTATTTACTTACGCGTGGAAAATGCGTTTACTCTTTTTTTTTGGCTGACATTTGTTGGTTTGGTTTCTGTTGTGTGTTGACATGTGCAAAGAGTTGCTTGGACAGAGAAGTGAATTGTTCCGTTTGGAAGGAAAATTTTTTTTTTTTGTGTTGACGGTGTCGTGTGTGTGTCCAGTTGACGGTAGCTTCGCATGGTTCTGCGGTAATGTGTGCATCGTTTGGACGGGCGCTAGTCGCGTGTTTGTTCTTGTTGAACGGGGTCTGGTTACTGTTGTCTTCGCAAGTGCGTCTGCGGTAATGTGTGTACATTGTCTGTACGGGCGTTTGTTGTGTAGTCGTTCGTGGTTGCCGGCTGTCAACGAAACTTCCAAGTTTTGAGTTTATCCGCGTGCGTCGTGCATCTCAACTCGTATTGTTGATTCAACTTCTTCCTATGTGTTGATAGGGATGTCCTGTTTCTTTGTTGTTGCGTCTGCTTGTGCGGGAGGGAATTGCATAGGCCTATGTGATTTTGCTCCTCGCGTTTGTTGCAGGGTAATGTCAGGAAACTGTGAAAATGTTTGTCAAGCTCGAATTTGTTTTTAAATTCGATATGAAAGTCGACAACTCCGTGTTCGTTTTTTTTCTTTTTTTTTTTTTTTACAGAGTCTGACGAGGGTTCGTCATTGTAGTTGGTAGTAGCTATTCCTGTGGGTAGTGGTTTGGTTCGCTTGGTTTTTTTTGTTGAGAAGTTCGTTTTTTTCTTTATCAAATAAAACGCGCGTCTCGCTCAAAACAATTAATCTCAAAACGGTAGGGTCGCCATGCTTGTTCGTTCCAAGTCAGTCGGGCGCCAGTTTGTTGTGGACTTGTGGCATAGGAGGAAATGCGTGCTCCTCTCGCGTTCCGAGGGAAAATGAATTGTCTCGAGGAAGAAACGAACGACATGTTAAATTGAATTAAACGAACAGGAATGTCTTTGGTGAAAGAAACAAGTAAAAGAAAGGGTACCACACGTGGTTAGTTTTGCGTGCGTCTTTCGCTGTAAGCTGGTGAGAAAGAAAGTTTATAGCTTGGCGTGCGTCTCTCGTTAAGTGGTGAAGAGGAAAAGTTTATACCTTGGCGTGCGTCTCTCGTTAAGTGGTGAAGAGGGAAAGTTTATCTTTGTAGAGAAAGAGTCTGTGTGTGTATGAGTGCTTCATTCAACCTCATCCATTTCATTACAATCACGTCGGGGTCACCAAATTTGTAGGGGACTAGGATATATAAATACCCCAATCCCGTTACAAAATAATAATGAAACGAATGGGAATTGAAGGAAACAAAGACACAATTAATGGATAAGATAAATGTCGTTTATTTGCTGTTAAAAGAAATGAACATTTTAGTTATAACATGTCCGCGCGTGGGAAGAGAAATAAATGTTGTAGGAAAATTGAGAATGGTAGTCCAGCGTGTAGACAAAGGAGAGGATATCAGAGTTGTCATCAGTTAGTAGTCGGCGACGCGAAGGTGTTCTTAGTGGCCAGTAGTAGGTGGAAAGAGAAAGGGTGAGAATGTATACATACAGTCATTAGCTCGTGCCCCATACATAGTGGGAAGTGGGCATGAGGTGCGCGCACCGAAACGGCGCGCAGCTTGTTCGCCCAACCTCTCTAGTTGAGAGTTGGTTCCAAAGAGAAAGAAACAGCTTATCACCTTGTTTTTATACTCGTTTCCAGAGTGTATTTTGCGCATGTGTATTTCCTTAGAAAGCGGAAGTGACGTCGTCCATGTGCGTGATCGTGTTCGCGTGTGTGAGTACATGTGTGTACGTAAGTGTGTGTGTGTATATATACGTGAATTTGAGTGTATGTACGCGAACGTGAATAAGTGTACATGTGTGGACGTGGGCGCGTATGTTTGTGTGCGCGTATGTATATGACAGCTTGAAATATGAATGTGTGTTTTGTGTGAGACTTGAAAAAGGCTCGTACACTTCCTGGCCCACGGCAAGTGGTCTCCAGAAACAGATGTAACATTTGGTCAATGTTGGCTTTTCACCGTCATATCAGACAGTTGCTTTGATTTCAAGACACTCCCCTAATAAACAGGGGAGCTGCTTTTCATTCTCCAAAGTTCGGTAAAAGCTGTCCCGCACAAAATCTTAACTGCTGAACAGCTATTGCTAATATCATGTTTCAAGGTAAATCATGTGACTTAACTTCCTCTCACCTGTCAATTTCATTTCACTTTATAAACCTTAACTTAACATGCTTATTAATTCCTCTCCCCTCGTGGCCAAGATGGTTAGGTGTCTGGCTTTTTTTGCCCTTTCGTTTCCACCTTAGTGTCAAGGCTTTGGGGTTCAAGCCTACCTTACTACTAAAACTTTTTTTTTTTTACACCTCCAAGCACCCAGCCATGTTTTGATCTACCCTCCCCTCAACAACACACCTCCAAACACCTGGGCAACGCCGGGTACCCCCCCGCTAGTATATATATATATAAGTGCCTGCTCATTGACTGATTTAGGAAGGGTGCGATGGAAGCTAGAATGATGATTGGCTAACTAAAAACTCAATAGAAGGTGCGTGTATAAAAGTATGAGACAACCACAAAATCCTCGCATACGCATGGATGAAACACGGAAGATTCTGGGTAGCTTAATTGCCATATATATTTTAGAACTTTATATATATATATATATATATAGAGAGATATATATATATATAGATATATATATCTATATATATATATATAAAAGCGAAAATGTATGTATGTATGTATGTGTGTTCGCTTTTTCTGTATGTCTACAAAAGGCTTTTTTCAGAGAAGCGGTCGGTCGGTTCACAACTTTTTAAAACTTTTTATATCACATATAAATCGTAATATCTCACAGTTAACAACGAAGCTCGCCTGTCTATTTAATTTGCTCGATTTCGGGAAGATAAATATTCAACATTTGTCGCTCGCCGCATGTGGGTTAGTCTTTTTCCTATAACATCTTGGGAAAATAAAAATAAAAAAAAGTGTTCAGCAGTAAATGCTATCCCACAGTCAAACTTGACCTCATTAACTCATTAAAACGGGCACCTGCCAAATCCAAGTAATTAAATAAATTCAAACGTGTTTCCGTTAGCATCTCACGGTGGGGCAATGGTTAATGTCGCACTTTTTTTTTTTTCACACTTTAATTTACAACTTTGCCTCAACGGTTCGGGTTCGATCCTCATACTTACTTTTTTTTTTTTAACCCCCCCCCCCCGGAGTTTCCACACACACCTCCAAACACCCGGGCAACGCCGGGTACCCGTCGCTAGTATATTATAAAAACCTTTTTTTAATAAAGCACTTTTGAAGAAACCAGAAGGTTGCATGCATAGCAATGGAGAAGGTGAAACTGCTTGCCTGGCAATTCACCTCCAACTCCACCTTAGAGCCAACAAACAACTCCCTCCCAAATTTCTCTATGCGGACTGAAGCCACATTAGATGTAAAAATCACCTCTTCTCATGTCCGTTATATCATAAAAAAACTTGGACACCTCAAAAGAGTGTGAGCCTGATCTCATCCCTGCTATACTAATTAAGAAATGTTCAATCGAGCAAGCCCCCATACTTTCCAAGCTCTACAATAAATTCCTAGCTGAATCTTGCTTTCCTAATAGCTGGAAGATGGCCTCTGTGGTAGCAGTGTACAATAATTCTGGTGAAAGAACAGACCCTCTCAATTATCGCTACATTAGTCTCTTCCCCCTCTTCGCTAAAATCTTTGAAACTTCAATTAATCAAGCACTAGTTCACCACCTCACAAAAGCAAATCTTCTCTCTGACAAACAGTATGGATTCAGGCAATGTCATTTTACTGCAGATATTTTAACAGTCATCTCTGAGCGCATTTACCATGTACTGGATAAGGCAGGCAAAGTTAGTGCTGTAGCCCTTGATATATCCAAAGCCTTTGACAAAGTCTGGCACAAAGGACTGCTAATGAAAATTAAATCATACAGGATAACTGGACTTACACTAAATAGAATTAGATCTTTCTTGAACAATAGAAGCATACAGGTTGTCATTGACGGACATACAACCGAGCAGCATAACATTAATGCAGGAGTGCCTCAGGAATCGATCCTTGGACCATTATTATTCCTGATATTCATAAACGACTTCCCGGATAATATTGTGTCCGAGATGGATATATTTGCTGATGATACAATGCTCTATAATATGCATAAGGGAAGAACAGATGTACATAAATCTAAGACAATGGCAGAATTGTTAGAAATGACCCCAGAATATGGTGGAATGGGGCCGCAAATGGATGGTAACATTTAATGCTAGTAAAACTAAGCTGCTCTCCTTTAACAATTACAAGACACCTCTCCAACCCCCTGTATCCATGACACCCTACCTGAGAATTCTACTTTCAAACTCCTCAGCCTAACATTTGCGAGCAGTATGAACTGGAACAAATATATAGAGGGCATTGCAAAGGCTGCTGTAAAGAAGGTGGGTTCCCTCTATCGAGCTAGAAGACTACTCACACCTGAGAGTATCCTGAACCTTTACAAGGCCACCATTTGCCCATGCATGGAGTATTGTTGCCACATCTGGGCTGGGGCATCTGCCACTAGTCTCTCCCTCTTAGGGTCCAAATCTGTCAATCTAATCGGTCCAACTTTATCAACTAAGCTCCATCGCTGCAATGTTGCATCACTGTGCCTGTTTTACAAATATTTTAATGGAATGTGTTCTGATGAACTTGTTACACTTGTACCCCCTCGACGTAAATATCCCCAACAAACTCACTTAGCAATTAGATCTCACCCCTTCACTGTTGATGTCCCTAAATGCCAGTAAGCTTTCTATTCTAAGAGTTTCTTCCCTCGAACAGCTAGACTTTGGAATTCGCTTCCTGCTACCTACTTCTCTGACTATACTGATATGCAGAAGTTTAAATGTAGCATAAACAAATATCTTGTTAATCTTTCCTAGATATGGCCCCAAATAGTAGCCCCTTACATCCAAGTGGCGATATGCTTTGTAAGGGGTGAACATGAGTTTAAAAAAAAAAAAAAAAAAAAAAGAACAAACATTTAATAATGTCTCATAACCATTTTGTTTTGATTTTTTGCAAAATAAACATTACAACTTATTTTGAATGTTTCTATTTTCTTACAGAGCTTGAAATGAATTCTTCGCTTCTGACACTCAGAGATGATCGAGGTGTTCAACTTGGCGGGGTTGTGATCAGTCCTCCCACTTCATTCAAATCTTCCCAAATTTACGAACTTGTTTGGGAATCGATACGAAGGCCATCAAAAGGCAAAAGTAGACGACCTCGTTGCTTGACTTTTACCAGTCAGAATTTATTTGAGTAAGTAATTGAGATTTTAAAAGTATTTCATGGAATATGTGAAGTTATCTTGTGAGATTTCAAAAGTTAGACCAACATAGCATTTAAGCTGATGCATAAAGCTTTGATTCTGCCAATGTTCATTTTTCTTTGTTAGTGTACCATGTTATTCGCACTTTAATAACATACTTCACTCATGATTAATACCACCAGAAAAATGAAGAGAAAAACAAAGTCTTATTTGAAAAAGGTGTATACCACTGAAAGTCTCAGAAAAAAATTTTTTAAATGATTATATTCATTTTATAAAAAACTTATATAATATTATTTGGTGTGCTAAAACTTTTCAAATAATCTCATGAAATAATGTTTTATACAATCTAAAAATTATGGGGTCCAACCTAGAAAACTAATAATATGGAAATATCTTTTCAATTATGACTGAAAAATTAAAATAAACAAAGGGAATAACTCATATTTATGATTGAAGAATATAAAAAGTTGGTTGTTTCCCTTACAACTAAAATTTTATTTATTTTTCTGTATAAATTTAATCATTGTACAAACAAATAAAAATTAAAAGGCATTATATATATATATATATATATATATATATATATATATATATATATATATATATATATAATAGTAAGTCATAAAATATATATGGCACTTAAGCTACACAGAATATTCCACGTTTCATCCACGCTAGGATTCATGAATCCTAGCGTGGATGAAACGCAGAATATTCTGTGTAGTATAGTATATATAGTGCCATATATATTTTATAACTTACGACCTAGCTCTACCTACATATTGAGCATTGTTGAAGTAAAAACTTAAAGTTTACGCATGAATTTATACTTCTGTATATTAATTTATGTGATTAAATTAAGTAATCATATATATATATATATATATATGTATATATATATATATATATGTATATATATATATATATAGGTTGATTCCTAAAGCCTATGTGACTAAAACAGATGAGCACTTACTGGATTCAAAGTGCCCATGATTTCTTGCTTGTAAAGCAGTCATTTGCACAGGATCAACGCTATGCGTTTTTGTAGGTATAAGTAATTTGCCTGGACAATGAAAGGCAGATGAAAAATCAAGGTAGAACAAACAGGAAAGAGATTCATTCAGTTGGGAAAGCATTTTGATAATTTCGTTGATGTTGTTCTTGTGTCGTCTGAACACTGACACTGATGTGATGTGTTAATCTCATATCAAGTCTTGGAATTACAGCGGTACAAAAATCATGTCACCAATAGGATTTATGAACACACTGGACAATCCAGACTATATAGACACAGAGATAAGATGCTTTGGGGTAAAGAAACTAAAAAGATTAATGAAACAAAGCGGAGTAAAATTAAATTACTGACATGTTCCTCGCAATGATAACATATCCAAGAAATTTATAAGAAACTGACCAAGAAGAACATGAAACCAAACAAAAGATGGAGAAAAGCGAGGAGTACATAACATGTAAAAAAAAAAGTGGTTCCTTCAGTCTTTGACAGACTATGGATACCCACGAAAAGGTGCCTGCGCATGAAATTTTTGTGGCAGAATGTGCACAATCTCCAACTACACCTCTCCTGAGTCGACATCGTTAAATACCAATGGCAAGTGAAGTGTATCTTCAGAACGACTGGAAACAAATACTGAGATAAGCGGAGAGCACATACAGCGCCTAGAATTTCCAAATGGTCACCCATCTGGTACTAGCCAGGCTCAACGTTGCTTAACTTCAACGATCTGACAAGAACCAGTGTGTCAATGCGACTATGCCATACATAACAGATCTAGAGGATTCATATTTAATCCAATTTCCATTAAAAAAAGGACAGAAAAGCAAATGCGAAAGTGGAACAGACCTTCCAGAATATTCAGAAAGGGTACGAGATCAAATAGGGGTGTCAAACCATGCAAGTTCATAGAGGTGTAACACAGTATGCAAATGAGATACCTAAGTAAATAAAGCAGACCTTGGGTGTTGTGGTACTACTGTAATTGAGAGACTTGATACAAGATTACATTAAAAGTAATTTGTGCTCATGCAAAAGAAAGCAATCATAATTTACAATCGAAAAAATCTGAATATTGATTTCTCCCTTTTGTGCATGTGTTGATTACTTTGCATCATTTTTTTTCTTTTCATTTCTTTTAATGTAGATGCGTCAAGTCCAACATTGAGCAGTTTTCAAGTATGAAGATTACAGTTTTTTATGGAGAGAAACTCACAGATTTTGAAGACATGAAACACTTGTTAACATATCAATGTAATTCGTGCAGTGTACGCGGTACTTGGGATTGCTTCAGCCTTTGGTCAGTGATGTTTTCTCTTTTGTTTTTCATAAGATTAATCCACGATTTAAATGTTACAATCTTTTTTTTTTAAAAAGGAGTCACCACTTATTAAGGCCTGGGGGCCATTCGAGGATAAGGGTTAATGAGTATACAGTGGTCAAAGGGAAAATATCATCAGTAGTGGAAATTTGGTGAATTGGATTACTTGATGGCTCATCAAGAATTTGTTCACGTTGGACTTGAAGATAACCATATTGTAGTCAGTTAAAAAGCAGGAAAATGGAACAGGGTTCCACAAGCATGCAGTTCTAGGAAAGAAGCTTTGTTCATGGAATCTACATTTAGGTTTAGGCACAGATAAAGAGTGGGGGAAATTATTGATAGTAGTTTCAGCTAGACGTGTGTTTTTCGTGAAAGTCAGGACAGGGGGACCATAGATTAGAGCTCAGACGAACACTTGCCATTGAAATAAAGATAAAGCAGAGACAGGTTCACAACATTATTATTTATTATTGATTTATTATTAGGTTAATCTATTATTAATTGATTTATTATTAAGTTGGTTTATTATTAATTTGATTTATTATTAATTAATTTATTTTTAATTTACTATTAATTGATTTTTTATTATGTTTATTTATTATTAATTGATTTATTATTAATTGATTTATTATTAATTGATTTATTATCAATTGATTAATTATTAATTGATTTCTTATTACTTGATTTATTATTAATTAATTTATTTTTAGTTGATTTATTATTAATTGATTTATTATTAATTTAATTATTATTAATTGATTTATTACTACCTCTGGTTGGAAATAGTTGGTGCAGAATTAAAACTGTCTGCATTTTAGGTTTTGTCACGCACCATTTCAATGTTTTAGGAGGTAACTGGTAGTACTTTTAGAGCGTGCTTGATTAAAAAAGAACAGTTTTCGTTCTAAAAGTCATTTAGAGTTTAATCTATGCACATTACTTTGTTGACTGTTATATAATCTATTTTTAAAAATACCAGCAGTGGCTATATAAATATGGTAAATGTAGTTGATGCCAATGTGGAAGGTAAAAACAGAAGTGATAAGAGAGAATTGACAAATTCAAGATGAACAGCAGTTCTGCAAGTGTTGCTACAAAAGTCTAAAGGGTGCATCCTAGAACGAGGTGCAATCAAAGATGTTGCCACAAAATTCGGTATAGGAAGAAATACTGTAGGCAGAATTCGGTCACGAGCACTAGACAGTTCGTCCGATATATCGGTGCCAATGGATTCTTTGAGCCGTAAGTTTCTCTGTGGCTGAAAAAAGAAGGAATATAGTTCATAGTTGGCAAAAATAAACACCATTCCCTTGAGAAAAAGAACCACTCAAGCATGTGGAATACCTAAGACAACATTGATTGCAAGGATGAAAGATGGCGAAATTCGGACTCATTCAAATGCTGTAAAACCACTTCTCACTATAGAAAACATGAAATGTCGCGTTGATTTTTGCCATTCGCAATTGTATTTAAATCAAGGGACTTTTAGAGAAATGTTTGATGTCATACATATTGATGAGAAATGGTTTTACATGACGCAAAATGCAAGGAAAATTTATTTAGGCAAAGACGAACATGACCCTTTAAGAACCACTAAAAGCAAGCGTTTCATTACAAAGGTAATGTTTCTTGCTGCCGTGGCTTGACTCTGTTGGGATCCACATCGCAAATGTTACTTTGACGGGAAGATTGGAATTTGGCCATTTGTCAAACAAGAGGTGGCTAAACGTAACAGCAGAAATAGGCCTGCTGGAACAATAGTAACTAAAGTCATGGATACAATAACGAAAATTCAGATTCATGAATTCCTTTTTGAAAAGGGCCTTGTTTCAACACGGAACAAATGGCCAAGTGGATCCGTTGTACAACAAATCATAATTCAACAAGACAATGCTAAGCCACACATACATCCAACGGACCCGGTGTTCAAACAAGAATTGGAGAGATTAAGGCTGAACATTGAACTGGTTAACCAGCCTACAAACAGTCCGGATCTGAATGTGCTTGACCTAGGTTACTTCAATACAATCCAATCTATTCAACACCAAAAGGCTCCAAAGAATATTGATGAATTAATTGAAGCAGTTGAAACCAGCTTTCAAGAATTAGAAAAATCAAAGTTGAACAACATTTTCCTGACATTGCAGGAGACAATGGAACAAATAATTTTGGCTGATGGTGGCAACAATTACAGGCTTCAGCATATGTCAAAAGCACAGCTAGAAAGAAAAGGAAAACTTCCCACTTCAATTTTGATATCAGAAGAATTGAAAAGTAAATTAACACAATTGAATAAATAGTTAGATGTTTTAGCTTTTTGCATTATTTTTTTGTATATTTATTTAATCATACATTGTAAGAATGTACGTACAATCAATTGTCAATTTAATTAAGTATAATTATTTGGTTAACCTGTATTTCCTCTCAAAAGTACTGCCTTATAAAACTTGAAACTTGTATGCACCAACTATTTCCGACCAGAGGTAGTATTAATTGACTTATTATTAATTGACTTATTATTAATGGATTTATTATTAATTGATTTATTATTAGGTTGATTTAGTATTAATTGATTTATTATTAGGTTGATTAATTATTAATTGATTTATTATTAGGTTGATTTATTATTCGGTTTATTTATTATTAATTGATTTATTATTAGGTTGATTTATTATTAATTGATTTATTATTAATTGATTTATTGATTGGTTGAAGAAAAATTTAATCCACCATGTTATGATGATCTGAAAAGATTTCCAAATTGCTCAGTACAATTGAATTGTATTATTTACAAAGCACTTTTTTTATTTCTCATCCTAAGTCTAACATTAATTCTGTTATGATGGTGATCTATCCTATTTCATGAATATATCGACTCTTCTAGACATTATGTATAAAGGAACTGTGAACATGAAAGTGAGACTAATCTTAACTCTCGACATAAGAGGATTTGTTTGTGTCTGGTGTGCAGAGCAATAATTGATCCGAAGAAAGAAATACCGCCATTATGGTGAGTTGATCCTATGGGAAATGTGAGTTCGTAGCTGCGAGGATCGTCAAGAGCTGAACTTTGCCGTATGCAAATTGGTTGGTGATCGCTGGCATAAAGGTGATGGCAGGAAACCACTTTGGAGATGATGTGTAATGAATTACCAGGCAAGGTTGTTATTGAGTGTGATGATCAGTGGAGTTTTAAGGCGATTGTTTCTGTAACGATCTAATGAATTTGTAAGGAGTGGGTTTTTCTTCTTCGTCTTTCTTTACGGAAGCCTAGACTTTGAGGTGTTGATGTCTTCACCGGTAACTGTGTCTTTCTTACTGAGAACTGAGACTTTTGGTATCTAACATAAAGTGATTCCATCGAAATATTCAGCAATCAATGTGTTGAAACTAAATTGTTTTGAGCATCCTGTCTTGGAGCTTAGGAGTCTCTCTCTTCCAGAGGTAGGCGAATCGGTTCCCTTACTATTGTTTGTTCCTGATTTTACATACAGGAACCTACTACAAAGTGCTAGCAATCTTTCTGTCATATACTATTCAGTACTTCTGTCAATACTGTTACCTTATTTATTTTTAACCTTTCAAAGTGACAACAAATTCTAATTTTAACTTTTCATTTTACTTACTTTAAAATTCTGATATGATTCATATTCTATTTAAAAGAATAGAACATTGACGGGAATTGATTTATTTCAGTTAAGTATGTTGAGATATGTTTTTTTTGCCTGCTGATTTCTTTTTAGCATAACTGAAAATAACAAGTCTCTTTATTTCTACATCCTTATCAAAGTAAAGAGACATATTTTTTTATCATCATGAATTTCTAAAAGCCTTTGTTTTATTGACATTCAGTGATATGCATGGGACAATTTGATGATCGTCTCATCAGTAGGAAGTGCAATCCTAAATAGACTTCACATTAAGCAGAACTTAACCACGTCCTCTAAGTTTTTATTGCTGGGATTATCACAAAGATTATGTCTATCAAAACAATCCCAACATTCTTCCTGAACTGAAAATGGCCATCATAAATAAAACCAGGTCAGTGTTGAGAGAAGAGTGTGCCCAAGTTATTGACAATTTTGCACATAGTATCCAGGTGTGCTTATCACCTTGAGCGACAATACATGCACAGATCACTGAAGTTAAGCAATGATGAGTCTGGCTTGTACTAGATGAGTAAATATTTGGTACTACCAAGATGCTGTATGTAGGTGGAAGGTCAGGTCAGTCTGCCTGCTTTTCGATGTGTGTAGTGATAGCGTGCGCACAAATTAACAGCCACATAAAAAGATTATGAAGTTTACTGAACTCCATCATCTCGGCTGTGGTCACAAAATAACAATATTATACGTTAAGGTGCTTTGTGTTAGTGTACATATGTAAATTTACACATGTATACATATATATACATACATATATGGATATATGTGTATATATGTACATGTATACACACGTATATATCTATATATATATATACTAGCATTTCAACCTGGTGTTGCCCGGGTGTTTGGAGGTGTATGTTGAGCAAAAAAAAAAAAAGTGGTCAATTTTTTTTAATTGGACACCTATTATGACTCCTTAACATTTATTGTTTTGGGCTCAAATTAAGTTATTAAGTTAGATCCATGTCCAAGGAACATCTATCTAAAATTTCAAGTGTTTAGACCCAAAATTGGCGAAGGAGTTTGGTAGAGTTCTCAAAGATCAAATCGTCAAACTTTGACCCCTTAACAGCCAAATTTCTGGCCAAAACCGGATTACAAAGATTTTCCCAAATCTCAGTACCCTGTATATCGAATTTCTAGTCTGTAGACTTAAAATTGACAGAGTTATTGCAGAGGGAAATGTACACACACACACACACACACACACAGACAATTTTATAACGGCGAAATACAGACCAAAAAGCATAATGAATTTAAAAAATAAAAAATGAAAATAAAGGTTAGCTAAGCAGGTTTCGTTCCTCACTTATCAAAGCTAAATCGAGGAAAATACGATTTAAAACAAACAAAAAAAGTCATGAATATGGCGGGTGTAGAAAAAAAACAAAAAAACAGAAATAAACATGTGAAAAATTACATAGAGAATAAATTAAGTCCTAAAAGATTTTCTTTTTGTTTGCAAAGAGAAAGTCTCAAAGACTTAATAAAAAGAGTCTCTAAAATTTTCAAGTGATAGGGAGAGTGTGACTTACTAAGGATCGTAAACATGTCAGCACTGAAATTCGTGGCCCACGCATGGTTATTTATAAGATGGTCGCAAATCGCAGAACCATACGTATTACTCAGAACATCCGAGGGTGAAAAATTTGCATAACGAATCTTTGAAGGCACATGCTGTTTCAAACGAAAATATAATCTTTGCGATGTTCGCCCAACATATATATATATATATATATATATATATATATATATATGCATTTTTATATTTTTATTTGTTTATTAGTAGGTAAGTAAACAGTTAAATTTGGTTGCTACAAACAGCCATCTTACGCTAAAGAAAAAAGTTTTGAGCTCCTTAAAAAAGAAGGATAAACAATGGAGAAATCGTATTTCGACCTTTTTGTAAAATCAGTCAAGCATTACCACAACCTTTATCAACAGCTGGAATTATAGACAATTTAAATTTGAAGTTATTGAATTAGGGCGTATTTCACCAGAACAGTAGAGTGTGTTAGTGGGTGGGGGTGTTCAGTTCCCACAAAAACTTTTACAATAAAGCCCTTAAAGACAGTGTTTATAAAAATACACAACTGGAATATATTGAACCAAATACCCTCCAGCAGATAAAGTAAGATAATCTGATTCATGCCAGTTTTTAATATAATGCTTAAAACTATGAAATAAATTTTTAAACCTTATCAAAAGGCATTTTCCCCCCGAAAACATTCTGCATAAAATCTTTCATAAAAATACTATCAAATTTAGATATAGTTGTACTGATAATTTAGGAAAAATAATTAAAAAAACATAACAAAATATTAAATGGTATAAATAGAAATACACCTCTTTCCAGCGTGCTGTATACTGATACTCTATGGCTGACTGGGATAGCTTCCGTACATTCATATCTGATCTACCTCTCCATTCCATGTTTAAAAAGATGTGTCCTCTATAGTATCAGACCTGACCGAATGGTTAATTGTAGGTATAGACCGATTCATACCATCTAAAAAATTCCAACGAAAACCTAACAACCAGCCATGGTTTTTCCCTGAATATGCTGCTGCCATCGCGCACAGAAATCACCTTTTCCATAGCTACCAACGTAATAGATGTACTGAAACTAAAGACTGAGACTGACACTAATAAAAAATGCAAGAGAGCTATATGCTCAGTCCGTTAAATTCAAAGTAACTGAGCAGCAGCTTGGTTCCCACCAGTTTTGGCAAATAGCAAATAGGATCCTGAACAGAAGCGTGCGTTCTATCCCAACCATTATCAATGGACCAGAGATCATCTCTTCAGCATCAGACAAGCCCAAACTATTTGCCAAGAACTTTGCAGCTAATTCTGCCCTATGTGACAAAGGCCATCAACTACCCGTATTTCCTCCTATAACACACAACACACTAAGTAACATACAAATATCTGCGTGAGGTCGCCAAGCTAATCAAGAACCTTGATTCCAGTAAAGCAACTGGCCCTGACGGTATTCCAATTATAGTGTTAAAAAAGCTTCAACCAGAACTTGCTCCCATACTTACAAAACTGTTTAAGCATTGCCTTAAGGAGAAGTGCTTTCCAACAACCTGGAAAACCTCATCAGCATGCCCTGTATTTAAGAATTCAGGTGATAAGTCATCCCCTCTCAGTACAGACCAATAAGTCTCCTGTGTGTCATGAGTAAGTTGCTGGAATCCATATTAAATAGAGAAGTAGTCAACCACGTCAGCAGAAATAACCTTCTTAGTGACATGCAATATGGTTTATGTTCTGCAAGATCTATAGCAGATGTGCTAACGGTTATATCTCATAGGATTAGCGAAATTTCTAGGGCAATTGCTCTTGACATATCAAAAGCCTTTGATAAGGTATGGCATAAAGGCCTACTTCACAAGATTTCCAGCTACGGTATAACTGGAAATGTTTTCTCAATCATTAAATCATTTCTCTCTGATAGGCTCATAAGAGTAGTGGTTGATTGGCAGAAATAAGAGGCCCACAGTATTAATGCTGGAGTCCCTCAAGGGTCCATCCTAGGCCCAACTCTATTCCTGATCTACATCAATGATCTCCCAAAACACATACTTAAATCATTCGTTGACATCTATGCTGATGACATGACCATCTATGGCAACATATCAAAGGCCGTAAATGACAATGTTCTTTCTGATCTTGAGCACATGGTACAATGGGGTAAGAGGTGGCTGGTTACCTTTATTACATCTAACACCAAGCTCCTATCTTTACATCATAAACGCTCTGATCCCCATCTGGCATCAATTGAAAAGGATGGCTCTCATCTAGAGGAGGCCCCATATTTTGATAAGCTTCTGGGTTTGACCTTTACTCCTGATCTGAAATGGAACGCATACATCAAGTCTGTGGCCAAGGTCTCTGGAAAAATGGTGAGATCCTTCTACCGCTCCAGAAGATATCTCACTAATGATACAATTCTCTATCTATATAAAAGCCAAGTACATCCAAGGATGGAGTACTATTGCCACATCCGGGCAGGATCTGCTAAAAACAGCCTATCCTGCCTTGACAGAGTACAAAATAGACTTTGTGGCTTAGTGGGGGATGCCCTTTTCTCTTCACGGCAACCTCTCTCCCACAGAAGAGACGTTGCAAGCCTATCTTTGTTTTATTGTTATTTCCATGGCAGTTGCTCGTCTGAGCTCCAATCTCTGCCCCCCCACCAACCTTTTTCGAAAAACACCCGTCTAGCTGAAACTACTGTCAATAATTTTCCCCACTTTTTATCTATGCCTAAATCAAAACATAGATTCCATGAACAAAGCTTCTTTTTTAGAACTGCACGCCTATGGAACTCTCTACCACTTGCCTGTTTCCCTTTTGACTTCAATATGGATGTCTTCAAGTCCAACATAAACAAAGTCCTGATGAACTGCCCCCTTAAGTAATGACACTTTATCAAATCTACGATAATAACTATTACTACGATACTATCCCATTAATTACTGTACACACAATAACCCCTATCTCCGAATGGCTTCTGGGTCTTGATAAGTTGTGACCTCCATGTAAAAAAAAAAAAAACTAAATCATGCAATTGTAGGAAAAACTTTTAATGCCATCTTAAATGAAAACTACCTAATAACCTCAGTTGTTTACAAAGCTACCATCTCTACTAAAGAAAACCCAGATAATAAAAGATATTATAATTGGCATGGCAAGTAACACATTCAAGGAAATATATACAGGACACAAATGCTTTTTTGAAAATCCAAACTATACAGATAGAACATCACTATCTAAATACTTTAATGAATTAATTGAACAGGGATCTTTACAAATTGCAAATGGGAATATCCTTAAGAGAGCAAACACCTGTTTGTTTATAAATTCACCTTGCTACCTATGCCTTAATGAGAAACTATATATTACAATATTTAGGGAGAGAGATAAGCTCCTAAATAAAAAGCATGAAAACTCTATCAATTGTAAACACTATTAGAAACATCTCCTTAGTAACATAAATTTAATATGAAGATTCAGAAACTACTTAAATACATATATATATATATAATGTATAACCTAACATGGCGTGTGCATACTCTCAATTTTTATGCATTGTAAAACATTATGCTCCCTATAGTTGCATGACACTTATTTTTCGTCTACCTATATATTTCGCTCCATTCATGATTCACCTATACTAAGTATCTACCCCTCTATACACACTTATATAACCATAAATAAGAATATATTATATTTCATAGACTCCATATTTGTTATGTATATGTATCCTACGAATCTATTTCATATGTTATATCTGTGTATCCTGAGATATTACGAGCTGGGAAGTATGCAAAAATTCCTTGCGGAATCTAACCAACGTGGGAAGCCTGATGGAAAAATCGTTTCGTGGACATACACAAATGCTCATGCCCATTTTGCCCTTTACATAATAGACTAGCAGGGGTGCCTGGCATTGCCCAAGTGTTTTGAAGGCGTAAAAGAAAAAAAAAAGTTTTGGTAGGAAAGTAGGCTCGAATCCAAAGCTTGGACGCGAAGGTGGAAAGGAAAGGAAAAAAAAGCTGGCACCTTACTCACTGGGCCACAACGGGAGAGGAATGAAAAGCGTTTTAATTTAATAATAAAAAACTTAATTGACAGGTGTGTGAACTTAATGAGGTCAAACATCACGCCATTTGGAGAAACTTAACTTTGGCTGTAAGCCAGTCTCTGCGTTTCCCACAAGATGTTGGTCCAAATGAATAGCAATTGTCTGATATAAGGGGTTTCCCCTGCATTGATCAAACCTCATTGCTTTTCTGGACGTCTCTGTCACGAGTGCCAGGGAGCTGTGTTTTTATTTATTTGCTTCCCCACTGAGCAAATTAGGCAGGAGGCCGTTTTTAATGTGGAGATAGGGGGAAGGGGGGATCCAGCTCCCGAGAGGAGGGAAGTGGAAGCTGGATTAGAAACTGTTGGTATGAAGGGTTGCCCCTTCAGTGACCAAGGTCAGATATGTGGGGTTACCCCCACATATGGTCATTGCTAGTCATAGCTGGTCTATGCTAGTCATAGCTTTGCAGCATCTGCCGGAACAGATACTACACTTTGATCTTGTCGCCCGGGCCCCGAAGGGCGCTGTGCCAGGGAGCTGTGTTTATGCTACGGATTCAGTTTCAATTTTATACTGAAAAGCCAAACAAACACACATAAACCAAGAAATATCGCGAAAATAGCGTATAAAAGTCGCCCGAATTAAAGATACACGCAAGCTCATTTCGTAAATCGTAGATATTATAATCTAGGTACCATATAGAAGGTTTTAAGAAACAGTACCTGCTCCGAGCGCCCCCCTGAAAAAGCTTTTGCCGGACACCTACAAAAAATGCATGCACACACAAATACATACACATTTTTGCTTTTATGTTATAGTTGGCATAAATCTCTAACTCTTGAATTTTCAAATCCATGACCTAAACACAAAACTCACCCACCCACCCCCAACCCTCTAATTTATATGAAAAACCCAAGAATATTATAAATATTAAGTTAAATAATAGTTATCTATTCTCCCTATGCTTTAATCTAATATGTACCAAATAGCGAACATTATAATTAAGAAATTACTTATTTTGAAGGATGGTTTACACCGGTTATAATATATGCACGTTACTAATTCTGCTAAAGTAATATAATTTTAATCACTATTAACTAAACTAAACCCAGGTAAAACTAAAACCTTATATAACACATATAATAATGTGATAATATTGTTAATTGCTTTAATAATTTTGATAATGATAGGAATAATAAAATGTGTAAACATACGCATTTATATATTCGTATCCACGTGTGTGCGTTTGCATGTACCTCAATTAAATTTTAAAATTCTCATAAAATCTCTATAACGATCTTTGATCCTAAATTTAAATATAATCCATTAATTAATTTTATAAATTTAATATTTTTAAATTATTTACTTACAAATGGCAATCAACAATTCCCCCACTATCCAACAATCATGAGGTTATTTGCATGGCAACTGAGAAGACTAATATGCTTGTCACTCGGTTTGTCACCAATTCCACATTGGACCTGGCTAACCACTCCGTCCCTGACTTTCCTTTGCAGACAAACGCCACACTATAGGATCTGAAAATCACCCCTTCTCAGGTGTATGATATCATAAAAAACCTTGGCACCTCAAAAGCATGTGGACTCGATCTTATCTCGGTTGTGCTATTAAAAAATGCTCTGCCAAGTTTGCTCCAGTTTTCTCCAAACTTTACAACAAATGCCTTAACGAATCTTGCTTTCCTGACTGCTGGAAAACTGCTTCTGTTTTCAAGAATTCTGGCAAAAAACCTGACCCATTAAATCATCACCCCATTAGCCTCCTCTCGCTTTTTGCCAAAATATTTGAGTCCTTAATTAATCAAGCTCTAGTCCATCATCTTACAGCTACCAAACTTCTGACTGACCAACAATATGGATTTAGGCAAATCCGTTCTACAGCAGATATCCTAACTGTAATCTCTGAACATATATACCATACACTGGACAAAGCAGGGGAGGGTAGAGCGATAGCCCTAGATATATCTTAGGCTTTTGACAAGGTATGGCATGATGGTCTTCTCAGGAAAATCAGATCATATGGTATCACTGGATGAATACTTAACATAATTAAATCCTTCCTAAGTAAGGAAGAATCCAGGTTGACCTTGACGGTTGTACATCAAAACAATATGATATAAATGTGGGAGTACTTCAGGGGTCTATCCTTGGACCTTTATTATTCCTAATATTCATAAATGACCTCCCTGATAAAATTGTTTCTGAGATGGGTATATTTGCTGATGACACTACGCTGTACAACAGGGACGAGGAGAAAACAAATGAATACATATCTGAGGAAATGGCAGAAGCACTAGAGGATGACCTCCAATCTGTAGTGGAATGGAAACATACAGGGATGGTCACATTCAATGCTGCCAAGACTAAGCTTGTTTCCTTCAATAATTACGAGATACCTTCTCTACCACCAATAGTAATTGCTAAAGAAAAATTACCTGAAAGTACTTCTTTAAACTCCTTGGTCTAACGTTTACAGAGAACATGAGTTGGAACAGATACATTGAGTGCTTTGCCAAGGCTACTGCGAGGAAGGTGGCTCTCTCTACCATGCTAGAAAGCTACTTACACCTATATATATATATGTAAGGATTAATGTGAATTCATGAAAGCAAATAAATTCAGCGATTGCGTGAGTTTAATTGACTTACTGGTAAATAATTTTTTCTAATGATAGATTTTTTTAAAATTTATTTTTTCTTTTGATATATAATTTTAAATGTTTAAAAAAAACTTCCAAGACTATATATATATATATATATATATATATATATATATATATATATATATATATATATAGAGAGAGAGAGAGAGAGAGAGAGAGAGAATTTTTTTAAAAGCCAAAAACAATGCGGAGAAAAACCGGAATCATGAAAGTAAAGAATTGAAAAACAAACAAATGTAGACAGGTATGCTTGAGTAGAGGAGTGCCTAGCCATTTATTCGTCTATCATTCTTCACCTCAATGTTACATACACCGGACATACCAGCAACTTGGTTATAAATAATTATACATTGAGGTGAAGAATGATAGACGAATAAATGGCTAGGCACTCCTCTACTCAAGCATACCTGTCTACATTTGTTTGTTTTTCAATTCTTTACTTTCATGATTCCGGTCTTTCTCCGCATTGTTTTTGGCTTTTAAAAGAATTCTATATATTTCTTTACCAACAATGTTTCAAGCAAACTACTATCTACTCTTATATACACACTAGCAAAAGTACCCGTCGTTAACTGGGTTCAAAAACAGCCTATAGAAAATGGGCTCTGATTTATGAAAGTATGATAGGTTATGAAAAGGAAGGGTTGTAAAGAGATAGCTTCGAATTTGGAGGTATCAAAACCAAAGCAAAATATGATGAAAGTAAAAATAAAATAGATAAACCCCATAATTTATTATACCATACCTGTTAACACTGAAACACTTATCACAATATTCTGTGGATCTATATTAAAAAACCTTGTTAAACTTTGCGACATATTTCCATTCTATGGAGGTCAGGCGCGAACGAACACCCTATATTTTATTAAACCATATTTCTTCAAACTGAAACATAATTATCAAAGTATACTTACGCAGATAGATATGAAAAGTCTTTATTAAAGTTTGTGCCTATTTCCATTCTATGGAGGCCAGGCGCGAACGTAGACCCCACAATTTTATTATATCATCCCTATTTAAGTTAAAACATACTTATCAAAGTATTATTATGTACATCTATATCAAAAACACTTGCAAAAGTTTTTTTTTAATTTTTATTTCATACTTTGCGAACCAGGCGCATACACAGACCCCACAATTTTAATGAATCATCATTATGCCAGATCAAACATACCCATTCCTATGTCTCGATACATCTTTTATCATTATATGTGATTAGTTTTCTATAATAGTCAACCATACAGGAGCCTATTTGTGACCAGACACACACAGATGTTCAGCTTTATATTATATATATATATATTTCCTTGGATTTTACTTGTGCTAATTGAAATTCAATTAACTTTCTTGAAGTTATATATTTGGATTTTACCGTCACTGGATTATTTATCTTCCACCAAACTATCCATTCATGTGTAATCACCTTTTTCTGTACCATATTCCCTCTGCTTCACTTATTTTGTTATCAAGTAAGATTTTTGACTTACTTGTTGTTTCATCAAATACTTTTGCATGTAAAATCCGATCCTGCATTTTGCTAATTCCTACCCTCTGATGAGAAGGAAAGTATTTCTTCGAAACTCCGCGGATTAAGGACTATCCACGTATCTAGTGTTTCCTTTTCAGATTGAATATGTTTTTAACTCATTTCAAAGTGTTTTTTAACATGTTTTATTAACTGTTTGCTCGTATATATATATATATATATATATATATATATATATATATATATATATACAAGTTAGAAAAACATTTCATCCAAGGCATGAAAATTGTTAAACAAAATGTTTTTACTGTAGGCTTTAAAAATAAAGGTACAAGATTCAATTTGAAATTTATTTATCTTCAAAAATTACCTTGGATTTATTTTATGTAATGTACATTCCGTTGCACTTTTAAACAAAAAAAATCATTATAAATTTTATATCTATATCATTAATTGCTAGATGAAAGATAATGTTTTTAAATTGCAACAAAATGTACATTACATAAAATAAATCCAAGGTAATTTTTGGATTCAATTTAAATTAAATTTTTATACCTTACTTTGTAAAATTTATAAAAGTGCACTTTGAAGATAAATAAATTTCAAATTGAATCTTGTACCTTTATTTTTAAAGCCTATAGTAAAAACATTTTGTTTAACAATTTTCATGCCTTGGATGAAATGCTTTTCTAATTTGTATCTTATCTTTCTAAGATTATATTTTAAAACTTTCCTTCTCTCTATTTCAGCTTGTATTTCTCCTCACACCACAACTCATTTTTGCAACCGCCTCTTTGTATTATTACAGATCTGAATATTTTCTGTTTCAGTTTGTATTTCTCCTCACACCACAACTCATTTTTTGCAACCCCCTCTTTGTAATACAGGTCTGAATAATGAGAAAATCTGAATTTTTTTTAACAAAAACTTTAAAATAACTTTTTCAGATTAAATTTTTTTAAACTTCTTTCTGAATAGAAACTCTTTAAAATTTAATAAAGAACATATTTCATATAGGTTTCATTAACAAATATTCAGTACATAACGAGAAAAATAGAGATGAAAATTTCAATAGGACTGTATAACTGGTTACAGTCAATAGTAGTCCTTGCCAGCGAAAGTCTTTGTTATTGTTATTCTATTATTATTTAAAAAATTTTGTGTCCTGCTCTTTCGCGCGAGGACTTATATATATATATATATATATATATATATATATATATATATATAGCGGAATATCAGATCTGTTCTGTTTTCCAGTGATGGTGTATGCACACATTAACAGCTATATGAAAAGATGATGGAGTTGAGTTTATCGAACTCCATCTCAGCTCTGATGAATGAAAGAGTGACAATAAACTAAAGACTGTTGTACATTCGTGAGTGAAAATTGGTGGACAAGCCATGCATTGACTGAAGTTTATTTGCATCAAATATAGTTGGATTGTAAAAAGAATTGTGAAATCTATTAATTATTCTGTGGGTGCTTTTTCTTTTTATTATTTTTTCTGTTGTTGTTTTTTAACAGTCCTTTATGTAAAGCAGTCAGGTACTGCAGTAAAGAATGCTGTGAGGCTGATTGGAATGGTTTGTCTTTTGGAAGAATTTGTGAATCCCATCAAGTTTGGTGCCCGAAAATCATGATTTATATGGAAGCAGTAGATACATTAAGAAATCTTCCATTTTCATTTATTGAAGGTAAACAATATCTTCTGCAAATTTTTATTTATATGAAACTAAAAGTGTATTTTTTTTTAAATGGTTGGAAAGACCAGACGAGTGTGAAATGGTTTTTAATAAATATTACTATTTATTAAAAATAAAATTGAATTTTTTTTCCTTTCAAATTTTTGAATAGTAAAATATTTATCTTTAGAAAATTGGACGGTTGTTCTTTTGTTTTGATTTTTTGCTTTTCTTCGATTTTATTTTTAATAAATAGCAATATTTATTATTTTAATTATTTAGTTAGAAAGACCAGATGAGTGTGAAATTGTTTTTAATAAATATTGCTATTTATTAAAATTAAAATTGAATTGTTTTTCCTTTCAAATTTTTTAATAATAAAATATTAATTTTTCAATTTTGATAAATAACAATCTTTCTAACCATTAAATCTTAAATTATTATCGAGGGTTGTAAACAGTGAATTCCTTTTTATTACGTACACATTCGACAGATGCCAAAAAGTTGTAATCGGACATACAATCACCATTTTGACTTAACTCCAAACATCTCAAGTCATGCCAGGGATTACCACCACCATGGCATATAAGAGGAAGAAAAAGAAAAAAAAATTCAATTTATTTTTAATAAATAGCAATATTTATTAAAAACAATTTCACACTCATCAGGCCTTCTTAACCATTAAATCTTGAATTATTATTGAATGTTTCAAACAATGAATTCTTTTCTTTTAATATTCTGATGAACTATCTGTAATGAATAAAGTGTAATACCTGTTCTGATGTTTCACTATTTTGTCCTCAGTCAGTGAAGGAGAACTCGTAATAGACTGAGGCAATTTTATATTTTTGTTTCAATCTAGAGTGCCCCACATTAAAAACTGACCTCGTGTATAACTTTACCCTTGTGGGGAGACAAGTAAATAGATACTATCTATAATTAATTAGTTCCCATTGCAAGTGCAAGGTTAGAATCAAGGTATTTTTTTTTATGGGGGGAAAATCCATCTCCTCTGAAAGGAGCATTCTGGATTGGATCAAAAATTAAAATTGTGTCAGTCTAGAAGGATACTTCTTCACTGACCAAGAGCAGAAGTGTAGTATTAAACAGATACTACACTTCACTCCTAGTCAACATGGATGAAGTCTAGAACTTAGCACATTTACTGACGTTATTGGCAAGTAAGGATTAAGATGAAGACGCCACTGGGTTCCCATACGGATCCTTGCTGTTCATCCCAACACTTATATCTCTGGTATTATAGCAGCCATTTTTTTTCTCTCAATTTCACTGTCACCAGTTACTGAGGAATGCAATCCTGAAAAGATAACAAAATACTGAGGTCTTATGTACAACATGAACAGAAACTGAAATCTCAGGAAGATCTCTATATTTCTAGTAATTTTTGAAATATAGAAATCTTAGGAAGATCTCTATATTTCTAGTAATTTTTGCTGCAACTGGATTCGTGAAAATGAATTTCAAAACTACATGGCAAATATACGTGATGAACAAGTGCAAGAGAGATTCAAACAATTGCACTTAAAGGATGGTTAGAATCTTAAGAAGATCTCTCGGTTAGAATATATAAGATAGTGGGTGAATGTCTGGAATACGATAGGATGCCCCATCCCCAGCTTGACCAAACTGATAGGAAAATTGAAAAAAATATTCATTCTGATGATGAAGTCCAAGGGGGGAAAACTCTGGGATCTGCAAACCTTAAGTTATTGAGCTTAATAGTATTTTTATACAAAACAAAAAAACAAAACCAAATCTACACATAATATTCAAATATGTTTTACTCGTTGGAGTACCCATCCTAGGATGAATTCATGATACTGAGGCACAGGGGGTGGGGTTATTTAATAATTGGAAGAATTCAAATATACTTCAAAACAATCAAAAATATACTATTGTGAAAATTTGGATTATTTGGACTGCTGTTCTCACCTTGATAGTTATTTTCACAATGTTTCGATCGATGTAACCTCCGACTTTCTTTAAGTGTATCTTTTCTGACTTAGAAATTATTTTATTAAACTCTGGAATCTGCACATGAATCTTCAGCCTCCAGAAGAGTGTCACTTACAACTGAATTTTATCAAATACTTTATCCACTATACCATGAGTGTTGCAAATGTTGATAGAAAAGATTTCTGAGTTTGACAAGCTACACCTGAAGGAGATTGGAGGTTACATCAGCCAAAATGTTGTGAAAATAATTCGCAAGATGAGAACAGCAGGTGGAGTAATCGAAATAATATTTTAATTGAATTATCAATCCTCATCTCCAAAATTGAGGAACATTGTGAAAAATGTGTGAAAAATAGAGCTTTGTATGATTCGGATGCCTCTTGTCAAAGTAGATTTTTCTCATTCTATCAACATGACTGGATAGAAGTAATTATATATTATTCGTATTTATATTTACTTTTTTATTTTTTCTTATTTAGGCTTAAATTTTCATTATATTGCATCTTACACATGTTTCGTTGAATATATATATATATTGACATATTTTTACAATAATCTTGGGGGAGTCTGTGTTCATGAGATATGCTTGTATAAATTGTAAAACAAAAAAAATTTGATTATGTTTTTCTTTTTAATTAAGAAAATCAAATTTTATGACAGGCCAAGATGTTATGCTTTGATCCGCCATGTTTAATTTATAAAGAGAAGACAACACAATTCGAACTATCGAGATCAAAATCAACCTGGTAATGACTACAATTTCCTATTAAAATTGCTAAAAAATATTTTCTATATAAAAAAAACTACTTGATCAATTTACATGATTTTTGGAATGTGATAGCTTTGTTCCATGATGGCTACGTTCATCATAAAGATTTTTCTGCAATTTAGTTCTTTAAAATAAGCACCGTAAAAAATTTCATCAAATCAAACTTTAACTAAATCACAAACATTGTCTTGATTTTTAAAAACATTTCTTTCCAGAAACTTCTTCCATTGATTTCACTGTTGCCAGATATAAAGACTTCTTGATCCAACATGGCGTATATAATTTTGGAGCTTGGCGCTATGAACATTGCTCTGGAGTCAACATAATTCTAGAATTTGGTAAGAAACTATTGAAATTATTCTTTATTTTCTAAATGCAGGTGGCAGAATAATAGAAAAATAAAGTACAGTGGAACCTGTAGATACAAAATTAGTTGGTTTCAGCTTGGTTTTCATATCATGAAACTTTCATATCCTGAAAGGTGTTTTACATATAGCGGAACCTGTAGAAATTCCACAGGGAACTCATTCATATGTAATATATTGATGTTGGCAATCTTTAGATGCTCAGTGTAAATGGAGACGTTCTCAAATTATTGTAGCTTTTTTGTTAAAACTGCAAAAGTATCTATCTAAGCAAACAAGAACACCTGGCAAAGCCTGGTCATAAAGTACACTTAAATATGATATTTTAATTCTTGCAGATTTTGTATATATTATTATAGAGTTAATGTTCTCTCGATTTTTATGTATTATAAAGTTGCAATTTCAAAAGTAAAAAAAAATATCCATATGACTTGAGTGCATTAGCTTGAATCGAAACCAAAATAAAAACTTGTGAAAAAAAAATATACATATATATATATATATATATATATATATAACTACTTAATTTACTCACATAAAATTAATATACGAAAGTGTAGATTTATGCGTAATCTTTAAGTATTTACTTCAAAAGTTCTCAATACGTAGGTAGAGCTAGTTAGTAATTTATAAAATATATATGGCGATTAAGCTACACTGAATATTCGGCGTTTCATCCACTCTAGGACTCTTCAGGCTTATGCGCGAATTCTGTGGTTGTTTATCGTTTTTATATGCTCCACTTATATATGCTAGAAGAGGAGCATATAAAAACGATAAACAACCACAGAATTCGCGCATAAGCCTGAAGAGTCCTAGAGTGGATGAAACACGGAATATTCAGTGTAGCTTAATCGCCATATATATTTTATGAATTACTAACTAGCTCTACCTACGTATTGAGCACTTTTGAAGTAAATACTTAAAGATTACGCATAAATCTATACTTTCTTATATTAATTTTATGTGAGTAAATTAAGTAGTTATATATATATATATATATATAACTTGAGTTCCTTCAGCTATAATCGAAATCAAAACCAAAACTTATGAAGAATTCTTGGTAAAATTATTTATGACAAGAAATGGAAGTACATAATAATTAAACGACCCAGATGTAAACGTGATACAGAAAATAACACACGTTATCATATTAAGATATAAATTGTCTAAACCATTTTAAGCGCTATGAAAAGACTCATTAAATTTTATAATATGAATGAAACCAGAATGTAACCTAACTATTAATACCTTCACTTGCTATTTATTTTATACTTTTCTTTGATATCCAAATATAATAAAAACGACTGAGAGATATAACTTAATTTTTAATCATTACTCGTAAAGTTACGACCTCGATCAAATCTATGGACATTCAGATGCGTGGAAGGAAAAGTATTCAGAATGAAATAGATTATTTACTTTCTTACAGCTAATTTGTGATTTCTAAGAAAAATAATGACAAATTCCTTCACCTGTTACAAAAGTTTCAGAGGGTGTATGATAAAAATTAAAACAAAAAATCTTTCTTTCAATATACGTTCTTCAAATGTGGTAAGAATTGTACATTAATTTTTCAATTTTTAAAATAATTTTAATTTGGGGGGGGGGATAGAAAAAATAAATTCAAACCCAAGCAAAGAATTAATTTATTCATTGCGGACTATTATCCTCATCTTTTTTTTTTTAGTTATTGTTTCACGATATTTCAGCCAACTATTCCTCTGCCCTTTGTCAGGTGGGGTCCTGGATATGACCTTAAACTATATCCGATGGTGAGGCCCCAGCTTGCAGGCTTTGGGGGGTGTGGAGCCACCCCTTGATTGCCATTGCTCCCAAATCCATTCTGACCCGGATTGGTAGTACCTGTTAGGGTCCCAATTATGGGTTAAATAGAAACCGAGTTGAAAAAAAAATATATATATATATTCTATTAAAAAATTTTTCTTCAAAATCACTGGATTCGGCATTAAATAACCTGAAAAAGGTTGATATGCTGTAAAACAAAAACTACTAACTAATAAAAATTTGTCAGGTGGTAATTGCAATGGGATAGGAACTCTGAATCTCCTAACTGTATCAGAAATTACTGTCTTCCATAGTTGTTGTCATCTCACCACAGTTTGGCCAAGTAAGCCTCTGGCTGATTTTGGGTTGGATTGAAACCGCTATCTTCAGACAATGTTCACCTGGAACTGTAGATAATAGGCCGCATAAATAAATTAATAAATAATACTCATCTCAACAATGAATTCCAATTAATTAAATAATATGGGCAAAAAATGTTTCCCAAGTAAAAATCAATACAAATATTTCCAGAAAATTGCAAAAAAGAAATTTTAATTGAATAAAACCCGGATTTTAAAAGATTTTTTGAAGAATTAGGTGTTTCAAAAAAATAGTCTTTCTGCCATTTGTATCTTCCGAATCCTGAAAATTTTTATGTATACAGGAATAAAAAAATTTTCACATCACATTTCCGAAGCTGAAAATTTTATAAATAGAGTCTTTCATATCTAGAAGTTCCACTGTATGATATATTCGGTTTGTTGTGAGTACATACGCGATACAGATTTTTCTTTATTTTTGTTCTTTAATATAGGAGGAATTCTAGACAAGAACCATAACAAAGAAAATTTCATTTAAAACTCCAGCGTGACTGACCAAACAATGCGATTCCAAACTCTGGCTGACTAACGATTATACTCTTTTAAAATTGTGTGACAAAAATGCTATTGCAAAATTCAGCATGACAGATTGACAATGCTTAAAGGTACCCAGAATTTTTTAAGACGGTATCATTGAAAATGACAATTTTGCAGTAAAATAATCGTAAACTTATTCAAATCTAAATAATTTTTTAAGAGATCATTTTTATTAAAGTCACTTTTAATGTGATCAAATCAAAGAAAAAGTCACTTTTAGTTTGATCAAATCAAAGAAAAAATCACATTTGTGTGTTATCAAATCAAAGAAAAAGTCACTTTTAGTGTGATCAAATAAAAAAAAGGCACTTTTAATGTGATCAAATCAAAGAAAAAGTCACTTTTGTGTGTATCAAATCAAAGAAAAAGTCACTTTTAGTGTGATCAAATAAAAAAAGGCACTTTTAATGTGATCAAATCAAAGAAAAAGTCACTTTTAGTTTGATCAAATCGAAGAAAAAGTCACATTTGTGTGTTATCAAATCAAAGAAAAAGTCACTTTTAGTGTGATCAAATAAAAAAAGGGCACTTTTAATGTGATCAAATCAAAGAAAAAGTCACTTTTAGTTTGATCAAATCGAAGAAAAAGTCACATTTGTGTGTTATCAAATCAAAGAAAAAGTCACTTTTAGTGTAATCAAATAAAAAAGGCACTTTTAATGTGATCAAATCAAAGAAAAAGTCACTTTTAATGTGATCAAATCAAAGAAAAAGTCACATTTGTGTTATCAAATCAAAGAAAAAGTCACTTTTAGTGTGATCAAATAAAAAAGTCACTTTTAATGTGATCAAATCAAAGAAAAAGTCACTTTTAGTTTGATCAAATCAAAGAAAAAGTCACATTTGTGTGTTATCAAATCAAAGAAAAAGTAACTTTTAGTGTAATCAAATAAAAAAGTCACTTTTAATGTGATCAAATCAAAGAAAAAGTCACTTTTAATGTGATCAAATCAAAGAAAAAGTCACATTTGTGTGTTATCAAATCAAAAAGTCACTTTTAATGTGATCAAATCAAAGAAAAAGTCACTTTTAGTGTGATCAAATCAACGAAAAAGTTAAATTCACACTAAAATATTAAATAGTATTTTTTGCTTTGTCTGTTCGTACGAGTCGCAGATATGTCCTTGACAATCGATCAGATAGTGGCCTTGTTCTCTGTCAGGCTGGTTTTGTTCACTATCATGAGGTGCACCCTCCCAGGCATTACTTTCTCTCTGAAAAGGGGTTACTTTATTGCTAATTACTTGAGGTGCCCCATTAACCACTTAAAAATAATTTTCTTTATAAAAAATAAAACGATTTGATCAATTTACATGATTTTTTGATGTGCAATATTTTCTTTCCGTCACGGATATGTACATCATACAGACTTTTTTTTTTTTTTCTTTAAGGTTTATGGATTAGCATCTCTTTATTTTTACATGAGAAAACATTTGCAAATAAAAATGTATTTTTAAAAAGTGACATCAACTTTTAAATTATCTGAACAAGGATCTGGTCAGTCATAACAGCAATAATGTCTGCGTTTAAGTGGTTGACTATGTCCTGATTGTAGCAAGAACAAAAAAGTGTTTGTTCAAAAATTTTCTAGCTTAAACTAGGATGTTGCTTTTGCTATGTCTGCTTAAACTTTGTTTATATAATTACCTTTTTTTTCTATTATCATTATTATTACTCACTAGGAGTTTTCACACAAACCATCATCAAAGATTTCTCTTTGAGAACAACCTGTGTTGTTCCCTGGAGTCTGAGTGACAACAAGTTTCCTCCCCGCCCAGATTTCCAGTACTCTCCACCTCTTTCAATAACCTTTGCAAATTAATTTGCATTACTGCAACAGCCGTTTACCTTTGATTTCTCGTTAGCAGCGATCATTAATTTAGGTGGCAATAAGCCTCTCCAATGTCCCAGTCCTCTTTGCACTCATCCAGTGACGGTGTGAATAGTCTTTTCACTCCTTGGTCTATCTATCCTCCTTGACTCTCCATGACTATTTGGTGCGGTGCCAGTTTATGCTGACATCTTTTTTTTTGGGGGGGGGGAGTATCTTAACTTACAATTATATAGTTTTAGTTTTCTTGATTCCATGTGGTGTTTCTTTGTGTTCCACTTTTGTAGCAGTATCTATATGTTCGTGCTAGTGCCTGTAGCTCGGGTGTCTTAGTCTTCTGCATTCAAGTTTTTTCCTTAATATTTCAACTGTTTTCATTGTCATAAAACCACACACATAAAAATGTAAATCTGTCACCCCCCCCCAAAAAAAAAAATCACTACATTTATTTCCCATAGTAAATAAAAATGATTAACTGCCTTAAAATGCTAGAAAGGATTATTTTAGATTAAATTTGTATACAAAATTGATCTTTCACTCTAAATTCCAAAATAATTGGGTTTTTTTTCCTTCTTTCTATATGTTTTTGGGGGGGTGTTCATATGTAATCACCTAAAAAAAGTAAAATCTCATTTTTTTTTTTTTTGTAGGAGGGGAGTGAATTTAACCAAAGGTGTTAATCTACAATCATTTCTTGTGATTAATGTTAATTAAGTACTTAAACACTAATACTTTTGACATTATAATAAAGATTGGAAATTTAATTTTCACATGTTGAAGTTCGCTAAGTTACTATACCATTAGTTCTGTTCGAATTTTAACTTTGTAAAATTTAATAGTAAATGGTTATGTCTAATGGAATGAAATAATGTATATATATAAAATATTGTTATCCACAGACACATGTTTAATTTTTTTTTTAAACTCACACATCACCACCAACTATGAAAAGCCAATGCCGTTATCAATGCAGCCAACTTTCTAAACAAATTTATTAATCATTTTCATTTATTTGTTTATGATATCAGTAACTTTAGAGGATTCAATTCTTTTGACTGAAGGATCTTATTTATTAGCTTAAATAGAAATCGTCACTTTCTACATCATATTTGGCCACATTTATCTTTATTAAAAATTTAATTGTTGAAATCCCTTAAAACTTGATATGGTGTACTGCCTGCTATGTACTGTGGCACTGATTGAGATTAGTAGTTGTACCAAAAATGCACAAAGCCTTCAACACTATAAACAAATCATGTGTGGATTTCCAAACAACAGCTGTTGCAGTGGAGCTCATACGTCGAAATCAACAGGTGTATTCATCATATATATATTTCGACATATTTACCTTTATTAAATTTTATTATACGGGGAAAAAGACTACACTTTCGAAAACCCTTAGACCATGATAGTATGCAAATGTAATCTCTCTTTTTTTTAACTCAAAAAAAACATCATCTGTTTCAAATGCCCATTGGATACAACAAAGGGAATTAACTCTGTATTGATGATTACAGTTCCCCCCCCCCCGCCATTTTTAAGTTGCTGTCTATATGAAAAAATTCTAACACGGTCAAAGTATTTCTGCAATTAAATTTGATTGTTCTGTAATGATCCACCAAAAGAAATGACAAACCAAAATCAAATATCGATTTTGTAGGCAGAAAGCTATTAATGACAAAAATTGAAAAGGCGACTAAATTTACTTTACATGTCTATATTGTACTTTTCTTCTTTTTCTCGGAAACTACTGGTCAGATCTGGGTTAAATTTTGTATGGACATTTGTTATAATGCGGTGCAGCAAACTAAGTATTGTGGTATCTATTTGATGCATACTGACTGGGATAGCTTCCGTACATTTATATCTGATCTATCTCTGCATTCCATGTTTAACAATGATTTTTTTTTTTTTTTTTTTTACACAGTGATCACCACTTATCAAGGCCCGGAAGCCACTCAGGGATAAGGGTTATTGCAAGTACATTACGTTAGTGTGGAGATTTGATGAAGTGTTTACTTAAGGGGGCGGTTCATTAGGAATTTATTAACATTGGACTTGAAGACATCCAAGTTGTAGTCCGGTGGGAAGCAGGCAGACGGAACAGAGTTCCACAGGCGTGCAGTTCTAAGAAAGAAGCTTTGTTCATGGAATCCGTGTTTTGATTTAGGCACAGATATAGAGTGGGGGGAAATTTTTGACAGTGGATTCAGCTAGACGGGTGTTTTTTGTGAAAGATTGGTGAGGGGGGACCAGAGATTGGAGTTCAGACGAGCACCTGCCATGGAAATAACGATAAAACAAGGATAGGCTCGCAACGTCTCTTCTGTGGGAGAGAGGTTGCAGGGTAGAGAAAAGGGCATCCCCCACTAAGCCACAAAGTCTATTTTGTACTCTGTCAAGGCAGGATAGGCTGTTTTTAGCACTCCTGCCCGGATATGGCAGCAGTATTTCTTCCTTGGATGTACTTGGCTTTTATATAGATAGAGAATTGCATCAGTAGTGAGATATCTTCTGGAGTGGTAGAAGGATCCCACCATCTTTCCAGTGACCTTGGCAACAGACTTGATGTATGTGTTCCATTTCAGATCAAGAGTAAAGGTCAAGCCCAGAAGCTTGTCAAAACACGGGGCCTCACCCAGATGAGAGCCATCCATCACAATTGATGCCAGATGGGGATCTACGCGTTGATGATGTAAAAATAGGAGTTTGGTTTTGGATGCATTAAAGGTAACCAGCCACATCTTCCCCCACTGAACCACGCGCTCGAGATCAGAGGAGAGAGAATCAGAGAGAACTTTATCATTTACAGCCTTTGATGTGTTGCTGTAGATAGTCGTGTCATCAGCATAGATGTCAACGAATGATTTAAGTATGTGTTTAGGGAGGTCATTGATGTAGATCAGGAAGAGAGTTGGGCCCAGGATTGACCCCTGAGGGACTCCAGCATTTATATTGCAGGCCTCTGATTGTTGTCCATTTACCACTACTCTTATGAGCCTATCGGAGAGAAATGATTTAATGATTGAGAAAACATTTCCAGTTATACCGTAGCTGGAAATCTTGTGAAGTAGACCCTTATGCCATACCTTGTCGAAGGCCTTTGATATGTCAAGAGCAATTGCCCTGGAAAGGAAGCCTTTGTCAAGAGATTCACTAATCCTGTGGGATATAACCGTCAGCACATCTGCGGTAGATCTTGCAGAGTGGAAACCATATTGTGTGTCACTAAGAAGGTTATTCTTGCTGAGGTGGTTGACTATTTCTCTATTTAATATGGATTCCAGCAACTTACTCATAACACACAGGAGACTTATTGGTCTGTACTGAGAGGGAGATAACTTTTCACCTGAATTCTTAAATACAGGGCAAACTGATGAGGTCTTCCAGGGAATCGGAAAGCACTTCTCCTTAAGGCAGCGCTTAAATAGTTTCGTAAGTATGGGAGCAAGTTCTGGTTGAAGCTTTTTTAACACTATAATTGGGATGCCATCAGGGCCAGTTGCTTTACTAGAATCTAGGTTCTTGGTGACTTCAACGTCCATAACGTGGAATGGCTGACCCATTCAAATAAGACAGATGATGAGGGGAGGTTTTGTCATGATTTTACCATTGCTTATGACCTCACTCAGATTGTTCGCGAACCCACCCATGTGCCTGATACACCCGGTCAATATGCAAGCCTCCTAGACCTTTTTCTCTCAACTTCCCCTGAGCTATGTTCATGTTCCGTTCATTCTCCTTTAGGATCCTCCGACCACTCCGTCGTATCAGTTAAGATAAAAACGAAATGTAAGAAGCCCCCAGATGTACCCCTCCACCGTACTGTATACCGATACTCTATGGCTGACTGGGATAGCTTCCGTACATTCATATCTGATTTACCTCTGCACTCCATGTTTAAAAAGGAAGTGTCGTCTATAGTATCAGATCTGACCGAATGGTTAATTGTAGGCATAGACCGATTCATACCATCTAAAAAATTCCAACAAAAACCTAACAGCCAGCCATGGTTCTCCTCAGAATGTGCTGCTGCTATCGCGCACAGAAATCACTTTTTCCACAGCTACCAACGTAATAGATGCACTGAGACTAAAGCTGCTTTCAGGAACGCCAGCAACCACTGTAAAAGAGTAATAAAAAATGCAAGAGAGCTATATGCCCAGTCTGTTAAATCCAAGGTAGCTGATCAGCGGCTTGGTTCCCACCAGTTTTGGCAAATAACAAATAGGATCCTGAACAGAAGTGTGCGTTCTATCCCAACCATTATCAACGGACCAGATGTCATCTCCTCAGCTTCAGACAAGGCCAAACTATTTGCCAAGAACTTTGCAGCAAATTCTACCCTATGTGACAAAGGCCATCAACTCCCCATATTTCCTCCTATAACACAGAACATACTAGGTAACATACAAATATCTGTGCATGAGGTCGCCAAGCTAATTAAGAACCTTGATTCCAGTAAAGCAACTGACCCTGACGGCATCCCAATTATAGTGTAAAAAAAGCTTCAACCTGAACTTGCTCCCATACTTACAAAACTGTTTAAATGTTGCCTTAAGGAGAAGTGCTTTCCAACAACCTGGAAAACCTCATCAGTATGCCCTGTATTTAAGAATTCAGGTGATAAGTCATCTCCCTCTCAGTACAGACCAATAAGTCTCATGAGTAAGTTGCTGGAATCCATATTAAATAGAGAAATAATCAACCACCTCAGCAGAAATGACCTTCTTAGTGACACACAATATGGTTTACGTTCTGCAAGATCTACCGCAGATGTGCTAATGGTTACATCTCATAGGATTAGTGAATCTCTTGACAAAGGCTTCCTTTCCAGGGCAATTGCTCTTGACATATCAAAGGCCTTTGACAAGATATGGCATTAAAGCCTACTTTACAAGATCTCCAGCTATGGTATAACTGGAAATATTCTCTCTATAATTAAATCATTTCTCTCTGATAGGCTCATAAGAGTAGTGGTTGATGGACAAAAATCAGAGGCCTGCAGTATTAATGCTGGAGTCCCTCAAGGGTCCATCCTAGGCCCAACTCTCTTCTTGATCTGCATCAATGATTTCCCTAAACACATACTTAAATCATTCGTTGACATCTATGCTGATGACACGACTATCTACAGCAACACATCAAAGGCTGTAAATGACAAAGCTCTCTCTGATTCTCTCTCCTCTGATCTCGAACGAGTGGTTTAGTGGGGGAAGACGTGGCTGGTTACCTTTAATGCATCTAAAACCAAACTCCTATTTTTACATCATCAACGCTCAGATCCCCATCTGGCATCAATTGAAATGGTGGCTATCGTCTAGGAGAAGCCCCATGTTTTGACAAGCTTCTGGGCTTGACCTTCACTCCTGATCTGAAATGGAACACGTACATCAAGTCTGTTGCCAAGGTCACTGGAAAGATGGTGGGATCCTTCTACCACTCCAGAAGATATCTCACTACTGATGCAATTCTCTATCTATATAAAAGCCAAGTACATCCAAGGAAGAAATACTGCTGCCATATCCAGGCAGGAGCTGCTAAAAACAGCCTATCCTGCCTTGACAGAGTACAAAATAGACTTTGTGGCTTAGTGGAGGATGCCCTTTTCTCTTCCCTGCAACTTCTCTCCCACAGAAGAGACGTTGCAAGCCTATCTTTGTTTTATTGTTATTTCCATGGCAGGTGCTCGTCTGAACTCCAATCTCTGGTCCCCCCCCCCTCGCCAATCTTTTACAAAATACACCCGTCTAGCTGAATCCACTGTCAAAAACTTTCCCCACTCTTTATCTATGCCTAAATCAAAACGCGGATTCCATGAACAAAGCTTCTTTCTTAGAACTGCACGCTTGTGGAACTCTTTTCCGTCTGCCTGCTTCCCTCCTGACTACAACTTGGATGTCTTCAAGTCCAACGTAAACAAATTCCGGATGAATTGCCCCCTTAAGTAGACACTTTAAATATCCACACTAACGTACTGTACTTACAATAATCCTTATCCCCGAGTGGCTTCCGGGCCTTGATATGTGGTGACCACCTTGTAAAAAAAAAAAAAAAATTAGTGGCCAATAGAGATTAGTCACCACAATACTACAAACTGAGTGAATATTTGGCTGTTCTCTCTTTTTAACTCACAAAAACATCATCTGTTTCAAATGGTCTTTCCCTACAAAGGGAAGTAATTCTGTATTGATGAATACAATTTTATGCCCTTTATATGAAAATAATTCTGATACAGTCAAATTATTTTCTGCAAGAATAAATTTAAATTGCATTTTATTGTTCTTTAATGATCCACAAAAAGAAATGATAAGTCAGAATCAAATATCGATTTTGTAGGAAGAAAACTATCGATGACAAAAATTGTGAAAGAGATTGACTTGAATTTATTATATATTATTTTTTTATTTGTTTATTTTCAATTTATGCATTTTTTCCAGATTTCAAAGATCATTGACATATTCTTATAAGGATTCACGAAATACATTATATTATGAAAAAAAATGCATAAATTGAAAAAAAAAAAAGCTAATGGGGGAGGGGGGCTGTCGATGACAGAAGTAAAGAAAGAGACAGACTTTACTTTCTATATTAGACTAGCAGGGTGATCCAACATTGCCCGGGATTGAATGATGATCAACAAATGTTTCATGTTCCCATGTTTTTATTTTCATCGAAATCTGTGAGATTGCTCATTTTTCAATCAAATCAATTAATTGCCTGCTCTTCACATGCCTTCCTATGGTGACTTAGTCCACAATACATTGTAGTTTACATTGCACTGTAGAGAACCTACTGTTGATTTTATAAAATTATTTTTATATATATATAATTGCTTGAATTAAAGTTTAAAATGAAAAAGCCAAGTATCATGGTCCAATTGTGCTTTAAACTGAAACATTCATTTCAAACCCACCTCTATCATATCTAAGAACCTACTATTGATTTTATATGTAGGGCCTTTCTGCTTATGTGGTAATAAAACTTCTCAAATGCATTTGTGATGTTAGGCTGTATAAAGAGTTAACTTTAATCTAAATCGTCTGTTCCTTATTTCATCAGATTTTTTTCAATTATCGACATTGATACTTATCGAGGACATTCCAATACAAAACTTATCTAAGAACACTGTCAGATACATTAAGTACATTTATGTGAAATTTCATAAAAATCGGCCCAGTCGCTTCAGAGTCCATAGGAAACGAACTCACACACATACATATACATAAATACACACACAAAGTTCCCTTTATATAATAGTAGAGTAGATAGATCAATATATAATAACTAGCAAAGATACCCGTGCTTCGCACGGAGCTTTGTTGCGCACTCGGGTACCAAAATCTGTGGGCACCTTTCCAGTAAGTTGATGTTGTAAGAGCAACGATTGCATAAGGTGATTAACATTTTAACTACCTCTTGTAGTGACTGAAATTCAATCAGGAACTTCACAAAACATTTTCATCAAAAAGGAAGGTTACTTGATGTTACATAGTAAATTTTTCATTGAAGTCATTTTCAACTCTTGCTTAAATTTTATCTTGCACATTCAATACTAAAAACTTACCACAATCAGATCATGTCAGTTTTTCCTCATATCCATTTCTCGAACTTTTCACTAAAGAGCCTCAGGGTAAACTACATTTCTGCTGCTTTGATTTGGAGCCAGAATGTAGAGTTTTTCTGAACTTCCTGTCCGGCTGATGGAGACGTAGAACATACCGTGACTGAAGCAGTCTGATGTCAAGTCTACGCCAATGGTGTTAAATGTCTGACCTTGACTTTTGTTTATGCTCATTGCAAAACACACCTTCACAGGAAATTGGAGTCTCCGGAATTTAAATGGAAGTACTGAGTCCGATGGAACTAAGGGGATCCTTGGCAGTAGAACGGTTTCGCCTTTGTAGGGACCACAGGAAATGGTGGCCTCAAGTACATTGGTGTGCAATCTGGTGATAACACATCTGGTTCCGTTTGTTGTTTTTGGCGGTTCCAAGGATCGAAGAATCATGATTGGCGATCCAATTTTGAGATTTAAAATGTGTGGAGGCATTCCAGATATCTCGAAAGAGTTTAAAAACTCCACAGGGTAGTGAACAGCTTCATATTCATTAGTAGCCGAATCAACTGACTTGTATTGCTTTGTGTCTCCTGGAAATTCATCCATTATTGAATTGTTCAAATGATTCACATTGCTGTTTAATGGCGAAATAATAGCCCTCTCAGCAAGCCAATCCGGTGATTTTCCATTGTTTTGCAGGTCTGGGTACACTTTGTCTTTCAGTTGCTTCTGATTACCGACACATTTACCAAGCGCAGTTGGAATCTTAATTGTGTCAGGTGAAGAAGTGATAGGAAACTGACCATTACCGATTTGGAGAAGCAATTTTGAGAAGTCTGCTGCAGCTGTGTTATCAGAGATATAGGCTCTCATATTAGTAGTCAGTCTCTTCACTATAACGTGCCTCCAGAGATAGGATTGTTTCAAACTTGCATTGACAATGTTAGCCCTTGTGCCATTTTTAACCACTGGGAGGATTTGACGGAAATCACCGCAAAATAAGGTTGGAATGCCACCCATGGGATTCTTGTTTCCTGTGATGTCTTGCAGTGTTCGGTCAATTGCTTCATAAGCACTCTTGTGCGTCATTGGGGCTTCGTCTACAATGATTGCAGAGGTGTCTCTAATTACATTTGCCAAGGCTGAGTTACCAGTAATTTTGCAAACTGGCTGATCCATTCGATGAGTATCCAAGGGTACTTTAAAAGTGCTGTGAAGAGTGCGGCCACCTTGTAGTAGAGTAGCAGCAATGCCACTGAATGCTGTTGCAAGCACAATCTTTCTCATGGATCTAATCTTTGCAAGGATCAAATTGATTACAAAAGTCTTGCCCGTACCACCTGGAGCATCAAGAAACATCATGTTTTTGTTCATTTCACCTTGTGCTTCCAACATTGCCATGAATGAATTGTAAACTTCTCTTTGAGAATCGGTCAGTTTTTCTTGCATATTTTCTGCTTGTAGGGAAGTTCTTCAAGATTATAAGTAACTTCACGTTGATACTCTCTCGCGAGTCTTTCATCTCTCCCTTGCATTGGTGCAGGTAATCCATAGCTTGCCAATGGTTGACCGCACATAAGGAGAACTTTTTCTTCAATTAGACAAAGAGTTTTATTGTAGATGTCCTCATTAAAATCTGCTTCTGGATTGTTAACTTCTTGCCTGTATCTGTGAAGAATGTCTTCAGATATTACATCACGAAAAGCCATCCAGATCTCAAGAGGATTTCTTGGCTCACAGGCTGTTAAAATTATCACAAATAGGCTTCGCAAATTTGAAGGTGATTGAGTGGCACTTGCCTCTCCTACTGCTTGATGCAAGTGATGGTCATTTTCTAGAAGGCCTCGAGCAAGGCACGCTGCTCTGTATGTTTCAAACACCTGACCATTGTATGCTCGCAAATTTTGAAATGAAGTTGGACCAGCAACCTCATTGAGCAACAGGCGTAAGAAATAACACTCCCCTGCTTTTGGACTAATCGTGTAGATTCTCCCAATGCATGGTGCCTTCCATACATCATCATTTTCAGTACGTTCAACTTGTACCCCACGCATTCTTCTCATCCATTTCTTTGTCGATTTGTTCCAAGTGTAAAACTCAGGGACTTCTACGTATTTGAGACCCCTTGCAAAGTCATCCTCATGGCAGAGTTGAAAAAATGCTGTCAAAGTTGTGGCAGGCGGTGGACCTTGGGCTCGTTCCAGAGCAGTATCAGCTGAGAACATGACACGCTGCCCATTTTCAAGATGAACAGAAAGTTGTACAATTGGGGGGAAATGTTCATGGATGGGATGTTCCAATATCCTCCAGGCTGCCTCTGAACTGCCGACATACCTTGCATTCTGGAACTGCTGGATCTCATCCACAATGTGACTTTGTACTTGGCCTTGTTGGTTAGCTGCTCCATCAGTTCTTTGTAGTTCAAACACTGCTTGATCACATCCTTTATTCACGTATTTGAGGACATACTTGATGCTTTGGATCGAGCTGCAAATTTCTACGTTAATGTGAGCGTTGAACTGCTGAAGGAGGACCTTGTTGTACGGAACAATCCACTGGTTTGTTATTTCTTGATTAACATACCGACCATTTCTCTTCATCCTTATTGTACCAGTCTGGCCTCCATCTTCTGGTTTTCTTCGCCTGTACTTGGGGTAAGAGTCTTGGCCTTGCTTGGTACACTGAAGAAATTCTTTTGGGTATTTTTTGGAACATTTGTTGTCAATCATACATGGACAATTTGGATTAAATGGTCCACAAGGTCCATGCACCATATGTGCCATCACTTTAGCATGAAGATCAGGATCTTCCTCTTTGTCAGGGATCTCTGCAGATATGCAGAGATCCATTTTTTCTGGTAGAAGTTTGTCCTCTGGGGCCTGCCAGGTGAGGATGTGTGCATGCGGCAGTCCTCTTTTTTGATATTCAATACTGTACAGGAAAGCCCTCAACCTGCCAAATCCTCCCTTTTTAATAAATTCAAGTAACTTTTTTAGCTTCTGCCTGAAAACCCTGGCAACAATATCTGGACGATCCTGAGGGTCTTGCCCTTGAAGACAATTTTCTGTAATTTCTGTCCACTTTGGATTTGTTGTGAACGTGATGAAGAGGTCGGCTCGGCCCATTCGCCGAACATATGCCATGGCATCACTTTGACGCTCAAACATGTATCGAGGGCCTCCTGTATAAGTTGCCGGAAGTACAACTCGTTGACCAAACTGTTCTGGATTCCCATCCTCCCTAAGAATTGAATCTCTCAAGTTGCTATAATTGTCAGCTCTCAGGGTCTGTTGCTCACGCCTCAGGAACTGTAAACGTTCTGTTTCAATCTTGCAGTACACATCCACCAGCCATTGTTGAAATAGCCTTCGGTACCAGAGAAAATAGTTTCCAGGCCGAGTCATTAAATGGTACGAATAAAATTGCTGTTGGGTAACTTTTCGCCCATTGGATGCCTTCATGTAGATGTTGTAAGATGGAGAACCATAGGGGTACATTAACGGGTACATTAAAGTATCGTAGAGGGGATGTAGTTCGGAGATCCATTTTAATGTATCATTTCTAAAACGCAAGACAATATCCCGGTTAGCTGTTGGTTCATTTTCCATTAATATTCCAATCTCATACGTTGTTGTTGGAGCATTGAATCGCCGTGGATGCTCTTCTTGCGGCCTTCGGTCTTCCCTTATGACAACTTTATGTTCTACCAAGTGTTCTTCTTCAATCCTCTCCTTTGTTGTTTTCAGCTGACAAATAAAGCTGTTGTTCTCATGTAAAAATTCAGTCAGACTTTGGAGAATGTCTCTATTGAGTCTACTGTCACGTCCCCGATTATGTAGTTCCTCTTCCAGACTATCCAAGAAGTAGACTTGAATAAACTTTGCTGTTTCATCTTCAGGTGGTAAAAGACTCCCAATCTGGTGGCAAACCTGGCCTCGAATTCTAAAAGAAGGATTCCACACATGTACTGCCGCAATTTTGTGACCAAATGATGTCATTGCAAAACAATTGTTATAACTGCGTAGATTTTGCAGAAAATCTTTAGAGATGAGACCATTGCCGGAGAGCAAATCTTGAAGCAACTGAGGCAGTGGTGGAAAGCTATCAAGCACAACTTTGCCAGAAGAACAACAACAACCAGGGGTTTCTCCTTTAAATTTTACAGCTGAGCAATGTTGACATACTTTGTCCATTTTTCCTATATCAGCTGTAGTGAGAGAGTCATTTTTGTTGTAGAGCAATCCTTTTCTATTGCAGTGTTCTATTTCATGGTGTCTCAAAGCAGTCATTCGTTGTCTAGCTGCCTCGTTTTCTGTCAATTGCTGGGGCAAAGTCATACTCTCTCTCCATGCAGCCTCTCGTTGTTGCCCTTGGTATAGGCGAAAGCTTCGTTGGGTTTCCGATTCATTCTGATGTCGTTGAGCCACTCTCAACTGACCTTGTGTACGTCTACTTACCTCATATAATTCATTCGATCGTAATATTGCTTCTCTTTCCAGTGCATATCTTTGCCTTTCTTGAATTTCATCTTGTGATGAATTTAACCGCCTTACAGCATGTCTAGTTCTGTCAGCTTCACGTTGGGTTTCTCTTTCCAAATCTGACAGTCTTGCTCTCCTTTCTCTTTGACGTATCCTGTTAAGTTCTAGACGTCTTTCTCTATCTGAATTGTTTTCATTGGAGCGAATTGCAGCAACTCTTAGTCTATTAGCTTCCAATCTTTCCATTCTTTCTTCCTCACTTTCGTTTCTACTTCGTTTGGGTGGCATAATTTCGGTTTTAAACGGAATTGTTTAACGATATTAATGATTGTAAATTAATTAAGCGTAAAGGAAATGTATACTAACTGAAATGGACGAACTATAAATAATATTTCTGAATAGTACAATTATAAACAATTATATTGTACCTATTTACTATGCCTCCCCACGGGACAGAGTTAGACACCAGGGTCGTTTTTTAACGTGGAGAAAAGGTACAAAAATAAAAATTGTCTCAGTCGTGAAGGATTTCTCCTCCACCGAAAGAGAACAAGAAAATGAAGTGCAGCATCTGAAGAACAGATACTACACTTTGATCTTGACCAAAAGGAATGAATAAAAGCGACCTACGTGTGACTCATTACTTCCGGGTGTAAATGTCACAGTCTAAAAGTAATAATTAAAAAGAAAAGTAAATGTAAAATAAATGTAATACCAACTTAGGTTAACTAAGTAAACAGTACAATTAAAACAGTTCTATTAAAACAAATAATTACTAAGATCTAGGTAATTGTTAGTCTCATTGTTATGGTTTTAAAGAAAAAAATGTGTAAAAAAAAGTTCTGCTTTTGTGAGTACGTGTATTTCTTTTAAATTACATAACCTTTTTATTTTATTATTTATATCTCTTTTAAATTTATATATTTTGTTAGTAAACTGGAAGAAATTCAGTTGAATAAAACCTTGTTCGTGTTCTTTACGTTAAACTCATATTTTTATAAAAGGTTCATCCGGTTTAAAGAAAGCGCTAAGTTTAAATAAGACTGGAAATAACTAATTCAATATATAAATAGAAAAATGAAATAAATATAAGCTTTAAGTCTTAAGATAGTAATAATCAAAATGTAATAAATTATTTGTAGTTCAAATCTATGATAAACAGGCTTTCGAAATAGGCTCGACCAGAAAGATTAAATTGGAACGAAATTATAATCTCCGTGCCATTTTCAAAACAACCCCACAAAAGTAACGATATCCTGCAGTTGGTTAAATGACAATGGTTGTAAGAAAAATGTAAAAGAAAATGCGCTTATCTGTTTATTTTGACCTGTTTTATTTAATTAAAAAAAAATTGGCTATAACTGGAAGAGAGCGTTATGTTTTGGGGGTTGTTTAAAAAATAGAATGGAAATAAAGTTAGTTCCGTTTTAATTGTGTTTAATTGCGGCAAGCGCTAACAAAATCGAAAAATCACTGTTTACATTCGAAATGTTAACTTTTATAGGTTTACAGGTTTGCTGACAAGGCTGGGGGTGTTTAATACAATTATTTTACTAAATTGATTTTTTTCATTTAAAAATAAAATTATTTCTTTTTTAATAAAGTTTTATTTTAAAATATTTGTTTTTGTTTATTTATATAAAATTACGATAGTTGAATTGTATTCTTTCAATTATATTGGCAAGTAAAATATAAAAGATTAAAACGGAACGAAATTGAAATTTCCATTACATTTTCAATACAATCCCAAAACATAAAGCTTTCCTCGCCAATGAATTGTTTTGATAATATACGTAAAGTGAAATAAATCGAATATAAAATTAAATGAAAATATATTAAATAATTAAATGTTAAATAGATTTTGTAAATAGTACAGTTGAAATGATTAGAATATTTCCAATATGTAATAAGGTCGAGGTAATTAGTTAAAGAGATTTAATATAATGTGATATGCAAATGAGCATAAGTCATTCGATATGGGGGTTGTTTGTAGAATAGTATATAAAGAAATTAGGCAAAGATTCTTATGTCTCCTATAACAGAAACATCCTAAAATGGGTTCTAATGTTTCTCTACCAGGAGAGATCTACCCTCTTACCTCCTTTATATTTCGTTGATGATGGAGAGCTGTACACACAGACAGAAACACACGAACCCTATTACTTTATAAAAATATAGATGTTGGTATACTCACACTAATCATAGCTTAGTAAATATTAGATGTGCATCTGTGATTGTAAATTTTTTTATCATTTTGCTGAATACTGATGTGTCTGCTTAGGATTCTTTTTCTTTTTTGCATGTAAAATGGATGTTGTTTGTTTGTTTGTTGTTGTTGTTGTTGTTGTTGTAGTAGTAGTAGTAGTAACGTCCGTTGATTTTTATTGTTTTTTGGTTTTCATCTTGTTTTGTTTTTTGTTTTTTTGCTAGGTGACTTGGCCATGTTGGATTTCCCCTTGATATTGAATGAAGAGAAACAACTTTTGTCAAGTGAATCAATGGCTGCACCTGTCCAGCAACTGACCAATTGGGAAGAATATTATAAATGGAGGGGATTCAGTCTAAGCTGCCCATTAGCTATCCTCTTGACTTATCCTTTAACTCTCTATTACATCATCACTTCATGTTTCAGCGTCCATTGTAAGTAAAAATAAAAAGATGGATTACTTAATGCATGTCTTTTTCTTTTCACGCCTCTGAAACAGTGTATTAATATTCTTGTGGAAGGAAAAACAAAAAGACCAAAGATGGCGACCGTGGTCTTTTAATGCCCACGGCCTCACACAGTTCTTGAAAAATCACGTCTCACACATGATTTTGAGGTGTGCCCGGGCATCATAAAAGCAGGTTGCTGGGGGAAGTGGGCAGAAGCGTTCAGACCTGTCAGACTTTTCCGAACTTATTTACATTGGGCTTGAAGGCAACGATATTGTAATCAGTCAAGAAGCAAGCCAGCAGAACAGTGTTCCATAGGCAGGCAGTTCTAAGAGAGAAGCGTCATGTGCAAGCAACTCTATAAGTCACTCAGTCAGTCGGTCAGTCCATAACACATGTACTTTTTATTTCTTTTTATGTTTATTATACTACTATTTATTGGTTTTCGGAGTTCCTGAATACGAAAATAATGTTTCAAATTCCCTAAATCAAATAACTTTTGTGATATAAAGTGGGGGATCACTTTTCTGTATTAATTTAATGTAAAATGATCACCCACTTTACAACCAGTCAGTCTCAATACCATTCAAGTCATTCTCCAGATCATTCAAGTTGTTTTTGAAGGATTCCAGTTATTTTTCTAAGCATTCAAATCATTCTTAAGTTCATTCAATTCATCCTTAAGTTCATTAAAGTCATTCTAAGTCATTTACTTTTTATTTATTTAAGTCATTTCAGCCCATTTTTCGGTTATTTTAGTTTATCTTTAAGAATTTCATGTCAATCCTACATTCACGCATTCATTCATTACACAAGAGCACGCGACTAATGGCTATCGGCCTTGTTTTCATATAAAATGGGCATTCAACTGATGATGATGATAATGGTGGTTTGTTTGTTTGTTCAGCATCATTCATGATGATGATGATTATTTTTGTTGGCATTTGTTTCTCCAATATTATTCCATCAGGAATTCTTTCTAGAAGGATATCGGGTACTTATGATGAGAGGAATCACGTGAAGGTTGCCAACATCCATAAGTGAAAGTGTTTCTGTGGAATGAAGCGGGTTTCTTAACTTGGCACATCCAGGATGTCAGCACGCATCGTTAACCACTGAGCCACCATCATCTTCTTCTTCTTCTTCTTCTTCTTCTTCTTCTTCTTCTTCTTCTTCTTCTTGTTGAGCAGCAGCAGCAGCAGCATCATTCATTCATTTTCATATGAATCAGATGATTTTTGCTGGCATTTGTTTCTTCAATATCTCTCTACTTAAAATGGTTTCTAGAAAGACACTGGATTCTTATATATATAAAAATAAAATAATATATATATATTTTTTGCATTTTGTATTGTATTGTTTATTTACTTTTATTATTTTTTTGCAATTTTTTTATCAACAAAAGTTGTATCTTTTTTTTCAAGAAAAGATGAATCTTTTTTCTAACCGTAAAAGGTACAGTTTTTTTTTTACAAGAAAACTTACACCTTTTTTATTTTTTAAAGAAAATTGGCAGTAAACATTTTCTTTTTTTTGTTTTGTAAACAAAGATTAATTATTTTTATGAAAATCGTAAATTGTTAGGTGAAAGTACAGAAAAGATTTTTTTCAAAAAATTTACAAATTATTTTTTGGCAACAAATGCTAAAAAAATATACAGGGGAAAAAAATACTTCTCATCACTCAAAAAATAATTAAAAAAGCCAAGGATCCATGTCAAATTCTGAAAGAGTACCCTATGTCGTTAACCACTTAGTCACTGTCACCTCCCTCCACAGCAGTGGCAAGTGGTAGGAGGAGGTGAAAAATATGCAACAGCAGCAAGGTGTGGTTATATAACAATTTCCTATTTCTTCACACGTTCCCTTACATTATTATTGAACTCTGCAAGCTTTACTAGTTGGGCAAGGGCAGGCAAAGCAGTGCTGCATTGTATGGCCTTCATCTTTACATTTGCAGATAGTTGGCTTGGTTTTGTGTCTGCATCCAATTATAGCAGTTTTTGATCACCTCATTCCTGTTCTAATACATTTCTGGGTCTTCCGCTGACCCTACAGTGCTTTTGGACCAGATAAGAGGGCTTTAAAAGGGCAGATTTTCATGATGATAAGAGAAATAATTCTCTAGCTTTTCATGACTGTAGACTGGTTTCTTACTCAGATATTGTTAGCTGAGGAAGCTTCTCTCTCTTTTATAACAATTTGGTCCAATTGATGATTTAATGAACAAACAATCCTGTAATAAGTATATTAAATTTCAAAATTCTAATTTAAAAAAAAAAAATTTCTTAAAATTTAATTTTAGAAAAAAAAGATTAAAAAAAAAGAAAGAAAGTTAAAAGACTCCTGGGCAACACCGTGTTATGCAGCTAGTATCTCATATTAACTACAAAAGGATAAAAAAAATATGAAACAATTTCTCAATTGAAAAAATTCAAAAGATTGATAAAAAAAATGAAATCCAGGATATCATATGATTGCATAATTATTAGAGCTAGGACAACAGCATATTCTTTTCATTGTTTTGACTCTCGAGTATGTATCCATTGATATCTTATATGCTTTTATATAGAGTGATGTGATTCTTGGTTGATTAACTGTGTCAGATATATACTCGAGAGTCAAAACAATGAAAAGAATATGCTGTTGTCACAGCCCTACTATTTATCTTTTACTAAAGTACCCTACCTGCTTGATAATATAAAAAAACAAAAACAGTATGAATTCACTTGAATAATCAGTAAACTTCTCTCTACTAAGCCTCTCTCTAACTCTTTCTGACTTCACCTCTCCCTCTCTACCTCTGCGGCCTTCCCCCTCTCTCTCTCTTTGTCTCTGACTGTTGCTCTTTAGCTCTCTAATAACTAGTTCAATATAATAGAAAGAAAACGAAAGCAAAAATATGTTCACTAGCTATTTAACCTAGTTTCATTCTTGTTTTTGGAACAACTATCAGTAAGATTGAAAAGAAATAATTCTTGTCATCTTCTATGCACTAATCTGGTCCCAGTGATCCCAAAGGATGTTACAGTATTTTGCAGGTCGTATTGATTCAGATTGTGTAAGTTTTGTAAATGTATCTTGTGTAGTTCCTGACTTTTAGCCAGAGACATATAGACAGAATTACGACTTTACTGCATATAATAGATAATAATTCCAGTCGTGTAATTTATACTTTTTTCAAAACATATTGTTTTATCCTTTTATAATAAATTGTAATAAAAAGTGATATTTATTGTAATTCAAGCATTAACATTTTTCCTCCTTTTTTTTTTCAGATTGTAATTTTTCTCAAAATTTGATTATACATATTATCGGGGCAGAAAAAGAGGCTGATATGCTGGTATACTTTTTGGTATGGTACAACATTTTTTTCATTTTCACCTCTATAAATGATTTCTTATTTCATTTTTAAACTTAAAGGCATAAAAGAATTGTGGGATTTAATTATGTCCATATATATATATATATATATATATATATATATATATATATATAAGAAATAAAAATTACAATAAGTTTACCAAGGTAATCAAAATGGTAAACTTAAAATATATTATGAATATTAAAGAGTTAATATTTACAAGTGAAGTAATCTCAACCAGATGTAAAAGCTCAATAAAACCGAAAAGGAAATAGAGCTTATAATATCAACAAATGATTAATAAAACATGTTAAAAAACATCTTGAAAAAGAGTTAAAAACATATTTAATTTTAAAAAAGGAAGCACAAGATAAGTGGATAGTCACTATCCACTTATCTTGTGCTTCTTTTTTTTTAAATTAAATATGTTTTTAACTCTTTTTCAAGATGTTTTTTAACATGTTTTATTAATCATTTGTTCATATATATATATATATATATATATATATATATATATATATATATATATATATATATATTTTAATTTCAAGTTGATGTGAAGGAAGTAAATGATGCAATTGATATTGCATCATTAACTTGAAATCTAATTATTTGATAACAAGATTTGAAAAAATAAAATACTATTTTAATACTATTTAAAAATATTTTATATGCATGTAAAATGTGAAATTAAAGTTTTGTCCTTTTTTTTTTTTTTTTTTCGAGCAAAACAGAGTTGTTAGAATTCATCATTTGTTTTAATGTCTAGCCACGAATTAAAATTCCTCCCTCTCATACAGAGCACAAAAATATACTTATGGCAATTAAACTACATAGAAGCATTTATGTTTCATTCCCAGGATACATCATCAGACAAATTGCTCTGTTAAGCTCTTCTCAAATAGTTAACATTTTTTTAAATAAATACAGAAAATATATATGTATGATACGTTATATGACTGTACACTTCCCTCCTATAAAAAATTATGCTTCACCAGCGTTACGTATAAATTTTTTCTTCTTTTTTTGGTACTTCTGCATTTTTTTTTATTTTCATTTTTTTTTGGGGGGGGGTACTTCTGCATTTACTGATCTGCAGTTTCCACAATAGACCCAAGATAATCTCGTCAGCATCAGACAAAGCCAGACTCTTTGCCAAGAACTTTGCAGCTAATTCTACCCTATGTGATTAAGGCCGTCAAACCCTCTTATTTCTACCTGTATCAGAAAACATGCTATGCGACATACAAATATCTGTGCATGATGTTGCCAAGCTAATCTAAAATCTTGATTCCAGTAAAGCAACTGGCCCTGACAGCATTCCGATTATAATGCTGAAAAAGCTTCAACCAGAACTAGCTCCCACACTTACAAAGCTGGTTAAGCATTGTCTTAAGGAGAATTGCTTCTCAACACCCTGGAAAACCTCAGCAGTAAGCCCTGTATTTAAGAATTCTGGTGATCGGACTTGCTCTCAGTACAGATAAATTGGTCTCTTGTGCGTCATGAGTAAGTTGGAATCTGTGTTAAATAGAGAAGTAGTCAACCACCAAAGCAAAAATAATCTCCTTAGTGACATGCAATATGGTTTCCGTTCTGTTAGATCTACAGAAGATGTGTTGACGGTTATATCTCATAGAATTAGCAAATCTCTTGATGGAGACTTCCTGTCTAGGGCAATTGCTCTTGACATATCAAATGCCTTTGATAGGGTATGGCATAAAGGTCTACTTCATAAGATATTAAGTTATGGTATAGCTGGAAATGTTTTCTCAATTATTAAATTATTTCTGTCGGATAGATTCATAAGAGTAGTAGTTGATGGGCAGAAATGAGAAGCTTACAGTATTAATGCTGGAGTCCCTCAGGGGTCCAACCTGGGCCCAACTCCCTTCCTGATTTACATCAATGATCTTCCAAATAACATCCTAAGATCATTCGTAGACATTTATGCTGACGACACTACCATCTATGACAACACATTAAAGACCGTAAATGACAAAGTTTTCTCTGACTCTCTCTTCTCTCATCTTGAGCACATGGTACAATGGAGAAAGCAGTCGTTGGTTACTTTTAATGCATCTAAAACCGAGCTTCTATCTTTACATCATCACCGCTCTGATCCTCATCTGGCATCAATTAAAATGAATGCCTCTCATCTTAAGATAGCTGCATGTTTTGACAAGCTTCTGGGCTTGACCTTTACTCCTGATCTGAAATGGAACACATACATCAAATCCATTGCCAAGGCCACTGGTAAAATGGTAGGATTCTTCTACCGCTCCAGTAGATATCTCACTTCTGATGCAATACTCTACCTATATAAAAGCCAGGTACAGCCAATGATGGGGTAATGTTGCCACATCTGGGCAGGAGCTGCTAGAAGCAGCTTATCTTGCCTTGACAAAGTTCAAAATAGTCTTCGTAGCTTAGTAGGGGATGCCCTTTTCTCTTCCCTGTAACCTCTTTCCCACAGAAGAGACTTGTGAACCTTTCTCTGCTTTATCGTTATTTTCATGGCAAGTGCTCGTCTGAGCTTCAATCTATGGTCCCCCCCTCGTCAAACTTTCACGAAAAACACTTGTCTAGCCAAAACCACTATTAATAATTTCCCACACTCTTTATCTGTGCCTAAACCTAAACGTAGATTCCATGAACAAAGCTTCTGAGAACTGCATGCTTGTGGAACTCTCTTCCATTTGCCTGCTTTCCAGCTGACTACAATCTGATTGTCTTCAAGTCCAATGTAAACAAGTTCTTGATGAACCGTCCCCCTAAGTAATCCAATTTACAAAATTTCCACTACTTATTTATACGCATTAATCCTTATCCTTTAATGGCCTTCAGGCCTTAATAAGTGGTGCCTTCTTTGTAAAAAAAAAAAGTTTCTCGGGTGTGCTCGGCCACTGACGGGAACAACCGAAAGTGCTCAATTGCGAAACAAACTGCTATGAGAAAATTATAATGATAAACAAGAAAAACATGGAAATACAGTAAATAAAATTACAAACATGTATCTAACCCAACCCTAGCCCTAAACTGTTCGATTAAAATTAATTTTTTTATTTCTTCTAATTTATAAAAATGTACATTTGTCTTAGCTAAAAACGGTGCATTCGTAAAAATTTGAGGAATGTGTGGCCGACTGTTACCAGTTATTTCCTCAGCTGCTGAACAAGGTCCAAACAACTTCATGGAAATCGCAGGTCGGTAAATGCAGAAGCATCTTTTTTTTTTTTAAACTTTCCAGCTTAAAATATTTTCTTCCTTTCGCAATGTTATTTTATCTGACAAAATTTATTTGATGAGGATTGATAATTCGTATTATTTTGATTATTCAAACTTCTGTTCTCATTTGGACTGTTATTCACACAACTTTTCAGCTGTGTAGCCTTTGACTCTCTTCAGACGTATCGTGTTAAACTCAGGAATCTTTTTGTCGAACACGGAAAATATGCATGAAGGTTACATCGGCCGAAATGTTGTGCAAATAACACTCAAGATGAGAACATTAGTCCGAATAATACAGGAGGTTTCTTGTTCAAGATTTCCTGACCTATTGAAAAACAAAAATAAGAAATATTCCAAAAATCATGTAAAATGATTGAGTAGTTTTATTTTTATAAAGAAAATCTCTTTTAGGAAATTAATTAGAATTTGTAGGCATTGCAATAAAATTATGCAAGTTTGAATTATTGTTGAGTTTTTTCTTGTGATTATTTTCAAGATGGTGACAAGAGACAGTCACTCCTCTCTTACTCATAAAATTTCATTTTCTTAGTTAAAAATAAAACTAATTATTTTGCATGAGTTTTGGCATATATTTTCATTCTGTCGCAAGTAAATACATCATGCAGATTTTTCTTCATTTATTTGTATAAAGTAGTTAAGCAAATGGATTTAACGTATTTAATTTTCCTACAAATCGTTTTTCAGGAATTGTGCCATTTACTTCCTTCATATCAACTTGAAATCCATTTATTTGGTAACAAGATTTCTCGTAAAGCCGATGGATTAAAAAAATCGCAAGGCAATCTCAGCTTCTACTTACACAGGAAACTCTGGCATAAATTTAACTCTGCAGCTGATCCTCATTTAGCCATTGGTAAGTATTTATTTCTTATGCTTTTGACAGTTTAAGAAACTAAAACATTGTTGTTGTTGTTGTTGTTGTTAGTGGTGGTAGTGGTGGCGTTGCTGTTGTTGGTTGGTAGTGGTGGTGGTGTTGCTGTTCTTGGTTGTGGTGGTAGTGCTGGAGCAGCCGCCACCATGATGATTTTGTTGGCATTCGTTTCCCGATATCTCCTTCTTAAAAATTCTTTCTAAAAGGATATCAGGTACTTCCTATGTCAGAGACCATGTGAAGGTTTCCATCCATCCAGCGCGGCCGCAGCCGAGATTGAACTCACTACACAAGTTTGTAGTATAATTCAAATCTTGTCAGTAGCTGAATACTTGATGCTTCTATCGTGACGCCATCACTTGATGGGGTACCTACCACGGCTTAAAAGAGTCCCATCTACCCTCGAGAGAAAATAGACCACGCCAGTTTCTCAACCTGGTATTTTACCTTGCAGTTGCCAGCATTCCTAAATGAAAGTGTTTCTGTGAAACGACCTGAATTTGAACTTGGCACATCCAGGTTGTCAGTTCGTGTCATAAACCAGTGAGCCACCATCACTTCCTGCTGTTCTTGTTGAACTATTATCAGCCTCAGTCATATTGGTTTGGTCACACATTTTTAAGGGTTGCTTAATATTAAAGTCATACAAATTAATTCAAAATTATGCCAATTAATATCAACATCAACACATGCATTCTTTCAATATGACCATACTATCAAAGTCTCCTGTTTTGCACACATTTACACATACTGACCAGATTTAATCTTCCTCTGAAATCATTGGATCTAAGACTCACATTGCACATCCATCACATCGTTCTCATATCATATCTCTCCATGCAACACATGTCCTCAATTCTCATTAGTCAGATTTCACTTCCATACATCATCACACTTCATACACATGCCTGATAGACTGTTTTCTTGGTCAGCAGGTTAGTAATACATTATAAACTATACCAAATCAAGGTCTGAGACTAAGCTTAGGAGCCTTCCAAACTTCATCTAAACAATGTTTATACATAGAAGCGTTAGTTCTTGGAATTATCAAATATTTTTTTCTAAATATGAAATAATCTATGTTTTAAAATTATCATCTTCTACTTTTAACAATATCGTCTTCTAGTTTTAATAATATTGTCTTCTAGTTTTAACAATATCGTCTTCTAGTTTAAACAATATCGTCTTCTAGTTTTAACAATATCGTCTTCAAGTTTAAACAATATCGTCTTCTAGTTTTAACAATATCGTCTTCTAGTTTTAACAATATCGTCTTCTAGTTTTAACAATATCTTCTTCTAGTTTTAACAATATCATCTTCTAGTTTTAACAATATCATCTTCTAGTTTTAACAATATTATCTTCTAGTTTTAACAATATTATCTTCTAGTTTTAATAATATAATCTTCTAGTTTAAACAATATCATCTTCTAGTTTTAACAATATCATCTTCCAGTTTTAACAATATCATCTTCTAGTTTTAACAATATTATCTTCTAGTTTTAACAATATTGTCTTCTAGTTTTAACAATATTATCTTCTAGTTTTAACAATATTATCTTCTAGTTTTAACAATATTATCTTCTAGTTTTAACAATATCATCTTCTAGTTTTAACAATATTATGTTCTAGTTTTAACAATATCATCTTCTAGTTTTAACAATATCATCTTCTAGTTTTAACAATATTATGTTCTAGTTTTAACAATATTATCTTCTAGTTTTAACAATATAATCTTTTAGTTTTAACAATATAATCTTCTAGTTTTAACAATATTATGTTCTAGTTTTAACAATATTATCTTCTAGTTTTAATAGTATAATCTTCTAGTTTTAACAATATCATCTCCTAGTTTTAACAATATCATCTTCTAGTTTTAACAATATTATCTTCTACTTTTAACAAAATTATCTTCTAGTTTTAACAATATCATCTTCTAGTTTTAACAATATTATCTCCTAGTTTTAACAATATCATCTTCTAGTTTTTACAATATTATGTTCTAGTTTTAACAATATCGTCTTCTAGTTTTTACAATATCGTCTTCTAGTTTTAACAATATCGTCTTCTTGTTTTAACAATATCGTCTTCAAGTTTAAACAATATCATCTTCTAGTTTTAACAATATTATGTTCTAGTTTTAACAATATCATCTTCTAGTTTTAACAATATCATCTTCTAGTTTTAACAATACCGTCTTCTAGTTTTAACAATATCATCTTCTAGTTTTAACAATATTATCTTCTAGTTTTAACAATATTATCTTCTAGTTTTAACAATATCATCTTCTAGTTTAAACAATATCATCTTCTAGTTTTAACAATATCATCTTCCAGTTTTAACAATATTATCTTCTAGTTTTTACAATATCGTCTTCTAGTTTTAACAATATCATCTAGTTTTAACAATATAATCTTCTAGTTTTAACAATATCATCTAGTTTTATCAATATCATCTTCTAGTTTTGACAATATCGTTTTCTAGTTTTAACAATATCGTCTTCTAGTTTTAACAATATCATCTTCTAGTTTTAACAATATTATCTTCTAGTTTTAACAATATTATCTTCTAGTTTTAACAATATCATCTTCTAGTTTTAACAATATTATGTTCTAGTTTTAACAATATCATCTTCTAGTTTTAACAATATCATCTTCTAGTTTTAACAATATTATGTTCTAGTTTTAACAATATTATCTTCTAGTTTTAACAATATTATCTTCTAGTTTAAACAATATCATCTAGTTTTAACAATATTATCTTCTAGTTTTAACAATATCATCTTCTAGTTTTAACAATATCATCTAGTTTTATCAATATCATCTTCTAGTTTTAACAATATCGTCCTCTAGTTTTAACAATATCTTCTTCTAGTTTTAACAATATCATCTTCTAGTTTTAACAATATCATCTTTTAGTTTTAACAATATCATCTTCTAGTTTTAACAATATCGTCTTCTAGTTTTAACAATATCATCTTCTAGTTTTAACAATATTATCTTCTAGTTTTAACAATATCATATTCTAGTTTTAACAATATCGTCTTCTAGTTTTAACAATATCATCTTCTAGTTTTAACAATATCGTCTTCTAGTTTTAACAATATCATATTCTAGTTTTAACAATATCGTCTTCTAGTTTTAACAATATCATCTTCTAGTTTTAACAATATCATCTTCTAGTTTTAGCGATATCATCTAGTTTTAACAATATCATCTTCTAGTTTTAACAATATCATCTAGTTTTAACAATATCATCTTCTAGTTTTAACAATATTATCTTCTAGTTTTAACGATATCATCTAGTTTTAACAATATCATCTTCTAGTTTTAACAATATCATCTTCTAGTTTTAACAATATTATCTTCTAGTTTTAACAATATGATCTAGTTTTAACAATATCATCTTCTAGTTTTAACAATATCGTCTTCTAGTTGCTTAAGTTTTTTCCCTTGTTTTACTTTTTCGATAACTCTTATGTAAACACAATATTGGGTGTAAATGCTCCTTATGTATCTGTCTCCCTGCAAGGTCTAGTTATACAAAAGGTCTGTTTTTAATATAGGGAAAATTAATACCCACCCCTTACACTTCGCCCCCCCCCTTACCCCCAAAAAGGAGCTCTCAGGTTTGGGACAAAAAAAATCAAAATTGTGTTAGTTTAGAAGGATTTTTCCATCAGAGATGCTTTTGCTGTGCTATTTGATAAAAGTAAAAATGTGGTCAACCATAGTAGGGAGCAACCCAAACGTTCCGTTTGCTGCTACATTATTATTATACGGTGTCTAAAAAGTCACTGAAGGGTTTAAACTTAAAGAGATTGTTCATTTTTGATGATATCTTGATGATATATACGTAATTTTAACACAATCTGACTAAGACACTGGAAAAGTTTTTTTTCAAAAATTGCAAAATTTAAGCAATCTTTATACATGAAAAATAATTTCTTTTAAATGTTGCCCATTTTCAGCTTCGCATATTTATGCTCTTTCTATACTCTTTCCAAAACATTATTCATCTCTGGATGGCATTTTAATTTCCTTATTTCATTCCTGATGTTTTCCTTCAATTCTTGCAGGGTTTGGGGTTTGATGTTTCGAGGTCTCCAGCTCGTGGAACGAAATAAGGTAGTTAAATCGCAATCCAGAGATTCTGTAATATTTCATCAATAATGTTTTGGAAAGAGCATAAATATGCGAAGCTGAAAATGGGCGGCATTATTTTTCATGAATAAAGATAGTTTAAATTTTGCATTTCCCCCCACCCCCAATGTCTTTGTGAGATTGTGTTAAAATTACAGAAAAATATCATCAAAAATAAAGAATCTATTTAAGTTCCAAACCCCTCAGTGACTTTTTGGACATCCTGTACTTTCCCAAGATTACTTTACTTATTATTGATTCACATGTTATAATGTGTTAGGTAACAGGACATCAAGTATCATTTATTTTATTGTCTTTGGTATGACTCTTGAAAACGGTAATGTTCAAGCAGCTTGGTGACATTGTGTTCCACAGAAGAGTAGTTGTATAAATGATTCATTGTAATGTATAAGACGATCAATTGAACATAAGTTGCTATTTTCCCTATAGCTGGAGAATATTATGGCTTCATAACTTTTCCAACAGTATCAGTGTATGAAAATGACCACTATAGATCGATAAGCTTTAAAGTTTGCATACTTGATTCAATAAGCTATGATGGCTGTATTTTCTTGAAATCCAGTTGAACTCAGGTCTCTTGTTCCATTAATGAACACTTTTATCTTTATTCTAAATGGACCAATATTCTCTGATAAATTGATACGATTTCACAGATTATTAAATATAATTGCTATTTCTGTTTTGTTTTTTTTTCTCAAATTTGCAACAAAAAAAAAATGTGCTTTATTTTTTTTAAAATTTGGGAAGAGATCATGGCTTTTTCTAATTTTGACATTTTTATAAATTCTTCACCTTTTTAAATGTTACTAATCAAGATAGAACGTTAGGGTTTGTATGATTGGAAAGCATTCACTTTTAATTAGTTGCTTTAATGTTGTAAGAAGGAGACGTGACATAATTAAAAGATTAAAATCTGTCAATTTTTGTAGGTGAGGTATGTCTCCAACAGAAGCTATGAAATAGATTTGTTAAAGAAAAAAAAATTAAAAATATTGTTTTGGAAGCAAATTAAAACAAAATTAACAGCCATATATGTGTTGTATGTTGCAATGTCATCCTAAATTCAATGTTCTTGATATTCCTTTATTCCTTACTGTCTGTAAATAGATGAAAATCAATAAGATGACAAGAAATATAAAACATACTTACTTTGACACGAGAATGTCATGTTAGAAATGTGGAAGAAAGATTAATAAATACTTTTATTAATGTAAATTCTGTATGCGTGTATTTGTCTGTATTTGTGTGTGTGTGTTTTGTGTGTATTTTGTGTGTGTGTGTGTGTGTTTTGTGTGTGTGTATTTTGTGTGTGTGTTTTATTTTTGTGTGTGTGTATTTTTTGTGTGTGTGTATTTTGTGTGTGTGTGTATTTGTGTGTGTATTTTGTGTGTGTGTGTATTTTGTGTGTGTGTTTTATTTTTGTGTGTGTGTATTTTTTGTGTGTGTGTATTTTTTGTATGTGTGTATTTGTGTGTGTGTTTTGTGTGTGTGTATTTTTTGTGTGTGTGTATTTGTGTGTGTGTGTATTTTGTGCGTGTGTGTGTGTTTTTGTGTGTGTATATTTGTGTCTGTGTGTGTTTTTTTTCATGTGTGTGTAATGGTAAATTGTTACTCCTGCATTCCATCATTTTAAAAATATACCATAAAAAGGGCGACCTATATTTAAAGTTAAAATTTAATGTAGTATATAGACATTTTTTTTTTTTTTTACATAGACATCACCACTTATCAAGGCCAAGAGGGCACTCAAGGATAAGGGTTAAAGAGTGTACAGTAGACATTGGACAATATAGTAATCATTAGTAATGAAAATTTGGTAAATTTGATAACTTATATAGAACGGCTCATCAAGAACTTATTTACGTTAGACTTGAACAAAACCATATTGTAGTCAGCTGGAAAGCAGGAAAACGGAAAACAATTCCACAGGCGTGCAGTTCTAAGAAAGAAGCTTTGTTCATGGAATCTACGTTTAGGTTTAGGCACAGATAAAGAGTGGGGGGAATTATTGATAGTGTTTACAGCTAGACGAGTGTTTCTTGTGAAAATTTGGCGAGGGGGGGACCATAGATTGAAGCTGAGTTGAGCACCTTCCATGAAAATAACGATACATCAGAGACAAACTCGCAACATCTCTTCTGTGAGATAGAGGTTGCAAGGAAGAGAAAAGGACATCTCCTACGAGGCTATGAAGTCTATTTTGAATTCTATTAAGGCAGGACAAGTCCTTTCTAGCAGCTCCTGCCCAGATGTGGCAACAATATTCCATCCTTGGATGTACCTGGCTCTTATATAGATAGAGAATAGCATCAGCAGTGAGATATTTACCGGATCAAGAGAAAGATCCCACCATTTTTCCAGCGGCCTTGGCAACAGATTTGATGTACATGTTCCATTTAAGATCAGGAGTAAAGGTCAAGCCCAGAAGCTTATCAAAACTTGAGGCCTCCTGAAGACGAGAGCTATTTATTTCAATTGATGCCAGATGTGGATCAGAATGTTGATGAAATAAAGAGAGAAGCTTGGTTTTAGATGCATTAAAAGTAACCAGCCACTCCTTTCCCCATTGTACTATGTGCTCAAGATCAGAGGAGAGAGAATTGCAACCTTCTCCCTAAATTATTGTCTTTGGAGAAGCTCCCTTCTCTAAGAAATTTTGAAAATGAACAAAACAAACATATATTTTTTGTAAATATGCATCAGCAAGTGACTTAAGTGGCTGGTGAAATGGATTAGCAGATGAAGGTTTTTATTTCAAAGCTATAATGGTCATTGGAATAGGGTAGAAATTTTAAAAAAAAAAGTTTTTAGAAAATGCTTTTATCTTCTATTTACTTTCATTCTTTTCAGGTTTCAATGCTGGACTTGCTGCTTACAAATCGTGGACACAGACTTTAAAAAAATTAGAGGTTAGAATTTTTTTAAAAATTAACATATTTTTTGAATCTTGAAATTTATTGTGAACTTAACATATAGACAGTTTAACTTTATGCAGTTGCATTGCATCGCACATTCTTTGCCTTCTTCAGACATAGACAAATATTGGCAGTGGCATCTTGTCAGCATTTGTATTATATTAACACATCTCATAGTAGTAGCAATAGTTTTAAGTGTTGGTGGTATGTAGAGTTGATCTGTATCTCTTTCTTTGTAGCAGTCTTAGCAATTAACCATTGTTTAGTCCAAGTTTTTTGGGGGTTTTTTTTAGATATTTTTGCTGCATACATTAATATTATATAGTATTATATAGAAAGTTTCTCTAGACAATTGCATAGTACTAAACTCCTCATAATTACTTCCCTGCAGTGGAATAGAGCAAGAGTTCTGGAAACATATCTGGTTTATTTCAGATCAAAACCCTAAGAGAAAGTATATTTGTTACATTTTATTTAAGACTTCCTATTAACAAATCCTAACCTTAATTTCTACTGGAAATTTCCCATTTCAAATAATCTGATTTCAGTGTGGAAATTTGATCATTTTTACATAATCTACCACAATCCATAGTCCGTATTACTACCATAGAACCTAAATTCAATCGTCTTGGGCATAACCTTAAGACATCTTGTGGTACGGCTCCCTTTTGGAGGCTGTTTAGACTGTGGATTTGCTCTTTAGTTACAATTGCTCACATATCCACCAAACGTTGATGTTATTGCTTTGTTTCTTTTCCCTTTGCAAAACTCAATCATGTTCTGCAAAATCAAAAGCAAAAACAATGTTCTTGTACAAAACAACCAAACCAAACTCCATGAATAAATATTTTAAGATGTAATAAAAACTTGAAGCATAAAAACATTTTCCCAAATTACTATACTTAAACTATATCCGATGGTGAGGCCCCAGCTTGCAGGCTCTGGGGAGTGTGGAGCCACCCTTTAATTGCCATTGCTCCCAGGTCCACTCTGACCTGGAGTGGTAGTACCTGTTAGGGTCCCAACTATGTTAAATAGAAACTGACTTGCAAAAAACAAATATATTCTATTAAAAAAATTTCTTAAAAATCACTCGATTCGGCATTAAATAACCTGAAAAGGGTTGATATGCCGTAAAACAAAAACCAACCAACCAAATTACTATACTTGGCATTAAATGACTCCAAAATGGTTGATTATCTTTAAACTAAAAACAACCCACCAAAATCAGTAGAATCTGTTTTCTGTTCATGTTTACATTTCTAGGCATAACTTTCTTCAACATAGATTGACCGTTTTAAGTTTATCTTATACCTTATAATACATGTTATCAGTTTAATATCAACTTGAAAATGAGCAGAGGTCGAAGTGGAATCTTTAACACGTTTATTCAACAATTTACAGAGACAATGGTAACGTAGAAGCCGCTCGATACGTGATGATTAAAGTCTGTGATGAGAGGCACATTTTGTTTACCTCTCAAAATGTCGTGGCGGATGTGCTCTTCTCAAGGGCAATAACTTTCTCTTCTTCGGTCCAAGGGAAATAACTCTATTATTTTTTTAGGTTGTGCCTTACAGTTTAAATATTAGTCTACAAATTTTAAGTGAGAAGAACAAACCGACAGTAATCACGTCATTTCCCGACACATGTAATTTTCTCAGAAAGACGACATATAGTAACTCCAAAATTGTATCTTTTTTTACAAGATTATGACATCCTGAATATATTGGTGTTAAAATAAATTTCGCATTGCATATGAAATAGGAAAAAATTAATAAATTAATCGACATACTGACATAGATTCAGCATGACCACTAGTTGATATAATACACAGAACAAAGGATAGGTAAGATAGAAATAAAACCTTATATATTATATAAAAATAATTTATTTGACACAAAAGAATTATGTTGTGAAACAAATATTTTTATATTTTAATTATTTTAAATAAATTTATATAACTCATTAAAAGACTGTACTTCTTGGCAAGTAAGGAAGACCTCAGTGGTGAAAATCAGAATTCTGATATTCCCTTATTCTTGGAATACAATCATGGTAGAATATAATTGAATTGGAGGGAGTGATTATTATTTATTTTCAAAACTTTGTGTAGTATGCAGTATGAATCAACATAAGGACAAGCATGAAATAATGAGTCGTGCAATAAAAATAATTATGCCTGTTAAGGAAGTAATAGTGTTGTGGGGAGAGTGAGAAGAGTTAATAGATAGAGAGTGAAAATGTTTGCTACCTTCTTTATGGAGATAAGTATTTAGGCGAGGCAGTAGCATAATAATTTTAAAACAGGAGACGAAATGTAGGCATAATTTTGCAAAACAAATTTTAGGAAGTGTTCTAAATGGTGAGTATAAATGATTCGGTTATTTTCTTATTGACATTCTGGAGGGAAAAACTGAGATCATTTGATTAATGTAGTAAATAACTCGCTAAAAGATTTTACAACTTCTGAAGTCAATTGGGTCTTCCTGCTAGTTGCATGCAATAAATGAATGATGGAGATAATTTCATGTAAAGTTTCATCACCAACTCTTTAACAAAACCTTGGGTGCTAGTGCACTTACTGATCCGTGCTATTTTTTAAATCGTATTTCCAAGTTTAATTAAAGTTTTATGATATGTTTTTTTTATTCAGTGGTAAGGTTAAAGTACCGAATAGGTACAAAACACCCTCTCCTCCCCATGTTAAGAATGGCTTTTTAAATAATAACGTTATTATTTCAGTATGGATCAATAAGTGCATGAGTACCAAAACTTGAATTATGATTTGAAAACTGGTTGATATATTTTTCTATACTTTATGATAATGATACTGATGTGGTGTATGGGCATCATCAAGATAATCCTATGTAATCATTTTTCTCTTTAATTATTTTAATCAACTTTTAATCCATATATATGAGTAGATGGGCACCATACATATGTCGTTCCTCTTGCATAATGCTACCCAATCAAGTACAGTTGTCGCCATGTGTGTGTGTGTGCCTATGTGTGTGTGCTGTGATGTTGTGCTGAAAAAAAGTCTGTGGGTGTCCTTCTTACCTTACCACATTCGCTACCAGCTATAGCTCTATTAAATTTATTGTCATTGCCAAGCTATTTTTCTGCAATTTCCAAAGTCAACAAATAATGCATATGAATATAATATGGAATATTTATTAAATTTGTATTTATTTTTAAAGGAATTTCCATGAACCACTTTTACTAAAGGAATTGTAAGTTTTTATCAGTTTGTATATATTTTTTGTAATAAAAATTACTCAAATCAGCTTTTATTTATAATGAATCATTCAACTTATAACTTATATACGTATTCGCTAGAAAAAACATAATACATGGCAGGGGCCAAATACAAGATAACTTGTAAACATATTATTCAATATGTGTTATTTTGAGATGCCAGTTCAAGTTAAAGACAGTTATTGTTAGGGCTATGACAAGAGAATAATCTTATCATTGTTTTGATTCTCGAGTAGATATCCAACACAGTTAATCAATCGAGAACCACATCACTATCTAAAAACATATAAGATATTAACTGATATATACTCGAGAATCAAAATAATGAAAAGATTATTCTCTTGTCATAGCCATAGTTATCATACGCACCGAGGGCACATTGACTAATAGAAAAAGAATTTTGTTATTACAAGTTTACTCATTGCAGGCAAGGCTAAGCGAATGCCAGGGTACGAGAATACTTGTAGTTGGCAGCGAATGTGTTAATTATTATGCAATGATTTTGAATTACACATTCTTAAAAGGATTTACTCAACCATATGATCGGCCAGTTGCTGAAAGTTCAAAAGAAGTGGAAGAAAGAGAAAGCACATTACTTTATTATCTTAACATTTTATTAAACCATTTTCTTATGTATATTCTAAGTTCACTCACTTCTTCCAAATTTAAGAATTACATTTGCCTCTCTCTCTCTCTCTGTCTCATTATGTCTGATGCCGTATCTAACTAAATATTATAGACTTTCTTTTTTCCACAATTATAGCTTATTATAGGCTAGATCAACTGTTTAAAATCTGTTGATATTTTTTTCTATAGCACATCTGGATTAATTGCTTGCTGATATACTACCTCATAATATTTATGAGATATAGGACTTATATATAAAAAAAATTTCAATAAAACTCCTATATCAATAACTATTAACATTTATTCCTCGTTACAAGTGAAGAAAATAATTCATTCTTAGTCTAAAAACATTTTACTTGGAGAGAGGTTAATGTAAAATTATCGCAAAGGGACATAACTCTACTCTCCAAATCTCTTTAAAATCATTGATGCGAAGAGTTACTTCCCTTTTAATATGTTCTCTAGATGAAAATGTTTTATCTAACACCTTTCTTTTGAGTTGTGTGCTACTTGTGTTTGTTGACCTGTTTTGACCTGCAGTGTGTTTTGCATGATTTGCATCGAACATACTATAATAATTGTATAAAAATTCAATCATTTATACTTTTCAGGAGAAACAGATTCCTGCCTATTTCACAGACTTTTGCCATTATAGCCATGATTGGTCGGCTGAACATCTGCAGTTGTTACAACTGAAGGCAAGACTTGTCCAACCAGATGTCAATCCATTTCGAAGTCCAGTGAGAAAATTCTGTGATGAACACTGCATTCCATCATACAGCAATGCGTTCCTCTCTCATCTACAATACAGTCACAATGACGAACGCATGAGAACAGAGTTTGAATTCTCTTTTAAAATCTAGAGTTTACATTACAAGTCATCTTCACCGTTAAATGGACTTGAATCATTGACTGCAGAGAAACATACAAACTGAGCGCATGAAAAAGAGAAAGCTAATACAAAGTATTTTATTTGATCATCTGAACTGCTATACTTACGAGGTGCTTTCAATAAGTTTCCAGACTTTTTTTTGTATAGGCATTTAAAATTGTTGTAGACTCTTGACAATTTAGTAGGTTACTGTTATACATCTTATAAGATGACTGACCAAACAGCCACAGAAGGAATTGGAGTACACTCTACTATAGCCTGATAGTCACATCTGGTGAATTTGAAAAATGCAATCTGGACATGAGGACATTTTAGAAGAACATATATATATATATACAATAAAATTCTGTTTTAAACTTGGAAAAAATTCCACAGAAACATATAGAATGCTTCAGACTGCTTTTGGACCATCTTGCATAAATCAGTTTGAGTTGCATAAGCGATTCAAGGAAGGCAGGGAGTCTGTGAGGGATGATGAGAGATATGGGAGGAGTAATGAAGTCAGAACACCAGAGTTGATTGGCCAAATAAAGAATTTCATAGATAAGGATCATAGTGTGTCTATAGAGACAATAAGTGCACAGTTTGATGTCAGTGTAAGAACTGTACACAATTATTCATGAAGAACTGAATATTTGCATAAAGTTTGGCACAATGGTGCTCATAGAAGATCACGGAATATTTGACCAAGATGAGCATCAAGATACTGCATCATCCTCTCTTTAGTTAAGACCTTGCTCCCTGTGAGTTTTGATTGTTCCCTAAGCTCAAGGAAAACCTTAAAGGCTGTCATTATTAGACAACTGAGTAAATGAAAGAAGCTGTGATGAGGATCATCGACATATAAGAACTTACATGGGACCTTCCCGAAGTTGTTGGAATGGTATAAGAAATGCATTGCAGCCGGAGGAGATTACTTCAAAGGGGACTAGAGTTTCATCTGTGTACTATCAATAAAAGTGCCTATGCAAAAAAAGAGTCTGGAAACTTATTGAAAGTACCTCATACCTTTGACCAGCCCATTTTGGCATAATGGTAAGAGTGTTTGCTAATTGGCCAGAAGACCAGAGTTCAATCCTCAGCCGTGTCATACTAAAGAATAGTACTTGATGACCCTTACTAAACACTCAACATTATAAGGTGAGGATCAAGGGCAAGTGAAGTAATTCTGATAACGGAGTGGAACCTTTCTCTATATCTAACTAATAATAAGAGAGCATTTGGGTCGCCTTTGACTATGATCAACTATTTTACCATTTTTAACATCATCATGGTTATAGTCAGCTAACGTACTTCCTAACTTCTGGCGTAGCATTACTGGAAGCGATGACAAGGCAAATCAGTTCCTTCACTTTTATTGTTCTTCAGTATTTCTATTGTGAAGCGATTTATTGAAATAAAATATAAGAAAAGAAAATTATTGAAAAGTATAAATTAATAATTACAAAATTATAAAAAGATAAAAATAATACAATTAGTCTTTATTTGCACTTTTAATTACAGAATTTAAAAAAAAAAGTTTTTATTTTATTTGAAATTTTATAAGAAAGATGTTTATGAAATTATAAAATGAGTTTTTTTTTAATTTTAAAAATAAATTTTTTATTTGAATTTATATAATAAATATATGTTTATAAAAGTATAAAATAAAATTATTGAAATTAAAATAACAAAAAAAATTATTGAAATTAAAATAAAATTTTAAACATCATAAAAAAACGTATCCAATACATAACATTCTCAAAATAGTTTAAAAAGATTTTTTAAAATGTTTTCAATAATTCTTTAAAAAAGATAAAACTAATTTCAATAATTCTTGATTAAAATAAGACTGAAAAAAGCTTTTCAATAGTTATTAAAAATGAGATGTAGGCCTGAGAAAAAAAACAAAGGAACTGATTTACCTTGTCACCGCTTCCGGCAGTCCTACGCCGAAAGTTAGGAAGTACATTAGCTGACTATAACCTCATTATCTTGGTTGTGATTTTCCACATGAAAACGTGGTAAAACAATTGATTAGCAATCAGTTTTAAGTGGCAATCTTTTAGAGGTTGAAGATTCATTCCTTGGGAATGATATAATGATTACCATTTATACCCAATCATGGCTGATGAGACAAGAACATTCTAACCCTGTGGATTAAATAAACAGTTCTGTTTGAAATTCTGTATAGGTCATCGAGTTTGATATAAAGATCCCCAAATTGAAAAAATTAATTTGAATAAAGTCAAAGGTTACATCAGTCGGAACATTTTGAAAATAACCAAAGATGAGAACAGTAGTCGAAATAATACAAATTATTAATCAGCATCTCAAAAATTTCAAAACATGTTAACAAAATTTGCTCATAAATCATAAATTAGAAATAAAAATTGTTTATAAATGTGTAATGAACGCACAAAGAGGAATGGGCAACTTCATAGATTGGTGCATGTACAAAAGAGAAAATTAAACAATATAAGATTGGCCTTTAAAACAGGATATGAACATTCAGTTTACAGAGTGCACAAGCAAAATAATGAACGGATTTGAAGATCAAGTAATCATAATGAGTGCGCATAAAATGGGGGAAAAAAGAAAAAGATGAAAAGGTTAGAATCAGCCTCTTTTCTCAGCGGCCAACAAATGAAATGGACGTTGAAATCTGCATTTTCTCAGTTTTGTTTTAATTAAATGCAAACCAATGAAGATAAATTCAAGAACGTAATAAAAAATTTATTTTTGTAATTTTAAGTTTGAGTGATTCTTTCCCGTTACCCTATGGAGAGACAGTATTCACATAGATAAAAAATCAAATCAGGTAGCTATGAGGAAGAAAGACATACGTGTCATAAGAGTTTTCAAACAGCGGTTGACTATTGTTTCTAAGGTTTGATCCCAAACTGTTTATCATTGTAAAATATAGTTGCCGACCAGGTCATTATATAGCATCATAAACTCTCTCCAGAGTTGATTAATTTTCAAGAACTGAACCATAACTTTTTTTGTCTGCTTTAAATTTTGCGGCAGTTTAGAAGTAGACATCATTAAAACAATGTTATTTTTTTTTTGTCTGCTTTAAATTTTGCGCCACCACCACCCCCGCCAAATTTAAAGCAGACAAAGAAAAAATTAATATTATTTGTTTTAATAATGTCTACTTCTCAACCTTGTCATGGCTCTGTCGGTGGGGCATTAGAATACGCCGACTGCCCCCCTGCAGAGGGTAAAAGTCCCTCAATGGGGGTCCTGGATATGACCTTAAACTATATCCAGTGGTGAGGCCCCAGCTTGTGGGCTTTGGGGAGTGTGGAGCCACCCTTTAATTGCCATTGCTCCCAGGTCCCTTCTGACCCGAAGTGGTAGTACCCATTAGGGTCCCAACTATGGGTTAAATAGAAACCGACGTGAAAACAACAAATATATTCTATTAAAAAATTTTTCTTCAAAATCTTTGGATTCGGCATTAAATAACCTGAAAAGGGTTGATATGCCGTAAAATAAAAACAACCAACCAACCAAAAATCAACCTTGTCATCCTATTTGGATGAATTCATTCAGCAACAACATTACAACTATAATTGATAATATTTTATCACACGTTTCGCAATTCTACAAAATAATTTAAGTACATACTTTTTCATTTCAGCCGATGGTTATAAAAACGATTGTCAAAGTCATTGGTGTCATACCTCCATTAGTTCGTCTGATGGGGAAGGTCTCCTAGCGGCTTCGGCTGCAGGGAGACAGGGTAGTCGTACTCAAGGATCCGTTCTTGACACTCAGCCCGACAGGTGAGGGGCTGGGAACAAGCCCAGCACCTGTCGGACTGAGGTACACCGCTTGGGTACTACCTAGGAGGTCCACCCTCCCAGGTCTTGCCACCGGGCTTTCCGGTGGGGCAAGTTAATTGAGTGCCCCTTTTTTAGGGGAGCTTGTCTGTTCTGCACCTTCCGGCCTTGTGCCACATTTTGCTGCGATGCACAGCAAATAAATAACTACACCCATTAGAGTCAAAACATTTTACACACCCCCTTTTTTGATATAATGGAAAAATCCTTTCAGATTCAATTTTGGTTTGACTTGAGAAAAGGAAAGAAAAATAAATAAATAAACAAATAAAGGAACAAATAAAAATAAACCAATAAAATAAATTGTTTTTTTTGGGGGGGGGGGGAATTTGTCTTTATTCTCATTGGTCAAGAAGAATTAATATATTGGTATAATGTGTGCAAAAAGAAACCATCTTTTTTTTGTCGTAAATCACATGGAGTTTTTTTGGGGTTTTTTTTATGCACGTAAAAATAGACGCTTTTCAAATATATACGTACAAATACACAAATAGAATCCTATTCAAATACATATAAACATATATGCACAAAACTTCAAATATACATTTTCTTTTTTTTTTAATTTTTATTTTTAACAAAAACTGGAAACATTATGTTAGGTATTAGTTCGTTAATTTGGTTAGTAAGATAGAAATGCTCGCAGTTTAACGTTGTGCCCGGGACAATTTACAATTTTTTTTTGGGGGGGGGGGTGATTTCAATTGTTCATGCTTCTCTTTTTGGGTTTCTGAAAAGAAATTTATTCATAATTAGATTCCAAAACGTTCGGTTATAAAATGTTTTAATTTTATTCTTTTTATAGGTTTAGTGAAAATGTCGGCTATATTATTTTCAGAAGTCACATAAGTAAGAGAAATAGATTTTTTTTCCTTATTTCATCCCTTATGATATGATACCTGATATCAATATGCTTCGACCTTTGATGAATTATAGAATTAGTTGCTAATAAGACACTGCTCTGATTGTCACAATGAATTACTATTGGTTTTTTACTTAGATCAGGTTTTAAAATAGAATTTAGAAGGGTGTTCAGAAAAATTGCCTCCTGCGCGGAATGAGTAAGGACCACACATGCTGCTTCACAAGTAGAAAGGGCAACAATTTGTTGCTTTTTAGTTTTCCAAGAGATCATAGGTCCAGTCTTTCACAGTCTAAAACAATACCCCGTTATACTTTTTCTATCCTCAGAGTTACCCTAATCTGAATCTGAAAATCCTTCTAAATTTAGAGGATATGTAGACTTTTTAAATATTAAAGATTGTTCCTTGGTTCCTTTTAGATAACGAAGGATTTGTTTTGCATGATTAAGGTCCTTAATTTTCAGTCTCGATAAGTTTTGAGATAGCTTTGTTACAGTGTAACATATGTCAGGCCTAGTTGCAGACATCAAATAGATGAGGTTTCCAAACATTTCTCTATATAATCGATTATCTATGGATTTTGTTTCTATATTTTTATTTATTTCCATTTCAAAGGGAGTTTACGTGGTTTGCAATCTTGCATTCCGAACTTGAGCAGAATTTTTTCAATGTATCGTGATTGGTGCATAGTTATAGTTTCATTTTCACAGGTAAATTTTATACCGAGGAACCATGACAGTCGTTCAAGATCGGCCATTTTAAATTTTTTATTTAATTTATTTTTAACATCTTTTAAAGTGGAGCATTAGATTCCAATTGTGAGCATTTTGTCTTAGTCCATATAACAATTTATTCAGTTTCCACATGCAATTTTTATGTTTCATTTTAAATCCCTCTAGAGGGTAAATATAGATTTCACAGTCAATCGGAGCATTCAAATAAGCATTTTTTACATCCATTTGATGTATTTTTAAATTGTATTGACCAGCAAGTTGTAATAAAATTCTAATTGTTGTTAAATTTGTCCTTGGTGAAAATGTTGCAAAATATTCCACTCCAGAAATTTGTGAAAAACCCTTTGCAACAAATCTTGCTTTAAAAGTTTCACTGCCAGAAGCTGTGATTTTTTTTTTTTTGGAAAAACCCCAGTGTGAAGAAATTATATTTTTATCTGTTGGTTTTGCCACTATTTCGTATGTGTTGTTTTCAGATAAAGCTTTCAATTCGGATATCATAGCTTGTTTCCATTCTTGGTGATTTTCTGAATTAATCGCCTCATAACTTTCCGGTGCGCTTTTCAATGAGTAATAGTAATCCATTGTATGGTCATGTATCTTTTCTATTTGTAAGAAGTCTGCCCTTTTTCGCTCCCTTATTGGGTATCGACGTGTCTGGTTAATATTTTCGTTAGTAGTTCTACTGTAATTGTCGTCGTTATTAATATTTTCATTGTGATCGGTTAAGACGCTAGGTAATATATCATGTTTTTCATCCACTGGATCGCCATTTTTTAAATTTAATGTATCAGTGTATTTTACACATCTAACCCTTTTTATGGCATTTTGGGCTCGAAAGTAGATTAAATATGCTGGACTGTTTTTATCATAACCTACGGAAATACCTTTTTCGCTTTTATCGAATTGGATTAGCACTAGTTTTATTGAACTTTAAAACATGATAAAATACGGAAATAAAATGGTTTGGTGCTACAATTAGTATTTTTATGACGGCCGTAGACATACTGATTTTAGTATTGAACGATACAATTGAAGAAGCAGATGGTGTTACAATCACAATACAAATCAATTCAATTGCAATTATACAAATCAAAACAAAAAAAAATAAAGTACAGATGCAACACAACTTTTCCTGCAATTGATGGTCTGGCACATTTTTTAATGTTACACCATTTGGTGTAGATTAGCGAAAGTTAGGAAAGTGTCAAATTGAACATTATGTTTCTGAAATTTTGTTAGATTAAGACTCATGGCATAATGGATAAAGTACTAAACAAAATTCAGTTCTAAATGACACTTTTTCCGGGGGTTGAAGGTTCAATCCTCAGTGTGAATGATACAAAGAATGCAATTGTGAATTACTTAAGACTTCTCCTTGGTCATGGCTGACGGAACGAGAGCATATTACTCTCAAGAATTAAATAAAAGATTCTGTTTGAAATTCCATACAGATTCCAGAGATTGACACAAAGATTTCTTAGTTTGTCAAGATACACTTGCCGAACTAAGAAATCTTGGAGCTCAATTTCTATAAAAGGGGTTTGGTGCGACAGAAACTGGAGCTTGTTAAATATTGTGAGACCTATTAGATTAGAGGCTTTTTTTCTTTTTTTTTTTTTAACTTTTTCTAAAAGAAAAAGGTTAGTGGTTGGAGCACTAGCCCAAATGTGGCAACAATACTCCATGCATAGGTGAATTGTGAATTTGTAGATATATGATACTGGCATGAATTTTCTACCATGGTAGAGAGAGCCTATCTTCCTTGCAGTAGACTTCGCAGTGTCTTCAAATTTATGTTACTTGTGAATTTTAAGCTGTTTGAATGATGGATTTTCAGGTAAGTTGCCATCAACCATTGCAATTGTTTTTTTGTTTTTTTTTTTTATTACATTTTCACCCCAAACAAGGCACATTGCCACTTTGGTGTAGGGGGCTACTATCAGGGGCAACAACTACTGGGGCACTATGTAGGGATTTGGGCAGCAAGATGTCTGTTCACGTTGCACTTGAACTTCTGCACGTCAGTACAGTTGGGGAAGCAGGGACCTGGAATGGAATTCCAAAGTCTAGCGGTTCTGGGAAAGAAACTACTGGAGTAGAAAGATCTTTTACATCTAGGGATCTCTACTGTGTGGGGGTGGGATTTTGCAGCCTGTTGAGTCTGTTGAGGGTGTTCACGTCGTGGGGGCACAAGTGCTTGCAGTTCGTTAGAGCATTCACCATAAAAATACTTGGAGAGCAGGCAGAGGGATGCAACGTTTCGTCGCTGGGACAGAGGCTGAAGCTTAGCTGCCAGTTCAGGGCCTATCAGATTTGCGACTCTCTTTTGTACCTTGTCAAGGAGCGAGAGACTAGTAGCCGATGCACCAGCCCAAATATGACAGCAATACTCCATACATGGGTGAATGGTTGCCTTATAGAGGTACAGGATACTTTCGGGTGTTAGTAGTTTTCTAGCACGGTAGAGAGAGCCCACCTTCCTCACAGCAGCCCTGGCAATGCCCTCGATGTAATTGTTCCAACTCATGTTTCCTGTGAACGTTAGGTCAAGGAGCTTGAAAGACGTACTCTCAGATAAAGAGTCGTTGGCCATTGCTATTGGTGGTAGAGAAGGTTTCTTGTAATTATTGAATGAAACTAGTTTAGTCTTGGCGGCATTGAACGTGACCATCCATTTTTTCCCCCATGGTAAAAGAAAGGAGTTTTGTCTTAATAGCATTAAAAGTTAGCATTCTACAAAAGGGTTTGCTTGAAACATTATAAGAATAACATTCAAGAAAACAATACAAAATTATGGGAACTTAATAATCAGACTAATTTACTGAGTCGCCTATAACAGTCATAAAAACTGATATTTATTTCATTAAGGAGAGTTGTGAGTTGATTTGGTCATTTGAGGAACAATCAACTTCCTGGGCATATTAATTTCAACTGCTCTTTTAAAGACTGTTTCGGTTCCTTTGGGAATTAAAGACAGCTGCCAGAGAGTTTCCTGGAACCAACAAAAAAGGATATTTCTTCCTTCCTCTCTCCTGCATCCATCACCAATGCTGAGCAAAGCTGTTTTCACTAAAGATATATTCCCTCAAGAAAACTTTTGACAGCTAGACTATTTCACTGTATTATTGCTTCCTTACCTTTGGCACTCTCCTAACTTTCGCTAATCTACACCCAATAGTGAAGGTAACATAAATACCTTTCGTTGTTGTTAACAAAAGATCTTTATTTTCAGTTTGTTTGACGTCCATGTTGTTACAAAATAGGAGTTTGTCTTACAATCTATGCTAAGAGTTATTTTATTAAATGCGAGGTGCCTTAAATAAGTTTCCAGACTTTTTATACGGCCAATTAAAATTGTTGTAGATTCTTAAAAATTCAATATGTTATTGCGATACATTTTATGAAATGATTGGCCAATTTTTATGATTTCAGACTCAAATGTACAGCTACAGCAAGAATTGGAATACACCCTACTAAAGCCTGATCATCACAGCTGATGAATTTGAAAAATGGAATCTGGATGTGAGGACATTTTATAAGAACAATATTCAACATAATTCTGTTTTAAACTTTGAAAAAATGCTACAGAAACATATAGAATGCTTTAGACTGCTTTTGGACCATCTTGCATGATTCTAGCTTCAGTTTTTGAGTGGCATAAGAGATTCAAGGAATGCAAGGAGTTTGTGAGGGATGATGAGAAGTGTGGGAGGAGTAAGGAAGTCAGAACACCAGAGTTGATTGGCCAAATAAAGAAATTCATGGATAAAGCTGTAGTGTGCCTATGGAGGCAATAAGTGCACAGTTTGATGTCAGTGTGGGAACTGTAAACACACATTCATGAGGAACTGAAGATGCGGAAGATTTGCTCAAATGCACCAGTCCACAACTCCATCCTTGTCACAGACTATTTGACCAATATGGGTGGCAGACAGTTCCTCACCCTCCCTATAGTACAGGCCTTACTCCCTGTGATTTTTGGTTATTCCCTAAGCTCAAGGAAAACCTTAGAGGCTGTCATTATGAGACAATTAAGGAGGTGAAAGAGGCTATGACAAGAGTCATTGGCACACTTACACAAGAGTACTTCCATAGGGCTTTCCAGAAGTTTTTGGAATGGTGCAATAAGTGCATTGCAGCCCGGGGGGATTACTTCTAAGGGAACAGTTTCACGTTTGTACTATCAACAAAAAGTGCTCATACAGACAAAGTCTGGAAATTTATTGGAAGCACCCCATATCAGCAATAATAAATACATCGAAGTAAATAACAGCAAATGGTAAGAAATCCATAAACGCTTTCACTGATCATGATAGAAAATACCTGTGTTTGGCTAAATATAAGTAGCAATAATGAACTTCACTGAACAATCTACACAATACAAACCAAACTGGTTTTCTTTTATGCTACCCTAACACTAAACTAAGTTTTATTTTACGTTTGCAGGGAAAACATTAAATATGATTTCTGTGCTTCATTTTATTGCATGGGGAAAAAAATGTCATTTTCTTTTAGGAAATTCGTTTTTTGCAGATATATTTTTATAGTTAAATCATTCTTTTATATTCTAATGAGGCAACGTCGTAACACGGGTCATGCTAGTAATAGAATATAGCCTAGTATAAAGTAAGAGAAATAATAGTTATTTTATTAAATATCAGCAATAATAAATACAAGTAAATAACAATAAATGTGTAATAAATTCATAAACATTTCCACTAAATGTTAACAGGTATACCGAAAAAGAATATATTTAAATAGTGTATATCCAGAAAGAGCCTGGTGCTACCAGATCAGGCAGTCTGAAGATATTGGCTTCCGGAGACGAAATGCACCTAACATTGATGCTTTTTGTTTTTCTACTTCCTTTTGTAAAACTTTATTATGTTCTGCAAAACTAAAACCAAAAACAACAACCCACCTTTTTCCCCTTTTCCTTCTTCGCATTTCCCGTTTCTCTTCCTGACTGGTTCCTTAACTTGAAATGTAGAAAATATTAATAGTGTAACCCTTTTTCCTCTCCCATTGCAAAACTCATTTTCTGCAGGGAAGGGAACAAAAACGATAAGATCCAATATAAAAACAACAAAACACTGCAAACTAGCGATTGAAGATACAAAAAGAATAAAAAAACATTCTACAAAATAACTGGATTCGACATTAAATAATCCGAAAAGGGGTTGATATGTCGTAAAACAAAACGACCAAACGAAACCAGAAAGAGTATACCCAAAAAAGTGTATATGCAAAAATTGTACTGCTCATAAACAGCAACAGAAATAAAATTTCTGTTATTTTGAGATGCAGTTTTAAAACACAAATTAATCCAATTTAGGCATCATCATCATCATCATCATCTAAATAAATCTGTTTTATAAGCTGGCATGTGTTGGACTGTTTCTAAAATTTTAATTCCAAACTAACCTATTTCTGGCTAGATCTTAATATTAGTTTGTTGCATAAGTTCCCGTCGTTTTTTGTTTTTTTTTCGTTTTTTTTTTAAGAAAATCAAAGAATTTTAACAACAAAAGTAAGTTCGTGTGGGACCCAACCTCCAAGTTTTTCTGTGAATTCCATCGACTAAAGGTGACATGAAATTGTCGCAAAATCACATGTTGCAATATTTTTTACTATTAATGGGGTATGGTCCCTCACAGTTGGGAGATTCTATTTATAAACGATGCTGCTAGGAATTGACGAATCAAATTAATTCACGTTCTGCTACCAACCAATCAGAAACCAGAATTGCTCCATAAAAATTCAACCTTTTTTTAGCAACCTTGCATATGTTTTCTTCGTGTCAACACGGGAAGAATCTTTTGCTCTGTCACTACAAAAATTATAAAGTCAGGAACTTGTACAGAACAACTGTCTACTGAGAACTCGTCATCTTCAGGATTTGTATAGAACAACTAACCATTGGAAACTCTTCTAAAACCTATCGTGGCTTCCTGAAACAAACAAGGCTTACAACTCAAGATCACACTTCATCTTTGCACCCAATTCTCTACATATTTGATGGCCATCTTCCTTCAAAAAAACCCTGAGTTGGTCTTCCAGAACGAGGAGCATCACTGAGTTCAAAATTATTGTGTTTGAATCTGGTAAACTAATCTTGAACAGTTCTCTTAGCTATAGCGTTTTCTCCATATATCCTGGTCACTTTATTTGATTTTTGACCTTGATTAAAGGCAAAAAGAAAGTGTAGAAAATGTGATTTTTTATCTACTTGACAATACATTTGACGGTTTTGAAAAACTAGAAAAAATTATATGAGCAAAAAACGACAACCATTATCTTGTAGAACAGAATATGTGCTTTCTAATGATATATAACACTTTGCCAAATATCAAAACATGTTTTAGAATAAAAAATATTTATGAAACGGCAGGAAAATTTTTTATGAAACGGCAGGAATTAATATATAGCTCTTTCTCTCAAATCGCAACCATATCCCTTCCTTCAATGTTTTTCTTGGCATTTCTACTCCAACTAACCTTGCTACCTCACCTGTTCTACAGCTATTAATTCAAACAATCTCATCCACTCCTTCAACGTGACCAAACCAAAAAAGTCTCCTGTTCTGCACACACATTCCTATACTGTCTGGAGTTAATCTTTCTCTGAAATCACAAATCTAAGCCTGACTTTACGACTCACATAACACATCCATCGCATCATTATTGTATCTTTTGCTTAGCAGAGACATGTGGATGCTGTAGGTGACATGTTTTAGTGACACTTAACATAATTAGAGTCAGCGGAGAGATTTGCTCTTTATTAATCAAGAAAAATGTTTCAATATACAAAGTTAAAATAAAAACTATATTTTTTATTTAAAAGTGTCTACTACTACTACTGCTACTACTATTACTACTACTACTACTACTACTACTACATACCAACACAATTTTAAACAATAATAATCAGCTGATCTTCTGTTAGCGTAAAAACTATAAAACAATAAAAAAAGCATAAACCAACAAAATCAATGTGCTTTCCACACATCTGCACACACACACACACACACACACACACACACTGAATATACACAGAGCCACCATCGTCAGCATAGGTCAGTACATAATAAGTTCCTGTAACCCCAAGCTTATGAAAATTAAAGACCATTATCAGAATGGAGCAAGTAGTACAACATCTATAACACAACTTGCCACTCATTTTGGAAAAGATTGCCTTACAAATGATACTGAGAACCCAAACAAGCCTGCCACTGACATAGCCCAGAAAAGTCGGAAAAAATACACTAGCCAGTTCCATAGTGTTAAAACAGAAGAATGGACCAACCATAAACGGGCAAAATACCTACCGACTGAACTATCCCAAGAATATATTGATAGGGATGGTTCCCTGGACTGGCTCAAAAGAGGATCCCTCCATTATGACCAAGAGAGGTTGATATTGGCTGCACAAGACCAGGGCCTCATGACAAACGCCTTCAAAAAGATGTGTGGTCTAAGCAACAATAATAAATGCAGGTTCTGTAGCACTGAGGTTGAGAGTGTGGGCCACCTGATTTCTGGTTGCAAAGTCCTACTTGGAGACGGTTATTATACAGATCGCCATAATGGAGTTTGCAAATACCTTCACTGGAAGATATGTAAGAAACTCAACATTCAGTGTAGTAAAAACTCCTGGGAACATATACCTGAACGAACAGTTGGGAATGACAACTACACTATTCACTATGACTACATAATCCCTACTGCTACATATCTTGAAAACGCAGCTGTTAAACCAGATATAGTGATTTGGGACAGAGCAAACAAAAAAGCGACCGTAATAGAGGTCAGTGTACCCAATGATACAGGGCTTAACAGAGTTGAGAGGGAAAAGATAACAAAGTATCAAGGACTTATGTATGATATGAAACGAAATTGGAAATTAAAAGACGTTTCAATTATACCAGTCATCATAGGAGCAACTGGGCTTATGAAAAAGAACTTTAAAAAGTACATAGCAAGCATACCCGGTGAACCAAGTGCAAGTGAAATACAAACGATTGCACTGAAAGGGACGGCTAGAATCCTGAAAAGATCTCTTGGTTGGACTCACTAAAATAGGGGTAAATGTCAGACATCTGGTTGGATGTCCCATCCCCTGGAAGAAAAAGTTTAAGAAAAATATACACCCATTTAATCAAGGTGCTTAATGATTAAAATGCTATTTTAAACTTAAGCATTACAGATTTTTAAAAAAAAAAAGCTATTGCAAATTTTAGCAAACTTAAGTATGACAGATGAACAAAAATGATATTTCAAATTTAAGCACAACAGACTAACGAAAATGATATTTCAAACATGAGCATGACAGATGAACAAAAATGATATTTCATATTAAGCATAACAGATTAATGAAAATGGTATTTCAAACTTGAGCATGACAGATAAAAAAATTATATAAACTTTATAAATTTAAAACTTAAGCATGACCAACCGATCAACAGAAAGAATACTAGTTTTTATAGACGTCATGGGACACATCCAAAATAACATGTCTTGGTGAGGGTTTACTTGTGTGGAGGAGGGGGGTATCTCCATCCTAAATTATTCTGTCAAACCCCTAAACAAAAAGATCTTAGACACACAAGGACAATGTCCAGTAGGTATTCAAGTTCTTTCTCACACACATGTACCCAACTACGTACACACACACACACACACACGCACAAACACATGTACCCAACTACACGCACGCCCACACACACATGTACCCAACTAGACGCACACACACACACACACACACACACATGCACATAAGTAGAGATGTGTTGTAATTTATATTTCTGCTAAATAACATCTGTTTGCCTTTTACTCGTGGGAAAACAATATCATCATCATCATCATTATAATAATGATAATAATAATAAAAACCGTTTGACTCAATTGATGTAAATTCCTACAAAATGTTCTTAAAACCCCGCCTTATTTCACGTGGCCACTTTGGGAAACACTTAAGGGACATCTCATATGTGCACAGTGTTCGTAACTGTTATTATCTCTGCCAAGCAGCGACGATATTGTTTACACTTGTGTTTGATGAAGTCAGACTAACATTTTAATCAAACAATAAAAACTTTCAGGAGTATTTTTTTTGTCCCATCGGTCGCATGTCTAGGCCATTCCTGAGATGGCTTATTCCCTGTTGGTTGAGGTATAGCTTTTGTCTTTAGTTTCAGGAGGTCCACCCTCTCAGGCTTTTCCATCTCTCTTTGAGAAGGAGTTAGTTTATTGCAAATCGCCTGAGGCATCCCTACTACAAAAGGCCGACAGGGCAACCGAGGCATTTTTTGCAGGCCAGGGTACTCTTCCTCGAGGGCACTGTCTCTTCAAATTCAATTTTCCAACTGTTGTGTCACATCATTCGCTCAATATTATATGGAATAAGTCAGAGAGAGTTGCAATATTATATGGAATAAGTCAGAGAGAGTTACAATATTATATGGAATAAGTCAGAGAGTTGCAACCTTGGTTGAAGTGAGTGTCCCTAATGATGGAGGTCTGAACAGAGCTGAAAGGGAGAAACAGACCAAATATCAAGGTCTCATGTATGATATGAAAAGTAACTGGAATCTTAGGCAGATATCAATCATACCAGTTATTATAGGTGCCACAGGGCTTATGAAGAAGAACCTGAAGTCCTATCTAACTAATATTCCTGGTGAACCAAGTGCAAAAGAGATCCAGACAATTGCACTTAAGGGAATAACGAGGATACTAAAAAGAGCTCTCGGTTGGATTCAATAAAAAAAGCAGGGCAATGTTGGCAGCTGGTCTGGCTGTCCCATACGCAACGTTACAATTTTCAAAGGAAGAAAATTACAAAAAAAAAAATGGAGATACATGTTGAAAACTATTATGCCAATTTTACCAAGATTTGGCAGAAAAGTGACACTAGATCCACAAAAACAACTATGATGAAGAGAGGGGCTAGATATACAATTAGTACACTCTGGGTTTTCTTTATAAGGCTACTTAAAAATGCAAATAAGATAGAGGCATCTTATATATATATATATATACTAGTAAAAGTACTCGTCGTTGACTGGGTTCAAAAACAGCCTATAGAAAATGGACTCTGATTTATGAAAGTATGATAGATTATGAAAAGGAAGGGCTGTAAAGAGATAGCTTCGAATTTGGGGGTATCAAAACCAAAGCAAAATATGATGAAAGTAAAAATAAAATAGATAAACCCAATAATTTATTATACCATACCTGTTCACACTGAAACACTTATCACAATATTCTGTGGATCTATATTAAAAAAACCTTGTTAAACTTTGTGACATATTTCCATTCTATGGAGGTCAGGCACGAACGAACACCCCATAATTTTATTTTACCATATTTCTTCAAACTGAAACATAATTATCAAAGTATACTTACACAGATAGATATGAAAAGTCTTTATTAAAGTTTGTGCCTATTTCCATTCTATGGTGGCCAGGTGCGAACGCAGACCCCACAATTTTATTATACCATCCCTATTTAAGTTAAAAACATACTTATCAAAGTATTCTTATGTACATCTATATCAAAAACACTTGTAAACGTTTTTTTTTTTTTTTTAAATTTTTTATTTCCATACTTTGTGGACCAGGCACGTACGTAGATCCCACAATTTTAATGAATCATCATTATGCCAGATCAAACATACCTCGATACATCTTATATCATTATATGTGATCAGTTTTCTATAATAGTCAACCATATAGGAGCCTATTTGTGACCAGACACACACACAGACTTTCAGCTTTATATATATATATATATATATATATATATATATATATATATATATATATATATAATTTTCAGAATGTGAGAGATTGTATATAATAAATTCCACAGCCAAACAACGTCGCAGCCCACAAGAGCCATGACAGTCAAAGAACCGGAAGTCCAAGACTCGAGTTTGTTTATATATATATATATATATATATATATATATATATATATATAATAAACCAGTAACGGAAGTAAACATAATCTATGATATTATGTCTAAATAACATCAATAATTCTTAAATAACTGAAAGTAAAATAAGAATTAGATTTCACTTAAATATCCATTTAACTAATTATAACTAAAAGAACATATTATGTGATTAGGATACTTTGTAATCTAATTATTAGGGAATTAGGATCTATTCAATGATAAATTATACTTAACGAAGTAACTAGTTCGAGAAATGTTTATTAATACTAGATTGACGAATATTAGATTAGTAAAAGTATGTGAAATGCGAACTATTATTTTCAAAATAATAATAATAATAATAATAATAATAATAATGATAAATAAAAAATAAATGTAAATGTAAGAACTAATTAATTTATAATTAGATATTAAGCAGAAATGAATTATAACTTAATGGCTAATGACTATCGATTGAAATGGTTTTAATGCCAACATTTTATATTCAACGTATTAGTTAATTAATTTATAATATACACTGAATTAATCATAGAATAATAGTAAGTGAAAGACAATAAAACAGTATAAACATTACTTATTAGTGGAATTAAAGGATAGAAATTGTTAAGTATGATAAAAGAATAAATGATAAACAAAGTTGATATATCGATGGATTTGTTCAAATAACTCTATCATACTAACAATTTAATTAATTTAAACTTTTTTCGCTTAAGGTAAACAATTGACGGTAAAGAATTATTTAGCGAAATTATAAATCTCAACCAAACGTAATTATAGGTTTAGAATTAATACTAAGAATTATAATTGCGCTAGTAATAAACTTAATTATAACACTGAGCTTTATTATGTATAGTTTCAAATTCAAATTAATAAACTGAGAACAAAAAAAATTGAAGTGTAGCATCAGAACAGATACTGCACTTTGATCTTGGACCGAAGATCAGTGATAATGAGTTTTATAAAAACTCTGAGTGATTAAAATAATAATATTGATAATAATTTATAGGCTCCAACCTACTGTGTAGAATTTCACTAAAATCGGTATAAAGAATTCTTTGAAATACTCAATGTAAGAAATTTCAAAAGTTCTGTTTCAAATTTTTAAATAACAGCATCTCATGATAATACAACAACAATAACAAAAAAAAAGATCTTATTAAAAAAAGCTAAGTCACTCTATAGCTTCAGCGGCTTTGAGACTATTGACTAAATACCAGTTGAGGATCTGTTCTTGAAAACCAGATCTGCAAAAACTGGACCATTTCAATGGCCTTCTATCTGTTAGGATGAGATATTGGTCCTGAGTAGTCCTAGGAGGTCCATCCTCACAGGCCTTGCCTACTCTTTTTGTGGTGGAATTGGTTTATTGGTAACTGTCTGAGGTGCACAAACTGG
>NC_136485.1:66022020-66034520 GCF_053919585.1 Euprymna scolopes | reverse complement strand
CATGTGCAGCCCGGAGAAGGAGAAATGAACTGTTTAAATATTTAGAAAAAAAATGCGTTGTTGGAAATATCAGATATAAAGGCTTTTGTCAAAAAAGAAAGCGAGTCCAGTTTTTTCCTTTTCATCTGTTTCTTTGCGACGGAGTCTACAATATGTTGGGTCTGTTAAAATGTAAACATTGTTAAAAAAAAAAGGTGTATTATATTACATTATTGCAAAAGCCATTTACCATTGATTTCTTGGTAGCAACGACTGTTGATTTTCTCAGGAATTTGAGTGACAGGAAACCTATCTCAAGTTCCAGTACTCTCACACCCTTTCAGTTGAAGTCTGGTTGGTGCTCTCTCTTCCTCGGGTTTTCCCTCATCCTTCACCTTTCATGAGAATTGTATGTGGTATCAGCTGAGTTTGGATCCACAGCATATATTTTTTTCCATCTTTCTATTTATATGTGGCTAGTGTTTGTTGACTGTATGGGCTGGTTTCCACATTCAAGGACTTTCCTTAATATTTTGGCTACTTTTATCATTGCCATCCATTGTATGGTCTCAATCTTCCTTTTGATTTCAATTTCTCCTTTTTTTCCAGTATTTTTTCTGGAGCGTTCCTAATGCTCCTACAATTATTATTAGTAGTATTAATTTTAGTACTAATAGTAGTTATAATACTATATAATATAATACTATATAATATGAACTATATAATATAATACTATATAATATAATGCTATATAATATGATACTATATAATACTATATGATATAATACTATATAATATGATACTATATAATACTATATGATATAATACTATACAATATGATACTATATAATATAATACTATATAATATGATACTATACAATATGATACTATATAATATGATACTATACAATATGATACTATATAATATGATACTATATAATATAATACTATATAATACAATACTATATAATATGATACTATATAATATAATACTATATAATACAATACTATATAATATGATACTATATAATATAATACTATATAATACAATACTATATAATATGATACTATATAATATAATACTATATAATACAATACTATATAATATAATACTATATAATATAATACTATATAATGTAATACTATATATGATACTATATAATATGATACTATATAATATGATACTATATAATATGATACTATACAATATGATACTATATAATATAATACTATGTAATATGATACTATATAATATGATACTATATAATATAATACTATATAATATAATGCTATATAATATGATACTATATAATACTATATAATATAATACTATATAATATGATAATATATAATAATATGATACTATATAATATAATACTATATAATATGATACTATGCAATATGATACTATATAATACAATACTATATAATATGATACTATATAATATAATACTATATAATACAATACTATATAATATGATACTATATAATATAATACTATATAATGTAATACTATATAATGTAATACTATATAATATAATACTATATAATATGATACTATATAATATGATACTATATAATATAATACTATATAATACGCTATAATATAATATTAATATAATACTATATAATATAATACTATATAATATGATACTATCATTCAACCACGGTAGTGGTTGAATATATGCTTAAGTCGGAAATTGAATGAATCGAGACACATTCAAACCCCCACCACTAATTCCGTTCGCAACCAAATTTCAAACAGGTTATATAGTTGGATAGAACCCCTCATTAGCTACATTTTGAAAAAAAAATTTCGAAAATTGGTTTAGTAGAAAAAAAGTTACAAAAAATATGTGGGTTCACAAACAGGAGAGTAAGTACATACATAAGTGACTAACGCTTTTTTTTATGTTGCATAACTTTTTTTTGTATATAAATATTTTTTACTGCGATTTTGCCAATATGACATGTTAGCGTAACGGTTAGAGTACCGGGGGTTGGTGGAAAGATTTTAGGTTCAATCCCGTGTATCGTTTTTTTTTTTATAATTAAAAAACCGAACTTTTTTTTGATAACTAATTTTTTTTAACTCTCCTTATGATTTTATAGCAAAAAATGGTGAATTTATCGATTAAAAATATTAGTGAATTCTATGATATACATATTCTTTGAATGAACTCAAATTTTTCGTTATCACATTTGATGAAAAATGTAGTCATTTCATAACAACTACTGTGATTCGAAATTAAATTGAAAATGTTATATGTTACCGTAACGGGTATAGAGCCGGGATTGGTAGAAAGATTTTAGGTTCAATCCCGTGTAATGTTTTTTTTTAAATTAAAAACCGATGAAAATCGAACTATTAATATGCTAATAATTCGCCGGTTCCAATTTATTATTATAACTACTACTCTCAGAGCTGCTGCTGCTGCTGCTGCTGCTGCTGCTGTGAGATCGTGTCTTGTCCATATTATCATCAGCAGCAGTGAACCTGCTTGCCTAGTTTCGGAAATAAATAAGTCGAATAATACATGTGAACTTAAAAGACTAAAAAGAAGAAAATACTAGTGAGAGTGGCAGAGACAATCAGAAGGAGCCAGAAAAAAAAATGGATAAAATAAAAGGTTTAGTTTTTATTTTATTTTATTAGAAGAAATGAAAGAAAAAACAACACAACTTTATTTAAACTGACTTGGAAATACTGAAAATAGTTTAAAGATTGTTGAATTTTTATTTTATTATTCATTTATCTCATTCGTTCAGGGAATGAAAGAGAAATATATTTTTTTAGAAAAACAGACAACATTGTCGATTATTCCTGTATTTTTCTTTGCGTGTATTTATATATATAATATTAACAACGAACTTGGAATAATAATGATAATAAATATATATTTATTGACAAAAAAAAAAAATCGTCTGAAGGAGATTTTTTTTAAAGGTAAATAATAAATACAATAGCAATGCCTGGAAAAATCAGGGATTATATGGAAAAATGCGCGCATGAAAAGTAATATTCTTAAGATTTTATTAAACCTGGAAAAGTAAAGGACAAGAAATTCAACCTGGAAAAGTAAAAAACAAGATATTCTAGTAAAGTAAAAAATAAGAATTTTTTAGACTTAAAATATTGCAGCTAAAAATAAAATTTGAATATTGATAAATATTTTATTTATTATTTGCATATGTTGTTGTTTATTGTTGAGTTAGAAAGGGTGTCAGTCGCTGGATTGAACTTATTTCCCCCCCCCCTATTATTTGCATATATTTATGTAGTGAAAATTGTTTGAATAAAATTAATTCATTAGTTAGTTACTTAGTAGATGGAATTAATAATTTTATAATTTACATAAAAATTATTAATTTTATTATATCATAATTAGGATCATTTAATTCATTTTTTACCAAATACATGTACTTGGGCGCTAGTGTCGAAGGAGAGTGCTGTGTCTATGCTGTCAGATACTTTGTTTATTATGGTGCAGTCTTGGGTGCGAGGGAGAGCAGTAGAAAAAGTAAAAGTAGCTAATGTTGTGTTGCATAATTAGTCGAAAGCACATAAAGGCTTGATCATCCGTTTCTAGGTTTGTTTCTCTAGTCAAGGGAAGGGTATTACGAATGTAAACTCCAAGTCCGTGCATATGTCTGTCAGAGTCCTTACGGCAGAGTAGGAGATATCCAGGCATGTTAAAGTAGTTAGAGGGGATGGAGGAGTGTATATAGGTCTAAATACCCTATATATCAAATTTTAACTCTGGGGACCAAATGTTCCGAGAGGAGTTTGGTAAAAATTTTTTGCACACACATAGACATGGTCATTTTTTATATATATGTAGATATATATAAAAATATTTCTGCATGCTAGGACGTTTTCATCTTAAATTATATGCAATTATGCAGAATATAGAACCTATGCATCAATAAATGAAACCAATCATATAATAAAAAAAAAACTATAAAAAAAATTAGAAAGTAATTAGTTAACACTCACTTTTTAAAGGAATATGCAAATTAGTTAACCTTCATATAATCGCTCGTATATCCATGACTGAGTATATTAAGAAGTTTGTTTTAATAATTTTTAAATAGAAAATTGCCTGGCCTTCAGGCTGGGCTCACAGTGTGTTGTCCGTTCTGATGTTGTATTAAAGTAGATTTGTCCTTGGTCAAGGTGGGGTGGGGGACTCTCTATACTAGGGCAATTTTTATTTTTGCCTACTGCCAGAGTGCTCCTTTTTGGGGAGTTGGTTGACCCCCACATTAAAAACGACCTTGTGTCACATTTTGTTTTCGTGGGGAAGCAAATAAATACCAATAAACAAAAAAGTAGGCTTTTAATATCAATGATCTCAGAACGAGAAAAAAACTCAACTTTATAGGTGTACTAGCAAGCAACCTGGCATTGCCCAGTTGTAAAATGAGCTTAAATATGATATTTTAATTTATGGAGATTTCTTATTTATTACTATAGAGACAAAACTCCTATTGATTATTATATTGTACCTAACATATAGCAGTGATTTCAAAAAGTAAAAAAAAAAATGACTTTAGTGCTGTCAGCTAGAATTGAAACCAAAGCAACTCTCCAGCTGAATTCCTTAGCCTCTAAGCCATGCCCATACTCATATAAATGGTTAAAAAATAATGTTGTTTAACCTATGAATGTAGAGCTGTGCATGCAAACAGGTTTAGTCAACGACTCCTGCCAAAGTCAACTGTTTTGTTTTCAATTTTAACCTCTTAGCAGCAATTTTTGCCAGCTAAAAACCAAATTGAAAGTGTGCTATAGGTTTAAACACCCTATACATCAACTTTCAACTATATAATCCAAATATTCAGAGAGGAGTTTGGTAGAGACTTCACACACACACACACACACACACACACACACACACACACACACACACACACACACACACACACATAAGGTTACTTTATATATATATATATATATATATATATATATATATATATATATATAGATGTTTTTATTTGTTTTTGTTAGCGCTACTTTCTTGAATGAATTAAAGTATTTATATGAAAGTGCATTTTTACCTAAATGCTTGTTGGGAATAATTTTCCCATTGACCAATCTGGTACCCCCTTTTTAATGGGGAGTGACATATATATTATTTTTAAAATATAATTATCCACTGACACGTGTTTCGTTGTCCACGACTCATCAGAGATTCGCTAGATTCAGCCACTCTGATGAGTCGTGGACGACGAAACACGTGTCAGTGGATAATTATATTTTTAAAATAATATATATATATATTTGGATATGTTACTAAATTCGACATGACAATTAAATAGGTACTATCGGTTTTATTTGAAATTCAATATTTCGGTTTTTGAATTTTGCTCTTATAACAAAGAAGTGCCAATTTATTGGATGATTTAACTTGTTAAATTATCGTTTTCCAAAACTAGCTGCCCTGTAGGGATCGAATCTTGACATAAAGTATCAAACCAACTCCTATAATAATTTCTAACACAAAGGTCATTGAATGAAAGGAAAACAGGATCATTCTATAAATAACAAATTATATACATTTTTATTATTATATTCATTTAAGTGATCTACACCGTAGGGTGTAGGTTTCCAGAAATGGTGAGAAAAGGTATAGTAAAAAGTTAATACTGTTTGGTTGCCGAAAGTCTGTGTTAGGGTTAGAGTTAGGTTAAGAAAGGAATTAAAAGTGATAAAGTTCAGCTCCCCCAAATCTTTTCAAGTGAAGATAGCCTCATTCAGATGTTAAAGGGCAGGAGAGAGTCTTTCTTCATATGTGCCTGGAAGTTCTCTTTCTAATTTGCAAATCCTTAAAGCTTCAATCGAAATTACTACTACAACTCTACCAGGGCTTGTGAGTCTAGTCTATCCTACTAGATTCATAACTTTTAAAGAAAATGGCTTTTACAGCTACTTATACTTCTTGTTTTGGATATTTTTTAGATGAGGATTGATAATTTATAGTATTTGGATTAATTGGACTACTGTTTTCATCTTGGATATTATTCTCACAGTGTTTTGGTTGATATAACTTTCCACCTTTCTCAGGTGCGCTTTTTGAAGAAGGTCAAACCTCTTACCTTCTTCAAGTGCATCTTTTGATTTAAACAATCCAAATTACACTTCATGGTTATTGAATCAGTTGTTTACAAATCTTCACTCATCTAAAATTGACCTGGCTCAACATTGCTTAACTTTGGTGTGCATAAAAAATTTTCCTACCTATACTTTTTTATTGTTTTTTTTTTTTTAATTAATAGTTGAATACCCTATCATAGATTCTATATTGTTATTTTATAAAAAAAAAATATGGAAATTGCTCCAGACAAGGCACGAAGTGTTGCATAGCGGGGACATATAACAGACTATGGGACATGTATATAACTTACACACAGTTCATATTTATAACACATAGGAGATGAGAATTCATTATTGAAGAAGGGGATTCAGTTAACATTATGGAAGGACGGTGTTTCATAGAAAGTTCTTTTACAGAGATGATCGTAAAAGCGCATTACCTTTCGGTGGATGAAATAACAACGAAGACAAAGGTTTACAAAAGACATGATGATGTTTATTCTTCCAGCTGGATGATTGATGATCAGGAATTCAATGTCAGAGTTACATTTTCTTGTTTCCTTTTCTGGTCGCTTCCAAAAGGGTTTCGGCTAACTCCACTACTGTCTGAACTAACTCCCAAACTCGACTCTGCCCGAACTCTACTCTGACTCAACTGACTCTCTGAATATATTGTAAATTATCTTTGTGATACCAAAGTCGTGCTCAGACATGTGAGAGTCCTCACATGAATTCTACATATGCCCAACACGTTTCTGGCAAAACAAAGAAATTCCTTAATTTACATTGTCTGATACCTGACCTACTAGTTTTATTTAGTTATTTCTGAACCTAATGGGCAATTAACCAAATTCCTGAGATTGCATTATGTATTCACTTTTAACTTTTGAATACTGGGTTCAATTCTAGCTTTTTCCTTATAATAAATATTTTTGATCTTATTTATGTTGTTCCTTTAATTACTGGGGTCTGTCCCCTTCCATATATAACAGAAGTCACTTGATGTAAGGAGTTAAAAAAGAAAACATTCAAAGTAAAAAAAAAAAAAAACAGCCAATGATAAGTGTGAGATAAATGGATTCCAACCCAGAAAACAGCAAGTCTTACCCCTTTGTCAGAAATCTTACTCATGGAATGTGAGGACTAACGGACAAAATAAGGGAAGCGAGAGTTGCTAGGTTTCAAAAGTAAACCCAAAATCAATTTTCTAAAATACATTGCTTCTAGAATTTTTTTTTTATAATGGAAATCGCTCCAGACAAAACATGAAGCCATTCGATGTACGGAGCTAAAAAAAAAAAAAAAAAAAATACTACTTCAAGATAAAAAATTAAACAATGATAGATTCTGAACCAAAAGCAAAAAAAAGCAGCAATTCTTCCCTATTTCTCAGAAACATCGCTCATAAGATGTGAGGACTAAAGGACAAAAATAAAGGAAGCAAGATATGCTAGGCTGTCAAAAGCGAAGATCGACTTTCTACTCTTATTTAGTGAAATAGATTGCTCTGATACTTAACAACAAGGGTTTGCCAGATCGTTTAACTTCTGCTATATCAGGAAGTGAAATTGGCTGAAGTTTCAGATTTGATTTGGATCTGTTTTAAAAACAACAACAAAAATCAAGATAGAAATAAAACAATGCGATGACCTCCATTTTATGATTCAGAATTATAACTGTTTAGGGGTGTGGCTGGAGGTCGATGCCTCCGTTCAGTCTCAAAAGACAAAGGATACCCTTGTAGAGGCAGTAATTGTGAGGCAAGGGTCGCGCAATCCCTAACCACACCTCTTCTGTTTGGGTCCAGTGGCAAGGAGAAGACCAGGACGACAGGAAACAATGCCGAGATAAGCGGAGAGCACATACAGCACCTGGAAGTCCCAAATGGTCACCCATTTAGTACTGACCAGGCTCAGCGTTGCTTAACTTCGGTGATCCAGCGGGAATCAGTGTGTCAACGTGATTATGTCATATTGGCTGGAGGCAGAGTGTTTATAGGGATGGGATACAATAACATTCTTCCTGTGTTGATTTGCTTCTTCCATATTTCTTTAGAGTGTTAGCCAATTGTCATACCAACTGAGATACACCATTCTGGTAACCTGGGAGCTGACTCGAATCATCAAACACTTCTTTCTGAGCTGTAGTTTTCCTTTGGGAATGCCGACAGGGTTGCTCAGACATTTTTTTTTAGGCCAGAGTGAATTTCGCCTAGTGGCTTCTCAAAACCCCATCTTGTGTCTAACTTTCTACAGAGAAGGTAAATAAATGCGCTGGGTATATACTTAGTGCTATTTTATCTTCTAAGCATAGTTTAAACAATCTAGAGTTGCTGTTATCAATTTTCTGATTTTTTACATGGTTTTGGGTGTGCTTCAGTCGGAATCTTTAGAAATTCATGGCTATTTTTGTCACTGAATAAAATACCTCTTAAGGGGAATTACTTTTTTCTTTTTCTTTTTACTTTACATTCCGATTTTGTGCTACATCTGGTTGATATAATGGATGCCAACTCCACAGACTGTGAGATCAAGTAAGGCGAATTAAAATCCATTTTGCTCAATTGCATTCATCTACACTGCAATAACATTATTTTTTACTCACTATGAGTCAGTTCTCACACAAGTCATCGTTACCAGTGATCTCTTAGTCAAAAACATGTGGTTTTTACCAGTACATTTCTTTCCACAGCCATTGTAACTCACTTGGTGTACTCATAGCAACTGTCTACCAGTAATTTCTCATTGAAAACAGCCGGTGTTTTTTTTTTTTCTTAAATTGAGGTAACAATAAGCTTTTTCAATATTCCATGCTAAAAACACTCTTTGCTGCCTAGACAAAGTTCCAAATCGACTTTGAAATCTAGTGGGGTCTGATCTCTTCTGTTCCTTTCAGCCCTTTCTCACAGAAAAGATGTTGCTTGTCTCTCTCTATCTCTCTCTCTCTCTCATTCTCCCCTCCCCTCTCTCTCTACTCTATTGTTACTTCTATGGAAGATGATTGACTGAGCTCTGGTTTTTGGTTTCATCTTGTAAAATTCATTCACAGTAAGAGCTCGCTTTGCTACCACAATGAAAACTAATTTTGTGTTCCTAGCATCAGGCGAAATTTCTACAAACAACTTTTTTTCAAGGGCTTCCCATCTGTGGAACATATTACTGTGGAACTACTTTCCTGAAGACTACAACATAGCCATCTTCAAATTCAATGTCAGTAGATTCCTATCATGTACCATGTTCATAAGTAATAAACATTTCGGCGCTTCTACATTATTGAAACGAAATTTTGGAGTCGATAAATGGAGTTTTCAGATAAAAAACAATGGTTTCAACTTATTTTTTTGTCAATTCTAATAAGTTACAATGGTAGCTACCAAATTACGCAATCAAAAATACCCGAATATTGCTGAATTATTAAAAAAAACAACAACTGTAATCATGTTAGGTGAAAAATTGCCGCCATCTTTTTTTAAATCGAAACGGAAAATTACCTCCCTTTTGAACTCTGTGTTGTACGATCGTTTTCATCAAATTCTATTTTTTATTTTCTTTAATAAATAATTTTCTACTTTATCGATTTTCGTAATTTTTGGATATAATCATCTTAAAAATACGAGGAATACATAAATGCGATTGTTTTCATGTGAAATTCAGTATTACAATTTCCGAAATTTCGGCTCAATAGTGTAGAAGCGCCAACATTTTTTATGCTTATTTTTTTTAATAGAAATCGCTCCAGACGAGGCATGAAGTCACTTAATGTAAGGAGCTTTAAAAAATAGTACTTCAAGGTAAAAAATTTGCCAATGATATTTGTTATATGGACAGATTCTGACCCAGAAAACAGCGACATATTCTCCATTAGTCAGAAACATCACTCATTCCTCTACTTCTCACATGCTCAATTAGTGAATCAATGGAGAACACTAATTTTTCTTTTCCTAATCAACAATTAAATTACATTAAAGTTTATATTTATGGTGGCTTTTTCTTGGTCTTGCCAGGTCCAGTGTAGTACAAACTACTACAACAGCAGGAGCAGCAGCGACACTCTTGGGCTAAGGATTTTGAATCTACTGAGGAAACTTCTTAGGAAGCTCAATATAAACTAGCCTTGTGACATCATCATCATCATCATTGGTTTAATGTCCATTTTACATGTTGACATGTGTTGGACGGCTTTTTGTAATTGACTTCGAAATATCTGACCAGATCTTTATTTATCCTTCTTTCTCTCAAATCTATTCTTATTGTTTCCTCCCATGCTTTTGTTGTCCCTTTCTCTATGAACCGAACCTGATACCTCAATTAACCTAATAATTATCATCCATTCTTTCAACATAGCTATACCATCAAATCTCGTGTTCTGTAAACATCTCCCTATACTGTTCAGATTTAATCTTCCGCTGAAGTCATCTGAATCAAACCTGTCTTTAAGTCTCTGTTAGGACAATACAAAAGTATAATGCAAGGGGGGTAATTCTTTACTTCTTTGGACAAAGTTGCCTTCCCTTGTCCGTAGTCCTAAACTCTAAATTCTCACGACTTCTCGTGAGATCAACGACTAGAAGTAAAAAGTGGAGGGAAAACAAAGTGACTTTCAAAATGGAGAATTGAGCACCATTCCTGTTCGTTCCAGTTATCATACTTGGACTTCTAACCTTTCATGTACTATGTTTGAATTGTCGTTACATGTGTGTGTGTGTGTGTGTGTGTGTCTCCATAATAAACGTATATCGTTATGTAACATCGAGTGATTTTCTTATTTGTTCATAATTATTCCATTCTTTCATCATTTGTTGCAATCATACCCACGAGAAGGCTAGACACCCTGCAGTAAGATATTTTATGTTATATTGATCCTAACACATCCCACAATATAAAAATCTGGCCTTATGCATCTATTGTATCAATCTCATATCATTTCTTTCCATGCAACGCATGTCCTCAATTCTCATTGTCCAGGTCTCATTTTCATACATCATCACACTGTATACACATGATCAATAAACTCTTTGCTTGTAATGGTAACACTCTGCTGGTTAGTAATGACAGAAATTGCTTGAACACATTCTATCCACTTGTAACTCTTGCAATTACAATAGAACCTGCACCACTCTGTGCTCCAATGGTATCACTAAAGTAACAAAACTTTTAAACAAACAGATATTATATTCATGAATGATAATAAGTATTGTACTTATTATAAGATCAATTGAAAAAAAGTGGCTTGTTACTTTTAATGCATCTAAAACCAAGCTTCTATCTTTACATCATCAACATTCTGATCCCCATCTGGCGTCAATTGAAATGAATGGCTATCGTCTTGAGTCGGCTTCATGTTTTGACAAGCTTTTGAACTAGACCTTTACTCCTGATCTGAACATGTACATCAAATCTGTTGCCAAGGTTGCTGGAAAAATGGCGGGATCCTTCTACTGCTCCATTAAATATCTCACTGCTGATACAATTCTCTATCTATATAAAAGTAAGGTACATCCAAGGATGGAGTACTGTTGCCACATCTGGATAGGAGCTGCTAGAAAGACCTTATCCTCCCTTGACAGAGTTAAAAATAGACTTTGTAGCCTAGTGGGGATTCCCTTTTCTCTTTCCTGCAACCTCTTTCTCACAGAAGAGACATTGCGAGCCTGTCTCTGCTTTATCATTATTTTCATGGCAAGTACTCATTTGAGCTTCAATCTATGGTCTCCCTCACCAAACTTTCATGAAAAACACTCATATAGTTCCAACCACTGTCAATAATTTCCCCCCTCTTTATCCATGCCTACACCTAAATGTAGATTTCATGAACAAAGCTTATTTCTTAGAACTACATACCTGTGGAACTCTCTTCTGTTTACCTGTTTTCCAGCTGACTACAATTTGGTAGTCTTCAAGTCCAACATAAACAAATTCTTGATGAAACATCCCCTTAAGTAATCCAATTTACCAAATTTCCACTACTAACGATTACTACGATATTATCCCATTGACTACTATACACTCAATAACCCTTATCCTTGAGTGGCTTCCGGGCCTTGATGAGTGGTGATTTGTAGGTAAAAAAAAAAAAGAATGAAATTGCAAAATATCTTCAAATGTGTATATACTGAAGTGCAGTGTTTTTTATTGTTCAGCAAACAGATGCTATTTAATGATACTTTAAAATATTTAGCTGTCTAAAAAGAAATAACTTTGTACCAAAAAGTTATCTCCCTTGCCAAGAAACATTTTGAAGCATATAAGTGAGTTATTTGCCCTTGATTTGATCAGACAACAAAATAGGAAAATTCAATAGAGACATTTACTGACATTGGCATAGCAATGTATAATTAAAATATCTTCATTTTTATAGTACTTCTCCCAGTTGTAAAATTGTTAAATAAATCCTTTATTTTCTCGATGGTTTACTATGTACAACA
>NC_136485.1:65709520-66017020 GCF_053919585.1 Euprymna scolopes | reverse complement strand
TATATGTAAATCAAGCTACATTTCTTTTAAGTGTATATTGAATTGTAGAACAAGATCATAGGTCACCACTTGTAATTTCAATGTATATAACAATGAATTATTGGCATCAGTATTTATATATGAATTCTATTGGGCAAGTAGGGCATTATTTATAAAGACATTAGTGCAATAAACAAACAAGTTGCATGCATGTTTCAGATACAATACAATAAGTCAAGCATAACACCATTCACTTCTATAATAATATGTACTGTAGAACTTAACCGGATGCGAGTATTGTAGTGGTAATCAGACTACTTCCTATTTAATGCAACATTCTTGCACTATTGTTGCAAGAATTGCTTACATGGACTACCTCTATAAAACTCTGCATGCATATCTTCTTGGAAGGAGTACAAGAATATGGAAGGGTCGTCATGTTTCACAATCACCTCGGCACTGACATAATGTTGTACATGTCAGGCCAGCTTTCTCGCATTTACAGTTCTTAACACACATAGGAACTGCTTTGCAACCACACTTTATGAGTTCTTTGCACACAGCAGCAGCTGGAATTGTGTACCAGATGGGATGCCACCCTGTGTCTGATTTGAACCATCCAAAACCAGCTGGGTTCGGGGCAGCAACGACTGGTTTCAGACTCTCTGTCCAGATACTGGCCTGGTACACACATCGGTTGACATGTTGGAGCAGAGCATTTTGTGTTGGTGGTAGCCTTTCCATTAGTTTCACTCTGTTCGGAAAGAGGTCTTGCCGAAGGTAATTAACTTTGCTATGGTGAGTTGTGTTGTCGTACATGGCACAGGTGAACTGCTCAATTAGCCTGAATACTGGAGATGATGTTTCTAGAGGAACAAATGGTGAGGACGATGCTGTAGTAAACCCTTCTGTCGAAATTGGGAGTGATTTCCAGGTCTTCCATGCTGATTTCTTTCCTTTACCATTAAATTGGGATGTTACATCACATCCAGTGAAAGCATGGAAGAAGGGTAGTGCTTGACATTTATCTTCACCAAGTTCCAGGCAAACAGAGTTGATATGGTAGTATCGAAAGTGCCTTCCTGCACCAAATCCAACCCACAGATCTAAGTCAGGATACCAACTGACAAAACGGTGATAAACTCCTACAAGGACCACAACCACGTCTGTATCAACAGTTCTGACAAGAACTGATGTTGCACCTTTCCTCAGGGCATCGTACACATGCAAAGAAATTCTGCTGTCTGCCTCCTCGTGGTCACACTTGTCCATTGTACATCCAGGCTGATTGGACAGAACTCTTTCTCCGGAGGTAATGTATACCCATTTTTCAGGTGGGTAGACATGGTTGGCTACTTCTCCTGAGAGCAAAGCAAAAAGCTCTTCTTTGTTTCTGTCATTCTGCAGAAACCCAGCAAAAGACGCGGGAAGTTTGGCATTGCGAGACACCTTCCTGCGTACCCCCTTCCCTCGTTTCTCACGTGTAGTTGCCTTCAAGCTGTCTGGATGATATCTGTCCCAAACAATGTCAATTCGAGTGCTGCTTTGCAGTTGCCTCTCTGTCCAAGGAATGAAGATTTTGTCACTGTACTCCCCAAATGTACATTTGTGTTCATGCGGCAGGGTGTGTACCATGGCAGCCCCATCGAAAATCTTTGCATCGAAGTGTGATGGTGGTTCTGGCTGAATACTTGGGTCGATGCAAGCCAACAGTTCTGATTTATTTCCTGGTAGACGAAGTTTCCCATTCAGTGACAATGCTGGTGGCCATGGGTGATTTTCATGCGAGAAAAACTCCTCGAGGTTTGTGTCACGGACCTGAGTAGCAATGAAGAGTTGGCTGAATAGGTTATAATCACTCTTTATTTCCTGCAACTGAGTCACGTTTCTGCTGGGAGTACTGGTGTGTGGTCGCTTGAAAAGTGGAAGTTTATTTTTCTTGATTGTGCTGTGGATGGATTTCTCTCGTTTCACCAGCACATCACTAACATACCTTGAGTACTGCTCTTTGCCCAGTTGCTCCATTCCGTATAGTGCTTCCACAACCTGTTCATCCATACAGTCATGGGTGTCAAGAACAATGAGTTCCTTTGTTGTGTTCAAGAATGGATTCCCCATTGATTTGATAACATCACACATATTGTTGGCTTGTTTGTGGAATGTTTCCTGAATGGCATGTCCTTGCTCATGACTCTGGAAAGAAGGTTCCTCAGACAGGTTATTCATCTCTTCAAATTCATCGAGAATCCTTGCCTGCTCTGGACCGGCAATCATCCATCGTTTCAAGGCAGCAGGATTCGTGGTCAGGCCAATTGCACCACCAGAATGTTTCACTTTTTCATTGTTCTGCTCGTGTACTTGGTCTAGAGGCATGGCTGAGAATGGTCGCCTACCCTTCAGGAACACCCAGTTTTTCTTGAATTCAGCTCTGATTGATGGCGGAAGAGTCTTCATGTCTTTTATGTATACTGGCAGCCAGCGAGAGTAGTTCATGCGATCAAGCACAAAGAACCATGGTGCCAATGCTTCCAACACTTCTACATAAAGAGCAAAATTCTTCTCCCTGTGTGACCTCACAAAGATAAGGACTAGCAGCTCCAGCTGAAGAATCCTCTCCCAGAATGCGAAGGTTGGACTGTTTTGTGTCAAGTCAGTTCTCCAGTCTTCGAAGTGTATGCTGCGTTCTGGACACATTTCATGAAAGGAATCACGCTGCAACTTTGCAAGAGTCATTGCTGTCACCTGATGTGCATGTCGTGTTCTGGTTAAGTGGGCAGCCTTCAGGAAGGAGTCAGCAGTTCCAGCTGTAGCAACACCACTCTCAGTCAGTGCAATACACCAACCAGATTCTTCCAAGAGATCCCCAACCATTCTCCACAATGCCATCTCATTATGTAAGCCTCCCAGGACAACAACATATTCAGACTCGCCAAGGGTTTCAGACCAATTCCACTGTGCATATTTGGCCAAAGCAAAGAGAGGTTGATCCACTGCAATAACAGGTATTTGCCCAGGGTTTCGCAATGTTGTTATTTTTTTCAGTACTTCCATACCATGCTTGACCATAGCCATCGATGCAGCCCTTTCGTAAAAGAGTGGCAGTAGAACACTTGTCCCGGGAATATCAGTAACTTTGCCTTCGTGTGCAGAATGATGCGAGGCCCAGGCCATGATATCACCTTTTTCTAATTTGTTCTTTTGGGCTACAGGTATCCTTTCCTCTAACCACTGATTTTCTTTGTATATTGCTTCACATAGAACAGGTTCAGGATCAGGGTCTTCCATAGCTGCAGCTTCTGTGACATTAACAGTGTCTGTGTTGCAAGCAATAGCTGGAACTATTCGATAACTATCTGGAAGGGATGGATTTCTAATGTGTGCCTGTGGTGGTATTTTGATGGGCTCTCTACTTGTCTCTTGCTTATTCTCTGCAGGAAACTGGAACACACTGATACTTGTGCCATGGAATGATCCTTCAGCTGTTTGTGATGTTGGATTGTGATCCAGATTGTCTAGTGCCCCTGCTGTGAACACACCATCAATAAGTTGCACAGGACACACCACACCTTCCTCTTGATATCGTTCACATACTGCATTTGTCAGCCAGTCTTCGACTTCTAACACTCTTTCATAGCTGACACTGATTCCGAGTTTATGGAGATGTGTCAACATTTTCTTGCTCCGGGTTTGCGTGTGAACACTCAAGCCTACATATAAGGGAAGCGGTGGTTCTTTGGATCTATGGTGGCGTGGGTTCTCTGCTACTTTGGGCTGATCTTTACAATTGAATCTAATCAGCTGGCATATGGTCAGACATTCTTGTGAATTTGTTGCGGTCTGGTCCTTGATGTTTGAACCATATAACAACATGGAGATCAAGACTTTGAGTGAATTTGGCACTGAGTCATCTTGACAGTCTGTGGTGAAACTTCCACTGAATGTACAGAATTTTGTCTTTGAAATTTCTTGCCGTATTAACTTTGCTATGTGTACCATTGAGAGAGCGTCCTTCTCAAAATCACGAGACTTCAACTCCTCCTTTATGAGCTTCTGAAGGCCTTCATTAAAGACAAGAACTGTTTGTTTGCCAACTGATTGTTCCTGACACTGATCCTTGTAATGATTCAAAAGTTTGTTTTTCAGCCGTGTCTTGTTCACCTGTTTTTCATATCCCAAGGCTGCAAAGCGAGCTACACACATTTTGTGCAGATCTACTAATGGAAATATGTACTCCCCGTCTTCAACATTCGCTTCAATATAAGATATAATTTCTACAAATACCCTTGAGTCTGTCATTGATTGATCAGTTGTATCCGATAATGTAGCCATGGATCGCTTGTAACTTCTGTATCGAACACGGAATGCATCCATACATTGTTTGTGATACTTTGCTTCAATAGCAACAAGATCCCCATCTGCAATAGTAGCTAACAAGTCAGTATCTTGTAGTTCTGTTGCTTGCTCACGCAGTGTTTTGTCTAGTTCTAAAGTTTCACATTTGTGAAGTATACCATCTGACTTCTTGCAAAATATACACATGTTGCAACCCATTACTTCATCACTTCGAGATACACGTTTGGATTTTCTTTGTCCAGTACTAACATCATCGCCAGAGTGGTCAACAATTCTCTTTCTAGCATTTCTCTCTTGTGCCCTTAACAATTTTGATTTGGCAAATAATAAATGACAGTTTTTATGCCACTTAGCACAATTCACATTGAGGTCATTGGTTGTCACATCATCACCAAAGCAAATTCTTGCAGGCAATGATTTCAGTTCTTTAAAACCATGTACATTTTTCATAAATTCTTCATATGCTTGTGAACCTTTGCCATCCTGCTGTGTTGCAGGACACTTTAATGCCCCATCTCCTGTACCGCATATGATGCACTTTGACCAATCCATGTTGCATTGAAGATTGAAATGCAAGCTCTCCACTACTGACTTGCCTTGCTGACTTCAGTTCTCAACCAGGAAGCACTCTGAAACATAAAAATACATATTATTACAAATCCTGTTACCAACTATACTACTTGAAGCAAGATAAAACTAAAATGACACCTGAAATTACAGTACTACCACATTTTGACCTTTAACCTTCGCCTGACCTTGACCTTGACCTTTAAAATCGGGTACCCCCCTTCAAAAATGTTTGTATTAACCCAAAGTATAGATGTACCAACTTTGGTGCTTTGGGCCAGCATGTAACGATTTGGTCATATTTTGGCCATAAGCCACCCCACTAATAGGCGTGTAGTTCTAATAAAGAAGCTTTGCTCATGGAATCTACGTTTAGGTTCAGGTACAGATAAAGAGTGGAGAAATTTATTGATAGTGATTTCTGCTAGACGGATGTTTCTTGTGAAAGTTTGGCGTGGGTGGGGGAAACCATAGATTGGAGCTCAGCCGAGCACTTGCCATGAAAATAACGATAAAGCAGAGACAAACTTGCAACATTTCTTCTGTGAGAAAGAGGTTGCAGGAAAGAGAAAAGGACATCTCCTACAAGGCTACAAAGTCTATTTTGAACTCTATCAAGGCAGGATAAGTCCTTTCTAGCAGTTCCTGCCCAGATGTGGCAACAGTACTCCATGCTTGGACGTACCTGGCTCTTATATAGATAGAGAATTGCATCAGCAGTGAGATATCTACTGGATCGATAGAAAGATCCCACCATTTTCCCAGCGGCCTTGGCAACGGATTTAATGTATGTGTTCCATTTAAGATCAGGAGTAAAGGTCAAGCCCAGAAGCTTGTCAAAACATCAGGCCTCCCCAAGACGAGAGCCATTCATTTCAATTGATGCCAGATGGGGATCAGAGCGTTGATGATGTAAAGATAAAAGCTCAGTTTTAGATGCATTAAAAGTAACCAGCCACTCCTTTCCCCATTGTACCACATGGTCAAGATCAGAGGAGAGAGAATCAGAGAGAACTTGATCATTTACAGTCTTAGATGTGCTACCATAGATAGTAGTGTCATCAGCATAAATGTCTATGAATGATGTAAGGATGTGATTTGGAAGATCATTAATGCAGATCAGGAAGAGAGTTGGGCCCAGGATGGACCCCTGAGGGACTCCAGCATTAATACTGAGAGCTTCTGATTTCTGCCCATCAACCACTACTCTTATATGAACCTATCAGAGAGAAATCATTTAATAATTGAGAAGACATTTCCAGCTATATCGTAGCTGGAGATCTTATGAAGTAAACCTTTATGCCATACTCTAGAAGTGTAAGCCATGTTTAGTTTCAGAACAGTTTCAGATGGTTCGTTGTTCTAAAAAAGTCTTGAGAGGTGACTGGTTTGCAGTAGACAGAACAGTTTCTGATGGTTCGTTGTTCTAAAAACGTCTTGAGAGATGACTGGTTTGCAGTAGACAGAACAGTTTCTGATGGTTCGTTGTTCTAAACAAGTTTTCAGAGGTGACTGGTTTGCAGTAGACAGAACAGTTTCTGATGGTTCGTTGTTCTAAACAAGTTTTGAGAGGTGACTGGTTTGCAGTAGACAGAACAGTTTCCGATGGTTCATTGTTACACACAAGTCCTGAGAGGTGACTTGTTTGCAGTAGACAGTTCCACAGAGTAAAATATTCTTACCGTGCCGAGATGGAAAAAACATGTGAAATTGGTACAGAAAAGGTTTAATATTTATGGAGCAATTCTGGTTTCTGATTGGTTGGTAGCAGTACTCATCAAGGATCCATTCTTGACACTCAGCCCAACAGGTGAGGGGCCCAGCACCTGTTGGACTGAGGTACGCCGCCTGGGTACTACCTAGGGCAAGTTACTACCTGGGGCAAGTTAATTGCTTGTCGCCCCTACCGGGGAATGCCGACGGGGGGGGGGGGGTTCCCAGGCAATTTTTGATGAGGCAAGAGTGCCCCTCCTTTAGGGGAGCTTGCCTATTTCCACCTTCCGGCCTTGTGCCACATTTTGGTGCGGTGGACACCAAATAAATAACTACCCCATTATACTTCCAAAATATTGCAACAAAGGCCTTTGATATGTCAAGAGCAATTGCCCTAGAAAGGAAGCCTCCGTCGAGAGATTCGCTAATCCTATGAGACATAACTGTAAGCACATCTGCTTTAGATCTAGCAGAACGGAAACCATATTGTGTGTCACTAAGAAGGTTATTTTTGCTGAGATGGTTTATTACATCTCTATTTAACACAGATTCTAGCAACTTACTCATGACGCACAGGAAACTTATTGGCCTGTACTGAGAGGGAGATGAGCGATCACCTGAATTCTTAAATACAGGGTATACTGATGAGATTTTCCAGGGTGATGGGAAGCAATTCTCCTTAAGGCAACATTTAAACAGTTTTTTAGGTATGGGCGCTAGTTGTGGTTGAAGTCTTTTGAGTACTATAATTGGAATACCATTAGGGCCAGTTGCTTTACTGGAATCAAGGTTTTTAATTAGCTTGGCAACATCATGTACAGATATTTGTATATCACATAGCGTGTTTTCTGATACTGGAGGAAATATTGGAGGTTGGCGGCCTTGGTCGCAAAGGGTAGAATTAGCTGCAAAGTTCTTGGCAAAGAGTTTGGCCTTGTCTGATGCTGACGAGATTAACTCAGGCCCATTGATGATAGTTGCACACGTTTCTGTTCAGAATTCTGTTTGCTACTTTCCAAAACTGGTGGGAACCAAGCCGCTGCTCAGCTACTTTGGACTTAACGGACTGAGCATATAACTCTCTTGCGTTCTTTATAACTCTTTTACAGTGGTTGCTGGCAGTCCTGAAAGCAGCTTTAGTCTCAGTACATCTATTACTTTGGAAGCAATGGAAAAATGATTTCTGTATGCAATGGCAGCAGCATATTCTGGAGAGAACCACGGCTGGCTGTTAGGTTTTTGCTGGAATTTTTTCGAGGGTATGAAATGGTCTATACCTACAATTAACCATTCCGTCAGGTCTGATACTATAACGGACACATCTTTTTAAACATGGAACGCAGAGGTAGATCTGATATAAATGTACAAGAGCTATCCAAGTCAGCTATAGAGTATCGATATACTGTAAGATGGAGAGGTACATCTGAGGATTTATTACATTTCATTTTTATCTTAATTGCACTCTAGAGAACTTACTGTTTCTTTTATAAAATTATTTTATATAAATTTTTTTCCAGGTAATGAAAAAAAAATATGAAGTAATTTACGTGTGGGGTTTGAACCTACAGACCACATCATGCAGCTCCCCCCCCCCAAAAAAAACACATAAATTGTCAATTTTTATAAAATTCTTTGCAGTTAATGAAAAAAAATGAAGAAATTTACGTGCTGAGTTTGAACCTACAGACTACGCCATGCAAAAAAAACAAAACAAAAAAAAACATGTTATCAACTTACCGATGATAGAATTTTCATGGCCCGTTGTTCCATCATTGTTGCTAAGCGATGACATGGAAAAATGGGGGTATTCTGAGACAAAACTTAAGTAAGATCACTACCAGACTTATACACAAAAGTTCTGTAAATTGTAAAGAAAATCTGTTCAGCCGTTTCGGAGTCTATAAGGAGCGACCTCACACACACACAGACAAAGTTGCATTTATATGATTGTAGAGATCAGCAAATATGTTTTGATAAAGCTGATATTTTTCTGGACAGCACAAAAAATTAGTTTCGGAAAAAACATCTAAAACAAAACAAAGCAAAAATAGAAGCAAATATGCAGCAAATATGAGTTTATTAACATTTCTATGAAAATTTTGTCCATTGTTTTTAAATATGACCTGACACAAATGAGATAAACTAATAAATACTCAGAAGGTAATATTGTACTACATAGTTCAAAAGAAATAATAAAATCACATTATGAGAAACAGTCTTTAATTTACTCCTTTAGTCCAACACCTCTTGGCAGACAATGCGCTTCTTTTCATCGCCCTGTTTCTTTTGAATGTTCCCTTTTTACCCAACGCTTTGCTGAATTCTTTCTTCAGTGAAGAATTGCTGCATGTCGAAATTAATACGAGTTCCTTCCTCACAGCATTATAACAATGATCATATATTATTATAATCGTATTTGAAAATGAGGCTATATCAACGGGGTGGGGATCGTTATCATATTCTTGTTCCGGGTTGCCAGATTGGTGTTTTTAAAACCAGAATTTGCGAATTTAACCTTTTTTTTTTTTTTTAAAGCAGTTTGACCTTCAAAAATTGTCTTTGGATTTTTTCAAAGCGTAACATATGGACTAACTAAGGAAGAAACAAGCAGAATATTACACGTACACACATTGTGTGCGTGTAGAAATGTATATATATATATATATATATATATATAGTTATGCATGTTAACATACACATATATAAACATTCATATATAGATATGTCTACATATGCATACACACACACACACACACACACACACACACATATATATATATAATGTATATATGCATATACATATAAGTATATATGCATGTCTAAGTACACACAGACACACTCACACATAATTTCAAAAACTACCAGGCAAATATACCTGGTAAACCAAGTGCAAGAGAGATTCGAACAATTGCACTTAAAGAAACGGTTATAATCTTAAAAAGATTTATCGGTTGGAATATATGATATATGAGATAGCAGGTGAATATCTGGCATCTGGTAGGATTCCCCATCCTCTCCCTTGAACAAAAATGATAAGAAATTAAAAAAAAAAATGTATGTGTTTTTTTTTTTTTTGTTTAAATTTTCTTCCTTTGAAGATTGTAACGCTGGGTATCGGACAGCCAAACCAGCTGCTAACATTGCCCTGCTTTTTATTGAAACCAACCGAGAGCTCTTTTTAGTATCCTCGTTGTTCCCTTAAGTGCAATTGTCTGGATTTCTTTTGTATTTGGTTTACCAGAAATATTAGTTAGGTAGGACTTCATGTTCTTTTTCATAAGCCCTGTGGCAGTGTGGCACCTATAATAACTAGTGTGTGTGTGTATGTGTGTGTGTGTGTATGTGTGTGTAAGTATATTTATATGTATTTAGTCACTCACAAACTGTTCAACTTTATCATATATTTATACATACTAACACGCATCTGTGTCTGTATACATGTGTGTGTGTATATGTGTGTGTGTGCGCGCGCGCCTGTGTGTATATATACGTATTTAGTCATCCATAAATTGTTTCGTTTTATCAGAGAGAGAGAGAGAGAGAGAGAGAGAGAGAGAGAGAGAGAGAGAGTTAATCTAATCTATAATGTATTTCGTTAATCTAATTTCCTTTAAAATTTATTTGCACCAATTAAGAATCGTTTAACAAAGTCAAAACATTTCCTGTAGAGCGTTTGTCATTATTTATTTGTTTGTTTTGAAATTCCTTCATAGCAATTTTGACGTGAGTCATCATTTTTCTATGGAAGGCTACAAGGATACATTTACTTGTTTTTAGTTACTCCCCCCCCCCAAGTAAATGAATAAATAAATAAGCAAAGATTTAGAACTTTTTAATAACGAAAATACAACAAATTTTAATAACTTACATGTATTTTAGTTTTATAAAGAATGCATTATTATTTATTTTAAGTCAATCGTCGTACGTACATACCCGGCGTTGCACGAGAGTGTTTTTACTTTTTTTAAAAATTGTTTTTTAAATTAAAAAAGTTTAACTATATTTTATTGAATAGGATCTGGAAAGGAAAATGTAATTATCACTATAATTTGTGGTAATTTATGAATTTAACTACATTTTCATTTTTATAAAACTTCACTTAATTTTGTTGAAAAGATTTAAAGTTGTAAAAAAATAAATAGAGATTACATTTTAATCTGTTTATTTTCACAAGTTTAAATATTTTACTACATGCGGACTGAGAATGTCGAAGCCAGAAGTAACTTAAGATTATTCGACAGTTTAAGAGCTTGCAAATTCCTTTCACATTTCGAAAGGTTCACAACGTAATTCATTCTCCTTTTTTTTCAACTATAAGCAAAAGATTAAAATGGCTGACTTGTTGGCGCAAAAATGAAAGGCATTATGACAGATTTAATTTCATAATTATTTTTTTTTTAATTTCATTTAATTTGAAAATATTGGATTTTTTTTTTAAAAAGAATTTCATAAATATTTGACTAATAGCAAATATTATCTGCCAAATAATAACGTATAAGTCACATAAAGCCGATAAACACATACACACGCAGACAAAAAGTGGTCCCACAGTTTCATTAATGTAGAGATTTCATGCGAAAATCTTATTGGTCAAGTCGGGGGAGGAGATTCCTAATTTGTAAGGGATGCAGTTCCTGTCTCTTCTTAAAGGAGAGGTTGAATCCTTTTTTTTTGTGCGTGTTTCACTGTTTCACCATTAGAAAAAAGAAAATAGAAAGAAAGAAAGAAAGAAAGAAAGAAAAAAACAGTTGATTTTGGTATTTGTCGGTCTTCCATAAAAAAACAAAACAAAATAGGTCATATTTCTGCAGTTGATGATGATGATGATGATTGATTGCACATAACAGAAACTTGTTAATCTCACCGGTTGAATAATAATTACAATCGTGCGAATATTAGTCCAAAAATTCACGAGCCAACCGGCAAAAACAGTCGAATGAACGCATTCTTATAGTATTATCTTAGTCATAAAAAAAGAGAAATTCATAAGGGCTTGCAGTTTTATTTATTTATATCTCTTTAATACGAAATTATATCCTGATATCATATTTTAAATAATATTATAAACAATCAGATTTTTCTATTTAAAAAAAAAAAAAAAAAAATATCTACGTAGCGCACAATAAACACGGCGAGTTTTTTGGTGGGTGGGAGTGAGGAGGCATGGGATACTAACCACCCACCCGGCTGCTTATAGATTCTTGATATTGTTGGTTTAATAATATTTAAGAAGTCTTGTATGAAATGACGTGTGTAGACGGAGCTGTCAGTTAAATAGTAATTGCGCCTCTCGCCGTTAGCTGACCTGTTGACCCCAAGAAGATGAAGATGGACATTGGCTGACCAAAATCAGCAGCAGCTCACAACAAGGAAGTGCCAAGAAGGACTTGCTAAAGCCGATCTCATGCATGGAATGTTTCTGATTCGAACCTAATTAAATCTATTTTTTTTTACCTCCGGTAAGTCGCTTTTTTTTTTTAAATGTTAGAATATACCTTGTTAATCGTTTCCTTAAGTTTGATATAAAAGAATCTAATTTTCTATCCATCCAAACACTTGGGAATTAACACTAATAATAACGCTAAGAAAGCAACTAACTATGGTAGCCCGGACGGATGTAATAATTGTTTTCTTTTGTATTTTTTTTTTTTTTTGTAAATAACTCCCACATTTTATTATGATAGTCTTATTACAATGATATAATTCAAGTTTTATGCATTAAATATTGATAAATATAAAATTAGTTGTGTATACTTTTATTTGTCGTAACGTCTAAATTAAAAACTGGCATTTTAATTAGTACAATATATTTTTCTTTTAAAATTTAATTTAAAAAAAAATCATAATTATAATTTTGTCCACGTTACAACGTTTATCTTTGCTCTTGCTGGACAGAAATAGATAACAGGAAAATAATATAAAAAATGAAACGAATATGAAAAGTCCACTGATATGAAAAAAAAAAAAGAAAAAAAAGCATACAATTATAAGAAAAAATAACAATAAAAAACAAATAAAACAGGGAAATTATTACCTGTTTGACATTCCATAGTTGTGTATTTCTTTTTATTGTATGCCGTTGAAATAAAATTCTAATATAGATTACGGATAAGGATCAGAACTTTTTTTTTTTTTTTACCGGTAAATTTGTTTTTCATTTAAAACTTTTTATTCTAATTAATATTGTATATTTACACAGCAGCTTGTTGATTTGGTTTATTTGTCCATTTGTAAAAGTTAGAAAGTTTTATTTATTTTTTTTTTACAAAGTTAAAATAACTTTTGGTAAGAGTTCGCCATAAACACTTTTTTCATTTAATATATATATTTTTTTAATTCATACATGTGTGTATATATATATATATATATATATATATACCGAACGGAGTTATAAAAATTGTCTTTTAAAATATTTAAAAAAAAAAAAAAGGGAAAACACTTAGCCCCCCCCCCTTTAGATCCGGAAAAAATCTTTTAAATAACTTTATGGGATTTATATTTCTTTTTTATAGTTTATAAATTCAGTTTGTATTATAAAATTTTATTTAAAACGGAGTCATTTTTCATAAATTGATCATTAAGGGAAAGAAAAAGTGACTGATGGAATTTTTTTTTTTTTTTTTATCAACAAGTTGTTGTGTACGTTTTCAGCGTCCCAAATTCTTCTTTTACGATTTATTTATTAAAAAAAATTTTTTTTAATAAATTTCATTAAATTTCCAGATGTAGAAATTTTCATACTGATTTAATATCTATTTATTATTATTTTTCGGTACTTATGCACTTATGTTACCGTGCTGAAATAATAACGTTATTTAGAAAGTAATTCTTGACATGGGAAGGGTGTTTTGTAATTATTCTACTTTCACCTAATAATTTAATAAAAAATATATCGTAAAACTTGAATTTAAGTTGAAAATACGATTTTACAAAAATAGCACGGTAACATAAGTGCGAAAGCACCTTATTTTCTTTAAAGACAGCTTAGTAATTTGTTTTTTCTTGGTTTAATATTATAAATAAATTCTAACCCTTAAATTAATTACAGACCTTGATGGTCGATTGATTCAAATTTAAGGTTAAAACCATGGTTGACAATATTATTGACTATGAAAAATCCGTTTACAGCAGCCGATAGGCGAACACACAAAATGAAACCCGAGTTCATGAAACAAAACGTAAAACCACCTGATATATTTATTCGTTCTTGCATTAAAAAAAAGTTTTTTTTTTTGTAATTATTGCTTTAATTTCACGCGAACATTTTTGTTAGCTCCGAAATATCCACATTAAACCCCCTATTAAAAAAAAGAAAAGTTGTTTCTGACCACTGGAAGATGAACCATTCCTTGAATGCTACAAAACAAACCACGTTGAAAACGCAATATGTAAGGTATAGGAGTAAAAGAGGAAATATTTTTCGTGCACTAGTGCAGTTTAGCATTCCACAAGAAAATTGACTTTAGTTTAAAAATCTTCCGTCGAGTTAGCCCCTCCCTATGTTAAGAATACTTTTCTAAACTTGCTTGGGAATGTTAAACTGCACAAGTGCCGGTTTTCTGATTTCCGTGTCAACATCCTAGGTTTCATTTTTGTATAATCGCGTTTTGCCCATTGTGATTCATTTCTAGATTTTACCGAGCTCCTGCTATCTGCCATGGGGGCTGATCTGTATATGCACCAATATGCGGAAACACACCAGTAAAAAAAAATTAAAGGGGGGGGGGACAATAAAAAGATTCAATATTAAATTCAATGTTTATAAATATTTGTTAGTTTTAAAAAGTGTAAAGGACGAAAACGATAATTTGGGACGCTAAAAACGTACACAACACAACCAACAACTTATTTCGTGAAGTTTTTCTTTTGTCTCTAACAACAACAACAACAACAACAACAAAAATCAAGCAAACATCTTTCAAACTGTGTTTTGACAATCTATTTAATTTAGTAATCGGCTTTGCATTCTTCCAAATAAATAACTTAAGTTATAATTTACAAACAACTTTGTTTTTAAAAAAAAGTTCAAGTATTATTATGGATTAACACCCTCAGCTACTCCCCTCCCATGCACACAAAAAGATATTTTACTTTTGTAGGCGATTACGTTGTGGAACAGTAACACCCTAAGAAAATTTGTCGGAAAGAGACAGACCCCACCCCCCCAACATTTTAGAATTTATGTATAAATTTAACGTAACGTAAATTATACTGCCAGTTTTTAGACCAGGCTAGCGTTTTAGGACAGTTAACTAAAATGTGTTTTTTTTTGCTTTTAGGAGATAAATTCTGCTTTTTTTTTTTTTTAATTTTTTTTTTTTTTTTTTTTTTTTTGAGGGGGGTACGATTACGAGAGGTTTTACGGCCATACTACTTGAACTTAGGATTAGTGGTAAAACTTTTTAGTTAACATTAAATTATTTTTTATGGAAATAGTTCCAGACAAGGCATGAAGCCATTTGATGTAAGGAGCTAACAAGAACGAAAGATGATTATTGCAAATACAGAAGATGCCTATTGATCTTAGTATTGAAAAGACTAATGCTGTAGGTAGAAGGAAAACAGTGACAAGGAAGAGAGTTCCACAACCTTGCAGTTCTTGGTTGGTTGGTTGTTTTTGTTTTACGGCATATCAACCTTTTTCAGGTTAGTTAATGCTGAATCCAGTGATTTTGAAGAAAATTTTTTAATAGAATACATTTTTTTTTTTTTTTTTTTTTCAAATCGGTTTCTATTTAATCCATAGTACTACCACTCCGGGTCAGAGTGGGTCTGGGAGCAATAGCAATTAAGCGGTGGCTCCATACTCCTCAAAGCCCACAAACTGGGGCCTCACCATCGGATATAGTTTACGGTCATATCCAGGACTATGCAGTTCTTGGAAAGAAACTATTGGAATAGGAAGCTGTATTGAGGTATTAAAACAGTGAATTGATGGAGACCTCGACCGACAAGTCAAACAAGCTGGAACAAAGGGAGCAGGGAATAGATCAGACAATTCAGAAGAACACCTGCCATAATAGTATTTGTAGAAAAGAGTGAGATTAGCAACATCACGTCTGTGAGAAAGAGGTTGTAATGGAGAAGAAAGTGTATAATCAATCAAATTAAAGATACGTTTCTGCAATTCATCACGAACCTTCGAATGGTATAGAGATTCACCAGCTGCAAAATGACGACAGTACTCCATATATGGTCTGATAGTAGATTTGTTGAGATGGAGAATAGCCTTGGGTGTGAGAAAGTGTTTAGAACGGTAGAGAGAACTGATTTTATGAGAAGCAGAAAAAGCAATGGATTTTATGTATGGATTCCAAGAAAGATTTAGGAAATTGAACCCTTCCTAAAATAATTGTTTTTCCGCTAAGTTATTTTGGTGTACAGTTCAAACATAATCTCCTACAAAAAAGTAGAGTCTCAATCTTTTTGGAGTGAGTGGGTGTTACTTGAGAAATTTACCAAATAAATATACCACCACCAATTCTAACCGAACTTCCATTTACTACAGACTTCGAGTCGATAGTTATTCTGGTTTGCCAAACAATTTTCATAAGAAAAGGTAAATTTTTATCCCCTCTCCCATAATGTCAGTGGAAACTTACATTAGATTCTATTTTTTGTGCAGTTATAAGTCAACATTTATTATATAAATTAAATGTGCAATATTAACCTATTTTTTTAACCAATGATCACATAATGTAAGACAAAACTGGTAACCATTTTTTTTTTTTTTTTTTTTGCAAAATGGTTGTTAAAATGGTTACGTGTTCTCTCAAATGCTGCGAGAGTCTGATCTGACATCAGGTCTGTTTTTAATGTGGGATGTATCCAGCTCTCTCTAAAGGAACATAGTGGGTGGGACAAAAAATGCCTTAGTCGAGAAGGATTTATCTTTCTCTGATCAATAACAGAACAATTTAACTTCAATTCCAGTTCGATTTCACTGGAAATCTCATCTGTTTTTCGTTGTACCTTCAATTTGTAAAAAAACCCTCACTTTAAAATATTTTATTAAAAAAAATTGTTTTCCGATTATTCTTAAGTATTTGGGCAATTGTGAGTAATTATTTAGAATTACACTTAATAAAAAGAGCAAAAATGCAGAAAAATCTTTGGTGTACATACTAGTCACAGAGCAAGTTGTCATATTCCAAAAATACGTAAATTGATCAAGTATTTTAATTTTTTTAATTAAGAAAGTCAAATTTTATGACCAGTGAAATCATAGAAGTGTCAGTCGCCATCTTTTTTTAAAATTCAAGGGTGGACAACTCAATTCGACTACTGAGACTTACGAACCATGTTATGGCATAATTCACGTTGATGCACTGGTTCCTGTTAGATCAACATTGAGTATGGTCAATATTGAAATGGGTGACCATTTGGGAATTCCAAGTGCTCGATGTCCTCTCTTCTTATCTTGACTTGTTTCCAATCATCTAGCCCTTTTTGCCACTGGACTCAAGCAGTGCCAATTCAGGAGAGATGTGGTTGGGATTGCACAACCCTTGCCTCACAATTACATGTGCAACTACTCTTACAAGAGGTATCCATTGTCTCTCGAGACTGAACTGAGGCATTGTAATATGGCTGTAAAAAAATTATTCATTGCTAAATTATACAGTAAGAAAAATAATGGCTGAAAACAAAACAGCTGTTACCAAATCAAAGAAAATTAATTTTTCTACTTATCTGTATAATTTTTACATGTGTTTACTGATTATAGGATTTGCTATCCATGCATTTGTTAACGTTGGTTTTAATTAGCCAGGATCAAGGAATTACACAACAGCACCAACGACATTTACATCAGAGTCTACATAAAACCTGACCTAATTAAGAACCAACAGATTGTCTCAAAAAACTTGCAGGCTCAACTCCTGAAAGTCCAAAAGGAAGACCTTACCAAGTATTCGATCATCAAACGGAGCATAGAGCAGGCACTCAATCCAGATCATACAGCAGTACAACAAACTCGAAGAACATAAAGGTACCTCCAAGACCAAGCTCAGGCACAATGCACCATAGGAAACTTTTCTCTGTTTGGAATGGGATAAGTTCCCACACCATAAATGCTCCCTCAGTAAATGCCTTCAAGTCATGCCTGGCTGCGGAATAGAAGGACAACCAAGATCTATATCACTACCAATTTTCTTACTAAGCCACTGACCCTAAACTCACATTTTTTTTTTTCATGCACATTACAACTAATATATGATCTTAATACCCTAGTTGGGTACTCAATGACTTTAAGATGTATACTTAAAATGTTAGCAAAGCCATACATTTCAAAATAAATATATTTAAGTTATAACTTACAAACAACTTTTGTCAATCAAAAACGTGCACCTGTTTTTTTTTTTTTAAGTTATAACTTACAAACAACTTTTGTTTTGGAAATATGATTTATGATGGCGACAAAAGGATCGTTTCCAAATTTTTGACTGCACATAAATTCAATCAGATATGTAGCTAGAAGCTCTTGTTGGTCCCACATTCTTGCTTGTTTTGCTTCCTTCCACACCCTTTCGACATGGTTCGTTGTTGTGTTTGTCGCGGGGTCTACAAAATGCAAACTGAGTAGTGGAATCCTTCTCTTTCAACTTTGTTATAGGTCTTCCAACAGTCGGATTCGACTATGGTCCCCGGCAGAATATATTTGTTTATTATCGGAAGAAGAGTTTCGGTGTTTTGGTTTTGGTCACCAAGAAACCCTTCTTGTCGGTGATGTCATAGCCGCCAAAGACCCAGAGTGGTTTGAGGATTCTCCCAACATTATTTTTCCTTTGGTTGAAGAGACTCGTCTATTTCGAGTGTGTGCTCTGGGCCTTTGATCTGCCAGGGATTCCTCAGGAAATACTCTTTGCAAATTTCTCTGGAAAAGTTCTTCCAGTCTGTACATGTGTGCTATGAAACAATACCACATTCCCTTCACATGTTTTTTTCGGGTTGCCATTTCGAACGTCCACAAATACTACCTCCGGTTGAAAATAGTTGGTGCAGAATTAAAACTGTCCACGTTTTAGGTTTTGTCACGCACCATTTCAATGTTTTAGGGGGTAACTGGTAGTACTTTTAGAGTGTGCTTAATTGAAAAAGAACAGTTTTTGTTCTAAAAGTCATTTAGAGTTGAATCTATGCACATTACTTTGTTGACTGTTATATAATCTATTTTTAAAAATACCCACAGTGGCTATATAAATATAGAAAATGTAGTTGATGCCAATGTGGAAGGTAAAAACAGAAGTGATAAGAGAGAATTGACAAATTCAAGACGAACAGTATTTCTGCAAGCATTGCTACAAAGGTCTAAAGGGCGCATCCTAACGGCATGCAATCAAAGATGTTGCCACAAAATTCGGTATAGGAAGAAATACTGTAGGCAGAATTTGGTCACGAGCACTAGACAGTTCGTCCGATATATCGGTGCCAATGGATTCTTTGAGCCGTAAGTTTCTCTGTGGCCGAAAAAAGGACTATAGTTCACAGTTGGCAAAAATAAACACCATTCCCTTGAGAAAAAGAACCACTTTGAGGTCTACTGCTCAAGCATGTGGAATGCCTAAGACAACGTTTATTGCAAGGATGAAAGATGGCAAAATTCAGGCACATTCAAATGCTGTAAAACTGCTTCTCACGATAGAAAACATGAAATGTCGCGTTGATTTTTGCTGTTTGCAATTGTATTTAAATCAAGGAACTTTTAGAGAAATGTTTGATGTCATACATATTGATGAGAAATGGTTTTACATGATGCAAAATGCAAGGAAATTTTATTCAGGCAAAGGCGAACATGACCCTTTTAGAACCACTAAAAGCAAGCGTTTCATTACAAAGGTAATGTTTCTTGCTGCCGTGGCTTGACTCTGTTGGGATCCACATCGCAAATGTTACTTTGACGGGAAGATTGGAATTTGGCCATTCGTCAAACAAGAGGCGGCTAAACGTAACAGCAGAAACAGGCCTGCTGGAACAATGGTAACTAAAGTCATGGATACAATCACGAAAATTCAAATTCGTGAATTCCTTGTTGAAAAGGTCTTTGTTTCCACATGGAACAAATCGCCAAGTGGATCCATTGCACAACAAATCATAATTCAACAAGACAATGCTAAGCCACACGTACATCCAACGGACTCGGTGTTCAAACAAGAATCGGAGAGATTAGGGCTGAACATTGAACTGGTTAACCATCCTGCAAACAGTCCGGATCTGAATGTACTTCACCTAGGTTACTTCAATATAATCCAATCCATTCAACACCAAAAGGCTCCAAAGAATATTGATTAATTAATTGAAGCAGTTGAAACCAGCTTTCAAGAATTAGAAAAATCAAAGTTGAACTACATTTTCCTGACATTGCAGGAGATAATGGAACAAATAATTTTGGTTGATGGTAGCAACAATTACAGGCTTCAGCATATGTCAAAAGCACAGCTAGAAAGGAAAGGAAAACTTCCCACTTCAATTTTGATATCAGAAGAATTGAAAAGTTAATTAACACAATTGAATAAATAGATGTTTTAGCTTTTTGCATTATTTTTTTGTATATTTATTTAATCATACATTGTAAGAATGTATGTACAATCAATTGTCAATTTAATTAAGTATAATTATTTGGTTAACCTGTATTTCCTTCCAAAAGGACTGCCTTATAAAACTTGAAACTTGTATGCATCAAGTATTTCCGACAGGAGATCCATTGTCTGCACTGTGCATTTGTGTATCTTCAGGAGAAACCCTCCTTAACACACAATCTTCATTTCAGTATGCATTTGTGTTTACAATTCTTGCATCTCATTTATTTTGATAGCATTTTCTTTCTCCTGGCAATATGAGATTGTCTGCTCTGGTGTTTTCATTTCTTTTTCTAGAATGCATAAATTAATTCCAGTGCTTGCCATTAATTTTTTGGCAAGTTTGAAACTAAATGTTCATTTTTGCATACAATTTCTTCCAATTCCAAAGTCGTCTGTTTCCATTTGAATAGTGCTTTTTCATTGGCTGATCAGATGCTCAGCCATTGAATTAAAAAAAAAAAATAAATAAATAAAAAAATATCTCCTCAACCAAAAAATAATAAAAACATTACATAAAAATAAATGTTGATTTTAGCGTTTCAACATTTTGAACAACGCTCAGCTTAAACAGATGATTTGGGTCAAATTCTGCAAGAGTACCTATATATCTTGTATGCATGTGCAAATATGCATTTATATGTTCAACTACATAAATTTTTTCATCTGTTCTCTCTCGCTCTCTCTCGCTCTCTCTCACCCGTTGTCTCTCTCGCTCTCTCTCACCCGTTGTCTCTCTCGCTCTCTCTCACCCGTTGTCTCTCTCGCTCTCTCTCACCCGTTGTCTCTCTCGCTCTCTCTCACCCGTTGTCTCTCTCGCTCTCTCTCACCCGTTGTCTCTCTCGCTCTCTCTCACCCGTTGTCTCTCTCGCTCTCTCTCACCCGTTGTCTCTCTCGCTCTCTCTCACCCGTTGTCTCTCTCGCTCTCTCTCACCCGTTGTCTCTCTCGCTCTCTCTCACCCGTTGTCTCTCTCGCTCTCTCTCACCCGTTGTCTCTCTCGCTCTCTCTCACCCGTTGTCTCTCTCGCTCTCTCTCACCCGTTGTCTCTCTCGCTCTCTCTCACCCGTTGTCTCTCTCGCTCTCTCTCACCCGTTGTCTCTCTCGCTCTCTCTCACCCGTTGTCTCTCTCGCTCTCTCTCACCCGTTGTCTCTCTCTCTCTCTCTCACCCGTTGTCTCTCTCTCTCTCTCTCACCCGTTGTCTCTCTCGCTCTCTCTCACCCGTTGTCTCTCTCGCTCTCTCTCACCCGTTGTCTCTCTCGCTCTCTCTCACCCGTTGTCTCTCTCGCTCTCTCTCACCCGTTGTCTCTCTCGCTCTCTCTCACCCGTTGTCTCTCTCGCGCTCCCTTTCTCTCTCACCCGTTGTCGCTCTCTCTGTCTCACCCGCTGTCGCTCTCTCTGTCTCTCTCTCTCTCTCATCCGTTGTCTCTCTCTCTCTCTCACTGATTGTCTCACTCACCTGTTCTCTCTCACTTACCTGTTCTCTCTTTCTCGCTCTCATATGTCTGTTTTTCACCTGTTCTCTCTCTGTTTGGTCTGTCTCTGACTTTTCCTCTCCCTGTCTGTCTCTCTCCCTCACTCTTTTTATCTACCTTTATTTTGCTATGTCTTTCTTTTTTTTTTATACTTTTATCTTGGCAGAATTAATTTAATATTGATAACGTTTTTGAAAATGACTTTTCAAATTAGTGTGAATGTACTTATTTAATGTTATTCATGCTGTTACATGACTTAAAAAAAAAATAGCTAAAACAGGTCGAAAGGTAGATACTTAAATATGTATGTTAGTGTCATTTTTCATAATATTAGTCTACTCATTTTTTGATTCTTTGATTCAGCGATTTTTAGTATTAAAAAATGGGAAAAATATTGGAATTGTCCCATCTGTAATTAAAATATTTGACTCTTTTTGCACAAACTAGAAATCGTAAGAAAAGAAGTCAGTAATAGTCAGTCCAATACAATGTTAGACATGCATCAGAGTCCTTAGATGTTTTTCTTTAGAGCTTGGATGGAGCAGTTGAACTGTGAAAATGCATTTTAGATGGTTTAACAAAATAATAATCAAGGAATTAAATAATTAGCTTTGTGGAAGCCTCAGTTAAGAAAATATATTAATTATGCCACTAATCTAATTAAGATATAATAAAGCTGGGAGCTGAAAAGTTAAGTAACCGATGCACCCCCTCCAATCTTTCAGTCTACTGGACAATCATCTATAATATAAATCTCACCTGTCTGTTTAAATGTATGTTTGTATGTCTCGTAAAAACTTTTCGACAGGGGCGACGGATCCTGACAAGATTGGTATCATTTTGGAGCTCGGCGTCTCGGGTGACAAATATAGAAAAATTGGCCCAAAACATTAATTCCTACACCCTAAACTCGGCCGTTTTGTACAAGGAGGGATCGATTTTTTTTTTTTTTTTTTTTTTTTTTTTTTTTTCGCCGATATTTTAGCAAGTCAGCGTCATCGTTGGATTAACTTCAGTTAATTTCAACGCTTTTGACCTCTGCTTGCATCATGGAGACATCGGCTAAGACGTCAGATTTTCTTTCACTTTCTTTTCCACCTTCGCAGCACAGGTTCAAGCTTGCCTGCCTACTAGCACTTTCTTTTACTCAACATGCACCTCCAAACATCCGGGCAATGCCAGGCACCCAGGCTAGTCTATCTATATATATAAAAGCGAAAATGTATGTATGTATGTATGTATGTACGCTTTTCCTCGATGTCCACAAAAGGCTTCTTTCAGAGAAGCGCTTGCTCGGTTCACAACTTAAAACTTTTTACATCATCTATAAATTGTAATATCTCAGAGTTATCCACGGAGCTCGCCTGTCTATTTAATTTTATTGACTTTCAAACATTAATTATTCGACATTTCCCGCATCGGCACGCGTTACATTCGGTTTTCGGTATAAAAAAAAAGCAAAACTCTACTCTAATCACAATAGGCCGAAAGCCAGTTGTCTCAAGAGAGCTAAGTAACGTTTGTTCAATGTCGACTTCGTCGTATCAGACTGTAGCTTTCATTTCGCTCCTCCTAATAAACAGGGAGCGAGTTTTTAAAAACAAACAAACCGATTTATTCACCTCATTCAAAACTGTCCCGCACAAAATGCTAACTGTTGAATACCTATCGCCGTCACGTCAATCAAAAACGCGCACCTGTTTTTTTTTTTTTTTAAACACTTTACTATTTTCCAACTGCGCGTCGTGAAGGCTTTGTTTTTTTTTTCTCGGGCACCTGTTTTTTTTTTCACATTTTCGGGTTTTTTTCACATACCCCGAAAAACACCCGGGCAACGCCGGGTACCCCTCGCTAGTATATATATAAAAGACAAAATGTGTGTGAGTATGTGTGTGTTCGCTTTTCGTGTATGTCCGCGAAAGGCTTTTTTCGCCAAGCTTCTCGGTCAGCTCCCTCATTCTTAAAACTTTTTATATCACCTGTAAATCATAATATCTACGAGTTAACAATGGGGGTCATCTGTCTATTTAATTTGCCCGAGTTTGAAAAGTTAAATATTCAACATTTTGCGTTTGCCGCATGTGGATTAGGCTTTTTCGTATGATAAAAACGAAACTAAGCTTAACACATGGTTCCCGGCGCGATCGCTGAGAACGTCCAAAATCAATCAGCTTTGATCAATGCGGAGTTTCTCCTTATATCAGACACTTGCTATTCAATTTGGAAAATCCCCTTTAAATGCGGAGCTTGTTTTCCCCCCACCATCATCTTGGGGAAGCCAAAACTGCCCCGCATTGAAACAAAGTAAAAAAAAACCAAAAAAGCTGCCCCAAAGTAAATAAAATACTGCCACGTCATGGTAACGTTCCCGCGATGACCTAATTAAGCGGTCACCTATCAATCAAACCTCTTTGACTCACTTTATAACCCTTAACTTAACACGCATATTAATTTCTCTCACTCATGGCCCAGATGGTTAGGTTGTTGGCTTTTTTTTCCCTTTCATTTCCACCTGTGCATCAAGGCTTTGGAGTTCAATCCTACCTTCCTACTAAAACATTTTTTTTTATTTATTTTTTTTTTAACACATACACCTCCAAACGCCCAGGCAACGCCGGGTACCCCCCGCTAGTCTATAATATAAATCTCGCCTTTCTGTTTAAATGCATGCATGTTTGTATGTCTGCCTAAAACTTTCGATAGAGGAGATGGATTTTCACGTGATCGGTATCATTTTGAAGCTCAACCCTTCGGACGACAAAATCAAACAATTGGCCAAAAACATTAATTCCTTCACTCTCAACTGGGCACTTTTCTACAGGGAGGGGTCGCTTTTTTCGCCAGTATTTTCAAAAGTCATCCTCTCTTTTCGATTGTCTAGCCTTAATTTAAACCTACTTCACTTCAGGTTTGGCGATGGGCGCAACAGCAAAGACGTCTTTTTTTTTTTTTTTTTTTTTCACGTTCTTTGCCTCCTTCGCGGTACAGGTTTGAGCCTCAACCCACACTTCTAAACACCCGGTCAACGCCGGGCACCCAAGCTAGTTATTGAATAACTCATTCATCTTCTATGATCATATTGTTGAATTAACTGAATAGTTATGTTAAGAAGAATGTCAGGTGGCTTTTGACTGCAGCTAACAGATTTGACCTTAGTTCTCTGAGGTAACAACACACATGTGCATATGAGAACCCAGCAATCTGTTTGTTATGATTGTAACTTAGATACAAATAATTCAAGTAAATGATTGTGTAGAATAATCTCAACGACCCCGCCCTCAAATTATGTAAAATGGAAATATGGCCTGTGTCAATGTGTTTGTTTAAATGTAATCTGGTACCCAAAATGTGTAAGTTTCAAGCAGCCAGAAACTGGAATGGTAGAATTATATTCTGTGTATATAGGTCCTATATAATAATATCTAGGAATTAGGAAACCGCGTAGCGTATAGATTTATTTACGTCGATTTTTACAAAATTATTGCTATTTTGGCTTCTCGCGTGTTGATTGGGCTTTTTAGTATAAATAAAGTGAAACTAAACTCAAACGACGTCTTCTCGGCATTGCGCAGGGAAAAACGTCCAGAAGCAATCAGCTTTGATCAGACAGTTCTGGACAATTGGGAGCTGCTTCCCCCTTCCCGAACATCTGTTGGGGGAAGAAACAGACCTTCTTAATTAGGTCAAATGGAAGTAGCAGAATTAACTTTTATTGCGCACGCCTGTTTTTATAGTTAAATAACCTGCTTAATGTTGTCTGTCGCCGTGGCTCAATGGGTAACGTAGTACGTTTTTTTTTTTTTTCACACATTAATTTCCAACTCAAGGTTACGGGTTCGATTCTCATACTTACCTACCAAAACATTTATTTTATTATTTAACCCCCCCCCCCCCCCCTTCCCGGAGTTTTGATTTACCTCAAGACACCCGGGTATCGCCGGGTACCCCCCGCTAGTCTATATATATAAAAGCAAAAATGTATGTATGTATGTTTGTGTGTATGTTTGGATGTCTGCAAAAAACTTTTGACAGACGCGACGAAAATTCACAAACTCGGTATCACATCGAAGCTCCATCCTTTGCTCGAAAAATATCGAAAAATTGGCCAAAAACGTTAACTTTTTCACCCCAAAATCGACAATTATTGACAGGGGGTGGTCAACAAAAACGGTCCTCTCGTGACAATGACCGATTCTACGCATGCGTCAGATGACGTTGTGACCTGATTTACTTTAAATAGTTGAAAAAACGAACAAATTTCATGTAAGTCACCTTAGCTCAGTTGGTTAAGGCCTTGGGTCATTATCTAAACGTTTTGGGTTCGAATCGTGGTGTGAGATGTTTTTTTTATTTAAAAAAAACTTTTTTTTATTTTTTAAATTTAAATATTGAACCAGTGTTTCGTTTTTCTGCTTTTTTTACTTCGCTTATTATTAGCGACACCCAAAAACACCCAAGTACCCACCGATTTTTTAAATTTTAATATGGAAACAGGCTTATTGAAGCCATTTTTCACGTGTCCATTTTTCTGTTTTCATCGTTCGTTTGCCTTACGTTAGTTTTTTTTGTGTTTTTTTTCCCGCTTAAGTGTTAACGTTGTTTTCTTTTTTTACTTCGCTTATAACAAACAAACCTACGTCGTCGTCGTAACGGTCGACGACTTCCGGCCGCGCACCTGTCAATTTCATTCTTAAATAAATTCAAACATCTTTCACTAACTCATTCTGGCTGGCCGATTTTATTTTCAAACTTCGCCTCAGGGCTTCGGGTTTGATCCCCCTCCCCTCGAGTTCTTTTTTTATTTAACACCACACACACCTACAAACACCCGGGCAACGCCGGGTACCCCCGCTAGTATATAATAAAATAATGTAAATAGCTTGTTTTCATATTTTCAAATTGACATTAAATCTTCATTGAAAAAGTCTCATTCAAGGTTCAGATTTGTTTTCCTCGAATTAATCTGACTACTGTCTCATCTTGAGTGTTATTCTCACAATGTTTTGGCTGATGTAACCACTAACCTTAGGTGTTTCTTGCCAAGCTCTAGAATCTGTACAGAATTTCTAATGAAACTATATAATCCACAGGGATAGCATGCTCCTGTTTTGTCAGCCATAATCGGGTAGAAATAATTTGGAATTGCATTCTTGGTATCGTCTGCACTGAAGCCCTCAACCTCCAGAAGAGTATCACATGGAACTGAATTTAACTTAGTACTTTATCCGTTATGCCACAGGTCCTTGTTAAGACAAATTGAGAGCATGGTATCCCTCTAGATTAATTAAAGAGTTCTGTTCAAAATTCTGTGCAGATTCCCGAGTTTTGACAAGATACGCCTGAAGAAGGTTGAACGTTATATTGGCCGAAATGTTGTGCCAATAACACTCAAGATGAGAACAGGAATTCAAATAATATAAATATTACAAAGAGACAGGTTAGTTTGAAATTTAATTTCTTTAAGCTGTCCAACACATGCCAGTATGTGAAACATGTTAAATTGAATATGGGCATGGTGATAATCTTTAAAAACATTTTAAGCAGATTATGCTAGAAAATATTTGCTAACCATTTTGATATGATTTTATTGCTGCAGAGTGTGGCATGGAGCTGGAAGGTGGCAAAAGCTAGCTCCTCTGGGCATTAGAAAATTTGCCGACTGAGAATGGATCTCTCCCTGTTTCTGAAGGAGGAGTTAATACCTGAGAGGATGTACCTTCTAGGACTGAACTGAACAATACTTCATGACAAAAAAAAAATCTGCTCACCAGCAAAGTAGTTCTTATTTGCTAAAACAACACCAAGAACATTTTCTCGACTGATATGGAAACAGCTGTGGGACTAGTCAATCTGAATGCTGGGATAAAAAAAAAAAATGGTTAACCATCTTAGTAAAGTTGTGCAATGACAAGCACTGCCAACGAAAGATTTGTTACTGATAATTCTGACATACTTTTAATACATATTATCTTGAACAACTAAATTGCTAAATTGAAGAACAGAGCAAGGTCATTTCTAAATGTCTTTGTATGAACACACTTACGTGGAAAGCATTTTTGTCATAAAAACATTGTTAAAAGTCCTGTGCATTTGATGCCGGAAGTATTTTCCTAAGATAATTTATTAAATAACTTGATTCTTGTTCATTGTAAGTTCTCTAAGTTTTTTCTTTCTTTCTGTGTGCCTCAGCAGAAAATTTAAACTTGAAAAGCTGCAAATGTTAGATGCACAGTGTGTATCTCTCTCTCTCTCTCTCTCTCTCTCTCTCTCTCTCTCTCTCTATATATATATATATATATATATATATATATATATATATATATATATATATATATATATATATGCCAAGGTTAATAATGTCTTTGGATGCTTTTCTCAAAAATAAATTTCTGGAATATGTTTATACACTGAGATTATACCTTTTTCATATTAAGTATATACTTAAAGTTAGTAATAAATATTTACCTTTGCTTTTTAAATCCCTACCTAGCAGGAATTTTCTTCATTCTATTTCTCTTCACTAATATTGAAATTGTAATATTCCATTTCTTGCTCCCTGGGATGGCAAACAAAGACGGAGCTTTGGGGGGGGGGACTGTTTAAACGCAGTTGTCTCAATGGCCAGAAAGTCAGATTATTTACTCTTCTTTGCCATGTCTTATTTTGGACTTCTTTTTGTGATAGATTATCCTGGCATGTACTCTTAAGCTCCAAGTTGACTTTTCATGGAATTTTCCACTTTAATTTTAACTTTATGTAGAAAATTCCGTTTTTATCATTATTTTCACATGCCTATAACTGAATATTTCTACATTTGACCAAAGTGTATTTTCATCACCCTAGTTATGGTAGGATTATTATTATATCTGACATTATAATATTGTACCTTTCAAAACAAACTAAATACCAGTGTTGGAACTATTAATCAGAATCAGGAATCAGAATAAATCGGAACATTTGCGGGTATCAGAATCGGAAAAATTTGTGCCTATTTTCCGATCCGATGCCAAAAAACGATTTATTTTTAATTATCTTTTTTTATTTGATATTGTTTAAAACAAAATATTTCACTGCTGGTAGTCATAAAATAATGAATATTTATTGATTTTAAACTATGAGTAAAACTAAGATCTATAGACCCCCCCCCTCCCAGTGTGTTTTTACGTTTGAGAAAATATATACACATTTAACATGTCATGTGTTTTTACAGTAATCGGGGGAAAAATAACAGTATTATAGTTAAATATTTAGAAATTTATAAAAAAAATCAGAATCAGTGATTTAGTATGGAATCGGTAATTGTATCAGAATCGGTAATTTAGTATGGAATCGGGGGTGAGGGGAAATATTGGAATCATCCCATCACTACTAAATAAATCTTTGCAAATTATCTTTGTTTCAGAATAATATTTTTCAGTGAAAAAAAAAAAAAAAAGATGTAAAATAAATACTTAAAAAAAATTAAATAATAAATATGCAATTTTTGAGGTGAGGATTATTAATTAATACTTTGATTATTCAGACTACTGTTCTCTTAGATGTTATTCTCATAATGTTTCGGCTGCATGTAACTTCTGACCTTCAGCCGCGTTCTCTGCAATGATCTGTAGCGCAACAGATACAAGTTCTAAGTGACAGTCTTCTGGAGATTGAAGGTTCAATTATCAGTAGGGGCAATATTAAAAATGCACATCCAAATTTAGTTTTAATCAGTCATGGCTGACATAATGAGAGCAAACAACCTCCTTGGATTAAATAAAGAGTTCTGTTTGTAACTCTTTATGGGGTAGAAGGATAATATTGTCACCCTAAAGAAAAGACAACAGCTTTATTTTAAAACTTTTATTGAAAAAAATTAATTCAGGTAACTTGATTAGAGCTGACATCTATTCAATGTAGCTGCCTTCAGCCTCAATCACCGCTTTGATAGGGGTCCGGTTCTGGGAGCATACCTTTTCCACAAGCGCCAACAGGAGCTTGGCAAACAACACTCGGCCGGTAGCATTAAGTAGGCTGGCTTTGGATTGTGGGAGGTCATGATGTTCTTGACATATGACCAAACAAAGCAGTCCAGTGGGTTCAGGTTGGAGGGGAAGGGGGGACAGTGAGAGAAGGGTACAAAGTTGTAGCTCTCCTTCTGAAGCCAAGCCTGAGTCTCTTTGGACTTGTGGGCTGGCGCCGAGTTCTGCTGCCACACCCAGGGTCTGCCAAAGGCCACCTGATTGCACGAGGGGATCACCACATTCTTCAGCACATCCAGGTACACTTTGGTGTTGACTTTCAAGCTGACTTCAAAGATGTGAGGTGGCATAATGTAGCCCTCAGTTGAAACCACACCAAAGACCATAACCGTGGTCAAAAACTTTGTTGAGCTTTGCTCTCAAGCATTGAACCTTCTAGATTTGCATTTTGAGGGTGCTGGCAATGGTCCTGTTGTCATAACTTTGATTGGTAAAGAGCATGAGTTGTACAGCGGTGTGTCTCTGATCTCGCTTGTTTAACATTGTGTCACTTTCAGACATGATAGAGTTTTGAACTTCAATAGATTCTTTATTTTTTATATCTTTCTGTAATTTAAACACAATCTGACCAAGACATTGGAAAATTAAAAACAAAAACAAAATTCAAACAATCTTTATTTATGAAAAATGTTTTTTGAATGTTGCTCATTTTCAGCTTCACATATTTATGCTTTTTCGAAAACATTATTCATGACAGATTGCAGAATCTCTGGATTGCGATTTAATTTTATTTTGTTCCTGATGTTTTTCTTCAATTCTTGCTGGGTTTGGGGTTTGTTAACAGACTCTTTCTTTAAGATATCCACACAAGAAAGTCTGAGCTAGTCAAGCCTGGGAAACGTGGTGGCCATTTGACATTGCCATAGCGAGAAATAAATGTCACCAAAGCATTGCCTGCGAAGCTCCATGGTGTCTCTCACTATATGCGCTGTTGCTCCATCTTATTGGAACCATAATCCGAGCCTATTTTGAATTTTTGGGTGCAGGAAGTCTGTAATCATAGTCTGATATCTCTCTCCAGTAATAGTGAAAGCATTTTTGTCTTGATCTTCAAAACACTAATAATCTTTTTCATTATTGCACACCATACATTGCAATTTATGGGATGCAACTGCTTTTGATGAACTGCCCTTGGATTTTCAGAGCCCCAAAATTTGTAATTTTATTTAATGAATCCATTCAAATGAAAATGGGCTTCATCTAAAATAACCAACTCTTGCAGAAAATTGGGGTCGTTTCGGACAAGTTCTTGGATTTGAACTGCATATTAAACCCTTGTTTGAAAATCTTCAGGCTTCAAGTGTTGAACAAGCTGCACTTCATAAGGAAAGTTTTAAACTGTTCAGAATATTGTGCAGTGAGTGTTGACATCTTTCAAGTTGTGTGGAATGTTGTTGAATCAATGTTTCGGGATGCTGCTCCACTCTCTCGCACTCTTTTCCTATTTTCATTTGTGATGACGTTTCGAGGTCGCCAGCTCACGGAAGATCAGGTACACCTCTTTGGTCCTCAAATCAGCGTACAATGTCTCAAATTGTGTTGCAACTTGGGCTGTCTCTTACATGAAAATGCTGTTGATGTCGGAAGAATTGACCCCTGATTTTGGTAAAACACTTTCACAACTTGCGTACATTGTTCAATACTATACTTATCCAAAATATTATCTGTAAAATATCAGAAATAAAAAATATCATTAATAGTAGAATGACAAAGATTTTCAACCGTTCAGTGACTTTTGGGACACCCTGTACATTTCATTCCAAACTTTATAAAGATGAAAGAAAATCTTTCTCATTTATTCATACAGACAGATTAACATTTAGCTAATTGAGATACAAAAGTATCTTTTTAAAGAAAAAATGTATTTGCAAAAAAACTTTGACATTTATTGATTTAGATTTCATGGATAGCATTTATTGTGGGGGGGGGGTACCCTGTACTTGGATTCATGGCTAGTTCAAAGTAGAGTGTAACCCAGATATAAGAGACTTCTTATCCGGGGGGGGGGGGCGCCCTACATCTCTCTTATATCTGGGTTTACACTTAAATCCGGGTTACACTGTACATTAACACAGGCTCAGAGAAAATCTCTCTTATATTCGGGTTACACTGTAGAAAGAAACTTAGTGATGACTTGATAATTCAAAGAAAGAAAGAAAAAAAAAAAAACTGTCTGCAATGCAAAAAAATTAGCAGGCAACATTTTTTTCCTGCCTTGCACTGCCATTCAAGAATGCATTTATTCAGTTCTAGCCAATTCCTCAATTTACAACCATTTAATTTGACTGGAGTAGGAGTGGTCATTACTGTCATTTTCTGTCAGTTGGCCTTCGCCAAAAGATTCTCATATTATTATAAAGAAAAGATTTTGTATTATTTCGATTATTCAGACTCCTGTTCTCATCTTGAGTGTTATTCTCACAACACTTCGGCTAATATAACCTCCGACCTACTTAAGGTTTATCTTGTCAAATTTTGGAATCTTTCAAGCTGGGGATGGGTCATGCTACCAAATGCCAAACATTCACCCACTAAATCGGATATTCCAACGAAGAGATCTTTTTAAGATTGTGACCGCAATTGTTTGAATGTCTCTTGCACTTGGTTTACAGGGTATATTTGCCAGGTAGTTTTTGAAATTCTTTTTCACAAGTGCAGTTGCTTCTAAAATTACTGGAAAGATATCTTAAGATTCCTGTTTCTTTTCATGTCATACATAAGGTCTTTGTATTTCGTTATCTTTTCCCCCTCATTTCTATTTAACTCTGCATCATTGCAGACGCTAACTTCTCCTAAGGTTGCTTCTTTGTTATTTTTGTCTCATATCACTGTCAGGTTTTATGGGTCCGTTCTCTAGGTATATAGTTGTAGTGATTGCATAATCATAGTTGATGGTGTATGACTTATTTTCAACTGTTCATTTTTCATATAAATTTTGGATTTCTATAAAAGATGGAAATTCCCGTAGTTGACCAGAATATGCATTTTGGGACCAGTCCAATTTTCAATTTTGTAAATCCTCTATAAATCCTATTTTCTCAGATGCAACCATAAATCATACTCTACATGAATCCTTGATGTAGCTTTTACAGTACAAGGATACCAGAAATCCTTATAAGCAACAATTATATATTCACTAGTTGATGGTAATTTTTGTCATTTCTATTCTGTTGTTTTACTGAAAATTCAACTATGTAAACAAAGAAATAAAACAGTAATTTTTTACTTTGTTTCCACCTTAACATATAAAATGATTACTTTTACAGGTTTTAAGGTATGCTGAAAACGAATATCGCATTTAATTTTTCTGCAAATAAGTAGTTTTCCAGATATTAAGCAATGTCATTTCTTATGTTATCACTGGTGGCCATCTTGGTACGCGCGAGTGCGCAAACGTAACCCCGAAAAACTATGCGCAAACGCATGTACCAAGATGGCCACCAGCAATAGCATAAGAAATGACATTGCTTAATATCCGGAAAGCTACTTATTTAAAATTTAAATGCGATATTCGTTTTCAGCATACCCGAAAACCGTAAAAGGTAGTCATTTTAAAGAAAAATATTAAGGTGGAAACAAGGTAAAAATTTACAAAATGCATCACAATGAAATTCTTTATCAAACCGCCTAATTATTATTATTATTTAGATATTCTCAGTTAAAAAAACGGGTTTGTTTTACAGATTCGAAAAAATGGTCTTGACAATGAGTTAAAAATAAATTCAAGTATCACGATATATTTTTAGTTTTTAGGTGAAAGTACATAATAGTTAACAAAACACCCTTCCTTCCCCATGTTAAGAATGGGTTTCTAAATAATGTTATAATTTCACCATGGTAGCATAAGTGCAAAAGTACCTTTTATTAGTTATATATTTATTCTTTTTTTTTTTTTTTTTTTACCATTAAAAAAACACAATTCTACCTTAAGTACAAGTAAGAAGTTATAAATACAATGATAAGAGAAATGAAGTGGCCTCGATAGCGATTCCTCGTTAAGCGGATTTGAATTTCTATAAAAGATAACATTTTAAAGAAATTTCCGCACAATTAATAATTATCAAATATTTACATATACATGAAAATAATTCTGAAACTATTATCTATATGAAAATGGATGATATATACCGATTTATTGCATCAATTTTGAAATATTCTTCGTCAACTTTTGCTCGGTTGTAACTTTGTTTCCTGTGGTCATAAAAATATAAATCAAAGTCCAGTAGAGATAGACTTCTATGCTTATATAGACTGCAAAATTTCAGCCATATCCAATCAAATTTGACCCTATGCATATGTATCCAAACATAACGTATAAAATGTAAATATTGAAAAAACAGTTTCCCCTTTTGCTGTCATCATTTTTTACTGTTTTTTTTTTCATTTTTAACTTAGGGCATAAAAACATTGAACGCATAAAAAAAAAAAAAAATTAACATCATTAGAAAGCTTATTCTATTCTCTTTTTAGCAATGTAATTCTTTTAAAAATTGACCCACAAATAAAAAAGATATGACTTGTTGAAGCACATTAGGTATGTAATATTGCCGATGTCCACGAAAATACAGCATACGCTTGTAATGCTACAGTATGAAATGAAAGAGATATTTAGAGTTTTAGTCACACCAAAGATATCTAACGCCCGATGCAATTCTCTACCTGTATAAGAGCTAAATATGTCCTAAAATAGAATACTGTTGCCATATCCGAGTGGGAGCTGTTCTGAGAACTCTATCCTGCCTTGACAAAGTTCCAAACTGACTTTGTTATCTAGTAAGTGATATCCTTTTATTCTTCCCGACAACCTCTTTCCCACAGAAGAGACGTTACGAACCTGTCGCTGCTCCATCATTAATTTCATGGCAACTTTCAATCTATGGTTTCCCATGCCAAATTTTCACAAAAAGCATTCGTCTTGCTACAACCACTATCAACAATTTCCTCCACTCTCTATCTGTGTGCCTAAATCTAAATGCAAATTCCATGAACAAAGCTTCTTTCCTAGATCCTAGAACTGCCCACCAGTGGAACTCTGTTCCGCTGGCCTACTTTCCAGCTGACTACAGTATGGTCATCTTCAAATCTAATGTAAACCAGTTCCTGTTGAGCACCCTCCCCCCATGTCCCCCAATTCCTAAATAATCCATTTTAACCTCATTTCCACTACTACTAATAAAGTGTTTTCTCTGTGACTACTATACACATTAATCCTTACCCTCGAGTGGCCTTTAGGTCTTGGTAAGTGGGGACTCTCATGTAATAACCCCCCCCCCCCCCAAAAAAAAACAAAAACAAAAAAACCCACTCCATTATAATAAAGCATGTCATGTTTAAGTAATTCATTTGTCTGATTAAAAAAACCCCAAACTTTTAATGTCTTTAACGATTGTAGTTTTTGCATTTATTTATGACTTGATTGGAATAACCTTATTTATTATCACCTGTTTGTTTACCCATTTATTTAATCGTTAACAAAACATGTAGGAGATGGGGTGGTGAAGCTGTGACATGTTAATATTATCTACTTTTTTTTTTGTGTGTGACGGTTGTGTTACTCTGTCATGGTCTAGTTATTTTTGACAATACTTGAGAAATTAGAAGCTTATATTGTTAAGTGGCTTTTATGATGGTCATCAGTTTGGCTTGCTGGTCTTAAGAGTATTTATTAAACAAATCAAGATGGTCTTTTGCTCCTAGCTATATGAAGATGATGAAAGGAATTATCAAACAAACCTACACATGAATTTGTTCTAAATCGATTGTGCATTGTGAAGAACAAGGCCCACCCTCCCCAACAGGCAAGTGGTAACTGTATAAATCATAATTCTTTAGATTCGGAGCCCCCTCCCCAACTTTAACTGACACACTCATACCCATGCCAATGAGATCAATAAATCTCTTATTCCTGTAAATAGATATCAGTGGGTTATCAGTGATTAACATTACCTTGCTCTTTAGAGGTGGTCACGCTAGCTGGAAATGGCACCTTGAGCTTGATAGATAAGTTTTGATTTTCTGAATTCCTTATTAAATATTGTAAAACTTGTTGTTTTATACTTAATTTTCTATCTTTTTTTTTTTTACATAGGAGTAACCACTTATCAAGGCCCAGAGGCCACTCGAGGATAAGGAGGTAAAGAACGTCAATGGGATAATTATTGATTCTTAATAACTTTTATTTTAGCTTATCTATTTGTTTTTCTTTCCTTTTCTTTAACCAAACTTTTGAAAAATATGTCAGGACATTATATGGATCACTTTTGTTATCTATTTATCTATGTCTAAAGTGAATTTTTCTGACTCGGAAAATTTCGAATTAATTTCTCCTAATGAAAAAGTGGAGAATGTTAAAAACGGAACCAAAGATTTGTTGTAAAAAAAAAAAAACCGGAAAGTAATTAAACGCATGTGTCATTCATATAATTATATAATTTAGATCGACCTGAAAAAAAAACAAAACAAGAAAACCCCAAAAAACTAATCATTAAAAAGAGGAAAGATTAAATGTTTTTTACATATTAATTTCACAGATATATATATATATATATGGCTTCCTTCAGTCTTGACAAACTATGGATACGTACTGTAAGGGTGCCTGCGCGTGAAATTAATTTTTGTGGCAAGAGTTGCACAATCTCCAACTATGCCTTTCCTGAGTCGACATTGTTGAAAACCAGTGGCAAGTGGAGGTTCAGGACGACTGGAAACAATACTGAGACAAGTGGAAAGCACATACAGCACCTAGAATTTCCAAATGGTCACCCATCTGGTACTAGCCAGGCTCAACATTGCTCAACTTCGGTGATCTGATGAGAACCGGTGTGTCAACGTGATTATGCTATACAATTTCACAGATATAATGTAAAAATAACAGAGTTATCAAAAGTTAAATTTTATGAACATTTTTCACCGTTTTTACCCGTTTTTGCAGCATAAATTTATCATTGCTACTAGTCATCTATATAATAAAGTTGTTTTCTTTTATTCTAATCCGTTAGATATTATAGCAAATACCCCCCCCCTTCCACACACACTTTGCTTGCTAATCTTTTCTGCTCTACAATAGTAAAAAATGAATGCGTTTACTTTTGGCAGCTTTATACAGAGTGATCCCCCCCAAAAACGGGGCCCCAACTCTAATTAGGCCCCATTTCTTAGTGTTTTGTCCGAATGAAATGAAACTTTGATCATAACTAGTTTATTATATTCAAAACATCACATCAAAACATTAGGTTCTTTGGCCTTTTTTTCTCCGTTCTACAGCATATGTTCTTGATGGCCTCCATTTAGCTTTTTTGTTTTTTTGTTTTTTTTGGTCACCCTGTAATTTGCGTTTCCCTTTTGTCCTTATGTCCTCACATTCCATAAATGTCTCTGTTTAAAGGGAAGAATTGCTGTTTTCTGGGTTGGAATCTATTCATTTCACACTTATCATTGCCTGGATTTGACTTTGAACTATATATATATATATATATATATATATATAATATATATACTTCAGAATAATGTAATGCAATAGATCTACTGGTATAGAAATCCAGTGATTATCAGTCTTACAAAATATTATTTTTGTTATGTTATGTTATAAAGACAATCCCAGCTAAATAAAAATTGCTCAATATACCAGATGGAGCAAATATATATAAAAAAGTGAACGTGTGTGTCTGTGTACATTTTCCAATGCAATAAACTTTGTTAATTTTCAGTCTACAGATGCGAAATTTGATATACAGAATACTGAGATTTAGGAAAATCTTTGTAATCCGTTTTCGGCCAGAAATTTGTCTGTTAAGGAGTCAAAGTTCAATGATTTGACCTTTGAGAACTCTGCCAATTTTGGGTCTAAACACTTGAAATTTTAGATATAGATTCCTTGGACATGGATCTAACTTAATAACTTGATTTGAGCCCAAAACAATAAATGTTAAGGGATCATAATAGGGGTCAAAGTTAAAAAAAAAAAATTGACCGCATTTTTTTTTTTTTTTTTTTTTTTTTTTGCTCAATATACACCTCCAAAAACCCGGGCAACGCCGGGCTGAAATGCTAGTAAATCATAATTTAGTAATTTAAATTTTATGATGTGAAATGGTTAAATTTCAAATCTAAAATTTTTATTGTTTCACACTTATCATTGGCTGGATTTGACTTTGAAGTATAATATATGATATACACTTGTGCCCGATATTATTCATACCCCTCGGATCTTTGAGATTTCTATAAGAATATTGCTCAAACCAGAAGGTAGACAATATTAAAGGGATTTCAAACAATAAATCAAGCATAAGCATTTAATTTAAACTCAACAAATAAATAAATTATGCAAGTTTGAAACATTATACAAAGAAAAACAATAATGGCACTAGTTCAAAATTATTCATACCTCTCTTACTAATAGTCAATAGCATGCCCTTTATTCTTAATAACTGCCTGTAACCGTTTTGGATATTTATCAACAAGGTTTTTACAAGCATCAACACTGATTTTTGACCATTCTTCAATGCAGTAGTTCTCCAAATCCCTCAAATTTCTAGGTTTCTGCTTTTTAACCTCAGTTTTCAATATGTGCCAGAGGTTTTCGATAGGGTTCAGGTCGGGACTCTGGCTAGGCCATTCCAAAACATTAATTTGATTATCCTCAAACCATTTCTTGACTATTTTGGCAGTATGTTTTGGATCATTATCCTGTTGAAGGACCCAGTTTTGTCCTAAATGGAGCTTCTCCGCATCCTGTCTAATGTTTTTCTGGAGTATCTCCAAATATTGCTCCTTCTTCATGGTTCCATCTATCTTGACCAAACTACTTGGACCACTAGCCGAAAAGGAGCTCCAAAACATTAGGCTACCACCACCATGTTTCACCGTGGGTATGGTGTTCTTTGGGTTGTAAGCTTCTCCTTTCTTCCTCCAAACGTAAGAAGCATCCATATGGCCAAACAATTCAACTTTTGTTTCGTCAGTCCACAAAATACTTGAGAAAACGGACTCTGGAGAATTCACATGGGTCCTAGCAAACTTTAGACGTGCTGCAAGGTGTTTTCCGGTGTGCAATGGAGTCCTTGGTCTTCTTCCTTTCAAACCATTTTCATGCAGAGTCCTTTGCAATGTTTGCCTTGATATTTTTATGCCAGAAGACTCCAGATTTTCTAAAATGTCCTTAGTAGTGGTGGTTGGATTTGCATTAACACTTCTTACAATATTCCTGGTGGCTCTAGCAGACAGTTTCCTTTTTCTTCCTCTACCAATCAAGTTGTTTGTTATGTGGTGGCTCTGGGATTTGTTAATGATGCTCTGTACTGTTGCTGTAGGGACCTCAAATTTCTTTGAAATTGACTTGTAACCTAAACCATCCTTATGTGAATTCACAATTTTAGTCCTAAGATCATCACTAAGCTCTTTTTTCTTCCCCATTCTAATAATTTTTATTCTTTTATTGGTTTTCAGTTGATATCATTTTAATTTCTGAAAAATGCAAAAAACGAAATGAAATTAATCAAAGGTTGTATAAAAGCATTCAAAATAAGAATCAAACAGGAAACAAACAGTCAGAAACTCGATTAATACTGAAAAAATAAGGGGGTATGATTATTTTTGAACATTGCAGATTTTATAAATAGCTGTATATTTCTTTTATTACAAGTATCCCGAGATTTTAAAATGACTAAAATGATCAGAAGAGGTTTATTAAGAATATGTATCAATATGGACGTAAACAATAAATTCTTACAAAGTTACACCTAATAAACTCAATTTTCAAGAGGGGGTATGAATAATATCGGGCACAAGTGTATATATATATATTTAGTGATGGGATGATTCCAATATTTTTTCCGATTCCGATTCTTTATAAATTGCTAAATATTAAACTATAGAGTTATTATTTTCCCCCGATTTCTGTAAAACACACGTTAAATATGCAGATATTTTCCTAAATGTAAAAATACACTTGTGGAGGATAATCTACCGATTTTAGCTTTACTGGTATTTTAAAATCAATAAATATTTATTATTTTATCATTATTACTAGCAATGGAAAATTTTGCTTAAAACAAAATCTAATAAAAAACAAAGACAAAAGAATCGTTTTGGTCTCAGAAAATAAGCATAAATTTTTTCGATTCCGATATTCACAAATTTGTTGATTTAAATTAAAAAAAAATTTTTTTTTTCCCGATTCTGATTAATTGTTCCAACACTAACATATATATATATATATATATATATATATATATATATATATATATATATATACATATAAGTTTTAAAGAGTTTACTAAGCAAGGCAAAAGCAAACTCAGAAACAAAGTATAAATATTGCTATTTATATAATAATCTCAACCAAATGAAAAAGCTCAATACATTCACTGATGATAGAACTTACGATAATAATAATAGTAAGAACAAAGCTGTAAAAAAGAAGTTTACAATTATGCAAATGCATAGGAATGCTAATATCTAGCATTCATATCTGATTATTTTGCTAACAGTTTTCTTCTGAGAAGAATAAGCATTCTTTGAAACTCTGCGGATTAAGGATTATCTAACGCAACAGTTTTGGAGTATTCTGCTTAATAATAAAAACTAATTGTAAACTATTTTACAGCTTTGTTCTTACTATGATATATATATTTTATAGATGTTATTTGTTTTTGCGATACATTTTGAATGAATTCAATTATTTATACAAAAGTGCATTTTATCCAAATGTGAGTTGGGAATAATTTTCTATCTTACCAATTTAGTACCCCAAAATGGGGAGCAGCATATATATTGTTTTTAAAATATAATTATCCACTATTTTAAAAACAAATCATATTTTATATATAGCTCCTTACATTAAGTGGATTCATGCCTTGTCTAGAATGACTTCTATAAAAAAAAAACTACCTCAAACACTCATGTTTCTAGAAATTGTGCATTTAATTTATCCTCATTCCATATTTATTATATATTTACCCGTCTTCCCAGACTCTCTAAAAAACCTTTTAAAGAGAAGGAAGTACCAACTATTTTCCTGCTATCACTACCAGAATTACTGTGTACATTTTTACAAACATTTAAAAACTAAACAAACATTGGTTAACACCAAATACTTAAAGAATGCTCGAAAATCGAAATGTACATCATTTGTAAAAAAACAATTGTTCAATAAGACCAAAGATGTCTACAGCGGTAAATTTTTCTTACTACATAATTTCCTTCTTTCCTTGTTTGGATTGATACTCTGATATTTACTTACTTTAAAAAAAAATAACATAACTATTTCATCTTTTACACACACAATGCTGACACTTTTTCTACCGTAGCGCGTGTTATGAATGGAAGTATTGACATATCATAACTAGGGCTAGGACAACAGCATACTCTTTTTGTTGTTTTGATTTTTGAGTGCGTATCCGTTGATATCTAATATGCTTTTATAAAGAATGATGTGGTTCTCGGTTGATTAACTGTGTCAGATATATATTTGAGAGTCAAAACAATATGAATTTTCTATTGTCATAGTCCTAATCATAACTATTAATGTTTTGCAGAAAAATTATGCCTGAACACTATGTGTGTGTGTGTGTGTGTGTGTGTGTGTGTGTAGAGCAGCACATGGATAACAGAAAATAGTGGAAGGAATAAGGATTAATTGCAGTTGATTTGACGTAGACATTTTATTTATAAGAAAGCAACACATAGAATGATGCAAATTACATCTATCAGTCTTAGTCCCATATTATTAGAGTTTGTGTGTCAAAACTATCATGGACAGAAGTAATAGATCCTCATTTTCATTTACCTGAATTCAATCATCCTTTTAATGGTGCCCACCTGTGTCTGTCTTATACCGTTCTTTTGTCTCCTCGTGAGAACTTGCATAATAGTTAAGTTTGTTGGAAACAAGAGTTAGCTCCCTTTGTTGTTAGTTCTATCATCCTAACAGTGCAGAATATCGGTTATGTATTCTGACTCATGATTTAGTAATGATTTAAATTATTTTTGGTCCCTGACAAAAGGAGGATGGACCTGTAAATTCACCCTTGTTCGTTTGTCTGTCCGTACTTTTCTCAATAACTGCGCCTTGGAATTTTTTGAAATTTTGCATAAACATTAAACATGACATGAGTAAAAAAGTAACAGAACAGCTAAAATGGTTAAAATTGATACTTTTGTGCTTATTAAAAAAAAATTGATGCCTTGGATTTTTATAAAACTTTTTGAAAAGTTGTAACTAACTGATTTCTATATAATTTTGTTTGTCTATACTTTGCGATAACTCTTGGGTGTGCCCCAGGGGCTGTTTTAGAGCTAATAAAAACATTCCATTTTTGGGATTATTTTACCATATTTGTCCCAAATTTTCTGTGTATGTCTAGTTAGCAGTTTTGCATGGTGCTGAACTCAAATTAACTCAAATTTAAATATGTTAAGGCCTTGGGGACTTTTGGGGCTAAATGAGGGGGGGGGGAAACAAATAATGGGCTTAATCATTTCTTTTATTGCATGGTGCAGAACTCAGATTTATATATGTTAATGCCTAAAACTGCATTGTTTGTTCATTTTCACCAGGATTTGACATCCCCTGGGGACTTTTGGGGCTAAATAGGGGCGGGGGGGGGCAAATGCTGAACTTAAACATTTTTGTTTATTCCTCGTTCACTATGCACTCATGGGGACGATGCATGCTTCACTTGTTCATCTTTCCAATTAACGTTAACATGATAAAAATTAATGTAGGATTGCATGTCAGATATTTCAAATATCCAGTAGTAGTGAACTAAATTATTTTATACTTTTTCTTAAAAATTCCTTTGCTAAATGATTCAAACAAAAATGATTTCGCTTTCCCTGTCTGAGAACCGGACAGATTATATTTACATCACCTTGCCTTTGGTAACATTTATTTGTAATATATTTGATTATTTTTGGACCACTTTTTGGAATTTATGTGGATTGTAAAACATACCCAGATTTCTTAAAGTAAACTAAATTACACACACACACATTCATATTTTTATTCATATGCATAGATCATTGTATAACGATTAGATCACTGTCTGACTGACATAAAGAACATTTAAAATTAAAATGTTTAAATTCAACGTTATTTCACGCGGTTAATGGTAGCCGAATGGATACGGTCTTTGCTAATCGAGCCAGAGATGTCTCTTGTTGCCGAGTTTGAATCGTTCGACTGGTGTTAATCATGACACCCTGCACTGAAGATTCCCGAAAGGATGAAACACTAGTGTCTGTAGGTATTTAATTATTATAGTAAAAAAATAATTTTATATATATATCATCCATATACATTACTGTTTTGTTGTAGCACAGCTCATCAGTGCGGTTAGACAGACAACTACCTCAAGCCAAGAGATATATATATATATCTATATATATACATATGAAAGAGAAATATGAAAAGGTTTTTACAATCCAATATTCTTTCCTTTGGAAATGAAACCCTCTTTGAGATTTGCTTTTAATGAAAATAGAATTTATTTCTCTTTCATATGGTGATCTTGTTGGCCACATTGATTAATGTGTTGGATCATGGCAGTCAATGCTGACTGGGGTTTGAAATTCGAATCATGCACCAACTGAATGGTTGTACATCGCTACACTGATGATTCTGGCTGAAGATTAAACATGTATATTGATATTAAAATATATATTAAAGAAATGCTAATTATATACATTAGTTACTGACCACATAGACGACCCATCGATGTTCTCTGCTCTAATGACTGACATCTTTTTGTTACTTCAACATTTTGTTACATCATAAAAGATCTCTTCACAATTTATTAACTGGTTGTGTTGGAGGATGTCATCCCTTTATGATGTTGTAATGGATTTATTTGATCTAATCCAAGTTTGTTATCATCATGCCATGAATCCAAAGATTCTATTGTTTGCATTGGTTTCCCCGACATTTTTATAGTCTGAATTCTTTGTATAAAGACATCATGGATTATGGGAGGGACCACGTGAAGGTTGCCAACATCCTAAAGTGAAAGTGATTTTTGTGGAACGAACTGGATTTGAACTTGGGTCACCCAGCTTGTCAGTATATGTTGTTTACCACTAGGCCACCATAATTTCCCATCCAAGTTTATTAAAGTGGATGATGTCATCCAGTGTGTACGGAAGCAAGCAAGAGCCACAATTTTAGTAAGGTTTGAATGACACAATCTTTTGGTGTTGTGCTATTAATAGCTCTTCTATTCGATCCAGCACTACACCATCATCAGAAGGAACCACTTAAGAGTTTTGTGCTCTTATTCCTTCACTGTTTTTCTGAAGTGCCATCAGAAGGTGGTTATGAAGCACTGTTGTCATTTGTCCACAAATGCTATCAAGTTAAATTCCCTTCTTTGCTTTCCTTGATGTTAGTGTTGCAAAAAAAATGTCTGATCTCTGCTCGTAGTTATGATAACTAAAACTTGATTTTGTGCAGCATGTACAGTCAAATCACAACAAAACAAACCTCAAAAGCAAATGGCTGCTGCGTCTAATTATATGCTGGTGTGTTTTGTGAAATAACAAGATATCTCGTTACCTCATATGCAAATGAGATGTTGCAGACTTGAGTGAAAAACCTGAATTTGGAGTCATAAGCTAGGACAGCAGTGTGACGAGTTTAACCACAAAAATTGTTAAATGAAAGTACAGAATAGTTAACAATTTATTATTTAACTGATCCTCAATGTGGTTTTCCTCCTGGGAAATCTGCTACACATCTTATGGTCCATCGACCTAGGCTGTTAAGAAAAGTAAGCCAAGAAAAGAGTTCAACTACAAAAAAAGAAACCTAGATATATTCAAGCAGATTTCATTATTTGTGCATTCATTCTTTTTGAGGACTATTATCTGTATCTTCATAGTTTTTGTTGTTTCACCACGGTTTGTCCAACTCATCCTCTGGCCTTCAGGTAATTAACTGCAATGGGATAGGAATGAGTTTTGTGACTGTATCCCTAGTAATTACTTTCATAGTTGTTGTTGTCTCCCCACGTTTTGGCCAACTAATCCTCTGGCCTGCTTGGGTAGGATTGAAATCGCTATATTCTCACCTGGAATCGTAGAGACTTAACGCCTTTAACCACTGTGGTGCAGTGGATAAAGGCGTTGAGTTCCAGGTGAGAATTGTCTGAAGATAGTGGTTTCAATGGTACTCAAGCAGGCCAGAGGATTAGTTGGCTGAAATGTGGCAAAACAACAACAACAACTATGAAGATGAGGATAACAGTCCGCAAAAAGAATGAATGCATAAAGTATGAAGCCTTATCTCAAAGGATTAAAAAAAAAAAAAAATAACAGATTTCATTTATAAAATTTTGTCTCTATTTGATCTTTTAATCTTCTGAACATTGTAAAAAGATTCTGAAAAGGAGAAAAAAAAAATTTCCAGTTATGTTTTCTTGAACTTGCTTTTTTGATCGGACAAAGTACTTTTTATTCAACAAACTATCAAGAATGCTTCATAACTTATATTTTCTGTATGAAAAAGGTGTCATTGTTGATCATTGTTTTGCTTCTATAAATAAATGTTATTGTTATGCTCTTCGCAACACCTATTTTGCTTGGTAATCATTAAGCATTTTTTTTTTTTTTTTTAACAATAGAAGGCTTGAAGAAAGTACAATATTTTTTTATGGGTTATTATCATATTTCAAAACAAAACAAAAATAAACAGTAAAAGTTTAAACAATTGAGTTTCATATCTTTATCTTATCAATATTATTGTAAATATTTGTTTACATGAATTCAGAATGCGAAAAGTAATTTTTTAAACTCTGTTTTTGTTTATTAGATCATTAACTTTTCTATTAAAAGATTTCCTGATTGGTTTAAACAATTTTTATATCTAGAAACCTTGATTTAATTTGAATACAATGAAATACGCATCTAGTGTGCTTGAAAGCCAAGATTTAAGTTTATATAAAGAAATGAACCATAGATGCGTACACATATATATAAATATTTAAACCAGTATAAAAAAAATTTTAATGGAAGAATAAATGATCTAATAAAAAAAAAAAAAAAAATTAAAAATGATATATACTGACCTGTAAGGTTTTGGGACCATCCAAATGGGCTCGTTGGGCTGTAAGGTTTTGGGACCAGCCAAATGGGCTTGTTGGTCTGTAAGGTTTTGAGACCAGCCAAATGGGCTTGTTGGTCTGTAAGGTTTTGGGACCAGCCAAATGGGCTTGTTGGGCTGTAAGGTTTTGGGGCCAGCCAGATGGGCTCGTTGGTCTGTAAGGTTTTGGGACCAGCCAAATGGGCTTGTTGGTTTGTAAGGTTTTGGGACCAGCCAAATGGGCTTGTTGGGCTGTAAGGTTTAGGGGCCAGCCAGATGGGCTCGTTGGTCTGTAAGGTTTGGGGGCAGCCGAATTGGCTTGTTGGTCTGTAAGGTTTAGAGCAGAATAAAATCTTTTCTTATTTTCCGTTTGCCTAGTTTTGGGATACACTATGACTTAAAAAAAAAAAAAAAATTATGCTTAGTGAAGCAGAGTATATTCCACTTTCTGTGGTATATTTTTTTCTGTAGAGTAAAAGTTGTTGGCGTGGCATGTATCAATTGAATCAATATTTTAATATGCATTCAAAGTTTTGCTTGTAAATATTAAGTGTGTCATCAGTGGTTAGTTTTACTCTGCAATATATAATATGTGATTTCAAATGACTTTAAGAACTATTTCAATATTTAAAAAAAAATTGTTATGGAGCTAATAAAGATTTTAATATATCTTCTAATATATAAAGCATAGTTATCGAAAATGTGTCCATATATCAATTATTATACACATTTGTTGAGTCTTAATTTTTAATTTTTGTTTCACTGTTAACACTTGCCATACAATTGAGATAATTCTTATCTCAATAATAATCTATTTGTAGTGTTGTATGATTGTAAAAAAATATTTAATCTTGCTATTTCTTGTTAGTCATTCCCACAAACAAACAATGGGAGGAACTAAAAACAAACACAAATTACTCCCAAAACATGAACCATCTTTCTATGTGGTACTATATTCAAATAGTTTTGCTTTTTTTCTTCTTGGTGTGTTTTAACTAAATGATCTCATCCTATATGGTTATTCCATTTTAAATATAGTAAACGTATTTATAAAAATTTAATTTAAGATAATGATTTCTGGTTCCCCAACAAAAGGATGATGGACCTGTAAATTCCCCCTTGTCCGTTTGTCCGTTCACACTTTTCTCAATAACTACACCTTGGAATTTTTAAAAAATTTTGCACAAACATTAAACATGATACGAGTAAAAACATAACAGAACGGATTTTCCTGGAAAACTCCGGTTACCCCCCCTAGGAGTGCCTTTCGGGTTAAAATAGCTAAAATTGACACTTTTGTGCTCATTAAAAAAAAATTGATGCCTTGGATTTTTATAAAACTTTCTGAAAAGTTGTAACTATCTGATTATTGTATAATTTTGTTTGTCTATACTTTGCGACAATTCTTGGGTGTGCCCCAGGGCTGTTTTAGGGCTAATAAAAACATTCCATTTTTGGGACTATTTTACCATATTTGTCTCAAATTTTCTGTGTATGTCTATTTAGTAGTTTTGCTAGGTGCAGAACTCAAATTTACATATGTTAAGACCTAAAAGTGCACTGTTTGTTCAGTTTCACCAGGATGTGACATCCCGTCGGGACTTTTGGGGCTAAATGAGGAGAGTGACAAATGCTGAACTTAGTTATTTTTTTTATGTCTCGTTCACTGTGCACTCACGGGGGACGATGCTGCTTCACTTGTTTTTTTTTTTTTTTATTTTAACCAAGTTTTAAATTTAGGCCTGTCATCCTTCCTAAAAAAGTTATTTTTCTTTTCATTCCCATTTATTAGAATTGTTTTTTTTGTTTTTTTTCATTAATATTAAAGTTATAAAAAATAATACTAAGTTCGCTTAAAGAAAAAAGAGAATAAATAAAAGCTTACGATTGGAAACCCCACAAAATTTGTTTTATTTTCTCATAGTAAATAAAACAAATGCAAGTCATATAGAAACACAAAGTCTGCGCGCACACACACACACACACACACACACAGGAAGTGTACTGTGGACATGAAAGTGAGACTAACCTTAGCTCTCGATGTAAGAGGATTTGTTTGTGTCTGGTGTGCAGGGCAGTAATTGATCCGAAGGAAGAAACACTGCCATTACGGTGAGCCTGTTTTATGGAAAACGTGACTTCGTAGCTGTGAGGATTAACGAGAGGTGAACCTGGCCGTATGCAAATTCGTTGGCGTTCGCAGGCGTAAAGGTGATAGCAGGAGACCACTTGAGTGATGGTGTGTAGCGAACTACGAGGCAGTGTTGTTATTGCGTGCGAAGATCAGTGGAGTTTTGAGGCGATTGTTTCTGTAACGATTTAACATAAAGTGATTCCATCGAATTGTTCAGCAACTGAATTGTTTTAAGCAATCTGTCTTGAAGCTGAGGAGTCTCTCTCCTGGAGGTGGGCGGTGCTGAGCCAACCCATTCCCTTCCTATTGTTTGTTTCTGATTTTTATGTTCATGTTCATATGCTAAATATTTCTCCAGGACTGGTGCTACTAGATCAGGCTGTCTGAAGATATTGGCTTCCTGAAATGAACGGTCCTGGATATGACCTTAAACTATATCCAGTGGTGAGGCCCCAGCTTGCGGGCTTTGGGGAGTGTGGAGCCACCCTTTAATTACCATTGCTCCCAGGTCCACTCTGACCCAGAGTGGTAGTACCTGTTAGGGTTCCAACTATGGGTTAAATAGAAACCGACTTGAAAACAACAAATATATTCTATTAAAAATTTTTTCTTCAAAATCTTTGGATTCGGCATTAAATAACCCGAAAAGGGTTGATATGCCGTAAAACAAAAACTACCAACCAACCAATCCTGAAACGAAATGCACCTAACATTGATGCTTTTTGTTTTTCTACTTCTTTTTGCAAAACTTAATTATGTTCTGCAAAACCAAAACCAAAAACAACAACCCACCTTTTCCCCCTTTTTCCCCTTTCTCTTCCTGACTGGTTTCTTAACTTAAAATGTACCAAACATTAATACTGTAACACTTTTCTTTCTCCCATTGCAAAACTCATTCATGTTCTGTAGGGCAGGGAACAAAAACGATAAAATCCACTATAAAACAACCAAACCAATCACTACAAAACTAGTGATTGAAGATACAAAGAGCTTGAAAAATAAAAATCTTTTACAAAATAACTGGATGCAACATGATTACTAGTGTTGGAACGATTAATCGGAATCGGGAATCGGAAAAATCAGAATATTTGAGGATTTCGGCATCGGAAAAATTTGTACTGATTTTCCGATGCCAAAACGATTTTTTTGTCTTTTTTTTTTATTTGATTTCGTTTAACGCTAAATCTTCCATTGCTGGTAATAATGATAAAATAATAAATATTTATTGATTTTTAACGACCAGTGAAGCTAAAATCGATAAATCTTCCCTCACAAGTATATTTTTACGTTTAGGAAAATATCTGCACATTTAACATGTGTGTTTTTACTGTAATCAGAGAAAAAAATACAACTATATAGTTAAATATTTAGAGATTTTAGTACGAAATCGGTAATTGTATCAGAATCAAGGAAAAATATTGGAATCGTCCCATCACTAATGATTACTATTTCCAAAGTAATTGGATTTGGCATTAAATAATCCAAAACGGGCTGATATGCAGCTATAAAGAACTTGGTGGAGCATAAAAACTGGTTTCAAAATAACTGGATTTGGCATTAAATAACCTTAAAAGGGTTTATATGTCGTAAAACAAAACAACCAAACCAAACGTCTCCAGGAAATAAAACAATATTGCAAATGAACTGTAAAGTCAGTGAATTAAAAAAAAAAAAAAAAAAAAGCAATAACAGATAATTAATAAAATGTCCTTTTCCAGAATCAGTATGCAAATTAGTTAACTTTGTGACTGTTATCACAATATACATAAGCAGTATATGAAAAAAAAAGTTGCATCTATTGTGTAAAGTTTAATTAACATAAAATAAGCAATTTTGACTTACTGGTAGTGCAAGAAATGAACTCAACTTTTGCATTTATTCATTTAAATGTATATTCGTTATGTTGAGCAAAATTAAAAAAAAAAATATTGCTGAACGTATCTTTCAACTATTTAGAATTCAGAAAACAAATAACAAGTTATACCCCTCCCCCCGCCCTCAATCTATTTTTATCATGAAACGTGTTCCTGTTTTTCTTTCTGCATTACAAATAAATTCCAATTTGAGACGTTTTCTTTTACCTCTACAAGACCACTATTCACCCATGTATGGAGTATTGTTGCCACATTTGGGCTGGTGCATCTGCTACTAGTTTCTCCCTTTTAGGCAGGGTTCAAGAGTCGCCAACCTAATAGATCCCGCACTATTAGCTAGGCTTTAACCGCTGTCCCGTTAATGTAATGTTGCATTCTCTGCCTGTGTTACGAGTATTTTAATGGTAGGTGCTCCGATGAAGTACAAGCCCTTGTTCCTCCCCACCTCAATGTAAATATCTCAAACCCGACAAGCAGCAAAATCCCACCCCTACACAGTAGAAATCCTCAGATGTAAGAAAGCTTTCTACTCTAATAGTTTCTTCTTTATGACTGCTAGACTTTAGAATTCCCTTCCGGGTTACTACTTCCCTGACTGTACTGACATGCAGAAGTTCAAATGTAAAGTATGTACGAGCCCTTTCTAGTCTCGCACAAAAACACACGTTCACATCTCAAGCCATTTTTCTTGTTATACACATATACGTACCCACATGTAGATATATTCACGTGCATACACACACACGCTAATGTACACACATGTATGCACACATACGCGCACACGTATGCACATATGGGCAACGTCACTTCCCCTTTGAAGGAAATCCACACGTGCACAAAAGACCATTGGAAACAACTATAAAAGCAAGAGACCTGAGCTGTTCCCTCCTTTTCGACTCAGCTCTCGACCTGAACAGTCGACGGACCATCCATTCCCTTTCAGGGCGCGCGCGCCTCACATCCCCTGCTACTGTATGTGTGGGGGCAAGAGTCAACAGACAGTACGTACACCTTACATGCTTTCTATCTCCATGGCCTGAATTGACTTTCTCTCTCTCTCTCTTTCTCTCTACAACAATAGACTTTCCCTCTCACCAACTAACAGCGAGAGACGTCCGCCAAACTAGATTGACTTTCTCTCTCTCTACAACAATAGACTTTCCTTCTCACCAGTTAACAGCGAGAGACGCACACCAAACTAAATACATGCTGTACCCTTTCATTTAATTTGTTTCTTCACAAAATAAATTCTAGTTCGTTTAATTCAATAAACGCGTTGTTCGTTCCTTCCTCAATTTATTTTTCCTATTTCCTAACGACTGGGGGATATGTATAATATATCCACCAGTCCACTACAAATTGGTGACCCTGACCCAACGTGAGATGAATACGCACTTCCTTCTATACCACCAGCCCAGTACAAATTGGTTACCCGACGTGAGATGAACACGCATTTCCTTCTATACCACCAGCCCACTACAAATTGGTGACATCCGAACGTGAGATGAACACACATTTCCTTCTATGCCACAACTCCCGCAACAAGTAAATAGGCATCTTGCTGCTCAACTCCCTACATAGTACCCCTGCAAATTATGTTCCAGATAGTAGCCCTCTACATCACTGTGCCTTGTTTGGGGTGAAAATGCAAAAAAAAAAAAAAAAAAATTCCAACATTTTTTACATGAATATTAGTGTGAACACTAAATCTGGTTGAAAATAAAGAAATCAATTTCCCTTTTCACTTGAAATTCAGAACTTGTTGAAAATAAAGCTGCTTTAATTGAAGGAACATTTGGACACAAATCTATCCATACATATATAAAGTTATTTGTCGCACCAACATTGATATTAAAAGCCTAATTTTTTTATTTTAAAAGTTAATACTTCTTTATATAGTTATGATTATGCCAACGACTTCAAAAGGATAACTAATTTGCATATTTCTTAAAAGCGAACTTTTATTACGTCACTTTTTTTTTCTGTTTTTTTCTTTTCTTTTTTTTTTATTGGATGAGTAGTTTCATTTCACTATTATGCACAGTCCGATTTGTGCATATTTTCTACACATTGTGCATAATTGCAAAGCATTTGGAAATGCATTTAGATTAAATCTCTATATTTCTATCTGTTTGTGGAATGGTCTCTACCAAACTATTCAAGTCATTTTTTTTTTTTTTTAAACTTTTGAAATTGTTACTGTACAATATAATAACCACTAAAGAATTAACTCTATAATAATTAATACGGAATTTGCATGAATAAAAATATTGTATTTTAGTGTGTTTTATGACCGAAAAGGGACATTGTCTGTCTGTGTAAGAAACGGTCTCTATCAAATTTCTCTGTCAATTTTTGTCTACAGACTTGAAACTTGATATATAGGGCATTTGAACCTGTAGAACAAATTCGATTTTGCTTTGTACCCTGTAAAAATAGCTGCTAAGAAGACAAAATTGAAACTTGGCAGGTGTAAGCCAACTAAATGTTATTTCTACATGTATGCAAATATACATTTATATCTTTAACAACACTATTTTTTTGCGTATGGACTTAGATGATAACAGATAAGGCTGGAAAGCTACATATTTTGTTTTCAATAGTAACTGATGACACAAAAGTAATTTTTTTTTTTTTACTTTTGAAATCAATACTATATATTGGGTACAAAATAATCAATAGAGAATTGCCTCTATTGTAATAAATACAAAATCAACATAAATTAAAATGTTGTATATACGTGCGTTTTATAATCAGGCAACACCGGGCAGCCTGCTAGTGTTAAATATTTCTCCAGAAAATAAAAGAATATTGCGAAATACAACTATTTGTTATATCAAACTCTAAACTATCATGGAATTAAAAAAACAAACAAACAAAAAACAATAACAGATAATTAATAAAATGCACTTTTCAAAATTAATATGCAAATTAGTTAAACTTGTGACCTATTACTATGTACATAGGCAATATATAAAAAGATGATGCATCTATTTTGAATTAAAATAAATAATTTTGACTTTACTGTTAATGAAAGAAATGGACATTGCATTTTCAGATAGTCAAAAGGCTGTCTGAAAATGACGTCAGGTAGTTTAAAGGAAGGTAGGAGTGCTGTTTTTCTGTTTTTTTTTCTCAGCAATGCCTCTGTACATTCCTATCGTGAACGTTTGTCTAATTTTAACCATTTTTTAATTATCTTTCTATGTTCGTGCTTTTAAATAAAAAAAGGTTTATTTTTCAAGATTATATAACAATTATGTTGCGCCAAAAGTTTCACATTCATTCAAGCAAAGAATATATTAGAATTTTGCATATAAAAATTATGCAAAACCTGTAATTCAAAAAAACAAAGTAGAAATATTTTTTGCAATGATAATTTTTTTTGTGTGAAAATATTAAATAAACAATGCTTAATTCAATGATAATGTTGGTAGTTCAAGAAATTAATTTTTCTTTGAGTTATATCGAATTCATTAGTACGGACTTTAGGGGCTTTTTTCGTAATGTTCAAGCAAAAATTAATTTTTTTTTTTAATTGTTACAATTTACGATGTTTTATTTTCATAAAAAAAGCAAAAATAAATTCATGCATTTTTAAAAAAAAAATTTTTTTTTTTTTTTTTTTTTTTTTTTTACTACTGAAAACCATAACTTTAGTGAAGGTATTTTTGGTTTAAACAAAATAATACATTTCCACTAAGACTTAAGTAAAAATAATCAGTTCATGATATTTCCTGATCATTTTTTGATAAATACTAAAAATTTCATTAAAACTGGTTAATTTCTTGATTTTTGGTGAATTTTCAAGTAAAGGGAGGGGTCAAAATGTTTATACAATTTTGAGCATTGGCATTCATTTTGCACGTACCTATAAATAAACGATGAGGAATAAAAACTATGCATAATTATATCATCAGAACAGTAATGAAAATTAAAGGGGGCGGAGAAGAAAATAGTGGGAATCGTTGGGCTAAAATGAAGATTCTGTGTAGCTTAATTGCCATATATTTTCATTACTTGTAATCTAGCTCTACTCGTGTATTGAGCACTATTGAACTAAATACTGAAAATCGATACATATAATAAACTCTATAGCATTTTATGTGGATAATGAAATAATCTCTACAATTATATAAATGCAACTTTGTGTATGTGAGTTCGTCCTTATTGACTGTGAAACGTCTGGACAGATTTTCTTTAAAATTTACAGAACTTTTGTGTATAAGTCTGGAAATGATCTTAGTTAAGTTTTGTCTCAGAATACCCCCGATAATTATCGATAATCAAAACCGTTATTTTAATTTCTGACATCGGTAAAGCTATTTTTTCCATGTCGTTGCTTGACAACAATGATAGAACAATGGGCCATGAAAATTCTACTGTGGGTAAGTTGATAGCGTGTTTTTTTTTTTGTTTTTGCATGATGTGGTCTGTAGGTTCAAACTCCGCACATAAATTTCTTAATGTTTTTTTTTTTGTTAACTGGAAAGAAGTTTATATAAAATAATTTTATAAAAGAGTAGTTCAGAAGGTTCTCTAGAGTGCAATGTAGAATAACATATATTTTGGACTAAGTTACTGCATGGGGGCATGTGAAGCTTCGTCCTGGGTTGGTACTGGATATGACCTTAAACAATATCCGATGGTGAGGCCCCATCTTGCGAGCTTTGGGGAGTGTGGAGCCACCTTTTAATTGCCATTGCTCCCAGTTCCACTCTGACCCAGAGTGGTAGTACCTGTTAGGGTCCCTACTATGGGTTAAATAGAAACCGATTTGAAAAAAACATATATTCTATTAAAAATAATTTTCTTCAAAATCACTGGATTCAGCATTAAATAACCTAAAAAGGGTTGATATGCCGTAAAACAAAAACACTCAATCCTCCCAGGTGATTTCACGAATTTCGATGACAATAAAAATATAAGAGTGTGAAATATTCGTTGATCTGATGATCAACGAATATTTCACACTCTTATATCCCGGGCAACGTCGAATCTCTCTGCTAGTTATATATATATATATATATATATATATATATATATATATATATATATAAAGGATGATGATTTATCTAGTAATAAAGTTAGTGTTTAAAGTTGATGTTGCGTAAAATGTGTGTAAACTAGATTGTGGTTGCAAGTTATTCTATACTTGCCACGCCATTGATACAAGCATCAAGTTCCTGCTTTTGATTTAAAGGCTGGGCTAGTCTTATTTATCGAAGTTCATAGCAAATATCACTTGTTTACAATACTTTAAGGATTGGATAAGTTTCCTGTTATTTTCTGTTGGATAATTAACATGTCTGAATGTTTTTATAGCCACAGTGCAAGAAATAACTTTGTTAAAGGCTTGGTAAAACAACAAAAAAAGAACTACATAACCGGGAAGTTGGAAAGAGACGTTATTTATTCGAATGATGAACATGTGCCGCTCTTGAGTTTATTGCGAGAACTGTGGTAATTAATGCATGCATAATGAATGAGTCTTCTTAACTAGTTGTATCTACATGGCGTTACCCGGGAGTCCCTATTTATTTTCCTCCGCTGAGAGCAGTTAGACACAAGGTTTGTTTTAATATCCGTTAAGATCAACACCCCCGTCCAGCCACTTTGAATTGGACCAAAAATTAAAAAAACTTGCCTAAATCTAGAAAATTTTCTTTTGCACTGACCAAAGACAGAAAAGATGAAGTGTTACTTGGATTTTTACTTTTATTTCTAAATATTTGAATTGCAGACATACTTTTAATGGAAATGTTTTTCTTTTTTCTTTTCCTTTTTATCTTGTCTCTTTTTCCCTTTTCTCTTTTTCCCTTTTTTCTTTTTTCTTTTTCCCTTTTTTCTTTTTCCCTTTTTTCTTTTTCTCTTTTTTCCCTTTCGCTTTTTTCCCCTTTTTTCTTTTTCCCCTTTTTTCTTTTTCCCCTTTTTCTTTTCCCCTTTTTCTTTTCCCCTTTTTCTTTTCCCCCTTTTTCTTTTCCCCTTTTTCTTTTCCCCCTTTTTCTTTTCTCCCTTTTTCTTTTCTCCCTTTTTCTTTTCCCCCTTTTTCTTTTTCCTTTTTTCTTTTTCCCTTTTTTCCCTTTTTTCTTTTTCCCTTTTTTCTTTTTCCCTTTTTTCTTTTCCCTTTTTTCTTTTCCCTTTTTTCTTTTCCCTTTTTTCTTTTCCCCTTTTTTCTTTTCCCCTTTTTTCTTTTCCCCTTTTTTCTTTTCCCCTTTTTTTCTTTTCCCCTTTTTTTCTTTTTCCCTTTTCCTTTTTTTCTTTTTCCCCTCTTTTCTTTTTCCCCTCTTTTCTTTTTCCCTTTTTTCCCTTTTTTTCCCTTTTTTCCCCTTTTTTTCCTTTTTTCTCTTTTCCCTTTTTTCTCTTTTCCCTTTTTTCTCTTTTCCCTTTTTTCCCTTTTCCCTTTTTTCCCTTTTCCCTTTTTTCCCTTTTCCCTTTTTTCCCTTTTCCCTTTTTTCCCTTTTTCCTTTTTTCCCTTTTTCCTTTTTTTCCCTTTTCCCTTTTTCCCTTTCCCTTTTTCCCTTTTCCCTTTTTTCCCTTTCCCTTTTTCCCTTTTCCCTTTTTTCCCTTTTTCCCTTTTCCCTTTTTTCCCTTTCCCTTTTTCCCTTTCCTCTTTTTCCCTTTCCCTTTTTTCCCTTTCCCTTTTTCCCTTTCCCTTTTTTCCCTTTTTTTCTTTTTCCCTTTTTTCTTTTTCCCTTTTTTTCTTTTTCCCTTTTTTTCTTTTTCCCTTTTTCTTTTTCCCTTTTTTTCTTTTTCCCTTTCCCCTTTTTCCCTTTTTCTTTTTCCCTTTTTTTCTTTTTCCCTTTTTTTCTTTTTCCCTTTTTTTCTTTTTCCCTTTTTTTCTTTTTCCCTTTTTTTCTTTTTCCCTTTTTTCTTTTTCCCTTTTTTTCTTTTTTTTCTTTTTTCCTTTTTTTTCTGTTTTCCTTTTTTTTCTGTTTTCCTTTTTTTTCTTTTCGTTTTTTCTTTCCTTTTTTTTCTTTTTTCGCTTTTTCCTTTTTTTTCTTTTTTCGCCTTTTTCCCTTTCTTTATTCTCCCTTTCTTCATTCTCCTTTTTCCCCCTTTTCTTTTTCCCCCTTTTCTTTTTCCCTTTTTTTCTTCATTCTCCTTTTCTTCATTCTCCTTTTCCCTTTTGTTATTTTCCCTTTTTTCTTTTTCAAACTTAAATTTATAAAAAGCTATCAACCAGAATTTGGATAAATTAAGTGACGACGCCAAGGGGGAGTATCAGCCTTGTATACAAGTTAATGGTAGAAGAGAGTGAATATTAATAAAGTTCGAAATAATAAAAAAATTGTTTCAGTTTATACGATTGCATTTTTTTTTAACTCAAGAAATATTCAATTAACAGCATATAAATCATAAATCAATGTGTAATTGCCAAGAGTTAAATTGTGGCTATAAAAGCAAGCACACGTGAAGTTGTCTCGCAACTTCATTAATAGACAATATTTGAAAAATAAAATCCTGTAATCTTCAGGAATTATTAAATATTTGTGTCTTTTGGGTGTAAATATTTTCAAAGTGAATTCATTATTCAATCCACACTGGTAGATTGTTCTCATCCTATCAGTTATGAGTTGGTAGAAGGATTAATTTATATAATTCTTAATTATTAACTTTAATACTTTAGATTGAACCTTAAATTTCTAGTAGACTGTTGCTTAGCATTGATTGTGAATCAACACATTTTATCATTATGTCGGTATGAATTTTAGTAATCTTGAGTTGAAGTTAATTTAATTTAATAGAATTTCCATTTTTTCTCATTCAATTATTGGAATTCTTTTGAGACAAGTAATTTGTGTAGTTTATTTGTTTGCCGACTATTATCCTATTTGTTTACCCAAAACATGAGATGACAACTATGGAAGGCAGTAATTACTGAAAATATAGTTAAAGATTCAGCATTCCTATCCCATTGCGGTTAACAACTTGATGAAGGTCAGAGGAATAGTTGGCTAAAACGTTTTGAAACCACAACTATAAGAGATGAGGATAATAGTGCGCAAATAAATAAATAAATAAATAAATAAACGGATACAATTTCCAAATTTTTCCAGATATGTCAGCAAGTTAAAAAAACATTGAAAGTTGAAGTTTTCAGATTGATGTAAATTTTTAAATATTTCAATTATTATTTTTATTGATGTTTTCACTTTTTCTTTTTAATATTCATACAAGCACACAAAAAATTATACTTTGTGGATATTTATGATTTTGACGATCGATATTCACACTTACTAGATCCAAAACTTCCGTGATGACTTACTTGTCCTGTAAACATGTGTAGCATATTTAGCTGATGCATGCAAATTACTGATGAGCCAATTCCAATGTTTTTCCCGATTCCGATACAATTACTGATTCCGTACTAAATTACCAATTCCGATTCTTTATACACATCTAAATATTTAATTATAAAAATGTTATTTTGTTCCGATTACCATAAAAACGCATCTTAAATGTGCATATTTTCTCAAACGTAAAAACACAGTTGTGAGCAGGTGATCTAGAGATTTTAGTCTTACTGGAAGTTAAAATCAATAAGTATTTATTTTATTATTACTACCAGCAGTGGAAGATGTTTCTTCAACCAAAATCAAATAAAAAAGATAATTTAAGGAATTGGTTTTGGCATCGGAAAATAGGTTCAAATTTTCCCAATTCCGATACCCCAAAAAGCTCTGATTTTTCCGATTCCGATTAATCGTCCCAGCACTAATGCAAATGGCAGATGTTGCACTGATAGATACTCGGCCAAAGGAAGGAAGATGCAGAAAACTGAAAATATCTCTGTTCAGAGTTTAACTACCCAGAAGATATTTTCTTTGTTTAAATATTAAGGATTTCATTGAATGGGACCGTAATATTGGGATTGAACTTTTGTTAAGCCGCCATGATTAGAGACCGTCTAGATGTTTTCTTTGGATGTTTTGAGTGATCAATCTCTGTGCGGTCAAATAATGACGACCAACAAAAGGCCAAAATCAGTCAGGTGAAAAGATTCCAAGAAATGGAAAGTGAAGGAAGCCATAGCTAGCCTAATAGAAGTGGACTAAGTCAAAATTAGAGTTGATTTTTTTTTTCCAGAAAGCTGCTGAGCAGTCTCTACACCCAGGCTGGATCTTCTTGGCTGAAGGGCCGTTAGTGGAACCTATGTGTTTCGGTCTGTTTGGCAAGGCAAAACTATCATCCTCCTAGTTTGCCATTTTACCATAGGAGAGCAAGTACCACTTGTAATATCTCCCCAAAATAAACATTATTATTTGTTTATAAATTGGTCTTGTGGTTTTTATTTTGAAGAGAAAATTCCATTGTTGCAGGATTGACTGAATTGGGATAATCGCAGCTGGTGTAGTGAATGCACTAGGCCATCTTCATAGTCCGGTAGTCATTTGCAAAGTCAAAAGTATTGCTCAGTGTTTGGGTTTTTGTAATTACTAGTAATTTGTATATGTGCACACTGAACATCCATTGAAACATTTTAAAAGATAATAGGCATGAAGAGAGAGCCAGAGGGAAAATAGACATATAGAGGTGGAGGCCAGCGGGATGGTAGACATGTAGAGGCCAACGGGATGGTAGACATGTAGAGGCCAACGGGATGGTAGACATGTAGAGGCCAACGGGATGGTAGACATGTAGAGGCCAGCGGGATGGTAGACATGTAGAGGCCAACGGGATGGTAGACATGTAGAGGCCAGCGGGATGGTAGACATGTAGAGGCCAGCGGGATGGTAGACATGTAGAGGCCAACGGGATGGTAGACATGTAGAGGCCAGCGGGATGGTAGACATGTAGAGGCCAGCGGGATGGTAGACATGTAGAGGCCAGCGGGATGGTAGACATGTAGAGGTGGAGATCCAGAGGGATGATAGACAGGGGAGGAAGCTAAAGGAATAATAGGCAGAGAAAGGGAGCCTCAGCAATGGAAGTAAACAAATGAGAAAGAGATTCATGCAAAGAATTTAATAATCAATTGTCTAGAGCAAGAATTGCAACTGGATTTATAATTTCAAATTCAGGAGATGTGTTTAGGTTGCAGTTGCATGAACATTTTATTTAGTGTTTTCTGAACCAGAGTTGTTCTAAAGTTTTGAACTATTGTTGACATTTTATTGTGTGATAAAAGATATTTTTGTTTGTTAGAATATATATATATATTTTTTTTTCTAAATAACTTGCTTTCAATACTTTCTTTATTTAAGAACATTTCTTATGTAGGTGTTATTAACTTACTTTCCCATGAAATGAAAACGTGACACACTTTCTGGCCTTGATTAATTAGCTTTACACACCTAAGATTTTTTTTGTATATAAATGCCTTGGTTATCTTAGCGTTCCTTAATTTTTCAGAACATTTTAAATTTGGTCAATATGTTTTACATATCTTATTTTCTGTGTATCTGTCAGATTTCATTTTCATTATCTAGATAAATTATTTTTAACTTTTGACACACGAATTTGAAATTACACTATCTTATGCAGTTGCCATTGCGGAGTTGTATTATGCTAGAGAAAGTACTGAAACTTATACAATTAAACTATCTATTATGTCTAATGATACATATTATTGGTTTAATACCAACTTAAAAATGAAGTGTAATCTTTAACAGATTTATTCAACAACTTACAGAGCAAATGGATGCGTGATGATTAATGTCTGTGATAGAAGACACATTTGTTTACTTCCCAAAACTGTCATGGCTTATCTCCTTTTTTTTCTTAAAGGCGATAACTCTCTCTTCTTCGGTCCAAGGAAAATAACTCCATCTGTTTTATTATCCTGAATAGCATATCAACATTGATGTTAGTATGAAGAGTATGACAAAAGCAGGAGTACAACCGAGCCTTTCCCCATATACATTACAAGCCAATTATTCAACTTGTAACTATGTATTGTATTATTATCTTACAGTAAACGTTTTCTATTTGCACGTTGGCCATTCAAATTATTAAATACTTTTAGATAATATTACAAAAATTTAGCTTTCTTTTTTTTATTTTTCTGTTTGTGTGCTTTTTAAGGTTCCAAAACTACTTACCCAAATTCCACAAATTTAGCATAAATTCAATGAATTCCAAAGTTGCATGGCATTTAGCATAAAGTATCTTTAATGTGTTAGGTATGTCATTAGGACTGGATAGCAATACACACTTATATGCTCCTACATGGCATGGGGTTGGGTAGAATTTATACAACTGTTACCGTAATGTAGTTTTCAGTTGCAAAGCAAAGAATAGAAAAGAACTTCAATTTACTTTCTTTGTTTTACAACAACAGTTAGTTCCTCATTGTTATGACTGTGACATCACCCATGTCTCAAACATGATCCTGAATGTTATTCATGCTTCTAACGTGATCTTGAATGTTATTCCCATCTCTAATGTGATCTCCTTTTTAAAGTCTCTATTTTTCCCTACTGATGACGTCATTTCACATGCATTTGCATATGCATGTCTACGTTATGATACATTACTACTTATAATAGTACTAGCGTGGGTGCCTGGCGTTGCCCAGGGGTTTGAAGGTGTGTGTTGAGCTAAAAAAAAAAACAAAACGTAGTAATAGGCAGGTCAAACCCATGCCGCAAAAGAAAAAAAACATAAAAAAAAAGAATGTGATGTCTTTGCTGTTGCGTCCATCGCCAAACCGAAAGTGGCGAAGGTTTAAATTAAGGCTAGTCAATCGAAAAAAGGGGAATGACTTTCGAAAATATTGGCGAAAAAAGTGACCCCTTCTTGTGGAAAAGTGCCCAGTTAAGGGTGAAGGAATTAATGTTTTTAGCCAATTTTTCAATATTTGCTGTCCGAAAGGTCAAGCTTCAAAACGATACCGATCTTGTGAAAATTTGTCGCCTCTGTCGAAAGTTTTAGGCAGACATACAAACATACATACATACATACATGCATTTAAACAAACAGGTGAGGTTTTTATTATAGACTAGCGGGGGGTACCCGGCGTTGCCCGGGTGTTTGGAGGTGTGTGTGTGATTTTGGGTAAATCAAAGCACGCGGGTGTTTGTGTCAGGGGGGGGGGATAAAAAAAAAGTTTTGATAGGTAAGTATGAAGGATCGAACCCAAACCCTTGAGTCAAAGTTGGAAATTAAAGTGTGAAAAAAAAAACGTGCGTCGTTAACCACTTGGCCACCATGAAATAGTAACGGAAACATGTTTGAATTTATTTAAGTATTATAACTTGGTAGGTGCCCGTACTTAATGAGGTCAACTTTGACTGCGGGGCAGTATTTTATTTACTGCAGGGCAGGATTACTTTTTTTTTTTTTTTTTTTTTTGTTTCCCCAAGATGTTGTGGGGGAAAACCAGCACCCAATAAAAAGGGGATTGTCCAAATTGAATAGCAATTGTCTGATATAAGGAGAAACTCTACATTGATCAAAGCTGATTGCTTTCGGACGTTTCCGGCGATCGCGACCGGAAAAAATGCTGCCCGAATTAGTTTCGCTTTTATCATACGAAAAAGCTTAATGTACATGCGGCGATCGAAAAATGTTGAATATTTATCTTTTCAAAGTCGAGCAAATTAAATAGACAGTTAACTCGTAGATATTATCATTTAGACGTGATATAAAAAGTTTTAAGAAGTGAGTCGACCGATCGCATCTCGGAAAAAAGCCTTTCTTGGACATACACAAAAAGCGAACATACATACATACACACACACACATTTTCGGTTTTATATATATAGACTAGCAGGGGGTACCCAGCGTGGCCCGGGTGTTTGTAGGTGTGTGTTGTGGGGGGTGTGTGATCAAAACAACCCTGTTTAAAAAAAAGTTGGTTGGATGTTTGGAGGTGTAAAAGAAATAAAGTTTTAGTAGGAAAGTAGGCTTGAACCCTGAACCTTTGACGTGGAGATGGAAACGAAATGGAAAAAAACCCTGGGACCTAGCCATCTCGGCCACGAGAGACGAGGAATGAAAAAGCTCTTAATTTAACATTTATAAAATGAAATTAACAAGTGCGAGAAACTTAAGTCGCATGATGTTTGACCTTGAAACGTGACGCGGCTGCAAGCCAGTTTTCGCTTGTTTTATACTGAAAAGCAAAAGATACACGGGACGCTCTAAAAATCTGGAAAAAAATAGCACGTCAAAGTCGGGCAAATTAAATAAATTAAATAGACAGGCGACCCCTGTTCGTAACTCATATATATTATCATTTAGACGTGTATAAAAAGTTTTAAGAAGGAATGAGCCGACCGAAAAGTCCAGCGAAAAAGCCTTTTACAGACATACACAAAAAACGAACATGCATACATACATACATACATAGACACATTTTCGCTTTTATATATATATAGAAGATTACCAATAAACCCTTACTGCGCTTGGGACACAGAAGTTGGTGCTAGCGTGATTACAAGAGTGGATGGAGTAAGTTCGAGGAATTTCTGCCATTACTAATCAGCAGAGCATTACTGCTTTCAACTAAGATAAGAATCTACCAGACGTGTATGTGTTCAGTTTGAGGATGTATGGAAGTTAAATCTAGCTAGTGAGGGTTGGAGACATATGTTTCATGGAGAGAAATGATATGAAAATTATACAATGAATGTTTAAAGATCGACTTTAGTCAGATAAATCTAAACAATATAAGGAAATGTGTGTAGAACAGGAGAATTTGTTGGTTTGTTCAGATTGCAATTATTGGATTAGAGTTTGTGGGTTAATAATAGTGCTGGGATGATTAATTGGAATTGAAAATAGGAAAAATCGGGACTTTTGGGGATATTGGAATTGGAAAAATTTATGCCTATTTTCCGATGCCAAAAATGATTTTTTTCATTAACATTTTATTTGATTTTATTTAAATCATATCTTCTACTGCTGATCGTAATGATAAAATAATATTTATTGATTTTAAGCTACCAGTAAAACTAAAATCAATAGATCATCCCCCACAAATTTATTTTTACATTTGAGAAAATATCTGAACAGTTAACACGTTTTTATGGTAATTGTGAAAAAATAACAATTTTATAGTAAAATAGTAATCTCTCATGTTCTGGAAAAATAAAATAAAAAATAAAATAAAAAAAAATATATATATATATATATATATAATTTCTAATATATAAATGGTTATATATCTGTCGGTCTCTTTGTGGCTCTATATTTTCAAACTCTATTTCCTCCGAAACTAAAAGTCGCAGAGCTGCACTAGGGGCCTCAAATGATTGGATTTTTTGCAGGCCGTTCTTTTATGTGTCTTTAGCTGGTTAAAATTGTTTTTAAGAGGTCAAAAATGTGTCAAAATTGAAACAATCGTTAAACATTTTGTACATTCATTTTAATTTAATTTTTAATCGGTTTATATGCATGTCATGTTGGTACAGTGGTAATGTCACCAGCTTTGAATGTTAGTTTCGGTTTCGATTCTAGCTGATGGCGCCCAAATTCTTTTATATATATATATATATATATATATATATATATATATATATATATATATATATATATATAACTTTTGAAATCACAACTCTATAATAATATATGTGAAATCTAGAGAAATAAATATCATATTTAAGCGTATTTTATGCCTGGGCAAAGCTGGACAATCCCCACCCCACTCCACCCCCGCTAGTATATATGAATATAATGAGGACTCGGGGTTAAGAGTTATGTTTTCAGCTTCAAATCTAGCTGATGGCACCCGAGTCATATATATATCTTTTTAGTTTTGATCTCACTAATATATATATTAAGTTCAATATAATAATAAAGAATTGTCCCTATAATAAATACATAATCTTCATAAATTAAAATATCATATTTAAGTGTGTCTTACGACAGGGCAATACTGGCTGGCCTGCTAGTTTATATTAAAAACCTACTTTTTCTGCTTAAAATTTATTAAACAAACTTACTGGAATTGGAAAATTTATTAAACAAACTGGAAAATTTATTAAACAAACTTACTGGAATTGGAAAATTTATTAAACAAACTGGAATTGGAAAATTTATTAAACAAACTGGAATTGGAAAATTTATTAAACAAACTTACTGGAATTGGATATGATATTGAAACAAACTTACTGGAATTGGATATGATGTTGAAACAAACTTACTGGAATTGGATATGATGTTGAAACAAACTTACTGGAATTGGATATGATGTTGAAACAAACTTACTGGAATTGGATATGATATTGAAACAAACTTACTGGAATTGGATATGATGTTGAAATTTATTAAACAAACTTACTGGAATTGGATATGATGTTGAAATTTATTAAACAAACTTACTGGAATTGGATATGATATTGAAACAAACTTACTGGAATTGGATATGATGTTGAAATTTATTAAACAAACTTACTGGAATTGGATATGCAAGTGACTACATCAAAGTTAACAAATTTGCATATTCCTTTGAAAAATGAACGTTCATTAATTAATTATTCATTTTTTTATGTTTCTTATTAGATGATTGATTTCATTTTACTATTACAGTTAATTCTTTTCATGCATAGTTTCTACATTGTGCATAATTGCATAGAATTTAGGATGCAAACATTCTAGCTCACGAACATGTTTTATATACATGTAAAAGTTATCTTGTCTATGCAAAATGTTTCTATCGAACTTCTTACAGACTTGATACTTGATATATAGGGTACTTGGACCTTGGGAACACTTTTGATTTGTTTTTAGCCTTTAAAAGTAGCTGGTAAGAGGTCAGAATTAAAAAAAAAAATATCATGTGACCTTGGCAAGAGTAAATAAACTAACTTCTGAGTATGTGTACATATACATTTTTTGCTTGAAGTTGCTTAATTTTTAGCCTTTTTTTTATCCATCTGATGATAGCTCAGACACTAATGACGAAGGTTGAAGCACTAAATAATGACTATGGCTGGCACGCTGAATTTTTTGGTTTTTATTCCAGCTGATGGCACTTGTCTCTCTCTCTTTTTTTTTTTTTTTTTTTTTTTTTGTACAATATAATAAACAGAGAATTTGCTCTATAATAGTAAATACTAAATCTGCATAAATTAAAATATTGTATTTAATTTACAACCAGGCAATGCTGGGCGGCTTGCTAGTGTAAAAATAATTGCCAGCTAAATATCTTTCAAATCAAAAACAATGAATGCCACTTTTTTAAATGTATTTATTTAAAATTGTACTGTTTTAGCCAACGAGTATCCTGTTTCCCTGACTGTAGAGGTAGGGAGTACTGGGTCGAAAAAAGGTCACATCTTCAAAATCTGGTGGGGACCCCCTCAAATCAAAATATAAGGTGTATCTAGGTCAAAATCGGAAAAAAAATTTGAAAAAAAATTTTTTTTCATCTGTTGGCGGCATTTTTTAGATCTGGGGCTGGTTTTTCAAGAAATATGTGTCCGAAATGTCAATATGAGTGATTTCAAGGCATAATTTTGCTTCTTGTGTATCTCCAATGCCCATTAATGGATATAAATAGTTTCAAATGACACAGGGTCATGTATTTAAACAGGTTTTGTGGTATTCTTGGTCAATTTCGGTCAAAAAATGGCCAAAATTGGCCATAAATTGGCCGAAAAACAGGCAAAAATCACAAAAACCATCTTGGGTCACATAAATTATCCTCGTCCACCTTTATAAAGGTATATATTGCTGTAGATACCTAAAATAGACATTGGAGTACAATTATATACAGGTCTCAGATCTTTTGGGCCTTTTTTGAAGAGAAATAGACCAAATTTTGACCCAAAATTGCCAAAAATAGGACGAAATTGCCAAAATCCTGTTCTCGGTCACTTAATCGATCCTTGTTCATTCCCAATGGATATGAATGACTTCAGACACATATATAAGGCAGAGAACCATGAATATTGACAGGTCTTGGGGTCTTTAAGGGCAATTTTAGAGGTGAATTTGACCAAATTGGACCTAAAATTGCTGAAAATAGGCCGAAATCGACATAATCCCGTCCTTTTATGATTTCCAAGTGCTTAACAGACTTAACAAAAGTGACTCAGATATACACTACAAGCACTACAATAATCCATCAAACTTGGCTGCAATCTCTTTGTGGTTGTGCAGTGTGAATTGCATGTTTCGGTCCGAAAGAACATCCCAGTCTCCGTTGATTTCACATTCGACAATTTGATCTGCATCGATAGTTTGCTTATCATCTGGGTTTCGGTACCTCCATTTTAAGTTCTTCCTTTCATAAACACGCTCCAAATGTTCAATTTCGTATTTCTGGTTGTCTAGGATTTTAGTACAGTACCCCAGAAACCATGTTGGCACCCCCTTTACTGTCCACAACACCACACACATCTGATTCACATTCAGGATTAAAGGTAACTCAACCATTTCCTCTGCAACTCGTGGAATGCAAGTGATGGCTTTTAGGGCATCATCATTAGTGAGCAGAGGAATTCTTGTGGATACCGGTCTGTTTGTGACGCAGCGTCAGCGCAATCTACAAGAACTCGAACCAGACCTGAACGAGTCATGCTAACTCCTTCTTGACTGTTCTTTTCACTACTTACTGTAGTACTGTTGAGTGTGTCAACCACCTCATCCATGATGTATGAAAGTTCATCCTCCATCATTTCTACCTCAGCTGCTTCTTTTTGTCGCATGTCCTCCATCTCTTTTTTAAACTCCTCGTCTACTTGTGTCAAGTCGATTCCCCAATTTCGATTCATTTTCAACTGATCATAGTAGAATGTCTTTTCCGCTGGAGCAAACTTCTCAGGATCTACCGCCATGCCTTTGATGTTGAAGAGTTCGGAATGTTCCTTCTTAAAAACTCCATCTCTGCACGTCTTTTCTTCTTCTTGCTGGTTGTAACAGCATTGTAGTATGACTGCAAAGATTTGCGAATCTTCTTCTTCACCGATTTCGCAGACAGAACATTAGATGCGGAGAACGCCTTCGACCAGGTTATCATTAATCCCTTGGCGCAATCTGACACAGCTTGTTTTCTGAGTCTAGTCTCTTTCTCTTCAGTTGGTTGTCCAGATGGTGCGACTTCAAGAATTTTAGCAATGACTTCATATTCTGAAGGAAGAACATCACCAAAAGAGAAAGTTGTGAACTGCTCTGCAGCACTACTCATTCTGCCGGCTGACTCTTCAATACAATCCTGAAAGAGAAATATAACTGTGTCAGGATATTCAAAATGGACCCAAATAAAAATATGAATGGACCCAAGGAGAAGGAGATTTCAACTGTGTGCTATGATTATGATAAAAATAACATAGCAAGGAGACTCTACATTTCAGAGTCTCATTTTGAACTGACCAAATAAACAAAACAACTCCTTTCTCAGATAACACTACAATGTTATCAATCATTCGATTCTACTAGTACTAGTCCCCAAGCCCCTTGGGAAACTAGTTAAATAACACTTACAATTTTTGTATGAAGCTTTGTAAGAAACTTTCTTATGTAAAATTTACCAGATTTGGAACACTGGACGATTAAGGGTATTTCTTTCCGCAAAATGAATGACATCTAGGGTGTAAATCACCGTGAAAATTGTGCTAAAATCCCGATTTTGTACTAAAAAATGACTTTTATATGCTAAAATAAAACTCAATTTAGCTATACATTGTGTCATTCCTATCCTAATTCATTGACCAAGTCAAAAAAAGTGAAAATACCTAAGTTTCAACTGCTATTTCTTATCCCTTCTTTTGCAAAGATGGGTAAATGGGCGTTTTTGGGCCCCCGGAGCCTAAAATTCTAAAAAATGGCGCCAACAGATGAATTTTGATTTTTTTTTTCAAAATTTTTTCGATTCTTACCTAGGTTTAGTGCATATTTTGATCTGAGGGGGTCTCCACCAAAATCTGAAGACCCGACCCAGTACTCCCTACCTCTACTGACTGTACTAAGATGCAGAAATTTAAATGTAATGTGAACAGACATCTAGATTCTCAACTCCTTACATAATGATTTTTCAGATATGATCCCAAATAGTAACCCTTTACATTCAAGTGACAATATACCTTTTTTGGAGGGAATAAAAGTTTTTAAAAAATTTCAAAATAATTGATCAAATGTTTGTTTTACTTAAGTGACATCAGATTAATAACCACTCACCATCTTTATTGATTGGACGATCTCATTAAAACAAAAAAGAAAAAGAAATGTATATGAAAGCTAATATCGTATGTACAAACATGAAAACCTTATACACTATTGAGGAGACACCATCTTTGTTTTCTTTCACTGTTTATTTTCTCTTCTGATAAAATGTGAAAAACCTGTTTAATAAATAATAAAGTTTTGTATTATTCAGGTTCATTGGACTACTGTTCTCATGTTAAGTGTGATTTTCACAACGTTTCGGTCAATGTAGTCTCCACCTTCAGGTGTATCTTGTTGAACTTGGGAATGTTTGTCAAACTCTATTATTTGGACAGAATCTCGAACGGAACCTTTTATTTATTTCATAGGAGTAGCATGCTCTCGTTCCATCAGCCATAACTGACTAGAGGTCCTAATTAATTCGCAATTGTATTTTTCGGTCATCCACAGAGAATTGAACCTTCAACCTTCAAAAGAATATCACTTTTACAATTGATTTTTCCAAGTACTCTCTCCATTGTATCACGGTTCCTTGCAGTAATCTTGTACGGATTTTAGGAGCTTTAAACCTATTTTATTTCTAGTTGTAAATATCCATTACTAATTATTATTACTATATTGCTGTGTGTGTGTGTGTGTGTGTGTGTGTGTGTGTGTGTGTATATATATATATATATATATATATATATATATTTTTTTTTTTTTTTACTATAATAATTAAATACCTACAGACACTAGTGTTTCATCCTTTCGGGAATCTTCAGTGCAGGGTGTCACGATTAACACCAATTGACAGATTCAAACTCGGCAACAAGAGACATCTTTGGCTCGATTAGCAAAGACCGTATCCATTCGACTACCATTAACCGCGTGAAATAACGTTGAATTTAAACATTTTAATTTTAAATGCTCTTTACGTCAGTCAGACAGTGATCTAATCGTTATACAATGATCTATGCATAAGAGCTAAATTGACCGACTTAATTCAACTGAAAGTGCTCAACGATTAGAAACGAGTTTCTCAAAGGGGCTGTCATAATTATTTTTTTTTACTATAATAATTAAATACCTACAGACACTAGTGTTTATTGTTTTTACTTATTACTGTGTATATTATCTATTATTTATAATTAACAATTCCCATATCGTATTAAATTCTATACTAGGTCTACTTAGTAATTGGTTGTTTCCCAGCATACTGATGAGTAGTGTCTTCTGTGTCTGGTCCAGTGTGAGCAACCGAAAAATACAACTGTGAATTACTTAGGACCTCTATCCAATCATGGTTGACAGAACAAGAGCGTGCTAATCCCATGAAGTAAATAAAGGGTTCCATTTGAAATTTTGTCAAAACTCCCAAGTTCGACAAGATACACCTGAAGAAGGTCAGAGATTACATCAACCGAAACGTTGTGAAAATGACACTCAAGATGAGAACAGTAGTCCAATGAATTCAAATGAATGACCAATCCTCATCTCAAAAATTCAGAAACGCCAAATTAAGTTTTGTCCTATTTAATTGAAATTAATCTCTTAAGAGTTTTATTCAAAGGAACATGTTCATTGCATGAATTATTTCTAAACTGTAAATCTTAAAAGTTAATTGTTTCTTTCTGTTTTGTAGGTGGTGGAATTAAAACTGTTTCACCATGGTGGTGGTGCAAATGCCGGATGTCTCGGCAAGTGTCTCGGCTAATGGTGAGATCAACCTTGACTTCCTCATGCCCAATGGCATCCTCATTCCGATGTCCGTGGATTTTTACTGTTCTACCTTTGAGAAAATCAAACAGGTGAGTCATTAGCATACCTAAAAATATTGATGAGGGTGGGGAACATCAGATTGATCAATGTTTTAGAACAGGTATTCCTGACTTACTGATTATACCCGCTCTCCTTTAAAATCAATTTTTTCATCTTAAAGTGAGCTTTAAGTTTCCTGCTTTTTAGCAGAATTTAAAAAAATTTTATTTTATTTATTTTTTTTTAATCCAGAAAAAGCAAATTTCAACACAAATCATTAGCATTTTCACTTTTTGGTCGAAATATGCTTTTGTTTTAATATTTTTTTTTTTTTTACAGAGGAGTCATCACTTATCAGGGCCCGGAGGTCACTTGAGAATAAGGGTTAATGAGTGTAAGGTGGTCAGTGCGACAACAAATCTGGGATAGATTTTGGTGGGAATTGAGTAGAATTAGACTATTTAAGAGGGCAGGATAGCAAGAGCTTGTTCACATTGGACTTGAAGATAACCATATTGTAGTCAGCTGCGAAGCAGGTCAGTGAAACAGTGAAACAGGGTTCCATAGGCGGGCTATTCTAGGAAATAAGCTTGGTTCACAGAATTTTCATTTAGATTTGGCCACTGATAGAGTGAGGGACTTGTTTTAATAAGAAAAAGTTGATTTCTGCCAAATAGCTAGAGCCTTACATCCTTATTTTTTTCATCACTATTTGGTTTGATTTTATTTCTTTTTCTCACTTTTCTGTTCATCTTACCTTGTCTTCCTTTTCCCTATTAATGACAGTTCTCTCTGAAAACTAAAAATGTTAATCTTTCCATGAAATCTAAGACTTAAAATGATTCATGATGAGGGGGTGGGTAGGGGAATTAAATAACTTTTATCTCATCAAAGAATAATTTCTTGTCTTCTTTCCATATGCACATTTAGTGTCTTTCTTTTAACTTTGATTTTCTTAGTTGAAACTGATTAGTGTTGTTTAGAAATAAAAAAAACATTGTTTTGCACAACACATACACACCGACGGGGTGGACACATATTAAGAAATTCATTTTGGTTTCAACTTTTTTTCTATTGCCTACTCACATCTCTGCTAAACATAATTATAAAAAAGTTTGGTAAAAATTTGGTTTTTGCCCAGAATTACCCCTATTAATTCCCCCTATATTAAAAAACAGAAATAATGAAAAATTTTATTTTTCATTATTTTTGGGATGAGGATTGGTTATTCATATTATTTGGATTACTGTTCTCATCTTGAGCATCATTTTCACATTTCAGTCGATGTAACCTCCAACCTTCTTCTGATCAGTTACTAAGTAGACCTAGTATTGAATTTAACACCATATGGGAACCGTTAATTATACATCTCTATATATAATATTTTCATTGCAGAAATTCCCCTCTGGACCAAAATACCATAGGTTTACAACAACAGATGTCACATACAAATTTATTATATCTAGACTATAAGCCACTATCTTATGTAACTTTAAAACACCATTTAGACACATTTAATCGTTATAATAAAATCCTACATAGGAGTGATGTCATCACAATCGCAAACATCTTTAGAGGAAGTAATTCCTATTTTTCCCTCTAAATATCAGGTACTCCTACTGCCCCCAGTCATCACTGGGAGGAGTTTTGCATTTTCAACATATATGGGGTTTCACTCTTCGCAACTGGATCACAAACTCCTACACATAACATAATCTTTTGCTTTTCCAATTCAAAAATATTCAACTCTCCCCAGACTAATTCCGCCTTCATATTGGTTGAGCTCTAACCATTCCTATATTCCAAATTAATAGTATCTGCATACTAAATGAATGCTAATGTACCATTCAAACATGGCGTCACAATGATACCTACTTTTGTCCTCTTAGTAAATTGCTGCGTTATTTTTCTTAAATTTTATTTTTAATTTTGTATTTCTTCTCTCTCTCTCTCTGTATATATTCTTCCCAAGTCTCTTTCTTTGTCTTGCTCGCTCGCTTTTTACTTTTCTTTTTAGAAATTACAAACATTTCTCCCCTCTCTTGCTCGCTCAAACATAGTTACATTTTTTTTAATGTACTTACGAAACTGTTTAAGCGCTGCCTTAAGGAGAAGTGCTTTCCGACTCCCTGGAAGACCTCATCAGTTTGCCCTGTATTTAAGAATTCAGGTGATAAGTCATCTCCCTCTCAGTACAGACCAATAAGTCTCCTGTGTGTTATGAGTAAGTTGCTGGAATCCATATTAAATAGAGAAATAGTCAACCACCTCAGCAGGAATAACCTTCTTAGTGACACACAATATGGTTTCCGCTCTGCAAGATCTACCGCAGATGTGCTGACGGTTATATCCCACAGGATTAGTGAATCTCTTGACAAAGGCTTCCTTTCTAGGACAATTGCTCTTGACATATCAAAGGCCTTTGACAAGGTATGGCATAAGGGTCTACTTCACAAGATTTCCAGCTACGGTATAACTGGAAATGTTTTCTCAATCATTAAATCATTTCTCTCTGATAGGCTCATAAGAGTAGTGGTAGATGGACAAAAATCGGAGGCCTGCTATATAAATGCTGGAGTCCCTTAGGGGTCAATCCTAGGCCCAACTCTCTTCCTGATCTACATCAATGACCTCCCTAAACACATACTTAAATCATTCGTTGACATCTATGCTGATAACACGACCATCTACGGCAACACGTCAAAGGCTGTAAATGACAAAGTTCTCTCTGATTCTCTCTCCTCTAATCTCGAGCGCATGGTTCAGTGGGGGAAGATGTGGCTGGTTACCTTTAATGCATCCAAAACCAAACTCCTATCCTTACATCATCAACGCTCTGATCCCCATCTGGCATCAATTGTGATGGATGGCTCTCGTCTGGGTGAGGCCCCGTGTTTTGACAAGCTTCTGGGTTTGACCTTTACTCCTGATCTGAAATGGAACACGTACATCAAGTCTGTTGCCAAGGTCGCTGGAAAGATGGTGGGATCCTTCTGCCGCTCCAGAAGATATCTCACTACTGATGCAATTCTCTATCTATATAAAAGCCAAGTACGTCCAAGGATGGAATACTGTTGCCATATCTGGGCAGGAGCTGCTAAAAACAGCCTATCGTGCCTTGACAGAGTACAAAATAGACTTCGTGGCTTAGTGGGGGATGCCCTTTTCTCTATCCTGCAACCTCTCTCCCACAGAAGAGACGTTGCGAGCCTATCCTTTTTTTATCGTTATTTCCATGGCAGGTGCTCGTCTGAACTCCAATCTCTGGTCCCCCCTCGCCAATCTTTCACGAAAAACACCCGTCTAGCTGAATCCACTGTGAAAAATTTCCCCCACTTTATATCTGTGCCTAAATCAAAACGCGGATTCCATGAACAAAGCTTCTTTCTTAGAACTGCACGCCTGTGGAACTCTGTTCCGTCTGCCTGCTTCCCACCGGACTACAACTTGGATGTCTTCAAGTCCAATGTTAACAAATTCCTAATGAACCGCCCCCTTAAGTAAACACTTCATCAAATCTCCACACTAACGTAATGTACTTGCAATAACCCTTATCCCTGAGTGGCTTCCGGGCCTTGATAACTGGTGATCACTGTGTAAAAAAAACAAAAAAACTTACACACCACCCTTGAAATAAAAATACATAAAAATACATAAACCTTTTTATCAATTGATTTTTCATTTTAAAATCGCATACTGTTTCTAATAACTATGTTTATATTATCTAAGACCAAGCTCCTATCTCTACATCATAAACGCTCTGATCCCCATCTGGCATCAATTGAAATAGATGGCTCTCCTCTAAGGGAGGCCCCAGGATTTGATAAGCTCCTGGGTTTGACCTTTAAACCTGATCTTAAATGGAACACATACATCAAGTCTGTGGCCAAGGTCGCTGGGAAAATGGTGGGATCCTTCTACCGCTCTAGAAGATATCTCACTAATGTTGCAATTCTCTATCTATATAAGAGCCAAGTACGTCCAAAGATGGAGTATTGCTGCCACATCTGGGCGGGGGCTGCAAAAAACAGCCTATCCTGCCTTGACGGAGTACAAAATAAACTCCGTGGCTTGGTGGGGGATGCCCTTTTCTCTACCCTGCAACCTCTTTCCCACAGAAGAGACGTAGCGAGCCTGTCATTGTTCTATCGTTATTTCCATGGCAGGTGCTCGTCTGAGCTCCATTCTATGGCCCCCCCCTCGCCAATCTTTCTCAAAAAAAACACCCGACTAGCTGAAACCAGCATCAATAATTTTCCCCACTCCCTATCTGTACCTAAATCAAAACGTAGATACCATGAACAAAGCTTCTTTCTTAGAACTGCACGCCTGTAAAACTCTGTTCCGCTTGCATGTTTCCCTCCCGACTTCAACCTGGATGTCTTCAAGTCCAACACAAACAAATTCCTGATAACCCCCCCCCCCCCAAAGTAATGACACCTTACCAATTCTCCAATACTATTGCTACACTATCCCTTTGAATCCCTGAGTGGCCATTGGGCCTTGATAAGTGGTGAACTCCATGTAAAAAAAAAAAATATTTTATATATTTTGTCAGATATTTTAAACATATACTTACAGAAACATGAAAACAATGAACATGTCACATTTTTTACAGTTTTAGCAGTTTCATAAATATGAATGTACAACAGAAAATAGTTTAACAGTTTTAAAATGTGACTATTACACATATCTGTTAAAAAAAACTTTACATTCAAACAACATAATAAGTATGAATCCAGTAAATGATATTGCTTGAAACATCTATTTTTATATTGACGATGATCGTCATAGATTGTGCAGGTTTAAATAACATTTTTTTTAAATGAAGTACATTTGATTTATGCACACATATATATATATATATATATATATATATATATATATATATATATATATAAAACTAACTATAGTTGCAAAAAAACAAAAGAAAAAAATGTTTGAAAAAATCATATCAGCAACAAATATCTTCATCAGCCCAAATATATAAGGAAGCAGTTTTAAAGATTAGCGGAAGTGTTGTATCCATTTTGTACTTTCATACCTCAATTGATAAACTTGCCGGCATGTTTGAAACTTAGTCTGCTTTTAAGCAAAATTACCAAGTTTTTTTTTCCCCCCCCACTGATTACATATGTTTGAATTACCTAGTTTGAATGTGAATTTCATTACATAGGGAATTGAATTTGGTGGACTATTTTATTTTAATTTCTTTTCCGGACTGATTCTCGAGATTGTGCACGCGTTAATTTTTTTTTTCTGTTTTGTGGAGATAGGGTGGGAGTAAATTTGTACATTAGGTCCCCTCCGCAATTTTCTTTAGAATGACAGCGTATATGGGTTTTCAACTATGCTGATTAAGAAACTCTCATTAAAATTTGTACTGAGGAAAGTACTTTTAGAGATAAAAAAGACCTGTATTATACACTGTAATTCAGTGGCTGCCAGGTTTGTGCGCATGCGCGATAATCAAATCTACTTCTCTCCTATGGACACTGCCCCTCACCCCCCCCTTTTTTTTTTTTTAAACATTTGCAGGTGGGTATGCTGACTACGATTATCAAGATTAAATTTAATTATTTTTCCATCCTCTTCCCTCCAAAAAGGGGATTATAATTGTTTTGTTTTATGTTAAAAAAAAAGACAATATAAAACTGGAATTTACTTTAATACTATTAGTGGAAGAGTTGAAAAGAAGGGAAAAAATCCCTAACTTCTGTTTTTACTTTCCATAATTATTCTAATGAACCAGTTTTCATAATTTTATTAATTCATACTGACTTACACATGCCATTAATTGCTTTTTTTAAATTCAGACAGTATCTGTATGTTATTGCCTCAAACCATCACTAATCGCCAGTGAAAGCCATATTTATTTCAGCTACAGCAACTGTGTCCGCAATTGTTCAAGGATGGCAGTGAACAATAACCGTAGTTTACTTTTTTTCCAAGGTGGTGGTGGGGGGGGGGGGCAGGCTTCCACTGGCCAACGCCGCTTAACGGATCCTGCTAGTAATCTCTATATAAATAAAATGAACTCATTTTTTCACGTCGGATTTTGACCTTAATAGGATTAAAAATCAAGATATTTCATGCAAATATAATATGCACAAACGGCAGAACAATATCTGAGGTGTGTTATAGGCTTATTATTTCTCAAATTCTTCGATAATCTTAGATTTCTATACTTTTTCTGCTGAGAAGTCACGGCCAAAATCGGTTAAGATCAATGGAAGTGGTAAAATATTTTCTCTCTAATAAATTCCTCCTCCCCCTGCCACCACTTAACACCATTTGGGGATCGTTCACAAGGAACAGTTGAGAAGAGAACACCGGTTTGGCTTTGTAGTTCTTTCATGTGAAGTTATTTAAAATCACTAAACTAAGCTGCAGTGCTCTGTGGCATAGTGGTTAGCGTGCTGGACAATTCACATTATATTTTCATGTTCGCGCCGACCTACCGTAGTCGTTTTTTTTTTTTTTTCTTTTTTTTTCCTAAACAACTGGAATGGACTTTTCTTGGTGGCCGAACTGTTAACGTTGCAGATGTTTTTTTTTTTTTTTTTTTTTTTTTCACACTTTATTTTCCTACTTTTACTCATGACTCCGGGTTTGATCCTTCCTACTTACCTACCATAACATTTTTTAAAACTCCCCCCCCCCGTCCCGGAAACAAACACTCGGGCAGCGCCAGGTACTAGTTAATAATATTGTAAAGTAATAATAAAATAAATAATAAATATATATATAATGATAACATGTAGTAATAAATAGTGATATTTATGTATTCATTCTTTTGTTGACCTTCATAGTTGCTGTTGTTTCACCATGTTTCAGCCAACACATCCTCTGGCCTTCTTCAGGTGATTAATCGAGACAGAATAGGAATGCTGAATCTTGTAATTGTACCCCAGTAATTATTGCCTTTCATAATCGTTGTCTCACCATCTTTTGGTCAACGAGTCTTCTGGCCTGCTTGGGTAGGATTAAAACTGCTATCTTCAGGCAATGCTCATCTGGAACCTTAAAGACTCAATGCCTCTATCCACTGGGTCGCGGGTCCTAAAATCAAACCTTGATTTTTGGATCTTATAAATCTAATTTTGTGTTCTTATGTGGTCTTCCATTTTCGGGGTAATACTGAATGGTATTATATATTTTTCTTATTATGAATCTTCATCTCAAAGGATTTAAAAATTTTATTTATATATATATATATATATATATATATACACACATATATCTCAATAAACAAACATTTATTAAAATTAAATTCAGTATTTCGATTCATAACAGAATATTCATCAGGAAATACAGGTTTTTCTTTTTTCTTTTGGTCTTTAAACCGTTAAATTTTGAATTTTCCGTTCCATATTGACAGTACTTATAAACATTGGATTTTTTTTATTTGTGCGCTCAGTGTTTTTTTTTTTAAATCTTGACTTCCCTGTTTACAAAGATTGATATTTCACTAATTAAACCTTTTTCAAAGTATAAAAATTGGTATTAAGGCTCTTGGAAGCATCATTAGGAATTTACAAACTTTGAATAAACAGTTAAAACTGTTTTTAGAACACGTTAAAGATGCAAAAATATTTTATTAAAACCGGGCTCTACATTGCGAATGAAACAGTCGCATTTGCAGGTGATTTGTCGACTAGAAATAATGAAACGTTTATCTTTTGGTGATTGTATTTCTTTCAATGACACTCTTGCAAAGCTTACTACTGAGTGAAAAATATCTTAACTTTTTTTTTATTAAACGAGCAAAGTCAACTTATTTAAACAATAAAAGGTTTAACAAAACAATATACTATTTTTTTTTTTTTTAACAAAGGATGTTTTAAAAAAACATCTGAGGAAATTTGGATGCTTATACGTTCAAGTATCGACATAAAATTTTGTGTATCTTTAGAATTACACTTATTAAAAAAATGCAAAAAAATCTTTATGATGTACATACTCGTCATAGAACAAAGATGTCATATTCTAAAAATCATGTAGGTTTGGCTAGTAACTTTTCTATTCGGCTAGTAAACGAAAATATTTAGTTGTCAAAGGTCAACTAAAGATAAATTTGTCCATAGAGCCCTGTAAAAGAAGGAAGAAAAATGATTCAATTTATTTTTTTTTTTTTTACATGGGGGTCACCGCTTATCAAGGCCCAGAGGCCACTCGAGGATAAGGGTTAATAGGTATACATTAGTTATTGTGATTTTAGCGTAGTAAACATTAGTGGGAATTTCGTAACTTGGATTACTTAGGGGGATGGTTCAATAAAAACTTGTTCACGTTGGACTTGAAGACAATCAGATTCCAGTCAGCTGGAAAGCAGGCAAACGGAATAGTTCCACAGGAGAGCAGTTCTAAGAAAAAAGCCCTGTTCATGGAATCTACGTTTAGGTGTAGGCACGGATAAAGAGTGTGGGTAATTGTTGATAATGGTTCTGGCAAGACGAGTGATTTTCGTGAAAGTCTGGTGAGGGGGGGACCAGAGATCGAAGTTCAGATGAGCACATGCCATGAAAATAACGATAAAGCAGGGACAGGCTCGCTACGTCTCTTCTGTGGGAAAGAGGTTGCAGAGAAGAAAAAAGGGCATCCCCCACTAAGCTACGAAGTCTATTTTGAACTCTGTCAAGACAGGATAAGCTGCTTCTAGCAGCTCCTGCCCAGATGTGGCAACAGTACTCCATCATTGTCCGAACCTGGCTTTTATATAGGTAGAGAATTGCATCAGGAGTGAGATATCTACTGGAGCAGTAGAAGGATCCCACCATCTTTCCAGCGACTTCGGCAATTGATTTGATATACGTTTTCCATTTCAGATTGGGAGTAAAGATCAAGCCTAGAAGCTTGTCAAAACATGAAGCCTCCCCAAGATGAGAGCCATTCATTTCGATTGATGGCAGCTGGGCAGCAGAGCGTTGATGATGTAAAGATAGAAGCTTGGTTTTAGATGCATTAAAAGTAACTAGCTACTTCTTTCCCCTTTGTACCATGTGCTCAAGATCAGAGGAGAGAGAGTCAGAGAGAACTTGGTCGTTTACTGTCTTTGAAGTGCTTCCATAAATGTCTACGAATGATCTAAGGATGTGGTTTGGAAGATCATTGATGTAGATCAGGAAGAGAGTTGGACCCAGGATGGACCCCCTGAGGGACTCCAGCATTAATACTGAGAGCCTCTGATTTCTGCTCATCAACCACTACTCTTAAGAACCTATCAGAGAGAAATGATTTAATAGTTTAGAAGACATTTCCAGCTATACCAAGACTGAAGATCTTGTGAAGTAGGCCTTTATGTTATACCTTATCAAAGGCCTTTGATATGTCAAGAGCAATTGCCCTAGAGAGGAAGCATCCATCGAGGGATTCACTAAACCATATGAGATATCTGTAAGCACGTCTGCTGTAGATCTAGTAGAACGGAAACCATATTGCATGTCACTAAGAAGGTTATTTTTGCTGAGATGGTTGACTACTTGTTTAGCACAGATTCCAGCAGCTTTCTCATGATGCATAGGAGACTTATTGGTCTGTACTGAGAGGGAGATTAGCGACCACCTGAGTTCTTAAATACAGGGCATACTGATGAGATTTTCTAAGGTGTTGGTAAGCATTTCTCCTTAAGACAATGCTTAAATAAGTTGGTAATTGAGCACTATGACTGGAATGCCGTCAGGACCAGTTACTTTACTGGAATCAAGGTTTTTGATTAGCTTGGCAACATCACGTACAGATATTTGTATGTCACTTAGCATGTTTTCTGATATACAAGGGAATACTGGGGGTTGGCGGCCTTGGTTGTAAAGGGTAGAATTTGCTGCAAAGTTCTTGGCAAAGAGATTGGCTTTGTCTGATGCTGACGATATTAACTCTGGTCCATTGATGATAGTTGGGATAGAGCTCACACTTCTGTTGAGGATTCTGTTTGCTATTTGCCAGAACTGATGGGAACCAAGCCACTGCTCAGCTACCTTGGAGTTGACAGACTGAGCATATAACTCTCTTGCCTTCTTTATTACTTTTTACAGTGGTTGCTGGCAGTCCTGAAGGTGGCTTTAGTCTCGGTACATCTATTACGTTGGAAACAATGGAAAAAGTGATTTATGTGCACAATGTTCTTTTTTGTTTTTTTAAAGTTGAAACCTTTCTTATTAATTTCGGACCATAACAGGTCCATTTTCAGATAGTAAAAGAGTTCTATTGCCTTTTTTTTTTTTTTTTTTTTTTTTTTTTGCAAGTAAAGTCCTTGTGTTATGTCCAAAGGCGTGCTGTTGTTGTTAAATGCATGAGAAGTCAGCAAACTCTTCTTTGCAAATGTTTTTAGCACATGTTTGCTTGAAAGGTATAAAAATTGGTATTAAAGCTCTTGCAAACATCATTAGAAATTTAAAAACTTGGTATAAAATTGGTTTTAGAACACATTAAAAATGCCCCCTTCTCCAATATGATTCAATTTTTCTTTTTTTTTCTTTTTTTTTAAATTTAAACATTTCTCCTCAATTATTTCAGACCGTAACAGGTCTATCAGCGGTTGGCCTTCGGGACAAGATCAAAGTGTAGTATCTGTTCTTCAGATGCTGCACTTCAATTTCTTGTTCTCTGTCAGTGGAGGAGAAATCCTTCACGACTGAGACAATTTTAATTTTTGTTCCTTTTCTCCACGTTAAAAAACGACCCTGGTGTCTAACTCTGTCCCGTGGGGAGACATTGTAAATAGGAACAGGTCTATTATCAGAGAGTAAACGGTAAAAGGGTTATATCTGTTTATTCGAAGTTTTTAAATTCCTAATGATACTTGCAAGAACTTTAATACCAATTTTTGTACCTTTTTAAAGCAAACATGCACTAAAAAGCTCACAAATGAAAAGTTTGCTAGCTCCTTGAGTTTATCAATAACAGCACAAGGATTTTACAAACAAAAACAGGCAATATTTTCACTTTCGAAAGATGTACCTGTTATGGTCTGAAATTAATGTTTCAATTTAAAAAAAAAGAAAGAAAAAAAGAAATTGAATCATATTTTTCTTCCTTCTTTTAATAAAATATTTTTGCACCTGTAACATGTTCTAAAAACAGTTTTATCTGTTTATTCAAAGTTTTTATATTCTTCAAATTATTTTAAATGGGTTTGAAATACTTATCACTAGCACTTAATCATCCAAAATGTTTTTATCTGTTGTTTTTTAGTTTGCCCTTTGCGCATACACTCATATGTGGAATTTAACCATCCAGGTTAGGAAGTTCATCTTGATTTCAGCAGTTTTTACGGTTGTCTACTTACTTACACCTTTGACCTGATATAGATATACAGTAGAACCTCTGGATACGGTGGCCCTAGGATAGGTGTGTCAGAAACTTTGTGAAAAATATTGAATAATTCGACCCCCTGTTTTTCCAAGCTTATAACTACTCAAAAAATGTAATTCAAACCCTATTTTTTTTTTTTCAATTAAAGGAGCAAGGACCAAGGTTTCATTTAAAAACAAAAAACAAAAAAAACAACAACATGATTTAAAAAAAAAAAAAAAGGTTTTAAACTTCAGACTTTACAGGTAAATTTCTAAGAAAAAAACAAAAAAAAACACTACTTTTTTGTTTTAAATTTGAATATATTATTTATTGATCTTTTATCTTCAATTTGTGATATATAAAACTTTGGTGAGTAAATTAATTTACTTTTTAATAGACATTTCAAAATGGGGGGGGTACGTAAATAAAAACAAAAACGTTTGTCTTAAATATTATATTCAGTTTATTGGAAAGAGCATAAAATTTCACATTGACTCTGAAAATATTGTAAAAATTGAATCAATAGAAAAATTTTGATAGATTTTTAAAGTTTAAAAATTGAAAAATACTGAACTCGTAAAATTCAATTAATTTCGTTACTGTTTTTTTTAAAAAAAAAAAAAAAAAATAATATTTCTATTACTTTTTATACGACTTTAATAGTTTATTTTGGAAGTATAATCCATAAAGACAATAAACAACCCACTTTTAAAAGAGAAATTACGAGTTTTTTATATTTTATTCGCAGTTTCGTGTTAGGGGTGTCAAAAATTTCTACAAAAATTCTGATACACCTTGCCCTGGAATATGTTTTTTTCAGGTTATGATATGGAAGATGATGTTTTTCTGGCCCCTGGTTACAGTATTTACCCCACTTTACAGTGTTATGTTATTTGATTATATACATGTGTATTATATACTGTACTGTATTTTGTTACTAATTTTTATTGCCGTATCCCGGGGTTCTACTGTATAGTGAATTGCAAAAATCTGGAAATGTGGAAGTGAAATGTATCGGCCAACTATCATAAATGTTAGGTTTTCACTTTTTAGTGGAATTGTGCCTTTTTTGCAATTCAGAAAGTGTAATTCTGCTTTTTTTTTTTTTTTTTTTTTTTTTGTAATAAGGAGGTGGGATTTCTGCCTCTTCCCATTTTCAAAAAAAGTATTGTCTTACTATTCAGCTGCAAAACGTCTTGCATGACAGTTTGTAAAAAATATATAAAAAATAAGTTCACTGTGTCTTTCTCTTAATTTTGACATTCATGTTTACCAAGATTTATATTTCACTAAACATTTTTTCAAATTATTTTACATGTATTTTTTATTACTTATCACTAGGGGTATGACAAGAGAATACTGTTTTCATTATTTTGACTCTACTACATATCGGTTAATATCTTATATTTTCAGATAGTGATGTGGTTCTTTACTGATTAACTGTGTTGGATATATACTCGAGAGTCAAAACAATGATAAGAATATTCTCTTGTCATAGCTCTACTTATCACTAAGCACATCATCATCCAAATTTTATTTTTAGCTGTTATTTTGTGCAGCCCTCCACACACCCACACAAAGTGGGAGTGGGGCTTGCCAGGTTGAGAAATTCATCTGGATTTCAACCCTCGCTCCCATTGGCTACTTGCCTCCGATATCTACACACATTTATTATCAAGAGACTTAAGAAGGATATACTAAAATGATACATGCTGAAAATCATAGACCTTGTTCTAAAGGAAAAGGCTATGTTAATTGCCCCCAAACAATTGAACTACATGTGTTGCCAGGGTAAACAGTTAGCAAGAGAGATACAATGATTAGTGTACAAGTAGGTGAGTTACTTTGTTGATGTTTTGGGAGCCTGATGCTGTGACTAAAAAAGGGATCTAACAGAAATGGCATCAAAAGTTGTGAAGGCTATGCAATGATGACAGACTGTCTCGCTACATCTGACATCTTCACTGTTCAAACCACTCAACTAGCTACAACCACTATATATGATTTTCCCCACTATCTGTGCGTAAACCTAAACACAGATTCAATAAACAAAGCTTCTTTCCCAGAATTACCCGCCTGTAGAATATTTCCACTGACCTGCTTTCCAGTTGAATACAACATGGTAACCTTCAAATCCAATGTAAACAAATTCTTGTTGAGTCGTCCTCATAAATTCTACACACTTTACACCATTAACGATTACTACACTACCACCTTAATTTCATTAACTCTTATCCTCGAGTGGCCCTTGGGCCTTGATAAGTTGTGACTTCCAAGTAGAAAAAAAAAAAAGCCCAAAAGAGGCTAAATCCAGTTTTTTTCCCATGGGAGAGGGGAAAATTATTGTTTTTTTAGTTCTCGAAACATGAGTGCAATCTGCACTTCCTTCTGTGAATGTGAGGTAAAGTAATTTCCGAGATAAACATTGTTTATATTTCTGAAATTTTGAGATAACGATTGGTCATTTGGATTATTCGGATTACTGTTTTCATATTGGATGCTAGAATACTATCCTCCTGACCTAAAATGCATCAAATATTGATGTTATTGTTTTTTTCCTATCCATTTGCAAAACTCAATCATGTTCTGCAAAGCTAAAAAAAAACAATCTTGTTTTATCATTTGTACTGTAGAGGCACCCATCATCTCACAATCGATCACGAAAGTAAACTTTTCCAGATAGGATACAAAGTACATTCATCTCCAGGGAGATGGCAGAATTGTTAGAAAATGACCTCCAGTCTATAGTAGAATGGGGCTGCAAATGGATGGTAACATTTAATGCTAGTAAAACTAAGCTGCTCTCCTTTAACAATTACAAGACGCCTCTTCAACTGCCTATATCCATGACAAATAGCACCCTACCTGAGAATTCTACCTTCAAACTCCTCGGCCTAACATTTGCGGGCAATATGAACTGGAATAAATACAGAGGACTTTGCAAAGGCTGCTACAGAAAAGGTGGATTCCCTCTATCGAGCTAGAAGACTACTCACACCTGAGAGTATCTTGTACCTTTACAAGGCAACCATTCGCCCATGTATAGAGTATTGTTGCCACATCTGGACTGATGCATCTACCACTAGTCTCTCCCTCTTAGATAAAGTCCAAAAAAGATTTGTCAATCTAATCGGTCCCACTTTATCAAATAAGCTCCAGCCCCTGTCTCATTGTATCACTGTGCCTGTTTTACAAATATTTTAATGAAATGTGTTCTGATGAACTTGTTTCACTTGTACCCCCTCGACATACATATCTCCGACAAACCTGTTTAGCAATAAGATCTCATCCCTTCACTGTTGTTGTCCCTAAATGCCAGAAAGCTTTCTATTCTAATAGTTTCTTCCCTCGAATGGCGGGATTTTGGAATTCCCTTCCTGTACTGATATGCAGAAATTTAAATGTGACATAATCAAATATCTTGTTAATCTTTCCTAGACATGGCCCCTTACGTCCAAGTGGCGATATGCTGAGTAAGAAAGAGAAAAAAAAAGAAAAAAGATCTTTTGAGTGCTATGACAGATAGGGAATACTGGAAGGGTGTAGTAAGTTCTATCTTGGCTGAGGCCGTAGGATGATGATGATGATGAAAAAACAAAAAGCAATTCTTTACAAAACAACTAAACCAAACTTTATGAATAAATATTTGACAATATAAAGAACTTGAAGCATAAAATCTTTTTACCAAAATAACCAGACTTGGCATTAAAAATAACCACAAAAGTGTTTATGTTGTAAAGCAAAATGTCCAAACAAGACTTGGATGTTTATTTTCACAAAAAGGGTGAAAATAGTCATCTGAATAATTCAAATACAGAAAATTTTCCTTATATCAACGGGATACCAACTGAAATTACCTCCCTCTTCACCTCGCTTACTGGAGTATATCGATCCACATTGGTAATAACTGGCAATATTGTCTGTTTATGGCATGTTGACCCTCTCCCTTAGCAATACCCTTTTATATCCATGTTTGAGACCCCTGCTCTAAATCACCCCCCCCCCCCGTTGTGAAAAAAAAAAGAGCAAATTGTAACAAACATGTGTAAAATACAAATCTAATATTTACTTAACATTATTATTTACTGTAGTGACCTTAAGTGTCCATCTTATCACTTAGAAGCAGTTTAATAGAAAGTAATTAAATTCGAAAGAAAGTAATTAACTTGTCGGAAAGTTTAAACCTAGTGCTTAGATTGGAAATCGATCAAAGTATATTAATCCCAATTATTTTTAGCTTTAAACACTGGTTTTCCAATCCTGTCTGCCCTCATTTGTTCCTTAAATAATTATCTGTAGTTTTGAAATTGGATTGCTTTACAATTTATTTTTCAGAATTAAAGCAAGCTGTCACAGTAATGTACTAATAACTTGTGTTTTAGTGTTATGTATCAAAAGTGTAAGAATAGAAAGTAAAGTTTATATATTGTTATGACTAAGCAATGATGTGTCACACGAGGGGACGTGTTATCGCAGAGTGATTTTTTTTTGGGGATTCAAATGGAAAAAATGATCATCCATTTCTGAACTTTGTTTTTGGTCTCTGAGAAAATATCAATAAACACAGCACTGAAAAAACAACAGTGACACACAAGATTATATAAAATATATAATTTATTACAGAAAACAGTGTAAGACCTTTGCTTTGAAAACTTTTTTTTAACAGAAAGCTAATTTTAACAGAATTTAAAAGCAAAATGAATGAAGTTTTGGCATATTAGTCAATACTTTCAGCATAAAAAAATCTTTTGTAGAGTAACACCCTTTGCTACTCCTTCTTCGCCTGAAAAAATAATGAGGCTATAGTGAGGGGGGGGCGATTATGTGTTAACACTCTGAAGAACTTTAAAAAACAATTATTGTAGAATTTAAAATGAGGAATCAGTTTTGCATATAAATTTAACATAAAACTGTCTCCCATTTCCTGGCCATTTTAGCATTTATGGGTAATTAACCATTTTTGAAAAAAGTTTTCTATGAGAGATAAACTCTGCATTTTTTGGGTGGGTGGGTTCTGTTTTAAATTATTACATGCAGTTTTACAAAGATTTTGAGGTGGAGTTTGTCACTCACTCAGGATTAGTAATACATGTTGATGCATAAGGTTGGGAAGTTCATATCAGTTTCGGATTTTTTTTTTTTTGATCAGCTACTCATATTTCCGATACAACAGACATAAAACAACTAACAAGAGAGAATGGAGATATTGGTAGGGTAAGGAGATAATGTTCTGGTTTGAAATAAAGTTTTTAGGATATGAAGCGAATTTAAGATGTTGACATGAAAAAGAAATAATGTTTTGGCTTGGGATAAACAAAGTCTCTAGAAATAGAAAAGGACTTGAAAGATATCTACATTTTTGAGAAGATGGCGGTCGGTACTTGAGAAATCAACATTGTCATAGTCAGAAAAAAGGTGGAATGTTCACGATTTGTGATAGTTGCCAGGAGAGTTTGAAATTCCAAGAATATTTTTGTTATATATGTATAGTGAGATTTCCAAAATATGGTCTTGAGAACCAAGAGGTTCAATATTTCTCTTAGATAAAATTGGATTCAACAATGTTTAACAGTTTTTTTTTTTCCAAAAGTTGATTTTAGTTCCAGGATTGGCGACATTGAGTGCACCCGAGTTGATGACTTTGGGAATAAATAGAAAGTTGGCTTGAATGGTGTTGTTCTTTGCAGTGGACAAGTGCAGGGTTTATTTCTCGACAATTAGATAAAAACTGAAAAATTCTGAGTGCTGATTCTATTTATAAGAAAAGAGATCCACTCTTTGGTTAAATTTGTTTTGAGATAGTGGTATCAAATGATAGTTGATAGTATTGGTATTTCTTTTTTTTTAAATTTTTTTTTTTATAAATTTGACAGTGACAAAGCAATTAGGATTGGCCATAATTGAGAAGTGATTCTGAGTCAAGTAGTGGGATGGGACAGCGTTTTCATTTGAAGTTCAGACAGAGAGACTGGTGCTCTATAACTAAGGTTTCAATGTCAGATGTGTTTTATTGTTACAGGGAAGTGTAAAAAGTATTTTGATTGGATGAATCCAGAGTTGAGTATGAGGAAAGAGAGTCTTAATTTTTCAGTTTTGGCTTAGTTGATATTAAGTAGGAGTGAAAAAAAAAAAATTATTTTCATTGCTTTAAGAAAATATTCTGTGAAAGGCGATTTAATTTTCTCTTTATTATACCTAAAAGCTTTTAATGTAGGAACATAGATAATTAATAGTGTTTAGACGAGGGATTGGAAATCGGAAAAGAATCATAACTTTTTTGGGTATCGGAATCGGAAAAAATTTATGCCTATTTTCCAATGCCCCAAACGATTGTTTTAATTGTTTTTATTTGTTTGTTTTTACTTAAAATTTAACTTTCCATTAATGATGAAATGATAAATGGATGGTCACATTCAATACTGCTAAGACTAAGCTTGGTTCCTTCAATAATTACAAGAAACCTTCTCTACCACCAATAGCAATGGCCAAGAACACATTACCTGAAAGTACTTTCTTTAAACTCCTCGGCCTAACGTTCACAGGGAACATGAATTGGAATAGATACATTGAGAGCATTGCCAAGGCTGCTGTGGAGAAGGTAGGCTCTCTCTACTGTGCTAGAAAACTATTTATGCCTGAAAGTATCCAGTATCTCTATAAGCCCACCATTCGCCCATGTATGGAGTACTGTTGTTACATTTGAGCTGGTGCATCTGCTACTTGTCTCTCACTCCTGGACAAGGTTCAAAAGAGTCACCAACCTGATAGGTCCTGAACGTTCATCTAGGCTTCAACCTCTGTCCCATCGACGAAATGTAGCATCCCTCTGCCTGTTCTAAAATTACTTTAGTGGTGAATGCTCCAACGAACTACAAGCACTTGTACCCCCTCAATGTGAATACCCCAGACAAACCCGACAAGCAGCTAAATCCCACCCCTACACAATAGAGATCCCTAGGTGTAAGAAAGCCTTCTACTCCAATAGTTTCTTCCACAGACCTGCTAGACTTTGGAACTCCCTTCTGGGATTCTGCTTTCCCAACTGTACTGACATGCAGAAGTTCAAGTGTAATGTGAACAGACATCTTGCTACTCATCTTCCTTCATAATACCCCTGCAACTTATGTTTCCGATAGTAGCCCCCTACTTCAAAGTGGCAGTGTGCCGTGTTTGGCGTGAAAATTGAATTAAAAAAAAAAAATTTATTAATTTTAAACTATCGCTCTTATGTGTGTATGTGTTGTTTAAATGTTGCCTTTATCGAGTTCTAGTGTGACTGCAGACATTGTTTTTATTAAGCCAAAGTTTAGTCTGACTGACCATGATACAGCTATTTTTCTACGTTTTGTTATTTTATGAAATCTTTTGATTGGAAGAATACTTCTAAAACAAATGACTTTTTCGACTTTAATTTTTCACCTTTCATGATTTTCTGGATCAACTTCGCCTACAACACTCTCTGAATAAAGTTGACCTATTGACATAATGTTACATAGCTGGCATGTAGTCAATTACAAATTTGCACCATGCTGATTTAATTTAGTTTTTGTTGATGGTGACAATATTTAAAAAATTTTTTTAATTCTTTTATTCAATTTTCACCCCAAACAAGGCACAGTGTCCTTTTGATGTAGGAAACTACTATTGGGGACATAAGTTGGAGAGATACTATGTAGGGAGTTGAGCAACAAGATGTCTGTTCACATTACACTTGAACTTTTGCATATCAGTACAGTTGGGAAAGCAGGTGCCCAGAAGGGTGTTCCAAAGTCTAGCAGTTCTGAGAAGAAACTATTCGAGTAGATTTTCTTATATCTATGTAGGGGTGGGATTTTGCTGCTTGTCAGGTTTGTCTGGGTTATTTATGTTGAGGGGGGTACAAGGGCTTGTAATTTGTCAGAGCATCCATCATTAAAATACTTGTCGAACAGGCAAAGGGATGCAACATTTCGTCTATGGGACAGAGGCTGAAGCTTAGATGACAGTTCAGAACCTATCAGATTGGTGACTCTCTTTTGAACCCTGTCAAGGAGTGAGAGACTAGCAGATGCACCAGTCCAAATGTGACAACACTACTCCATACATGGGCGAATGGTGGCCTTGTAGAGGTATAAGATACTTTCAAGTGTAAGTAACTTTCTAGCACAGTAGAGAGAGCCCATCTTCATCGCAGCAGCCCTGACAATGCTCTCAATGTATGTATTCCAGTTCATGTTCCCTGTGAATATTAAGCCGAGGAGTTTGAAAGAAGTACTTTCAGGTAATGTATCTTTAGCCATAGCTATTTGTGGTTGAGAAGGTTTCTTGTAATTATTGAAGGAAACAAGCTTAGTCTTAGCATTGAATGTGACCATCCATTTTTGTCCCCATTTCACTACAAAATGGAGGTTTTCCTCTAGTTTTTCTGCTATTTCCTTAGAGATGTCATCATTTGTTTCCCCCTCGTGCCTGTTATAGAGTGTGGTGTTATCAACAAATATACCCATCTCAAAGACAATTTTATCAGGGGGGTCATTTATTAATATTAGGAATAATAAAGGTCCAAGGATCGATCCTTGAGGTACACCTGCATTTATATCATATTGTTTAGATGTATAACCGTCGAGGACAACTTGGATTCTTCTCTTCTTTAAGAAAGATTTAATTAAGTATTCGTCCAGTGATACCGTATGATCTGATTTTCCTGAGAAGAATATCATGCCATACCCTGTCAAAAGGTTAGGTATATCTAGGGTTACCGCTCTACCCTCCCCTTCTTTGTCCAGTGTATGGTATATATGTTCAGAGATTACAGTTAGGATATTTGCTGGAGAATGGGCTTGCCTAAATCCATATTTTTATTCGGTCAGCAGTTTAGCAGCTGTAAGGTGATGGACTGGAGCTTGGTTAATTATGGATTCAAATATTTTGGCAAAAAGTGGGAGGAGGCTAATGAGGCGATAATTTAATGGGTCAGTTCTTTCGCTAGAATTCTTGTAAACTGATACCACAGAAGCATTTTCCAGCTGTCAGGAAAGCAAGATTTGTTAAGACACTTGTAAAGTTTGGCGAGAACTGGAGCAACCTCAGCAGAGCATTTTTTTAATAGCACAGCCGGGATGAGATCAGGTCCATATGCGTTTGAGTTGTCTAGGTTTTTTATGATAGCATGCACCTGAGAAGTGATGATTTTCAGATCATCTAGTGTGGCATCTGTCCGCAAAGGAAAGTCAGAGAGGGAGTGGTTTGCTGGGTCCAAAGTGGAGATAGATGCAAACCGACTGAAAAGCATGTTAGCCTTCTCAGTTGCCATGCAAGCAACCTCATGATTGTTGAATAGTGGGGGAATTGTTGATTGCCCATTATTTATTACACCGTTGTAGATTTTCCAGAAATGGACTTATGTTGGTTAAATCTGTGGTATGCATGCTGCCTTTGAGTAATGGCAGCTGCACAATTGGAAGTAAATCATTGGGGAGAGTGGGGTTTGCTATAGAATTTCTGCTGGAACATGTGATTCAAAATGTGATCATAGTAGCAATCTTACACTCTTCCAGCTCTCACATCACGTTCTCTTCAACTGTTTTTTTTTTAATTTTTTTATTTTACAAGGGAGTTACTACTTATCAAGGTCCTAAGGCCACTCAAGGATAGGGTTAATAAATGTATGGTGGTAGTGTAGAAACCGTTAACAGTGTAAGTTGGATAGAATTTGATTAATGGGGCAGTTCAACAAGAACTTGTTTGCATTAGACTTGAAAGCTACCATGCTGTAGTCAGCCGGGAAGTGGACATGTAACACCTTTTCTGATGAAGTTGGCTAGAACCCTTTTTGTCTGGAAACTTTGGCTCAGATCGTCTGTTTCTTCTCAGAGGGTTATTACATTGAATCCTGTATGCTGAAAGCGAATATCGAAGCCGCAGGCAGAAAGAAAAACAGACACGTGAAATTCTATGCTACGAGAATTAATTCACGAACTTATTTACAAATGTTTTTACAAATATCATTCAGTTCTTAGTAAGTTTTCAAAGTCTCAAATCTCTCTTCACAGACAGCGTCAGACGGTTTGGAGGAGGGGAGGGTCACGTCTCAGGGAGCGGTGTGATTACTTTGAGTTTCGCGTACAAACTCTTGCTGAAACTGCTTTGAAACTGACTAATTTCACGCAACACTAGTATTAATGTGTATGGGTGGTCGGGGTGAAAGTTTCGCGAGCCAATCAGATCACGCCACGAAATTGGGGGAAAAACACCAAATCCTGTGGGTGTGCAATTCAGCATGTGATCTGAGATTCAAGTCAATATTAAATTATCATGACCCCTAAGGTCATCACTGTCAGTCCGACGTTTGGCTTTGAGTTCGTCAAGGCCAGACAGTGTTATGTTATTGTTCTAAGTTCCCTGTTATCAATTTTAAATGCAAAATATATCTCTCTGACTTCCAAACAATATCTATTTTGACAATGAAATGAAATATAATATTTATATCCCATACTTTAAGTCTTCGGGATATCTCCTGTTACCTGGGATTGATTAAAGCTATCTTAGCATACCCGGCTCCCCAATGAGGGCAATTCGCTCCCTCAGGTCGATTACGTTACAGACAAACAGATAACGAATCTGTTTTTTTTTTATTTATTTATTTATTTTTTTTACTATTAATAATCAGTTACAAAAATATCCAATTAACATCAGATGATATTGATTAATTTAAGACATTGAACATCTGCTATTCAAGTGATTTTTTTTTTTTTTTTTTAAATTTTTTTACTTATATTGTCGCTACTTATCCATATCACGCTGTAAACATATTTTCCTTTTATTTTATTTTCCTGGCTAAACATTGTTACTGCAAACAATGACAATAAATTATTCCCAGCATGTATGTAACAAAATAGAAAATTTATAACTTCAAATGTTCGTTTCAATGGGTTTTCATTTACTCTTTGATTTGGAAAACACCACAATTCAATATTTATATGGGCTGATTAGTATTCATATATCCAGAAAACATTCTTTGCCCGTTTGTATGTATTTTCACGTTGACTATTTAACATGTTTTCGTGTCCATATGTACATAAAATGCTGGCAACTGTAAATAAACGTTAAATCTATTTCTTAACCAACTGTTTCCTTTGATCTTTGTTTTCTTATACGAACCTGGTTGCCAGATGTGAAGGGAATAAAATATTCCCCATACGTGTGCGATGAAATAGAAAATTCATAATGTTAAATAAACTTATGAGTCTACACAAACGGTGAGCGCAGAGTAAAAAGATTCAAGAAACTCTTTAACAAATGGGCAATCATTATTTGCTAAAAAGAATTATATTTGGGCTGTCGGAAGCTTAGTTGATTCACTGTTGGTTTGTGCATATGAGAATGTCAAACAGCCACAGATGTTGTTGTGGTCAGCTGGAGTATATGGAGTTCATACCTTTTCATGTAGGAGTACTGTTAGATTGCCAAGATAGGTTCTCAATGATATCATGTGGGTATCGATGGCTTCTTGTTCATCTTCAAACTAGTTGGTCTCAACAGGATGGCAAATGGTTCAATGTCGTGATGGTGTTTTATTTTCCAAACGGCAAGTCGTTAATATGGAATGTGATTTATATGACAACACTTATGTGCACTCATCAAGAACAGAATCGGCAACAAACCCTGGACATGCAGCAGCGTCAACAGAGGAACGCTAGTGATCAAAATACACCAGGGTTCGCACAGACTTGAAAAGTCCTTGAATTTTAATTTTTTCCTTGAAAAGTTCTTATTTCTATTATTACCTTGAAAAATCCTTGAAAAAAAGGAAAATGTCTTGAAAGGCCTTGAAAATTTTATTCTTTGTGTCCAGTAAAAGTTTGTGTCGAAATACTAAAAAATAAAATCGAAATAAATACGATTAGATTATTTTTTAAGTATTATTAAAAATGCCATTAAAATATTTTTTTAATATTTAAAAATAAAATTGAAATACATTGTTTAGAAATTGCATAGTAGTATTTTGGATACAAGAGTTGCGTTCCATTATCACAAAACAAAACTGCTTTAGGATCAAGCGACGTAACTTTATTTATTTTTTTATTTTTTGGTCCCGATGGCCTAGTTTTCAGTTATCACGAATTTATTGTTCTCACTTTTTTGGGGCTAGGTGGGGGATGAAGATCAAATCTCCCTCTATTTTTGCTTTCATTTATACTTTAATTTTTTGAGAGCGAGGAGTAGTGGCAACCGCCATAAATAAAAATGCCCCCCCCCAAAAAAAAAATGTGATAACCTAAAATAAGCATGGCTGGGCAAAAAAAAAAAAAAAAAAAAAAATGGACAAGATAGCTATCTTGGTTGGAAATTTAAGTCGTAAAGAGAGTTAATGTTTGAGATGAAATAAAAAACATTTAAAATTACTTAACACCAAAAAATGATACAGGTAGATTGCAAAGTAACTTTTATTGGCTATGGTAACTTTTATTTGTTACTAGCAGTTCCACCCGGCTTTGCTCGGGTCCTTTGTACTGTTCATAACTTTACGTGGTTATGTATATACTAAAAAGTGTGAATATGTACGGTAATGCCTTTCTATATAATAGGCTTCCTTAACTACCATAGAGCAAAGTTGGTAGAGACCGCAGACGTCAATTTTTTAAAAATTTTGACCCCAATTTTGACCCCTTAGCATTTATTGTTTTGGGCTCAAATAGAATTATAAAGTTAGATTCCTATCCAAGGTACCTATATCTGAAATTTCAAGTGCTTAGACCCTCAAATTGTCGGAGAAGTTTGGTAGAGTTCTCAAAGGTCAAATCGTTAAACTTTGACTCCTTAGCAGAAAAATATCTGGCCGGAAATTGATTAAAAAGATTTTCCCAAATCTCAATACCCCTTATGCCAGATTTCGAGTCTGTAGACCGAAAATTGACAGTTATTTGGTAGGAAAATGTACACAGACACTTTCACTTATATATATATATATTTATATATATTTGATTATTTTTTATCACTTTTTTGAATCTCTGTGGATTGCAAAACAAACTTCAGATTTTGTTTTGAAAACTTGAATTTTGTCTGGAGAAGGCCTTGAAAAACCTTAAGTTATCAAAAATGGACATTGAAAATCTGTATGAACTCTGTACACCTCGCAGGACTTCTTCAACATCCGTTGTCTGTAGATGACGTTCTGCACCAGAGACCATCGTAAATTTATTTGCAAGTAAGTCTATATGACCAATACATGAAGAAACGCCTGCCACCTACTCTTAGCTTACTGAACCAACTGCACATCAAATGAAACTTTCTGATATTTGTATTAGTGTTGGGATTAATCAGAATCGGAGAAACTCGAAAAATCGGAACATTTGAGGGTATCAGAATCGGAAATTTTGGTGCCTATTTTTCGATGTCAAATCGATTCTTTTAATTGTCTTTTTTTATCAGATTTTGTTTCAAGTAAAATCTTCCATTGCTGGTAATAATGATAAATTAGTAAATATTCATTGATTATAAATTACCAGTAAAGCTAAAATCAATAGATCATCCGCCACAAGTTCATTTTGACGTTTAGGAAAATATCTGCATATTTAACATGTGTTTTTTTTGTGCAAATCGGGGGGGGGGGAAATAACAATCTTATGGTTAAATAATTAGAGATTTATAAAAAATTGTAATTTTATCGGAATCGGGGAGGGGGGTATTGGAATTGTCCTATCACTAATTTGTATATTGGTTTATAAAAGGGCGTTTTGCTAACAATTTATTGCTGTTGAATAAATTTTAATTGATTTTTAAGAAAAAAATATCTTTTTTGTTTAAGAAAGATCAGTATTTAAGACTGCTTTCACTACCTGTTGTACGTAAACTTCTCAAACGAGTGCAAATCTGTCAAGTTATAAATGTAAATTTTAGATGTGTCAGAAAAACTCTTCAGTTTGACACTGAATAATGGGAGAAAATATTTCATTTTCAACTTCCTGAGGCTGACAACACGAGAGGAAATGAAAGACAAAAAAAAGACATTTTTTTCTTAGAGATGACCCCCCCCCTCTCCTGCCTATCCCTCCAGCATACACATTCTTCATTATTGGTTTGTACAATTGAGGTGAATGAGTGCTTTTGTATGTCCAACCTTTTGATCCTTAGAAAGAAAAAAAAAAAAAGAGAAACGATAATGCCATAACTTTCTTTATTAGTGACACATTTTTTTTTTATTTAAAAATTAGAAAACATACAATTAAAAAAAATGGGAGATCATTTTCCGATTTTGTTTTTTATATGCAATGCCATGTTTTTAAAAGTCTCAATAAACTAAATTTATCTAAGTTGTAGTTTCTGTATGTTTGTTTATTAATCAAGTTCATGTAGGGTTTGGAAAAAAAATCTCTCATAATAACCGATGTTGAGGATCTATAATTAGAAATACAATTAACTCCAAAGCTGAAAGAATTAAAATGAAAACGAAACTATGGAAAATCTAGGATGTAAAGTTGAGACCAGAGCAGGAATGAAAAAATCGCCAATTACGTTGATGTTACATTTTAACGTTAACTATGCCACACAAAAACCATATATGAAAAAAGTTATAACCCAACATATGATAATCCCAAGTCAAATCATTCTATTCTATTAAACATATCCCAATATCAATTGGCAATTAGTAATGATTTCTGTCCTTCAGGACAGAACAATAGTTATACGTACAAGCTAAAATTAAGTATCACAATATAAACTATGGGAATAATAGAAGGAAAATGAAACCCGGAAAATTATTTCCTGCAAATAATACCCCCCCCCCCCAATCCCCTCTATTTAATCTGCTAGTTAAACATATGTTTCTTAATCTTTTAAGTCTGTATTTTCTGGTGAATAATTGTATACATAAACTATTTAATGAAAATTCGGTTAAAATTAGTTTACAAATAATTTTGAAAAAATAATCGAGTCATGATAGACAAATATCAAAATATGATATGATAGAATTTATGATACGCAAGATAATAATAATGACAATAATGAGTGTAGTTGTAAATATAAAAATGAATGACTGCTATAAGGAAACTATTTATTTTTTACAAGGTGGTCACCACATATCCAGGCCCGGAAGCCACTCGGGGATAAGGGTTATTGTGTGTACAGTATGTTAGTGTTGAGATTTGATAAAGTGTCTTACTTAAGGGGGCGGTTCATCAGGAATTTGTTTATTTTGGACTTGAAGACATCCAGGTTGCAGTCAGGTGAGAAACAGGCAGACAGAACAGAGTTCCACAGGCGTACACTTCTAAGAAAGAAGCTTTGTTCATGAAATTTACGTTTTGGTTTTGGCACAGATAAAGAGTGGAGAAAATTTTTAACAGTGGTTTCAGCTAGACGGGTGCTCCTCGTGGAAGATTGGCGAGGGGGGGACCAGAGATTGGAGCTCAGATGAACACTTGCCATGGAAGTAACGATAAAACAAATACAGGCTCGCAACGTCTCTCCTGTAAAAGGCAAAATGGGTGTGCGCGTTTGTGTACGTACTATTTTGGAGAAGTTTCCTTATACTCCCTAGATTATAATATCTCAGATTCGAAAACGGACGTTGTCTCTATCTTTATTTTGATCTAGTTAAAAAAAAATTCCTGGTTTCGAGTGTTTGTTTGTCTTTCTCGTATAAAAGCGAAATTAATCGCAGCGAAGTCACAAGTCTCCTGGCCTTCCGGGCGGGACATCTAGAAAGGCAATTAGTTTTGATCAATGTGGGGGGGGGCCCTTCATATCAGAGAATTTCTATTCATTTGGACACTCCCAGAGCTCCCCCCTTTTAAGTGGGGAGCTGGTTTTCCCCAACATCGTGGGGAAACAGCTATGGCAGAAACTGGCCTACAGCCAGAGTTAAGTTTGTGATTCTTAACTTAAGCCAGACGTTCATCTGCATCTGCGTGAACTCCTTCACTTAACTATCCATTTCTGCAAGTCAACTTTTTGATTGACGTTACCAAAGTTGAATGCTTTTCACTTCCTGTTGCGTCATAGTGTAGAAAATATATAAAAAAAAAACAGTCCATGATATATTTTTATTATAAAGGTAAAAAAACAAAAAAAAAAAAAGTACATAAATTAAAAAAAATCAACAGTTCATAAACATATTATTGAGGTTCTCAACTGAGCTCCAATCTCTGGTTACTCCTCGTAAGACATTCAAATAAAGAACTTGTTTTGTTACCAAAACAAAAAGTGACCTTTCCTTTCTTCTTCCATGTACCTAGCATCAGGCAAAATTTTCATGAACAGTTTTACAAAAACTTCCCAGCTATAGAAACCTATCTTGCTTTGCTCAGAACCGACTTCGGAACCTAGTAGGTGATACCTTTTCTCTTCCCTGCAACTTCTTTCCCACAGCTCTCTTGTTATTTTCATGGCAAGTACTCGTCTGAGCTCCAATCTGATTCCCCCTTGCCAAACTTTCACAAGAAACACTCGGCTAGCTATCAACAATTTCCTTCACTCTCTATCTGTACTTAAATCTAAACGCAGATTCCATGAACAAAGCTTCTTTCCTAGAACTGCCCATTTGTGGAACACTGTTCCACTGGCCTGCTTCTTGGTTTATTACAATATGGTAGTCTTCAAGTCCAATGTAAACAAGTTCTTGTTGAACCATCCTCTTAAATAATTCGAATTCTACCCTGTCTACACCATTAACGATTATTACACTACCACCTTACATTCATTAACCCGTTTCCTCGAGTGCCCTTTGAGTCTTGATAAATGGTGACCCTTTTGTAAAAAAAAACGACTGCTTCCCTACAGATGACAACATGGTCCTCTTCAAATCCAATATCAACAAACATTTACCATATATAATCAAGTTCTCTTATGTAATCATATTCTATTCATTCTGTTCACTATTCTCAATCCTCTTGTAATGTTCAACGTTCAACTGTAAATTTATTCATCTAAAATAATTCCTATCCTTGGTTGGCTTTTAGTCTTGATAAGTGGTGATTTATTATTAAAAAACAAACAAAGGTAATATATCTTTATTATGGGATATCTACATTCCTTGAAAACTGGATTTCAACGCCTTAGCAGATTCCATAGTCTAAGGTGGTATCCATTACCAAACTTGTACCCCCTCCCCTCATTATTCTTTATTAAAGAAATCTGAGGTCAATTAAAAAAAATTTGCCAACTTCATTTAATTTTGATTAAATATGAACATTTAAATTTTGTAACGTTTTGAAACCCGACAGAGAGAATAGTCGCGACAGGTAGTAAAGATATTTGATGGTGCAATGTTGTAGAGGCTGAAGAGAATCAGAACACCTTGCCAACTCCAACGAACGCTAGGAACCTAGCTCCTCTTGTTTTGCCTTGTCTGCCTCTCCTTTTCCTCTCTCATTTTTACCATGCTTCAAATAATACATGATGTAGGTAGAAAAGGTAGAATACTTTTGTTTTATCAAAGAATGACTTCCTGTCTCCCCCCCTCTCTCTTTCACATGTGCACTTTTGTCTTTCTCTTAATTTTGAAGTTATGCGCCAAAAATGTAAATTGTATGCTTGGGAAATTGGTATGCTTGCAACTTTTAAAATGGAATAACCTAATTTGATTTTAAAATAATTCATTTTAAAATGGATAAAGTCAGAATTGTTTACCTTTGCGACTTACTAATCACCATCTTTTCTGACCAGACACTCATCTTTTTAAATATGTGTCAAAGGTGATAACGTACGTACAAACGCAAAATGCTCTAGCATATTTTTAACCAGATACTTAGCTAAAATAAGTAAGACATTGGAAAAACAATTTAAATATAATTTTACTTCCTGATAAGCTAGAGGTCTCCAAACTACAACCCATGGGTCAGATCTAGCCTGCTATAGTCTTTAATCCGGCCCACAGAGCTTTATGGAAAACGTAAAAATATTCAGGAAAAATTTTTAAAATGGAAATGTGTGAAAATAGTGTGGTGTGTTTTTTTTTTTTTTTTTTTTTTTTTTTTTGTCCAGAAAATGATTAAAAAAAAAAAAAAGGTTTAGGAGAACCAGTTTTATTAAAAATCAAAACTAATAAACAACACCGTATAAAATACATCCAGGTCTTTTTTTGCTCGTGTAGTTCCAAAAAGTCAACAATATGCCCCCTCCCCCTTTTCACTACTTATTCATTAGGATAGTAAAGATTGTTTAATAAGATTCACGGGAAAATCCTCTTTAAACATTTTTGTATAAATGTAAATATCTTTTGAAACAACAAAATCTGAGCTTTTGATAATTGGTTTGTCCGTGGTAGCGCTAGTGCTTAAAATTTGGATTAAAAAAAAAAATAACCCCAAAACATTGAAGTTATTTTATAAAACAAAACCTAAAAAAAAAAAAAAATCATTGTCATTTTTTCTTGTTCCACATAAATTTCGTTTTGATTTTACTTTTACATGTTTTGTATAAAGGGGCATGCGAGTTTGCTTGAAGCCTTGTTGTTAAATAATTATATGATAAGGCTGTTTGCGATGTGACAAAAAAAAAAACAAACAAAAAACAAAAAAAAAAAACTGGAATGGTGAAAATGGAGATGAACAAAAATAATTCTATCATTTTTGGTTGTTTCCTGATTAGCTCTTATGTTTTTTCTGCATTGCAAACATCCTTATTAAATATGTATATACTTAAATGGAAATATCTTAAGAACTACAAAGACTGAGTTTCTGAAAATAAGTATATTTTAGATTTCTCAGTTTCATTCAAATCTTCTTTGACTCATTTTTCATATAAAATTAATGCATAAATGGAATTGTGTCATAATTTACCAAAATAACTACTGTATTTCTACTAACGTTTAATTTTGCACTGATATTGTTGTACTATGTAGCAAATTTTATTTTTGAAAATTATTACAGAAAAATACTTGAATGTTGAATCACAGTGTAAGCCTAAAGGCTCATAGGACTATTGCGTAATTTAGTTTTTATTATGTTAAAGTGTAGTAAATGGCTTGAACCACCTCTGTGATAGGACACTAGTCTGTTGCTGGCTATTCTCACCACAAGGCTGATACTTGTTTATACATTTGGGTTGAGTTTTCCTTACAATTTCTTGTGTTACCAAATTGTCCTCCATTTATGGACTAGACCTGGTGCTACCTGAGCAATCTGTCTAAAGATACTGCCTTTCTGATTTAAAATGCACCAAGCATTAATGTTATATTTTTTTCCTCTTTGTAAAACTCAATCATGTTGTGCAAAGTCAAAAAACCATGACAACCAAGCCAAGCACCATGAATGGATGTTTGAAGACGTGAAGAACATGAATCATAGAAGCTTTTTCCAAAATTACTGGATTCAGCATTGAATAAACCGAAAGGAGTTGATGTCATAGAACAGAACAACTAAGCTGAACTCCACGAATGAATGTTTGGAGATGTAAAGAACTTCAAGCATTTATTTTTTTCCAAAATTACTGGATTTGTTATGAAATCACCGGAAAACAAAATGTCCAAACCAATTTATGGACTAACCAATGTTGAGTGTTGCTAAATTTTGGAGATTTGATGAAAACAAAACTTAGCTGTAAATCATCATTCTCATGGCACGTATTGAAACGCTTTAGAAATTGATTTCTAAAGTAATCTATCTCTGGTCGGGTTTATATTTATCCATCTTTCTGTCAAGTCCACTTTTATTACACCAAGAAAAAATTATCTATCACAAATCCTTCATTAGAAGAAAATTGTGCATTGAAAGAATCTTGTTTTCCATGATGTAGTTCTTGGAAAAATGTTATCTTGAAATTTTGGCCCAATTTAGCCAATGTTGACTGGAGTGCCAGAAGTAAAAAGAAAAAAAAAATCATATTGTTATAGAAACTATGATAGGAAATTCTGTTTTGCTGGGCATTTTTAGGTGTGGTTTTATTCCTGACTGACGAATGCTTGGTTTCTGACATTTAACATCCTCAGTTATTTAAGCAATAAAAAAATTAAACCATGTCTGTGAAAAACAGTTTTTTTAATTAAAAAAAAATAAATAAATAAATCAAACTAGCTAAGACATTTGAAAAACCTCAACTTCAGTTTAAAAGAAAAGATAGCATGAACTTATATTTTACAAATGCTAGAAATACTATATCTCATAGGTGTTACAAACTAAATGTTGATCATTTGATTCCTCTGTGGGTTTCAGGTTTTAAATCATCATATCCACTCCACTAGCAATCCAGGCATTTCTTTAAAAAAACAAACAAACTTGTCCTTTCTTGACATTTAGCTTTCTATGCATCATATTCTATGCATTGAATTGAACGCCATGTTTAATTTCAGAATAATTTCCGATAGGTAGTTATTCTATACAAGTCCTGGAGATGAAGAATTGTCAGTGGGTAGCTGTTCTGTGCAGGTTCTGGACTTTATAATTTTGCAGCCAAAGAGCAAAAGATCCTTCTCGTGTTGACACAAAAAATTATGTGCTGGAATGCTAAGAGATTTGATTTTTATGGAGCAATTCTTGTTTCTGATTGGCTAATTAGCAGAATGTGAATTAATTTAATTTGTCAGTTCCTATCAGCAGTGTTTATAAATAGAATCTCCCAACTTGGAGGGAGAATACCCCCATTAGATATCAAAAATATTGCAACAAAAGACTGCAGACTAAATGTCATGATTTGGATTATTTGGACTAATATTGGACCCATCTTTAACACATAATGCAATGGATAAAGTGTTAAACAATAATCCCTTCTAAGTGACAATTTTCTGTAGATTAGAGGTTCAGTACTCACTACAGGTGATAATAACTAACTTTTGAATTGGGAGGCATGTCTAATTTTAGAAGAGTTTTTGATAGGTAGCTAATCTGTATAAATTTTGGAATGTAAAAATTTTGCAAACAAAGAGCAAGATTCCTTCTTGTGTGAACATGAAAATTATGTGTGAGAATTCTGAAATATTCAGTATGTTTTATTGAGTGATTCCATTTTTTTTTAATTGGTTGATAGCAGAGCATGGCTCTATTTGATTCATCAGTTCCTATCGGCAGTGTCTATAAGTAAATCATACCCTATCATTATATAAAAATATTGCAACATTTTGAATAAAAATAAAAATTGCTTAAAAGTTCTATATAGTCGTAGCTAAAGGAACCAGAACAATCTACTTCCATGGATTAAATAAAGTGTTCAGTTTAAGATTCAGTATGATTCTTGAGTTTGACATGACTTGAACAAGTTTAGAGATTGCATTGGCCGAATGTTGTGAAAATAACATTCATGATTTGAAAACCGTAATCCAAATACTACAAATGATCAATTGTCTTCAAAAACTTTCCGGAACATAAATGACTAAACTGTTAATAATGGTAATAAAAAAAATTGCAAGAATTACAATAGTTATATGCACTAATCTGAAAAAAAAAAGTAAATAAATAAAATAATTAAAAAAATAAGTTGGATCCACACAATACCCCCCCCCCCCTCAAAAAAATGTAAAAATTAAATGTAGATTTTTCTATTGAATAAATTTGAGAGGGAAGGGGACGGCAGAAGGTAATTAGATGTAACCAGAAACTTCTAATTGTTCATCCATTCCATCAAGCTATTAATTACATCTTTGCACTCTCTTACTTTCCTGGTGTTCAAAGATAAAAATACTTTGATGTACATAAAATCTAAAGAAACTGGCATATATTATAAATGTAGATATTTATCAACTAAATTCGGAAATGTCAGCCAGATGTTGTAAAAAGAAATTACTAAAGCAATTTATTGAGCATTTTGATAATCTCCAACTATTCATTGCAAGTTTTCCCCTCCTCTCATCTTTTTATTTTATTTTTTGACTATATAGTCACTGCTGATCAAGGCCCAGAGTCCACTCAAGGATAAGGGTTAATGGTTACCATGATTGTTGGAATTGGATAAGTTAATTTATTTTAAAGAGTGTCTCATTAAGAACCTGTTTATTTTGAACTTGAAAATGACTATTATAATCAGCGGAGAAACATCTCTGTAGTATTATGTTCCACAGAGAAGCAGTTCTAGGAAAAAACTCTGCTCATGGAATTTTCAGTTATTTTTAGGCTCAGGTAAAGAGTAAGGGAAATAGCTCATAGTGGTTGTAGCTAATCAGGTGTTTGTTGCAAATGACTTACAGGGAGGAACCATAGTGAAATTCAAGTCGAGCACCTGCTATGAAAATAATGATGGAGCAGAGAGATGCTCGCAATGTTTTATGAGAAAGAGGGAGCAGAGAGAAGAAAAGGATATCACCCACCAAATTTCAAAGTCGGTTTTGTGCCCTATCGGGGCAGGAAAGGGTGATCTGAGTAGCTCCTCCCAAATGTGGCAGTAGTACCCCACCATAGAACATATTTGGTTCTTATACAGATGGTGGATTGCATTATGAGTGAGATACCTACTAGTGTGGAAAAATGATCTAATCTTTTTCTTGTTGATCTTAGCAACGGATTTGATGTATGTATATCAATTCAGATCAGGAGTGAAGGTCAGTCCAAGAAACTTGCTAAAGCATGGTGTTTTCTCAAGACAAGAGCCATTCATTTTAATTAGGACCAGGTTGGCATCAAAGCGTTGGTGATGGTAAGAGAAGCTTGGTTTAAGATGTATTAAAATTAATCGGCCACTTTTTCCTCATTGCACCACGTGTTCAAGGTCAAAAGAAAGAGAGAGAATCAGAAAGACCTCAGTTAATGCCAACCTTTTGAAGTGTTGCCATAGATAGTAGTGTCGTCTGTATAAATGTCTATGAATGATCTAAGAATATTATTTGGGAGATTAAAGATCAAGGAGAGAGTTGGGCTGAGGATAGAATCCTGAGGGATGCCGGCTTTGATACTATGAGCTTTTGATTACTGCCTATTGACTACTAACTTTATAAACCTACTATCATAGAGAAAGGATTTAATAGTTGAGAGGACATTTCCAGCTATTCTGTAGCTGGCAATCTTGTGGAGTAGACCTTTATGCCATACCCTATCAAAAGCCTTTCATATATCAAGAGCAATTACCCTAGAAACAACCCCCCCATCAATAGATTCACTCATCTTGTGTGATATTACAGTTAGCACATCAGCTGTAGATCTAGCAAGATGGAAAACATATTGCATGTCACCAAGTAATATTTTATTTGGTTGTAGATAAATAATATTTTTATCTATTTATTATTTTCAAAAACAGTAATCAATGAACATGCATGCGAACCGCCCGATTGTAATTCACATGGTCCGGGGTTCGATTCCTAGATTACTGTTTTTAAAAATAATAAAAAAATATATAATATAATGTATATGTGTGTGTATGTATGTATATGTAAATGCATGTATGTATGTATATGTAAATGCATGTATATATGTATGATGAAAATTATGGGAATAATATTTCAACATGATAGAAAAAGAAAAAAACAAATGATTTCAATATTCATCAACGTTTTATATTTATTTCACTAGCGGGGGGGGGGGGGTTACCCGGTGTTGCCTGGGTGTTTGGAAATGTGTGGTTTTAGGTAAATCAAAACACCCGGGTTTTTGTGTCGGGAGGGGGGGGGGTTAAAATAAAAAAAAGTTTTGGTAGGTAAGTATGAAGGATCGAACCCAAACCCTTGAGTCGAAGTTGGAAATTAAAGTGTGAAAAAAAAAAACATGCAGCGTTAAGTACTGGGCCACCACGAAATAGTAACGATAATGTTTGAATTTATTTATTAAAACTTGGCAGGTGCCCGTACTTAATGAGGTCAACTTTGATTGCAGGGCAGTATTTTATTTACTGCGGGGCAGGATTTTTAATTTTTGTTGTGTTGTGAGAGAGAATCAGAAAGACCTTAGTTAATGCCAACCTTTTGAAGTGTTGCCATAGATAGTAGTGTCGTCTGTATAAATGTCTATGAATGATCTAAGAATATTATTTGGGAGATTAAAGATCAAGGAGAGAGTTGGGCTGAGGATAGAATCCTGAGGGATGCCGGCTTTGATACTATGAGCTTTTGATTACTGCCTATTGACTACTAACTTTATAAACCTACTATCATAGAGAAAGGATTTAATAGTTGAGAGGACATTTCCAGCTATTCTGTAGCTGGCAATCTTGTGGAGTAGACCTTTATGCCATACCCTATCAAAAGCCTTTCATATATCAAGAGCAATTACCCTAGAAACAAAACCCCCCATCAATAGATTCACTCATCTTGTGTGATATTACAGTTAGCACATCAGCTGTAGATCTAGCAAGATGGAAAACATATTGCATGTCACTAAGTAGGTTGTTTTGCTGAGGTGGTTGACAACTTCTCTATTCATCATGGATTCAAGCAATTTACTCATGACACACAAGACTAATTGGTCTGTACCAAGATACAGAAGACCGATCTCTAGTATTTTTAAATATTGGGCAAACTGATGAGTTTTCCAATGTATTTGGAAACAAATTTTTGAGTACTATGACTGAAATATTGTCAGGTCCAGTTGCTTTGCTAGCATCGAGGTTCTTGATAAGTTTGGCAACATCATGGGCAGAAATGTAGATGTCACTCAGATTATTTGGGTGAAAATTCAAGAGGTAGATGGCCTTGATCACATAGGTTTGAGTTTTATGTAAAAATTGGCAAAAAGTTTGGCTTTGTCAGCATCTGACAAAATCACCTCAGGCTCATTGATGGTGGTTGGGATGGAGAATGTGTATTTGTTCAGGACCTTGTTTGTTCTTTGCCAAAACTTATGAGAACCAAGCCTTTTTTCTTCTACTATGAACTTTATAGACTGAGCATATAACTCTTTTGCATTTTCGATAGTTCTTTTGCAGTGATTGCTGGCAGTCCTGGAAACGACTTGAGTTTCAAAACATCTATTATGTTTAAAACAATTGAAGTAATGGTTTCTATGTGCAATGGTGGCAGCATATTCAGGGGCATGCCATGGCTGGCTGTTCAGTTTCTGTTGGAATTTCTTGGAGGGTATGTCTATGCCAAGATTAACCAATCAGTTAAGTCGGATGCTATAGAGGACACATTCTTTTTAAATATGGAATGTAGGGGTATTTCTGATATGAACATTCGGAAACTGTCCCAGTCGAATATTGATATGCTGTTCAATAAAAAGAAATATTTGTTTTTGTTTTTTGTTTTTTTTAATAGTTTAAAAATTTTTTTTTATTGAAATAACAAAGTGATCAGAAAATCGTAGCAAAGAGAGAATTTATGATGAGCACAGTTCAGGGAATGTTGTTAGAAAAAGATTTAGCAGATTTGCAAATTGTCTGTCAGTAATGTCAGTAGATATCCTACTAGGTTTGTGACAATCTGTGTTAGGGCGAAATCATTACAAAATCTCTTTGTCATGTTTTGTTTAACTGGACTAACCATTGTGAACATTGAAATCTCCACAGATGTGAATGTTGGCTGACAGATGAGAAGACATAGTGAGATCGATATTCTCATCGATTCTCCCCAAAATAGCAATTTAATCATTATATATATGTATGTAATTAATGATTAATGTGTTGTTTAATTCTATACTAGGTTTGCTTAGTAGCTGATCGTTACCCAGCATATGCTCTGTTTCTTAAAGTTGTCTTAGTCTCCATCTTTCTTTTGTCAATTGTTACTTTGTTTGATAAGGGCAGATGGTTTCCTTTTTCTCTCCGTATATGGTCAGCTATACCAGACTTTTCAATCTCTCCATGTATTACGGCTTTTTGATGTTCTTTTAACCTTACGACATAGTTGTATAGTTTTCCACATTTACATGGAATCTCATACACACTGTTCTTAGTTATGATCTTTTCCGTAGATAGTTTGACCTGCACAAGATGTTTCTGGAGAGTCAAATACTTTCCTGATGTCATATGGATGACATGTTCTTTGAATTTTTTCCGACCAACCCTACCTGTACGGTATACAAACTCTGGTGAGTTTTTTAGGTGGTGTCCTTTGGTGTCTGCTCCAGATTTCTTGGAGCTGATATCATGCTCTGTAGGTAGTTGTTTTGGTGGAGGGTTTCTTGTAAACTGTATATCTCCTCTTGATATGTATTGCTGTGACTACATATTGCTTTTGCTCGGTGTTGTAGGCAACGGATGCCTTCTTTCTTTACATTATATGGTCAGAGTTCTAGTTCAGATACTTTCCAATGAAAGTTGGCTTTCGATATAGAGATGACACAACCCCCCTGATCAGTGTGAGTTAATCAGCACAGCTAGGAATGATAAATTATGTTCTTTTTCCACCATAAACTGTATAGCTGAATAGGGTTCACATGGTCAAGTAATATTTGAACATCTTCCTAGAAATCCAGAGTATGAATATGTCCTCCACATATGGCAACCACATTGTTGGCTTCATAGGTGTTGATCCTACTCAAAGTATTCCATATAGATATTGGCCAGTACTGGGGACAATGGTAATCTCATTGCTAGACCTTCTTCCTGTTAATATATATCTAATCTCCTCACAAAGTATATAGTTTCTATACAGATCTAGTACTAGTACCTATTTACCATGCCTCCCCACGGGACAGAGTTAGACACCAGGGTCGTTTTTTAGTGTAGAGAAAAGGTACAAAAATAAAAGTTGTCTCAGTCATGAAGGATTTCTCCTCCACTGAAAGAGAACAAGAAATGGAAGTGCCGCATCTGAAGAACAGATACTACACTTTGATCTCGCCCAAAACATGACTAACACAAGTATAAGATTTGACAACATGTATGAAATAAAATGATATTAAAAAAAATAAAAATATGCTCTTCATTAACTCTAACCCTAAATCCTAAGCAAGTCATCTATAATATAAATCTCACCTGTCTGTGTAACTGTATATATGTTTGCCTAAAACTTTCAACAAAGGTGACGGATTTTCGTGAGATTGGTATCATTTTGAAGCTCGACCTCTTGGACGACAGATATCGAAAAATTATCCCCCAAAATTAATTCCTTCACTCTCAACTGGGCAGTTTTCTACAAGGAGGGATCACTTTTTTTGTAAGCCATTTTTGCAAGTCACCGTATTGGTTGGATTGACTTTCCCTAATTTTAACATTCCGAACTTCCAGTACCGTCATGGAGTAGTGGTAAGACGTCAGATTTTCTTTCCCTTTCTTTTCCGCCTTCACGTCACGGGTTCAAGCCTACCTGCCTGCCTACTACCACATTCATTTATTTATTGATTTTTTTTACTCAACACACACCTCCAAACACCTGGGCAACGCCGGGCACCCAGGCTAGTTATAACTAAATCTGGATGCAGAAAATGAACTCCTGGAACTTTTATAAATGAAATTTGCATTACAGGTTGATGAATCATCTTTTCCAGGATAACTAAGCTTTTCTTATGGCAGATGTTTTTGGATGTTAAATGTGAACTCAGAGGAAAAACGTTTTGCCTGCTGTCTTGTGACAAATATTAAAGCAGAAACAATATCAAAAATGCATTGGCCTGTTTCTAAGAAGAATGTATTCCAATGGAATAGATATAACAATATTGGACTGATGTGTGCAAACATTGTATTTTAATAATGATGAGAATTTTGTTTCAGCTTTTATTCCGTTTTGATTGTATTTTGAAGTTTTACCTCCAGGGACTTAGACATTCGTCTTTCTCTCTGCTATACTAAAAGTGTTTGATATATTTAAGATCTTTTCTTACAGAATTTTGTCATTAAATTATGAAAGTAAGATTGAGGAAAGATAGATTTTCTTGTATACAAAAATTAATTGAACAAAGCAAAAACACAATTGTGTTTTTGAATTTTTGAGATCAGGATTAATTATTCGTATGATTCCGCAGACTACTGGTCTCTCATCTTGAGTGTCATTTTTACAACGTTTCGGTTGACGTAATTGCCGGGTTCAACAAAAGGTAATGTAATTCTTGAGTTTGGTAGAAAGATTCCCAAATTCGACAAGATACTCTGTGGTACCAGTCTTCAAGAATTCTGGTGAAAGAACTGACCCACTAAATTATCGCCCCATTAACCTCCTCCCGCTTTTCGCCAAAATATTTGAGTCCTTAGTTAATCAAGCCCTAGTCCAGCACCTAACAGCTGCTAAACTCCTGACTGACAAACAATATGGATTCAGGCAAGCCCGTTCAACAGCAGATATCTTAACTGTAGTTTCTGAACGTATATACCGTTCATCGGATAAAACAGGGGAGGGTAGAGCAGTGGCCCTCCATATATCTAAGGCTTTTGACAGGGTATGGCACGATGGTCTTCTAAGGAAAATTAGATCATATGGAATCACTGGAAGAATTCATAATGTAATTAAATCCTTCTTAAGTAATAGAAAAATCAAAGTTGTCCTCGACGGTCGTACATCCAAACAATATGACATAAATATGGGAGTACCTCAGGGGTCTATCCTTGGACCTCTATTATTCCTGATATTCATAAACGACCTCCCTGATAAAATTGTTTCGGAGATGGGTATATTTGCCGATGACACCACTCTCTATAACAGATATGAGGGGAAAACAAATGAACACATATCCAAGGAAATGGCAGAAACACTAGAGGATGACCTCCAATCCGTAGTGGAATGGGGACAAAAATGGTTGGTCACATTCAATGTTGCTAAGACTAAGCTTGTTTCCTTCAATAACTACAAGAAACCTTCTCTACCACCAATAGCAATGGCCAAGAACACATTACCTGAAAGTACTTCTTTTAAACTCCTCGGCCTAACGTTTACAGGGAATATGAACTGGAATAGATACATTGAGAGCATTGCCAAGGCTGCTGCAAGGAAGGTTGGCTCCCTCTACCGTGCTAGGAAACTACTTACGCCTGCCAGTATCCTATACCTCTATAAGGCAACCATTCGCCCATGTATGGAGTACTGTTGTCACATCTGGGCTGGAGCATCTGCTGCTTGTCTCTCGCTCCTGGACAGGGTTCAAAAGAGAGTCGCCAACCTGATAGGTCCTGAACTGTCATCTAGGCTTCAGTCTCTGTCCCATCAACGAGATGTTGCATCCCTCTGCCTGTTCTACAAATACTTTAATGGTGAATGCTCTGACGAACTGCAAACACTTGTACCTCCCCGACGTAACTACCCCCGACAAACCCGACAAGCTACTAAGTCTCATCCCTTTACAGTAGAGATCCCTAGGTGCAAGAGAGCCTTTTACTCCAATAGTTTCTTCCCCAGAACTGCGGGTCTTTGGAACTCCCTTCCGGGATTCTGCTTTCCCAACTGCAATGATATGCAGAAGTTCAAGTGTAATGTTAACAAACATCTTTCTACTCATCTCCCTTCATAATTACTCCGCTAATTAAGTCCCTGATAGTAGCCCCCTGCTTCAAAGTGGCACTGTGCCTTGTTTGGGGTGAAAATTGAATAATAAAAAAAAAAAAATACACTTGAAGAAGCTCCAAGGTGACAAAGACCAAAACGTTGCAAAAAAAAAAAAAAAAAAAAAAAAAAAAACAATAAAAAAAACTGAAGACGAGAACAGTAGCCCGAATAATCAAAATAGTATGAAAAAAAAAATGTTTATAATATCAGCATATGGCTACATAGAATAATTGATTAAAGATTTATGTGACAAATACAGGAAGGGGAAAAACCGACTGTTGGTCTGATATACAAGCAAGTATTCAAGAAACCGAAATGCATTCTGATGCATGTATTTTCATAATTAGAATTATTTTTTTAAAATAGGATTTAAAATTTTTTTTTTTTTTTTTTTTTTTACACTATTGGATTTTTGATTTTAATAAATATTCAATTGATAGTAAATAAAAACTAATTCAGTGTGTAATTACTAGGGCTATGACAACAGCATATTCTTGATGTCTTATGTTTTTATGTAGAGTGATGTGGTTTTCAGTTGATTATGGCTAACTGTGTCGGAGAGTCAAAACAATGAAAAGAATATGCTGTTGTCATAGCCCTAGTAATTACCAAAGCTACATGATGCCAAATGTGATGCATGGAATTGCCTCAGAATTTTATTATTTATTATCTATTTTTAATAATGAAGACTTCAACTCCTACAATCTATTGAACCCCTATTTACATGGATCCCCACAAGAGCAAAGTTAGGCATAAGAATCTTTTTTTATATACAGATAAATAAACAATAAACATACATGTATATAAACAATAAAAGTAACATCAAAAACAACTTGAATGTTTTGAACTTTTAATTAATGGACATTTCATTATATATATATATATTTTTTTTTTTTGCATTTTTTTGTTGTTTTCATTTTTATTAATGTTGAGCTTCCTCCTTCTATAAAGCAAGTTAGAAAAACGAAATGTTATTTTGTTTTATTTGAAAAATTCTATTTTGATTCCATTTTGAATTTTTAACCTTCAGGGGTCTAGGCGTTCGTTTTAGACAAACGACCCCTCCCCTCTCTCTCATTATTCTTGTGACGTCGTCTACTGCTTATGTTTATGTTTTAATAGCCGATGTCATTCTTTGACAACTGTGCACAATGACAAAAAATGCAACCTAACGAACAAAATGTACAGTTTTAGTAGTATATAGATTTAATGTGTGTGTGTATATATATAGTTTTTGGTTTAAATTTCATTCAGAAAAAGAATTTTTCAGAATAGAAATTTCTTGTTTGAATAAAGAATACAGTTCAGATCTTTTTCCTCAACCCATGGATTGTCGATGAAGGCTCATCTCCTCAGAGGAAAAGTCATTAGTAAATATTAGATCTAATTCGAAATAATATTGTTATTTAGCACATACATTGCTATTTAGCACATACAAATATTGCTATTATGCACATACAAATATTGTTATTTAGCACATACAAAGAAAATATATTTAAAAATTAATTACATCTTTTTAGGGGGACATAGATAAAGAAAAAATAGATGAAATAAGAGAAGATACAATGAAAGGATATGAATTTATGGTATCCAGATGTCGTGATAATCCTTGTATAAAGTGGTATACTGTGGTTAGAGTCTGAGTTTGTTGAATAAATACACATTGTAGGTAGATTCCAATTTCTTGTAAGGTATTTTTGGCCCTTAGTGATGATCCTTTGAGTGTGTTAAGTCCGGGGTATAATCCTCCTCATTTTTTGTTGGTATAGTCCCTGTATGAAGTGACCATTAAGGAAAGCTAGGCACTTTATGTACTGTGCCGAGTCGTAGAAATTTCCAGGTTGGTATCTTGGAGCGCATTAATTCACAGAGATTCACCCCCTAGTCTTCGTTAAGACATGTGTCTAAGAGAAGGAAAACTCTGATGTAAAAACTTGCGGTCTACTGTATACTCTGTCCTGTGGCAGTCATCTGCACTAACAAAGATTAGCAGTAATACCAAAAAGTGTGATTGATTCTACACAAAGCCTTCACCACTATCAGCAAAGCATCTCTGGATTTTCTGTTGTCAGAAGCTCATATATCAAAATCTACAGGAGAGTCCATCATATATATATATATATATATATATATAGTATTGAGGAGATGACTCCATTACTGATTATGATTCTAAAATAACCTAAAAACTAGAATTTCATTTTTTTAGGTGGTGGGGAGCAAGCATGATTCCTTTAAATATAATTTTCTTTTTATTTTGACAAACTTATGTTTTTCTTTTATCTATTGTATTCAAGATTTTTATAAACTCGACTGAAGGTGGCGTGAAATTGCCACAAAATCACTCTTCATCTTTTCACCCAATTCTCTACAATGTCTAATGACCATCTTCCTTCAAAAGAAACCTGAGTTGATCTTCGTCTATCTTGATAACTTTAGAACAAAACGGTGAGGACTTATGCAACAACCTCATATTTTGAATTGCTTTTTTTTTTTTTTTTTTTTTATATAAACTCATTGTGAGATTTTCATATATATATATTTCATTTGCTTACCATTTTTTTCCTATTCATCCACTTGTGCCATTTTTGCCAGACTATTTTTTCCGGTGCTATTTTTACCTAAATTTGTAATAATGATCTATAAATTTTACTGGTCATTTAAAATCAATAAATATTTATGATTTTAGTATTAGTACCAACAACAGGAAGTTAGGTTTTAAACAGCAAAACGTTTCAAGAATTGTTTTTGAAGTTTAAAATCGTTAGGAACGCTATCTTTGAATTCATCTTAAATATTTCAATTATAAAGGGAGATAATTATAGTCAAATAGAAAAATAAAGAATTTTATTGTTCAAAGGGAGATAACCACTAATTATAAGTTAATTTTTTATATAATGTTTTAAAAATAGTAATATTAATAAAATCAATAATAGTAATAAATGAATCTTATTTGTAGTAATTAAATAATAATATTATTTTTAATAGTAATTATAATATTTATAGAACTAATATTAATAAAAATAGTAACATAAATTCAAAGTGAAATAGATAATAAAATAAAATAGAAAATGATGGTAAAATATCAGATAAGATAATAATAATAATAATAATAATAATAATAGTAATAAAACTATATATATAATTATCTTATCTAAAACTATATATATAATTATATACAGCCTTTGAGATTTGAAAAAAAATCGCTCAACCGCAGGTCGAAGAATGTGAGGTAAAATTTACTTGACCCAAAATATTTTTACTCGTCCGAAAGTAAATAAGTTTACAACAATTCAAGAAATTACCGTGTGTATGATCTAACAAGAAAATATTTGTTTAACTCTTGTAAATCAACTATTTTGTTACTACAAACATTTCAGTAAATATTCAACAAAACATTAAAATACAACATCAGTTTCTTTATATAGCATCATTCATATTATTGTTCCATAGAAATAAGAATCATTTCTTTGGATGCTTGACTGAACAATGCGTTTTTTCCTGTTTCAAATGTTCGTTTTTACTTTTGTAAGCATGAAGTGTATGTAGTTGTAGCATCGGAGAATTTTTTTTCCAAATGAATTTAAAAATCAGAGAGCTAAATGAAGGCAGCATTTTGACTACATGCTGAATGGGTAAATTTGACCTCTTGTTGACCTTTAGAGTGACCACTCTTTTTTTCAATACAATATTCCAACGGTCTCACAGCTAGAGATGAAAGAATTCACAAATGATGAGACATAGGTCATTCTAAGTCACTGCATATTTGAGGGTCATAAAATAAATGAGCCCCCCCCCCCGTTTCTTTCTTTTAAGAAATTTTATGGACTAGTGGGCGAGTGATTTACGACTGTTAGTTGCCCCAAGAAATTTTCAATAGTCTGTAAATTCTCAAAGGCTATATATATATATATATATATATATATATATATATATATACACACACATACATATGTTGATTTTAAAAAGTTTTTAACGATAAATACTGTTAAGTAGCGACTTTGCCTTGAAGATTGTTTTACTTAGAAAATCACTCATATTTTATTTGGTTGTGGATAAATAATATTTTTATCTATTTATTATTTTCAAAAACAGTAATCAACGGACATGCATGCGAACCGCTGGATTGTAATTCACATGGTCCGGGGGGGGGGGTTCGATTCCTAGATTACTGTTTTTAAAAATAATAAAAAATATATAATATAATGTATATGTGTGTGTATGTATGTATATGTAAATGCATGTATATATGTATGATGAAAATTATGGGAATAATATTTCAACATGATAGAAAAAGAAAAAAACAAATGATTTCAATATTCATCAACGTTTTATATTTATTTCACTAGGGGGGGGTTACCCGGTGTGCCTGGGTGTTTGGAAATGTGTGTGGTTTTAGGTAAATCAAAACACCCGGGTGTTTGTGTCGGGGGGGGGGGGGTTAAAATAAAAAAAAAAGTTTTGGTAGGTAAGTATGAAGGATCGAACCCGAACCCTTGAGTCGAAGTTGGAAATTAAAGTGTGAAAAAAAAAACATGCGACGTTAAGCACTGGGCCACCACGAAATAGTAACGATAATGTTTGAATTTATTTATTAAAACTTGGCAGGTGCCCGTACTTAATGAGGTCAACTTTGATTGCAGGGCAGTAATTTATTTACTGCGGGGCAGGATTTTAATTTTTGTTGTGTTTTCCCAAGATATTGTGGGGACAACTAGCTCCCCATAAAAAGGGGATTGTCCAAATTGAATAGCAATTGTCTGATATAAGGAGAAACTCCACATTGATCAAAGCTGATTGCTTTCAGGCATTTCTGGCAATCGCGACCGGAAAAATGCAGCCAGAATAAGTTTCGCTTTTATTATGCGAAAAGCTTGATGCACATGCGGCGATCGAAAAATGTTGAATATTTATCTTTTCAAAGTCTAGCAAATGAAATAGACAGGCGATCCCCATTGTTAACTTGTAGATATTATTATTTAGACATGATATAAAAAGTTTTAAGAAGTGAGTCGACCGATTGCTTTTTGGAAAAAAAGCCTTTCTCGTACATACACAAAAAGCGAACATACATACACACATTTTCGCTTTTATATATATAGATGTATACAGTAGTCCTTGTGAAATATTAAAAGAATGGTTTTAAGTGTTTATGTACAAAGGAATGTGTAAAAAGTCTTAATAAGAAAATCTAAAATGTTTTGTCTCAGTTATAAACAGAAAATGTCAAGATTTCTTTTATATTACCAATCGATTTTATGAACAACCGGTATATAAATTTAACTGAATAAATGCAAGAATTTTGTTTTCATTTATCACTCCTATATATCAACATGGCTTACTAATATTAAAATCAACATAGTATAATACTTTGAAATATTTTATATATAGTACAAACAAAAAATCCAAAGACAGTTATTTGAATGCCTAAAGCAGTTTTTAAACATTTCATAATAAATTAATTTTTGGTATTATTCATTTGTAATTTTCTTGTCTTATTTTTCCTATATAAATGCAATAGTTTTCTTGGTATATTATAAACAGTTATTAATTAAAATGATTTAATAAAACAGGTTCATTAAAAACCTTTCTTACAATATTTGTTTAAATTTCCGAGGGGGAACTGGATAGTGAGAATAGGTATGAAGGGTTTCCCCTACATTGACCAAAACTGATTGCTACAAGAGCAATTGTCTTATATGTGGGATTTCCCCCACATATGGTCTTTGATTGCAGTATTTGCCGGAACAGATACCACACTTTGATAACAGAAAAAAGATCTTGGCCTGAAGGCCAAGAAGAAAAAAGGCAAACCTTTTTTCTGTTTATTTAAAAAGAATATACAACTTTGTTATATATGGTCCGTGGAATTGCATTCACTAGCAGAAGATCTAGCTAATTTGCATATTCTTTTAAACATTCATTTTCATTAATTCCTTATTAGTTTTTTCGGTTTTCTTATGTGATGATCATCTTTAGTTAACTATTATGTAAAATTATATTCATGCAGATATTCTACATGATTTATACTTGCGTAATATTTGCATAAAAAGGTTATAGTAAACATAAACCTCTTTCTATACATATTTATGTATGCCTATATATATTTGTTTAAAAAATTTTGCCTACCAAACTCCTGTCAGTGTTTGGTCGATAGATATGAAGCTTAATACATAGGGTATTCGGACCCATGCAAAACTTTATATTTGCGTTTTAGCCAGGGAAAATCTGTACAAAAATGTGAAAATTAAAAAAAAAAAAAAAAATGAAATTTGCTAGGTGAAAGTCGAATGATGGCATTACAAATATACATGCGTGATAGCTATTGGTTCCTGTTTTTAATTTTTAACTTTGCAGCAAACATGTCTTCATAGTACAGTCATTAGTGTCAAAGGAAAAAGTAAATTGTAAGCTAAATGTTTTGGTTTCGATTCTCTGTGGTGGTGCACAAGTCTTTTTTTTTTTTTTTTTTTTTTTTTAAATCATTACTATATATTGGGTCCAATATAATATAATAATAAATACGGAATCTGCATTAATCAAAATATCATATATAAGTGTATTTTACAACCGGGCAATACTGGGTGCCCTGCTAGTTTATTTATATAGATAAATGCAAAAGTTCTTGGCTTGTGTTTACTTATTTAGAATTTCAGTTTGAAGTAGCAAACTTTTAAGTGATAAAGAGCTATCGAAGCCATCTAGTTTGTGTATATATTCAACATTATTACTTTGACCAAACTAGACAGCAATGAGGGTGGGGGTTGGAAAGGCAACAAAAGACGGCTTGTTGCATAGTGGGGTTCTATATAACATGAAGGCGTGTATATATGATGCGTTTATATTAACGTGTATATACATTTGATTATCTAGTTATTGTTTAAACAGGACATATAATTAAAACATTAATGGACAAATAAGTCTTTGGGGTTTTACAGTGGCCAATAGAAAAACATACCTGGTCCACTTTTGGTTGATCTTAATTTGACGGATCCTCGGAAAAGCTTCAAATGCAGATTCATACAACTCGAAGTCTTGGTGGTATTTACAGCAGCTTTATTACGGATGTTTCCCCCCATTGAAAAGCTACAACACTGGTCCTAGATTTTTATTATCAACATTTTCCCCTATTCTTAGCCATTACTGTCCACGACAGCCTTTCTCTTTCTGACTGTGACTGAGCCTGCTCTCTTTGACTCCTAACTCGTGACTAACTGATACATGTATTTCAAGCTCTCTCGTTATGCCATTAGTATATGTTGCTAAGATAATCACCTGATATTTTTACATGTCATTATTTCTAAGTTGTCAACTAAATTGCTATAAAATTTTTAAATTACATTCATAAATTAATGTAAAATTGTATCATGTATTTGAGTGTATATGTGGCACTAAAATGTCTGTAGTGTTCTTAATCTTAAATGAACCATGTGTGTTGTGTATGTACATTGTGCAACGTACTATTCTTGTTCTGACTGTCTATTTTACGGCCCGTGATTTATCTCATCTAGTGGTGTTGATGCGTGAGTGTCGACATAATTACATATAACATGATGTAACGACATACCTGTTCTGCTATTGTTTCTTCTGAGAGATTCTTCAGCCATCTTATGGAGCTGGATTCTGTTCAACGAAGATGCTTCAAAACAGACACAAGACTGGTTGTTTATATATATATATATATATATATATATATATATTCTTTATTAGTCCCAAGTATTCAGCATAGCAGAGAAGTGATTGATGATTTTGGCTTGGAGGTGGTTCTTCTACATCTCCATTCTGAGACCCCCACCCCCCACCCATGGGAAGACTCTGTCACTCCTTACATCTCGAATCCAACTCCATGATGCTTGTGCAGACTGGAACACTTGACATGCTACACGTCAACTTCCAGTCATCTGTTCGGACACTTTCCGGTGCAAACTTGACCAGATCACAAAATTTGACATGTTTTGACAACCTGTCAAAAGATGGCGATTCCAATCTCTGTTGTCCCCACAACTCTAGCTAGATAAATAATTATATGGATAGATAGGTAGATAGATATATATATATATATATATATATACATCGATCGATAGCTAGATAAACAGATAAATACACAGATAATTAGTTAAGGCTATGACAACAGCATATTCTTTTCATTGTTTTGACTCTCGAGTGTGTATCCGTTGATATCTGATATGCTGTTATATAGAATGATGTGGTTCTTGGTTGATTAAGTGTATCTAACTGTGTCAGATATATACTTGAGTCAAAACAATGAAAAGAATATGCTGTTGTCATAGCCCTACAGATAATTTTACTGCTTCTGCTTAACGAACTATATAACAATAGTTGAAAAAGCTGAAATGTTGTCAGAACTCTCTGAATTAGTGGCGTATACATATGGTTTAAATTTCATTAAAATCATGCACATATATTTGAAGTTTGAAGGAGATTTCTCCCCATGGATCACTTAAAGGAGTGAGCCTGTAGATGTTCAACACATAGAGGGTAACAGATTTGGGATCACTTCCATTGTCTTCCTCAGAAAATTATGTACATATGATTTAAATTTCATAAAAATAGGATATGTTTGAAGTTTAAAGGTTGTTATGACTTCAAAACCCCTGAGCAGTGTACTTAGATTTGCAAACACTTCCATTATTATTTCCTGGTAAATTTTACATAATACATTTTTACATTTTATATAGATTCTCTAGTCTTTCTTCCTGTAGGGAACACACAGACATTATATATAAAGCTCCCTATCTTGGGTTGAACATATTGGGAAATGATATACAAATTACTATTAGCGTATTAAGCAATGCTCTTTGCATAAACAAATTGAGCTTCGGTATTTGGACAACGTCAAAACATTGTTAATTCACTGCCCACATAGCAGACGCCATATAGCGCAACGGTTAGAAGCGCTGACTATCGTTTGGGCGATCAGGTTTCGATCCTAGCTTGAGGTAGTTGCTTATCTAGCCGCACTGATGAGCTGTGAAACAGCGAAACAGTACTGTATGTGGATGACTATATATATATATATATATATATATATATATATATATATATATATATATAAAATGACACTATTACTAACATATTAAACATTTTCTATCTCCAAAAGTTAATAAATAGCAGCCAATGAATCTAATTAAATATATTCAATTTAGCTTTCATTTTTTTTTTCTCATCTAAACTATAGACTACAATGCTTTAAGTTATAAAAATTTCAATAGAGCAAATAAAAATGAATTTCTGATGACAATCGAGTGCTAGAGATGGACCAAAATAAATCTTTGGATTCATACTTCGTCCTGATGAATTTCCTCTGGGAATAAAACCAGTGTTTCTGTGTAGTACAATTTCAGTAACTGTTTTATAAATATTTGATAGAATATATAGGTATAAACAGGAATAAGGGTAATAAAGTAGAGAATAAACTAACTAAAAAAAAACTTTGAACTTTATTTGAAATTTGAGATGTTATTTTTAAGGTAAACAATTTATTTTAAAAAAAAAAAAAATAGAGAAAATCGTTTTTGGCTTTCTTGAATTTCTAATATTAAATTTCAAATGATATTTAAGGTGCCAATATTATTTCGTTAATCGTGTCATGTAGGCCATGTGTGGTAGAAGAAAATACAGGCCACCAAACCATTCACTATCAATATTTTGAAGGACTTCCATCTTTGAGAGATTTTTGCATCTCTGATGAAAAAATGAATTAACAAAAAACAACAAAAAAAAAACGTTTGAAAAAGGATGTTATATATTGAAAGCTTGCTCATTCATTTCTTTCCAGTATATAAATAGTTTATTTAAAAAAAACAAAAAACAAAAAAACTCAAATTTTCAGATTCGGTCCACCTCCATAATTTTCTTTTAAATGAGGACTTTTATAGGTTTTCGACTATGCTGAATACGAAAATCGCAATGAAATTTTGCAGAAATAGGTAGTTATCGAGATATAAAAATTTGTATTATGCATTGTATTCTTTGGCAGCCATCTTTTTTATGTGCGTGCGCATGCCATAAACAAATCTACTCAGCTTGGACTGACACTGCACACGCGTAAAAAAGATGGCCGCCAAAGAATAAAATGCATAATACAACTTTTTTATCTCGATAATTAATTATTTCTGCAAAATTTCAATGCGGTTTTCGTATTCAGCATAGTCGAAAACCTATAAAAGTTGTCATTTAAAAGAAAATTGTGGACGTAGACCTAATCTAAAAAAATACCCAAATTTCAAATGATATATCTTAAAAGTGCCAATAGTATTTCATTAACTTTAAATATTTTATTCATTTATTTTTTCCGGTAAAATGTATCTACTCTGTGTTGCCTGAGATTATTTTTGCTTTAATTTTTATTTTCTTATGTTCTCCATCCACTTCCCTCTTTTGCCTCTTAATTTTTGTAAGAAAATGTTTCCATTTTTCAAAAGATACAAGTAATTCAATAAAGTGTTATATAAAAAAATTGGTTGCAGTTCTGTTTTTTTTTTTTTTTTTTTTTCCAAATTAGTTTTTTATTTTTAAAATAGGATTTTGAAAGTTGAATTTAATTATTATTGTATCGTTTGGACATTAAACCATAACTAAAATAGAGAAAAGAATGATTGAAGATTAAACCAATTGATCTGAACAGGTTAAATTGTTGTGTAGTTGGTGTCTTTTAAAGAGATAGGATGGGGACATTCATATTTACTAGAGATGGCGCACATGTATATTGATATGGGGGAGAAGAGAGAGGAGAACGACATTTATACATTTTACTGTATGTGGTTCTTATAACATATTTAGAGAGGAGGGTTATCAGTTCTTATGACACAGGAGGGGACAGTCATTACTTAGATGGAGAAGGGGACACATTTCTTAGATGAGTTATATATAAAGTTCGTTATAAAGATGCTTGGGAACAAGTTCATATAAGATGAGGACACAAAGTTCATATTAACGATAGTTCACATTACCTTTAATTTGGTAGAAAGATGACACAAGACGCAGTTACAAAATATGATGTGTTCTTTTATTACATTCGACCGATCGCAATGATGATGACATCCAAGAATTCAAAGTCGACTACATGATTAAAACTTTCTCCCTCGCTTCCAAAAGGGACTGCCTTCTCTGACGATGTCAGCTCTGTCTAACTCGACTCTCGGCCCTGTCTGTCTAAAACTAGCAAACTATATTGAGAATTCAATTCTACATGACGTCATACGTGTGTCTGGCCACATGATCAGTCCTTGTGGCCTAAACATGCGTTGTTTGGCATGTTTCCAAACCACTTTTGCAGACAATGAATTTTCTCTAACCTATTTTTCGACCTAACTTATTTTTCAACATATTTAAATTTGCTATTGTTTGTTCTTCTAACTGACCTTATTTTAATTCAGTTTTCATAAAAAAGAATTGAAAAATCAAAGTTCCTTTTACTCAGACATATCTACTATTTTATATTAATTTGAACAAATCGAATTACTTTTTGAATCTATTTCCGAACCTTGCTTACCAGGTTCGAATCTCGGTCTATCTAATCTCATTTTTACTTATTTAATGTTTTTCTTACAAGAAAAGGGACCCTTTCTTGTAACAAAATGTCTTGAGTCATTTCTCTAAACCGTTCAGTTTGGTTCAGTTTACTTTTCCAAAAAGACTTCCATGTTCGGAAACTATAATTGAAATAAACTTTATTTTGCTTAACATTTCACCAAGATTCAGTAATGAATGTGTATCAGCCTGTATTTTGTGAATGTTCATTGATGTGTGGATATACTTTGACATCTAAAAATGTTGTCTACTTCTCGGACTGTGCTTGGTGATGTGGTCTGGATACTTTCCATTAACTGAAACACAGGAAAATTACAATTAATTCTGAAAATATTTTGTTACGCTTAACTATGGATTCTTTTTCTTTTACTTATCGTTTTGAGCCATCCTTCAAGTAGTCTCCATGACCTAAACTATCCAGACGTTGTATAGTGGTAAATCCCAGAATGAACCTATTCTTTAACTTTAAAATCCTTCTAATTTACATGATTAAGCCAGCCAATCTATTATCTACTGTTGTATCAGACAATGCGGGAAAATGGGGTAGAAACTGGGATCAATCATGCATAATGACTCAATTTACATTTTATTTAAAAAAATCTAACCAACATGCTATCTGTACAAATACAGAACTTGCTAATATTTATATAGTAGCTGTACCTACCCGACTTTGTCCAGAATGCAGTAAAGTTATTTTAATTTTTATTTATTTTCACATTTTTTTTTAACTTCTACAGAAATAGAAATAAAATTTTATAAGAAACAAATTTTTATATTCAATTAAAAAATGAGGTATTCCGCTTGTTGATCTTGATTTTTCAGTCATAATTGAAAAATATTTCTATATTAGTTGCCTGAATGGGCCTACATAATTTTTAAAATAAATTGTAGTAAAGTACATTATTGTAGTACCAATAGAATGATCCAGCAATAACAAATGAGAGTTGGCTAGACAGAATCAAAATTTAATGTGTCAGTTTAAATGTTATTTACGTAACTTTTAAAATCTCACAAGTTAATTTTATATGTTAGATAAGTGAATAAAATGCATAATAGCATAATAATTATTTCTTATTGATTAATACTTGTTAAAAGCGTTTGTTGACAATCAGTTCTGTTACAGACTGGAGGTTGAAGATTCAATATTACTTACAATATTGTTGTGGCCCCGGAAGATTCACTAAGGAAAATCACAGATACGGATATGGTTAGAAAGGTAAAATATATTGAAACAAAAACAGAATATACAGGGGGGGGGGAAGGGGAAACAGAAAAAACAAAAACAAAAAAAAACATGACAAAGGTTATATTAACCGAAACACAGAACAATTGTCCAATTAATTCAAGTAAAAATAAACATTCATGCCTCATCTCAAAAATTCACTATCACCTTGGGACGTTAGTAACTTTCAACATGGTCCCTTCTATAAGTTCCTGATGTCTTTCTAGAAAGAATTCTAACTAGAAATATATTGTAGAATCGAATGCTAACAATAATCATATAATTTATACAAAACTAGCATGGTTGCCCGGGTGGAGAGAGGTGGTATACGAAGGATATTGAGCAACCCCTCAGCCCCCTAAAAAAAAAAAAAAAAAAAAAAAAATAGCCGCTACTGCGAACCTGTAAAGCAAAGGAAGAAAAGGAGGTGAAAAAAGCTAATGCACTGTCAATGGCCACGACGACTTATGAAGAAAATGGATGGTGCTTGTTTATCAACATCAGCAGCAGCTGTGTTTATTACTTATCATTCATGAAATCTTATTTCTCTTAAATTGAAACTTAATCTCTAACTCTATAAATGAATTTTTAAAATATTTATTTACCTTAACAATTGCTTGTAGGCACAAATGTATACACTATTTATTTTTATTTTTTTTTAACCGTTGGGTCAATATTTATCAAGGCCAAGAGCCATTTGAGGACCGAGGTTAATGAAAGTGAACCTGAAATAATTTCCAATCTAAAAATGAAGAACATTGTTAAAGTACTGACATTAATGAATGGTATTAATTATTAGGCATTTTTTTTGGCAAGAATATTTTGGCATTATGTGTGAAGACAACTAAATTGTAATCGGCAGGGAAGTAGTCCTGTAGTAATACATCCCACAGATGGGACTGAGATTAATCCAGCATCTCATGGATTGTCTAATAATGTTTAACCACATGATGCAGTCTTGTTCAATTTTAAGAGAAGTAATATTGTATGTTTATTGGTAAGCAACATTTTTGTTTATCGTTTGAATATTTCTCTTTTGTTCCTTTCAGGATTTATGGCAGGAATCACTGAATTTTCCGCTGTATAATCTTTTGATGAGCAGTGACACATACACGTTTCTCTTTGTGAACAGTCGGGGACAAAAAGTAAGTACATCTCAGGCCAGATTGCTTTTAGAGAGTTCGTTTCTTGAATTAAGTTGCAATAATTAATTCACTGGAATTCATTTATTTTAATAATTTCGTAACCATATTTAACAAAAAAAAAAAACATGAAATAATCTGATTGATAATATTAAGACTTTAGATTTGCCTTGCACATAAAGTGAGGAAGCTGATGCGGATTAAATTTGTGGCTTTATAGGACTGATTATTACTTAATGGAAAGCAAAAAAAAAAAAACCACCCCAAAAAAACTCTGACTCAAAAATTCCTGACTCTGTCTCTCCACATAAAATTGAGGTAAAGAAAAGACCTTTGGGTTTTACTCCTGACTCTTATATAATGACACCCATCTCATTTTCATTGGATTTACACTTCGGAAACTATATATATATTTTGCAAACTTTGAAGTGTCAGAAATAATAATAAAATCATTTTTATTTACTTTTTTTGCTGTTGTAAGTCCAATATTTCACTAAAAATAGCATTATCAGGGTAAGAAGTATGGTCTGTAATTTTTTATTTGTTTTTCTTTTCATTTTGGTGTTATGGAGGAGGTGATCCCTCGGAGTAGAAGAGAAGAGAAATATACGTGCTGTTCCAGTAGTTTCACATGTGTTTTGCTCCGGTTTCAAGCGGGAAATTTAAAGTAAAAGATGGTTACACATTTTTAGAAGATACTTATTGTGAATAAAATTTAAACTTACAACAACAAAAATAAAATAAAAATTATATTATTATTTTGGACACTTCAAACTTTTAAAATTTTAAAATGGAAATATTAATATTTATATATTAATCCTATCTTGATAAAAATGCTCAATTCGAGATAGATGCAAATTATGATTTACAATTTTGTTCATAAAACCAGGAGTACAAGATAAAGTGAATTATTTCATATTTTCTCCCTCCCTCCACCATCTCTCTCTCATCTATATATATATATATATATATATATATATATATATATATATATATATATATATATAATGAACCTAATTTTATAAATATAGAGACAATATTTCTAAAGAGGTGCTTCTAATAAAAAAGAAATCGCTAAATTGCTTACAATGTTGTTTGATAGATTTTTATTTCTTATGGAAACGAGTAATACCGGTAAAAAAAAAAAAAGAAAATAAGAGTTTGCTTTCTTGATACTAGATTAATTACAAACAAACTGCTTGTTCTCATTTACTCCTCAGTAATCAGAAAGTTTAATTACAAGAAGAGGACCTAAAGTATTATGAAGTGATCGGCAACAAAACTAAAATGTTTAAAACAAAAAAAGAATACTTTTTTATTTTTAGTTACGTATTGAAATCATCTGGTATCGTAAACAAAAATAATAATCATTTAAATCTGAAGTAGGGGATGATTTTAAAAATAATATTAATTACCTTGTCCACTGTAAAACCTATTATGGTTGGATTCATTCCTTAAAACACTCCTCTCAGGTACAGTGGGCTAAGCTGGTTGTTCCAGCAAGAACCTATTGCTATCAATTAGTTCAGCCGTCGGGTTAGGTTCGCATAAGAAACATGTTGAAATGACAGATTTAGCATGAACCTTGAACATTGTCACTGTTTTTGTACTTTCGATTCTTTTTGCTCACATAAAAACAAAAACACTGAATATTTTTTCTGATCAATGAGTTTAGTTTAGTTTTTATAAAACTTTGGAATTTTTTTGTTTATGTTTTGTGATCAGACAAAATATGGGTAAGCAGGATATACAACTTAGCAGAGTTTTTGTGCAAAGTTTACCATTATCCAGGGGTAAAATTTGTTTAAGCTTTTGCGCTACCTTCCTGGTGACTCTGTACAGAAAGTTTACTCTTTCTTTTAATTATTACTCTTTCCCCTTTTAGGATAAGAAGAAAAAAAAAAAAAGTAACATGGTAATATTTTTTTTTTTTTATTTCTCTTCATTTATTACATTTTTTTTTTTTCATGCTAAAATTGATTCTAAGAAATAAATATTTTGTACAATATAGATCCAGAGATGAATTAAGAATTTTTTTTTCCCTAAGTCATATTCTGTGTACAAATGATCACCCCCCCCTCCTCTTAAAAATTTTTTAATTTCATAATTTTTACCAATTATATTGAAACTAGATTTTTTATTTTCCAGTCTGTAAATTGAATCCATTTTTTTTTTTTTTTATATCAGGGATCTATATATCATTAAAATTCTTGCCTCACCCCACAAAAAAAAGCAATAACAGTAAAATGTAACAAGTTTTGAACTTTCCAAAGGACTCAATGACAGCATGTTTTAAATATGACTAGCTAGTTTTAATTTTTTTCATATAAAAAGAAATATTTGTTTTTAATTCAAAGACACATTTAGATTATTGTTTGTTTGTTTGTATATACTCTTTTTTAAAGAAATTAAAATTTAAATTTAGGATTTATAATAGGGATCCCCAGAAGCTTAAAAGACCCCCACCCCACTCTGCCAAAAACTATTTCGATTTTGTTTTGTTTATTAGGAGATGCAGGTATGTATCTGATATATGATACATATGTTATAAAATAACTCTCAGTGTCCACAAACAAACTGTGAGATGTTGTCTGATAGTTTCAAATCAACGAGAAAAAGTGTTAATCTTTTAAGGAAAAGTCAAGTTTAGAATTTTTTTTTTTTTATATTAAATTTGAGAAAATTTTTAATCAATCAGATTTTAGCATTTTAGCCATAATACATTTTTATAGGTTTTATCATTTTCTTAAAAATTTTTCTTTTTTTCTTTTCTTTCTTTTTCAGGAAGAAGTCTTATCAGAAAGTCAGTCGCTTTCTGAGATCAGGCCTTCAGTTACATTTTTGAAACTTGTAGAAAAAGAACCAAACAGTGAGAGACGTTATTCTTTTGATCGGCGAATAACTTCACTTATCAGAGGTAAAAAAATATACATATACAAAGTTTTTTGTTTAAACATTATTAAGCTTTATGTGAAATCCTTTTTAAAAATTAAAAAATATTTTTATACAAAACAAAAAGAAACAGTGGAAATAGTTAAATTCTGATTATTATTTTGGAGTTAATAATGAATATTTTTGTTTTATTCTTTCCAAATTATTTGGATAAAATTTAAAAACTATTACAGGATTAACAGTGTATCATATGAATGTGGTCTGTTTAGAATTTGGTTGCAAAACCAAATTCTATGAAAAAGTATTCTCAGTTATTTCTTTACTTTTAGGCTGTTTTCTAATCAGATTAGTTACAAAGAGCTCATTAAATGGAAATCAAAACCGTTTGAAGTCGGTAAATATCCCTAGTAGTTCAAAAGTTATGAGGATTTAAATCTCTGAAATTCGGTGTTCAAAATGGACAGCATTATATACAGAAATTACTTGAATACATGGATCAATTCATAAAAAAAAATTCAGTAATTTCATTGTCTTTCTAGTTTTGATTTTACAATTTTGATAGAAGTTGGCATTCTAATATAAAATTACATGTTCTGATTCTGCACTCAAATTTTATGTATCTCTATGCTGTAATCAATTATTTAGAGAATAAGAGGTACAGATATCAACATTTTGTTTTTAATAAAATCATGTGACTGATGATGAACATGTTACACTATATATATATATATATATATATATATATATATATATTGGTTATAGTCAGCAAATGTACTTCCTAACTTCCGACATAGCATGACCTGAAGCAATGACAAGACAAATCAGTTTCTTCAGTATTTCTATTGTGAATCGATTTATTAAAATATAAGCAAGAACATTATGGACAAGTATACAATGCAATTAACAAAATTATACAGATAAAAATAAGTTTTTATTTGCACTTTATGACAAAATTAAAAAAGTGTTTTATTTTATTTTTAATTTTATAAGAAATATGTTTATAAAATTATAACAGATTTTTTTCTTGAATTTTAAAAATGTTTTTATTTGAATTTATATATGTTTATAAAATTATAAAAATAAAATTATTGAAATCAAAATAACAAAATTTCAAACATCCAAAAAAACCAAAACGTATCCAATACATAACATTCCCCAAATAGTTTAAAAAAAAAAAAAAAAAAAAATTAAAAGTGGTTTCAATAATTCTTAAAAAAAAAAAACAAAAAAAAAAAATTTCAATAAATCTTAATTATAAGACCAAAAGAAATTTTTACATAATTATTACAAAAAAAAAGATAAAAAAGATCAGAAAAATATAGTAAAAAAAAAACAAAAAAAAAAATTTCAATAAATCTTAATTATAATAAAACCAAAAGAAATTTTTACATAATTATTAAAAAAAAAAAAAGATAAAAAAAGATCAGAAAAATATAGTTAAAAAAAAGAAAAAAAAAGAGGACATGCACAGGTGAGATATAGGTGTGAGAGAAAAAAATAAAGAGACTGATTTGCCTTGTCACCAATTCTGGTAGCGCTATGCTCAAAGTTAGGAAGTACGTTAGTTTGCCTCCGTGCACAATGAATGATGCCATCTGCTTGAATAAATTGAATGATACCAGACAAATATCTTATTTTAATTATTGGATTTTTTTTTTTTTTTTTTTTTTTTTAGATGAGTAATTTGTAAATTTTTATTTATTCATTTGCAGACGATTATCCTCATCTTTTATAGTTGTTGTTTCACAACGTTTTGGCCAACTATTCCTCTGGCCTTCGTCAGGTTGTTAACCGCGACAGGATAGGAATGCTGAATCTTTTAACTGTATCTTCAGTAATTAGTGCCTTCCATAGTTGTTGTCTCATCAGGTTTTGGCCAACTAATCCTCTGGCCAGCTTTGGTTAGGATTGAAACCGCTGTCTTCTAAACTATAAAGATGAGGATAATAGTCCACAAATAAATAAAAAAAGGCGAATACTTTATAACATCACAAGATGTTGTTATCTATTTATAACATGTTGAAGATGTTTGAAAGAAATTCTTCATATTGTCATAGATGCTGAAGTAATAAAAGGATGATGAAATTCATCACAATGGAACGTAGTTGGAATTTACAATTAACTGAACAAATATCTTTTTTTTCACTTATGTATTTGCCACCCTCTCATTACACTGATTCAACTGTTAATATTGTTTTTGTGTCTGATAGGATTTAGAGAAAAAGTGAATTCAATTCAGCTGTAAAGAAAAGGTGTTGATACAAAGCGGTCTGGCTATCCATCCATGATTCAACCACTAATATTTTTTGGTCCCCCCCAACAAAAGGAGGGTGGATCTGTAAATTCACTCTTGTCCGTTAGTCCGTTCATCTGTCTGCACTTTTCTCAATACTACACCTTGAAATTTAAAAAAAATTTTGCACAAACATTAGACATGATATGAGTAAAAAATGTAACAGAACGGATTTTCCGGGAAGACTCCGGTTGCCTCCCTAGGGGGGGGTACTTTCGGATTAAAATGGCATAAATTAACACTTTGTGCTTATTAAAAAAAATTTGATGCCTTAGATTTTTATACAACTTTCTGAAAAGTTGTAACTAACTGATTTCTATATAATTTTGTTTGTCTGTACTTTGCGATAACTTGGGTGTGCCCCAGAGGCTTTATTAGGGCTAAAAAAATTCCATTTTTGGGACTATTTTACCATATTTGTTCAAAATTTTCTGTGTATGTCTATTTAGCAGTTTTGCATAGTGCTGAACTCAAATTTAAATATGTTAAAACCTTGGGGACGTTTGGGGCTAAATGGGGGTGGGAGCAAATAGACAGTCATTTCTTTTTTTGCATGATGCAGAACTCAAATTTACATATGTTAAGGCCTAAAACTGCACCGTTTGTTCATTTTCACAAGGATTTGGCATCTTAGGGCTAAATGTAGGGGGAGGGGGGCAAATGCTGAACAGTCATTTTTTTATGCCTTATTCACTGTGCACTCACGGGGGACCATGCATGCGTCACTTGTTTATATCTGATAGGATTTAGAGAAAAAGTAAATTCAATTCAGCTGTAAAGAAAAGGTGTTGATCCAAAGCAGTCTGGCTATCCATGGTTTTGATTGAAACATGTCTACCAAATAATGTTTGTATAAATAAAAAACAAATTATATATAAATTATAAGAGAAAATGAATAAACAAAAATTTGCACTTATATGCTACAATATTGAATTTCCAAATTTAATAATTTATAGTATATTAATGTCAATAAATTTTTAAAACTTAAATAATGTAAAGCAAGCCAAAAATAAACCGATGATTTTAAATTTCTGAAATAATTTTTTTATGTAGAAATTTCATAATAGTAGTGAAAATGAAATGACAAACTTTAAAATCTTTTTACAAAATAAGAAAAAGATTGTTTCTAAACTAATTTTATTAATTGCTGTATATTTGTGAATACTTGCGAAGATTTCATTTTTTTTTTTTAATCTGGTATATTGTTTATGTTAAAAATTGCATCTGACATGAAAGAGAGTAATATATATTAGTAGCCTGATAAGGCCACAGGGGATACAACTGAAGCAACCTGCCAGGGGGGGACACACACACACACACACACACACACACACACACACACACACACACACACACACACACACACACACACACATATTTTATTAGTTTGAAAATATAGGGTTCTTTTTTTTTTTTATACCAATTTTCATAAAATTTTGACCATAGAATAGTATTATAATCTTCAAAAAACCTGCAAATTTTCATGTAGTTTTGTCCCATAGGACCAAAGATATAAGCATTCAATATTTAATTTAGCTACAAGTATAGATATATCACCTTTTTTGTAAGTTCTAAATCTCAGTGACTGTTGATCTGAATTTAACAAATAAAGGCTTGTTGGAAAAGTAATGAATTGTGTAGTGGGCTATGTGACATTTGCCCTTAAGGTTGCACAGCCAGGGGATCATCAAGAGCCTATTTTTTGGCACTTTTTTTACAGTTATAAAATGTTTCAATCATTTTTTTCCTAGTTTTGCATATGGCTTACAAAATATCATATTTCCCCAAAATATCTGGCCTTGATGGAGGAGAGACTAAAACTTGCTGCTGTGGTTTAAAATTATCTGAAATAGCAGCAAGGGGAGACCCGATTCCAAATATTTCTCATATGTTATGTCTCCCCACTTTGTGGTTTTCATATGTAAAGTAAATTTCAGTGTATAAGGATTATTTGATAGTGGAGATATTCAATATCGTACCCTATTTTTCAAAAGAGGTAAGATATAACATATGAGAAATATTTGGAATCAAGTCTCCCTTTACTGTTATTTCAGATTATTTGAAACCATAGCAGTAATTTTTAATCTCCCCCTCAATCAAGCTCAGAGCTTTTGGGGAATATAAATATAAATTTTATTCAATGTAGGTAAAAAAAAAAAATTTACCATTAGTTGCGCAGTCCACAAAGACTTTGACAAAAACAGCCTTTGGTCTTAGTTGAGGCATGATCTTTAATCATTTTAGACCGAAACGGTAGATTTATTGTCCTGAATTTTGGCAATTTTTACCTAAATTAAAAAAAAATACTTTACTCTTTTTATTGAGCACTATCAAGAGCCTCTTGAAGTTCAATGGTTTTTATTTTTGGATATTTTTAACTTTGAATATATATATAGATATATAGTCTGAAGAAGCTTTGAGTAAAAAAAAAGTGTAAAAATGAATAAATAAATAAAGAATGCAGTTTTAATTCCCGAAAAAAACCCAAAAAACTAAATTTAACGTATTGCAGACTTATCACCTACATACTCCGACTTCTAAAAAGTTTATAATTACAAAAGACAATTCAATTATATAAGGATGACAAAGCAAAAGAACCTTAACTAAAATTGTTAAATAGACTTGGCATTTGTATTAGCCGATTTTTTAAGAGTCTTCAATTATTATAAAAGAGAATTTAACTCTATAAGGATGAAAAAAGAAAACCTTAACTAAAATTTTGTAAATAGAAAACGGGGATCATCAGCTGTTTACCATGTACCTGTTTTGGAATGTTTTGTTTTTAATAAATACAATTTATTTTAGGTTAGCCTTTAAAGATATTACTTTGTCAAAGGAAAAAGTGTTTTTCTTATATTGTTTTAGATAGAATGGAATGCAGACATAATGGAGAACAAAAACATCAAGTCATGTCTGTTAGTAGGTTCACACCGGTTTGAATAAGAATATGTGTAGACATATCTTAAAATATTGTTGTCATAGAAAAATATTTAAATTTGAAAAACCTTCAACTGTGTATGTTTCTATTTTTCTTTTTTTTTTTTTTTTTTTTGCTTAGTTTTCAAAGATATTATTTCCTTGTCAAAGCAAAGTGTTTTTCTTCTCATATTCAAACTGTCCAATAGAAAGCAATTTAGTATTGAGACAGAAAAGAAACAAAAGATTTCTTTTCAAAATATCTCTTATCTTTGTCAAAGTCCTATTTACAAAAATTGAATTTAAGTATGAAATTTAATCCACCAGAATGCTTTTCTGTTTCTTTGTAAACAAGTCAGCCTTATAGTTAATAGTTAAAAACAAAATAAAGAATGACTTACTATCTATTTAGAATTTGAAAGGGATTTGGAATCCTTTAAACTATTGTGTAGCAAATAATTTCTGGCTTCAAAATTATTAGCAAATTCTCATAATTTTATGTATTTTTTAAAATTTTTTTATTTTTTTAAATAAAATTATTATTTTTTTTTAATTAAAAAATTTGTTTAAACTTTTGTTCCCCTCCAAGCAAGATATATTGGTGTTGGAGCATAAAGGTCTGTGTGATAGGGGTCAGATTTATAAGAAAGAAAAAAATGGATGTGAGAATTGGGTAGAAGCTTGTGTGTTCATTTATGTCACCTATATGACAACTGATAAGACTGAACTGCTTGTCCACAGGTTCATCTTGAAGTCTACCTTTGACTGCACTTATCACATCCTTCCTAACTTTCCATTGTGAACTGAAGTCACACTTGATGATCGTGTGATCATCCTTTCCTAAGTCTGAGATATCATAAAAAGCCTTTGTATCTCCAAAGCATCCCTACTATACTATTAAAGAAATGTTCTACTGAGCTGGCCCAATCCTCTCCAAGCTCTACAATAAATGCCTTGCTGAATCTTGTTTCCCTGATAGTTGGAAAATTGCCTCTGTGGTACCACTATTAAAGAATTCTGGTGAAAAACACGAACCTATAAAATTATCGCTCTATCAGTTTCCTTCCTCTCTTTGGTAACCTTTTTGAATCATTAATCAATCTAGCGATAGTCCACCATCTTGTTAAGGTTAAAGTTCTTTCTGTCCATAATATGAATGTAGGCAAGCCCGTTCTAGTGCAGATATCTTGACAGTCATCAGTCATCTTTGAACACATTTATTTACCATACATTGAATATAGCTGGTGACGCTAGGGTGGCACCACTTGATAGATGCAAGACTTTTGGCAGGATTTAGCATGATGGTTTTCTCATGAAAATTAATTTGTTTGGTATTACTGGGAAAATATTTAATATAATCAAATGTTTTTAATTAGAAGAAAGATCCAAACTGTCTTTGATCATCGTACATCTGAACAACTCGACAATTTGGATGTTATTCAGAGGTTGAATCCTTTTCTGTTATTATTCCTAATCATTATGAACAATCACTTTGATGCAATTGTTTCCAAGATTAATATATTTGCTGATGACACTTAGCTTCATACTCAACATGTGGGAAAACAAAGATTCGCATATCCAAGATAATGGCTAAATCGAAAATGATGTCCAGCCTGCAGTAGAATGGGGACATAAATAAATGGTAACATTTAATGCTACTAAGACAAATTTTCTTTCTTTCAATAATCATAAACTTTTTCAACTACCGATTGCCATAGCCAATAGCATCCTACCTTAGAGTTCATCATTCAAACTATTCAGTCTAACATAGGTAATAGGAATTGGAGCAAAGAAGATACTGTCAAGTCTACTGCAAAGAAGGTGGGCTCCTTCTACCAGGTTAGAAAACTTCTCACATCTGCCAATATTCTATATCTCTACAAAGCCACCATTCACCCATGCATGAAATATTGGGTTGAACCACCAACCACTAGACTCTTCCTATTGGACAGGTTCCAAAAAGGAACCTCAAGAGTGTACTATTGACTATGACAATTGGTGGTTGGAAAAGTTTCTTATAGTTGTTAAAGGGAAAGGAACTTTATTTTGGTTACATTTTTGGCTTCATTCTAATACAAATTCGAGATTATTTTCCAAGGATTTGGCCATTGTTTTGCATGTATGGACATTCAAATTTTTTCTCCTGTCAAGAATAGAGCTTGGTACCAACACCAAATTCTTTGGGAAAGTTATTAATGACTATCAAGAATAATGTCTACTGACCCTTACATGACACTCATATTGATAATATTCAGAGAAATGATGTAATAAAGTTAAGATTATATTAAATATTAATCCAGTAATACCATCCAAATCCATTTTTCCTAAAAAAAATCTTTGTACCAGACTTCATAAAATATTTTGGATATATCCAGTGCTACTGCCTTAGCTTCTGCTTTATCCAATATCTTATGTACATTCATAGATGACAAGGATATCTGCAGTAGAATGTAATAACCTTTTATGACCTGAATTATGATGTAGATGATTAAAGAAATATTTATTGCTAGCTTGAAGCGTAATGATACTATGATTGTCTTCAAACTGGGAAAATTATGAAGTTTAAACTACCACTGAAAATTTTTGCATTTCTTACCTTGATTATTATCCATAGTACTTGAAGAAAGTGTGTTTATGACAACAAACGAAATCCTCTACCCTCTGAGGCAGATAGCAGCATATTGAATGTAAGCAATGGATAGTAGCAATCTGGAGGTATCTGGTATCTACCCAGATACTGAACTAATATATACAAGGTGTGTTTGAATCAATTCCAACTTTATGCCATTATATTTATTTATTTACGACAGAATGAATTAGTTTAACCAGTTCATAAAGGGTTAGAAATTTTACAACTACTTGCATATAGTAATTTATAAATAGAGATTACCTTAACAATAGTTTTATAACAATTTGGTTTAATGAACAATTTAATAAAACTAATTAAATTTAACTTTTAAAATCCTTTGTGTTATTGGGATTATTCAAACTATTGTTCTCATTTTAAGTGTTATTCATATAACGTTTTGAATAATATAACCTCTGTCCTTCTTCAGGTACATCCTATCAAATTTGGTGAATCTTTCTATCGAACTCGGAAATTTGAACGAAAAGTTTTTGTTTATAGCATGCTCTCATTCTATCAGTTGTAACTGAGGAGAAATCTTAAGTAATTCTCAATTGTAGTCTTTGCATCGCCTGCATTTAGGATTGAACTGTCATCCTTCAGAATTGTGTTACTTACAATTGAATTTACTTAATACTTTATCCGTTATGCCACAAGTCCTTGTGGACTAAACAAGTAAATAAAAAAAGCCAAAAACTATATGGTCTTCCAACTGATGCCTTGAATTTTAGAAAAATAAAAATTAGCCCCAAAAGGTGTTTTTCACCCCTAAAAACACCATGGGGCTCAAACTCCAGAATTTTCCCAGGGTCAAATATTACGTGATCTAGCTTTTGGGTAATTTTCAGCAAAATCTAATGGTCAGAAAAGATTCTATGTCCCGAAAAGTGCTATTTTGGGCCATTTTGACCCTGTCTGTCCCCCTGGGGATACAACCAAAATTTTCCCAGGATCAAATATTATGTTTCCAGATGTATATCTATGCGATCTTGCTTGTGGGTAATTTTCAGCAAAATCTAATAGTTGGAAAAGATTCTATGTCCCGAAAAGTGCTATTTTTGGCCATTTTGACCCCTTTTGACCCAACCAGAATTTTTATCCAAAATCTGAGAATGTTAAATTTCCTCCCTTGGGTAGTTGTAACTTCATGCAAAATTTCAGAAAAATGTAATTAATAGTTATTGAGAATTTTGGGAACGAATGGACAAATGGACAAGGGTGAATTCTAAGGTCCAAATCCGACTAAGTCGATGGACCAATGAGACAAATTCTTAATCTTCACCTAAAATATTCAGAAACATAATTTCAAAATCCTATTAAAACAATTTGGATTAAAAAAAAAGTGAAAAAATAAAAAGTAAAGCCTGCCTGCCAAGAGTGAGTAGGTTCAGCTAGCTATCCAAATTATAGCAGACTGTTTATTTCATGGAATAATTCAGAAATATGAATTTCAAATTTGAAAACAATAACTTTTACCAAATGAAATGAAATGCGTCTTTTAAAAACTGTACATTGCTTTTTCTTTCTTTCCTCTTTTTTTTTTTGCTAATCCTTTTTTCTTTCCTTGTAACATCTCAGTTCTTTACTTAATATCTTGCCATATACTCTTATTGGATTTTCGCTTCAAAATCCGTGACACAAAGAAAGATATGCAAGTGTGCATTTTTATAGATGGTTTGGTTTGGTTGTTTTGCAGCATATCAACCGTTTTCCGATTATTTAACGCTGAATCCAGTTATTTTGGAAACAGTTTTTATGCTTCAAGTTCTTTATATCTTATTTTTTTTAAATGAGAAAGTACAAACGTGAAATTCACTCTTTTCAGTAAGCAGAGTAGAAAGTGTATCTTGGGTTTGACTTTTAGCAGTCTTGTAACTCTTGCACTCTTGCTTCCTTTTTGTCCATTAGTCCTCACACTTCATGAGTGATCTTTCTGACAAAGAGGGAAGAATTGCTGTTGTCTGGTCAGAATTTATCCATTACACACCTGTCATTGGCTAGTGTTTGACCTTGTAGTAATTTTAAGTAGTAATTTTGTTTTAGCTCCTTACATCAAGTGGCTTCATGCCTTGTCTGGAGCAATTTCCATTAAAAAAAAGGCTAATTTACTGCTTGATATATATTTTTAATTCACTTTGAGCCAGAGTATGAAATGTTGTTAATTGGCATCATAATTATCAGTTTAACATCGTTTTTAAATGCTGGTATGTGTTGAATGGCTTAAAAAACAAATAATTTCCAAACTAACATATCTCTGACCAGGTCTTTATTTATCCCTCTTTTTTTCAAGTCCATCCTTATCACTTCATTCCATGTTTTCCGTTTCTTTCCCCTACCAACCAACCCTACTACCTCAATTGTTCTACAGAAAAGAACTTGCCTCCATTCTTTCAACATGACCATTCCAACAAAGTCGTCTGTTCTGTACACACCTTATATTGTCCAGATTTAATCTTCCTCTGAGATCATTAGATCTAAGCTTGTTTGTAAGACTCATGTTACACATCTATTGCATCATTCTCATATCATTTCTCAGATTTAATGGATTTCCAGCACCCTAGAATAAGCAATGTCTAAAAGGATGCATTTTGTTGTTACTGTGAATTTTTAAAACTTTTACTACCGGTTGAATCATTAAAAAAAAAAAAATACTCATATTCATAACTTTGCCTTTGCAAACTTATATCTACAAAGAAAAAAGAAGGATTTATCTACGGCTTCCTTAATAGCCTAAAAACACTGTTATTTTCAAACACGTTCGGATCATAAGCAAAACAATCTGCGCATTGATAACTTTGCTATCACAGATTTTTTATTGTGGAAAATTTTTTTTATTATAAACAGGTTACAGTTTTATTTACAATTTTTCTTTAATTAAAAATGTGTATAACAAAACGTACTTTCAAATAAAACCATGTATTTTATTTAAGTATGTACATTTGACATTGCAAATTGTTTTTGTCAAAAAAAAAATTATTTATAAAAACTTTAATAGCTTAAAAATACAGTGTTATTTATGAAAACGTTTTATTATATGCATATTTTTAATCAAAAATATCTTTTTTTAAATAAAATTCTATTTTTATTTTTAATAGTAAAATTTTTTGTAAATAAAAACTAAAAACTTCTGCAAACAAATAAATGTACCTATTGTTTTGTTTATGATTCAACCGGGAGTAAAAGTTTAAGAATTTGGTGTGACAACAAAATGGTTCCCTTTTGGTGATGGCTCATCCTGAGATTCATTTAATTACATTTCTCATTATGTAATGCATGATAAACTCTTTGATTGGTTAAAAGTGGTAATACTATTTTTTTACTTTTTTTTTTTTTTTTTTTTCCATTAGGCTAATGATTTTTAAAAACTTTTCTGCAACTTTCTCTCTGTTCGAAATTTCTTTGTCTCAATTTTATTTATTGAAAGATATTTCAAACAGGGAAAAACTTCTGGAAGAGTCTTTAAAAATCATTCTAAGTAAAAAATAAAAAATAAATAAATAAAAATTTTAGGATATTTTCAAAAGTCATCCCCTCTTTTCGATTATCTAGCCTTAATTTAAACCTAAGTCACTTCCGGTTTGATGGTGGTTGTAAGAGCAAAGACGTCACGTTTTTTACCCCGTAAAAACAAACATACAACAATTAATACTCTGATTCAAAGTTAAGCTCATCTAATATATAAAAGGCTATATGTCTGTCTGTCTGAATATTTTCAAATTCTATCTACTCCAAAACTAAATGTTGCAGAGTGGCACCAGGGGTTTCAAATGATTGGAATTTTTACAGACAGTTCTTTTTATCGATCTTTAGCCGGTTAAAATAGTTTTTAATAGGTAAATAATTGGTCAAAATTAAAAAAAATTATTATACATTTTATACATTCATCTTAGTTTATTTTTACTTTTTAATCAGGTTATATGCATGTCACGTATGTCTCCCCACCTAGTCTATATATCTATAAAAGTGAAATTGTATGTGTACATTTCCCTACCAAACAACTCTGTCAATTTTCAGTCTACAGACTCAAGATTTGACATAAGGGGTATTGAGATTTGGGAAAATCTTTTTAATCGGTTTTCGACCAGAAATTTGGCTGTCAAGGGGTCAAACTCTACCAAACTCCCCCGCCAATTTTGGGCCTAAATACTTGAAATATTAGATGTAGGTTACTTGGACATGGATAAAACTTTTTAATTTGTTTTGAGCCCAAAACAAATGTTAAAGGGTCAAAATTGAGGTCAAAGTTAAAAAAATTTGACTTCTCAGCCAATTTTTGATCTGGACATTTGAAATTTTACATAGTGTATTTAGACATAGGGCAAGCTTTTTAATCGGTTTTTGGCCGAAATTTTGGCTGCCAAGGGGTCAAAATTCAAAAGATTTGATCTTTGCAGTGTCTAGCAAACTTTTCAGCCAATTTGGGTCTAAACATTTGAAATTTTATATAAAGAGTATTCAGACATGCAGCAAGCTTTTTAACCGTTTTTTGGGTGAAACTTTGGCTGTCAAGAGGCCAGAGTTGAAAGAGTGCAGACTCTACCAAACTCTTCCGCCAATTTTAGATCTAAACACTTGAAATTTTAGATGTAGGTTACCTGGACATTAGTCAAACTTTTTAATATATATATATATATATATATATATATATATATATATATATATGCACATTAAGTTATGAACAGTACATAGGGCAAAGCCAGGCTGAACTGCTAGTCTTAAATAAAAGAAAAGGCTTAAATTTTTATTCACCTTTTGAATTTGCAACTCATTTTCTTGTGCAAAATTACTTGCATTCATTTTTTTGGAAGCAATGCCGACACACTCCTGATTCAGAACCACTTGGACAAAACAACAGGCTGGATGGGCATAGTCTCTGTCGGCTTTTGTCTGCCCTAGATATGGCCAATGAAGATGAGGTACTTTTCTGGCTGGCTACACAATAAAATAGTCCATATGCATTTCTGCGTCAGAAATAATTGGCTCAGAACCATTTTATGTATTTGCAATCATCAAAATAATTGACTTAATTTAAGAGGGGGAAAAGAAATATTTAATGACACATGTCTCTTTATCTATCTATCTATCTATCTATCTATATATCTATCTATCTATCTATATATATATATATATATATATATATATATATATATATATATATATATATATAATTAAAAAATACTTTACAAAGGATGCGACAGAGGTAAAGTGTTCCCGCTTGTTTTCTTTTCCTCATAAAGAAAATGTTTCTTTTCCTTAATGTTTCATTGTTAAAGTGATTTTTATTTCATAAGTCTGAAGAAAGGCTGTTCTTGTGAAAATTTTCAAACGACATATTGTTTGAATTTGTCGAAATGGTCTTGAAACAATTGTAACTAACAATGAAATACACTTTTTGTTGCTATCAACCCATTTCTTGAAGTTTTGGTTTTTGTTAAAACTATATATATATATATATATATATATATATATATATCTATATCTTTATAAAGTAATAGGGTTCGTGTGTTTCTGTCTGTGTGTACAGCTCTCCATCATCAACGAAATATAAAGGAGGTAAGAGGGTAGATCTCTCCTGGTAGAGAAACATTAGAACCCATTTTAGGATGTTTCTGTTATAGGAGACATAAGAATCTATGCCTAATTTCATTATATACTAGTCTACAAACCACCCCCATATCGAATGACTTATGCTCATTTGCATATCACATTATATTAAATCTCTTTAACTAATTACCTCGACCTTATTACATATTGGAAATATTCTAATCATTTCAACTGTACTATTTACAAAATCTATTTAACATTTAATTATTTAATATATTTTCATTTAATTTTATATTCGATTTATTTCACTTTACGTATATTATCAAAACATTCATTGGCGAGCAAAGCTTTATGTTTTGGGATTGTATTGAAAATGTAATGGAAATTTCAATTTCGTTCCGTTTTAATCTTTTATATTTTACTTGCCAATATAATTGAAAGAATACAATTCAACTATCGTAATTTTATATAAATAAACAAAAACAAATATTTTAAAATAAAACTTTATTAAAAAATAAATAATTTTATTTTTAAATGAAAAAAATCAATTTAGTAAAATAATTGTATTAAACACCCCCAGCCTTGTCAGCAAACCTGTAAACCTATAAAAGTTAACATTTCGAATGTAAACAGTGATTTTTCGATTTTGTTAGCGCTTGCCGCAATTAAAGACAATTAAAACGGAACTAACTTTATTTCCATTCTATTTTTTAAACAACCCCCAAAACATAACGCTCTCTTCCAGTTATAGCCAATTTTTTTTTAATTAAATAAAACAGGTCAAAATAAACAGATAAGCGCATTTTCTTTTACATTTTTCTTACAACCAACGTTGTCATTTTAACCAACTGCAGGATATCGTTACTTTTGTGGGGTTGTTTTGAAAATGGCACGGAGATTATAATTTCGTTCCAATTTAATCTTTCTGGTCGAGCCTATTTCGAAAGCCTGTCTTATCATAGATTTGAACTACAAATAATTTATTACATTTTGATTATTACTATCTTAAGACTTAAAGCTTATATTTATTTCATTTTTCTATTTATATATTGAATTAGTTATTTCCAGTCTTATTTAAACTTAGTGCTTTCTTTAAACCGGATGAACCTTTTATAAAAATATGAGTTTAACGTAAAGAACACGAACAAGGTTTTATTCAACTGAATTTCTTCCAGTTTACTAACAAAATATATAAATTTAAAAGAGATATAAATAATAAAATAAAAAGGTTATGTAATTTAAAAGAAATACACGTACTCACAAAAGCAGGACTTTTTTTACACATTTTTTTCTTTAAAACCATAACAATGAGACTAACAATTACCTAGATCTTAGTAATTATTTGTTTTAATAGAACTGTTTTAATTGTACTGTTTACTTAGTTAACCTAAGTTGGTATTACATTTATTTTACATTTACTTTTTTTTTTTAATTATTACTTTTAGACTGTGACGTTTACACCCGGAAGTAATGAGTCACACGTAGGTCGCTTTTATTCATTCCTTTTGGTCAAGATCAAAGTGTAGTATCTGTTCCGACAGATGCTGCACTTGGGATGGTTTGTACCAGTCAATGGAGGGGAAACCCTCTATACTGGGACAATTATTATTTTTGGTAACCAGAGTGCCCCCTTTTTGCCTACTTTTAGGGGAGCTGGTTTTTACCTCACATTAAAAACGGCCTTGTGCCTAATTTGCTCAGTGGGGGAGCAAATAAATACCATCTGTTCTTCAGATGTTGCACTTCATTTTCTTGTTCTCTTTCGGTGGAGGAGAAATCCTTCACGACTGAGACAATTTTTATTTTTGTACCTTTTCTCCACGTTAAAAAACGACCCTGGTGTCTAACTCTGTCCCGTGGGGAGGCATAGTAAATAGGTACAATATAATTGTTTATAATTGTACTATTCAGAAATATTATTTATAGTTCGTCCATTTCAGTTAGTATACATTTCCTTTACGCTTAATTAATTTACAATCATTAATATCGTTAAACAATTCCGTTTAAAACCGAAATTATGCCACCCAAACGAAGTAGAAACGAAAGTGAGGAAGAAAGAATGGAAAGATTGGAAGCTAATAGACTAAGAGTTGCTGCAGTTCGCTCCAATGAAAACAATTCAGATAGAGAAAGACGTCTAGAACTTAACAGGATACGTCAAAGAGAAAGGAGAGCAAGACTGTCAGATTTGGAAAGAGAAACCCAACGTGAAGCTGACAGAACTAGACATGCTGTAAGGCGGTTAAATTCATCACAAGATGAAATTCAAGAAAGGCAAAGATATGCACTGGAAAGAGAAGCAATATTACGATCGAATGAATTATATGAGGTAAGTAGACGTACACAAGGTCAGTTGAGAGTGGCTCAACGACATCAGAATGAATCGGAAACCCAACGAAGCTTTCGCCTATACCAAGGGCAACAACGAGAGACTGCATGGAGAGAGAGTATGACTTTGCCCCAGCAATTGACAGAAAACGAGGCAGCTAGACAACGAATGACTGCTTTGAGACACCATGAAATAGAACACTGCAATAGAAAAGGATTGCTCTACAACAAAAATGACTCTCTCACTACAGCTGATATAGGAAAAATGGACAAAGTATGTCAACATTGCTCAGCTTTAAAATTTAAAGGAGAAACCCCTGGTTGTTGTTGTTCTTCTGGCAAAGTTGTGCTTGATAGCTTTCCACCACTGCCTCAGTTGCTTCAAGATTTGCTCTCCGGCAATGGTCCCATCTCTAAAGATTTTCTGCAAAATCTACGCAGTTATAACAATTGTTTTGCAATGACATCATTTGGTCACAAAATTGTGGCAGTACATGGGTGGAATCCTTCTTTTAGAATTCGAGGCCAGGTTTGCCACCAGATTGGGAGTCTTTTACCACCTGAAGATGAAACAGCAAAGTTTATTCAAGTCTACTTCTTGGATAGTCTGGAAGAGGAACTACATAATCGGGGACGTGACAGTAGACTCAATAGAGACATTCTCCAAAGTCTGACTGAATTTTTACATGAGAACAACAGCTTCATTTGTCAGCTGAAAACAACAAAGGAGAGGATTGAAGAAGAACACTTGGTAGAACATAAAGTTGTCATAAGGGAAGACCGAAGGCCGCAAGAAGAGCATCCACGGCGATTCAATGCTCCAACAACAACGTATGAGATTGGAATATTAATGGAGAATGAACCAACAGCTAACCGGGATATTGTCTTGCGTTTTAGAAATGATACATTAAAATGGATCTCCGAACTACATCCCCTCTACGATACTTTAATGTACCCGTTAATGTACCCCTATGGTTCTCCATCTTACAACATCTACATGAAGGCATCCAATGGGCGAAAAGTTACCCAACAGCAATTTTATTCGTACCATTTAATGACTCGGCCTGGAAACTATTTTCTCTGGTACCGAAGGCTATTTCAACAATGGCTGGTGGATGTGTACTGCAAGATTGAAACAGAACGTTTACAGTTCCTGAGGCGTGAGCAACAGACCCTGAGAGCTGACAATTATAGCAACTTGAGAGATTCAATTCTTAGGGAGGATGGGAATCCAGAACAGTTTGGTCAACGAGTTGTTCTTCCGGCAACTTATACAGGAGGCCCTCGATACATGTTTGAGCGTCAAAGTGATGCCATGGCATATGTTCGGCGAATGGGCCGAGCCGACCTCTTCATCACGTTCACAACAAATCCAAAGTGGACAGAAATTACAGAAAATTGTCTTCAAGGGCAAGACCCTCAGGATCGTCCAGATATTGTTGCCAGGGTTTTCAGGCAGAAGCTAAAAAAGTTACTTGAATTTATTAAAAAGGGAGGATTTGGCAGGTTGAGGGCTTTCCTGTACAGTATTGAATATCAAAAAAGAGGACTGCCGCATGCACACATCCTCACCTGGCAGGCCCCAGAGGACAAACTTCTACCAGAAAAAATGGATCTCTGCATATCTGCAGAGATCCCTGACAAAGAGGAAGATCCTGATCTTCATGCTAAAGTGATGGCACATATGGTGCATGGACCTTGTGGACCATTTAATCCAAATTGTCCATGTACGATTGACAACAAATGTTCCAAAAAATACCCAAAAGAATTTCTTCAGTGTACCGAGCAAGGCCAAGACTCTTACCCCAAGTACAGGCGAAGAAAACCAGAAGATGGAGGCCAGACTGGTACAATAAGGATGAAGAGAAATGGTCGGTATGTTAATCAAGAAATAACAAACCAGTGGATTGTTCCGTACAACAAGGTCCTCCTTCAGCAGTTCAACGCTCACATTAACGTAGAAATTTGCAGCTCGATCCAAAGCATCAAATATGTCCTCAAATACGTGAATAAAGGATGTGATCAAGCAGTGTTTGAACTACAAAGAACTGATGGAGCAGCTAACCAACAAGGCCAAGTACAAAGTCACATTGTGGATGAGATCCAGCAGTTCCAGAATGCAAGGTATGTCGGCAGTTCAGAGGCGGCCTGGAGGATATTGGAACATCCCATCCATGAACATTTCCCCCCCAATTGTGCAACTTTCTGTACATCTTGAAAATGGGCAGCATGTCATGTTCTCAGCTGATACTGCTCTGGAACGAGCCCAAGGTCCACCGCCTGCCACAACTTTGACACCATTTTTTCAACTCTGCCATGAGGATGACTTTGCAAGGGGTCTCAAATACGTAGAAGTCCCTGAGTTTTACACTTGGAACAAATCGACAAAGAAATGGATGAGAAGAATGCGTGGGGTACAAGTTGAAGGTACTGAAAATGATGATGTATGGAAGGCACCATGCATTGGGAGAATCTACACGATTAGTCCAAAAGCAGGGGAGTGTTATTTCTTACGCCTGTTGCTCAATGAGGTTGCTGGTCCAACTTCATTTCAAAATTTGCGAGCATACAATGGTCAGGTGTTTGAAACATACAGAGCAGCGTGCCTTGCTCGAGGCCTTCTAGAAAATGACCATCACTTGCATCAAGCAGTAGGAGAGGCAAGTGCCACTCAATCACCTTCAAATTTGCGAAGCCTATTTGTGATAATTTTAACAGCCTGTGAGCCAAGAAATCCTCTTGAGATCTGGATGGCTTTTCGTGATGTAATATCTGAAGACATTCTTCACAGATACAGGCAAGAAGTTAACAATCCAGAAGCAGATTTTAATGAGGACATCTACAATAAAACTCTTTGTCTAATTGAAGAAAAAGTTCTCCTTATGTGCGGTCAACCATTGGCAAGCTATGGATTACCTGCACCAACGCAAGGGAGAGATGAAAGACTCGCGAGAGAGTATCAACGTGAAGTTACTTATAATCTTGAAGAACTTTCCCTACAAGCAAAAAATATGCAAGAAAAACTGACCGATTCTCAAAGAGAAGTTTACAATTCATTCATGGCAATGTTGGAAGCACAAGGTGAAATGAACAAAAACATGATGTTTCTTGATGCTCCAGGTGGTACGGGCAAGACTTTTGTAATCAATTTGATCCTTGCAAAGATTAGATCCATGAGAAAGATTGTGCTTGCAACAGCATCCAGTGGCATTGCTGCTACTCTACTACAAGGTGGCCGCACTCTTCACAGCACTTTTAAAGTACCCTTGGATACTCATCGAATGGATCAGCCAGTTTGCAAAATTACTGGTAACTCAGCCTTGGCAAATGTAATTAGAGACACCTCTGCAATCATTGTAGACGAAGCCCCAATGACGCACAAGAGTGCTTATGAAGCAATTGACCGAACACTGCAAGACATCACAGGAAACAAGAATCCCATGGGTGGCATTCCAACCTTATTTTGCGGTGATTTCCGTCAAATCCTCCCAGTGGTTAAAAATCGCACAAGGGCTAACATTGTCAATGCAAGTTTGAAACAATCCTATCTCTGGAGGCACGTTATAGTGAAGAGACTGACTACTAATATGAGAGCCTATATCTCTGATAACACAGCTACAGCAGACTTCTCAAAATTGCTTCTCCAAATCGGTAATGGTCAGTTTCCTATCACTTCTTCACCTGACACAATTAAGATTCCAACTGCGCTTGGTAAATGTGTCGGTAATCAGAAGCAACTGAAAGACAAAGTGTACCCAGACCTGCAAAACAATGGAAAATCACCGGATTGGCTTGCTGAGAGGGCTATTATTTCGCCATTAAACAGCAATGTGAATCATTTGAACAATTCAATAATGAATGAATTTCCAGGAGACACAAAGCAATACAAGTCAGTTGATTCGGCTACTAATGAATATGAAGCTGTTCACTACCCTGTGGAGTTTTTAAACTCTTTGGAGATATCTGGAATGCCTCCACACATTTTAAATCTCAAAATTGGATCGCCAATCATGATTCTTCGATCCTTGGAACCGCCAAAAACAACAAACGGAACCAGAGGTGTTATCACCAGATTGCACACCAATGTACTTGAGGCCACTATTTCCTGTGGTCCCTACAAAGGCGAAACCGTTCTACTGCCAAGGATCCCCTTAGTTCCATCGGACTCAGAACTTCCATTTAAATTCCGGAGACTCCAATTTCCTGTGAAGGTGTGTTTTGCAATGAGCATAAACAAAAGTCAAGGTCAGACATTTAACACCATTGGCGTAGACTTGACATCAGACTGCTTCAGTCACGGTATGTTCTACGTCTCCATCAGCCGGACAGGAAGTTCAGAAAAACTTTACATTCTGGCTCCAAATCAAAGCAGCAGAAATGTAGTTTACCCTGAGGCTCTTCAGTGAAAAGTTCGAGAAATGGATATGAGGAAAAACTGACATGATCTGATTGTGGTAAGTTTTTAGTATTGAATGTGCAAGATAAAATTTAAGCAAGAGTTGAAAATTACTTCAATGAAAAATTTACTATGTAACATCAAGTAACCTTCCTTTTTGATGAAAATGTTTTGTGAAGTTCCTGATTGAATTTCAGTCACTACAAGAGGTAGTTAAAATGTTAATCACCTTATGCAATCGTTGCTCTTACAACATCAACTTACTGGAAAGGTGCCCACAGATTTTGGTACCCGAGTGCGCAACAAAGCTCCGTGCGAAGCACGGGTATCTTTGCTAGTATATATATATATATATACACACACACACACCAGTCCGAGAATAGATGAGGATCAACAAATGTTTCATGGTCCCATATTTTTTTCAGTGAAATCACCCATTTTTCAATCAAATCGATGGATTACCTGCTCCAGTTGGGGATCCATCACAGTGCACTGGGAGGAAACTTTACATGATTTTTATATAATGGCTTGTGTTTAAAATGCAAATATTAAGTATCCTGGGTCAATTGTGCTATAAACAGAAATATTCATTTCGAATGTACCCATCATATCAAAGAACCTACTGTTGATTTTATATGCTGAGCTTTTCTACTTGTGCGGTAATAAAACTTCTCAAATGCATTTGTGATGTAAGGTTTATGAGACATTAACTCTAGTCAAAATCACTTGTTCTTTCTTTCTATTATCGGATTTTTCAATTATCGATATGCATTGAAGATCTGATATAAGACCTATCTAAAAACACTGCCAGACACATAAAGTAGATTTGTATTAAATTTCAAAAAATCGGCCCAGCCGTTTTGGAGTCCACGGACATGCAAAGTTCTTTTTATATAATAAGATATATATATGTAACGTTACCCAACACGTTTTAGCCTGAGTTGCAAATTTAACAAAGAATAGGAAAAAACTTCAACTTATCTTTTCCCGTTGTAACAACATTTATTTCCTCATTCTACCGCCATGCATGACTTCTCGTTATGGCTGTAATGTTATCCATGTCTTCAATGTGATCTTGAACATCATCCACGTCTCTAACATGATCATCTTCTCTAATGTGTTTTTTTTTTTTTACATATGTCGTCATTTCACATGCATTTGCTTACGTGCATGATTCCAATATTTTTACCGATTCCGATACAATTACCGATTCCGATTCTTTACCGATTCCGATTCTTTATAAATCTCTAATTATTTAACTATAAAATTATTTTTCTCTGATTTTCCTAAAAACACGTGTTAAATACGCAGATATTTTCCTAAACATCAAAATACATTTCTGGATGATGATCTATCGATTTTAGCTTTACTGATAATTTAAAAATCAATAAATATTTATTATTTTAGCATTATTAACAATGGAAGATTTGGGTTTAAACAAAATCAAATAAAAAAAAACAATTAAAAGAATCGTTTTGGCATTGGAAAATAGGCATCAATTTTTCCGTTCCAATTCTGATTAATCGTCCCAGCACACACACACACACACACACACACACACACACACACACACACACACACACACACACATATATATTGAACTGCAAACACTGTTTCGCTGTATAAGCCTTTCAGGGCAAATGTCCCAAGCTGTGCTCGAAACTCAATCGTCGAACTGACAGCACTTCTAACATTTACTGAATGAAAGCAAAATCTCAATCTAAACCTGATGTAAACATTAAGTGCCAAAGATTATATATATATATATATATATATATAAACAAATGTTGAATGGGTCATGAGTATTCTACTAAAACTTTGATTTTATCTTGCTTACTTTCCAGTATGCACACGTCAGCTGTACATAAATGTCTTATTATATAAAGGGAACCTGTGTGTGTTTGTCTGCTAAAAATGTTTATCATTTGCATCTGACTGAGTTGAAATCAGTACTATCTGAAAGAGCAATGCCTCAGATGCATAATATGTGAAAATTAGAAAAAAGATTAATTCTGTGGTCGTCAACTTGACCATTTTTTTGGAAAGGGTGGTGCTTTTTTGCGTTTCTTTTTTAGAAAATCATAAGCACTGGTCGTGGGTGCAAAAGCATTTGTTCATAAGTTTTTTTTTTTGCCTTGTTTCCCCTTTTCAGACACCAGCTTTTTTTTTTTTTTTTTTTTTTTTTTGTGATTGTACTGGCACACTCTGCTATTTTGACGTTGTTTTACAAATGTTCTGAGGGAGACAACTCTCTTTTACAAAGAGATTCATTCATTCTTTTCATCTCATAATTTAGGACGCTAATGCTGTCAGTAAGTTTTCACAAACAGTTTACAAAAACATACTTTCTTGTCTTATTTTTTTGGAGGAGGCGTATTCAATTATAGAACTTGCATAGTTTTTAACAGTTTAAAATAAGCAAAGTCAAATTATTTAGACAATAGAAGATTTAATAGAACAATATACTCTTTTCTTATTGAAGGCTGTTATCTGATACCATCTCAAGAATTCTGATAAAGTTTTACCATAAAATTTGGTGTATATTTAGAATTACACTTATTTAAAAAAAAAAACAATAAAAAAAAATACAAAAAAAAATCTTATGATGTATGTACTCATCACGGGACGAAGATGTCATATTCTAAAAATCATATGTTTGGCTAGTAACTTTTCTATTTGCCTAGTAAACAAACATTTAGTTGTCAACTCAAGATAAATTTGTAGAGTCCTGAATTATGTGTCTGTTATCTCTCTCTCTCCCTCTCTCTCTCTCTCTCTCTCTCTATATATATATATATATATATATATATATATATAGAGAGAGAGAGAGAGATAGATATAAAAGGCAAAAGTGGCATGTGCATTTTTGTATGTCCAGCAAAGGCCCTTTTCGCGGGGTTCTCGAGGGGGGGTACTATTTTTTTTTTTTAGAACTTTTTATATACTCCCTTGATTATAATATCTATGATTTGCGAACGGACGTTGTCTCTAGATTTATTTTGAGCGACTTTTAAAAAATTCACGCTATTCCATCCTCTTGCGTGCTTGTTTGTGTTTTTCGTATAAAAGTGAAACTGAATCGAAAAAAAAAAATAGCCTTCATGACTGGCACGTCTTGAAGGTAATCAACTTTGATCAGTATGGGGAATACCCTTCATATTAGAAAATTGCTATTCAGTTGAGAACTCCCCCTTTTTCAGGGGAGGAGCTTGGTTTCCCCAACAAATTCTTGACTCTTAAGTAAGACACTCTATCAAATCTCCAATACTAATGATTACTACAATACTATCTCATTGATTACTGTACACACAATAACCCTTATCCCTGAGTGGCATCCGGGCCTTGATAAGTGGTGACCCCCATGTAAAAAAAAAAAAAAAAAAAAAAAACGTGGAGAAACAAATAAATGAAACTGGCCTTCAGCCAACATTCGTTTTTGCACCTGCTAGCAAGTCCACTTTTTGATTGACGTCGCTAAATTTGAACGCTTTTCACTTCCTATGGCCTCATAACATAGCGGTAAGATGTTACGTTTTCTTTCACTTTCTTTTCTGCCTTTTCATCACGGGTTCAAGCCTCCCTCCTTACTAACACTTTTTTTTTCTTTTATACCTCCAAAAACCTGGGTACGCCCCCCCTCCCCTAGTTATTTTTTAAAAGAATAATTTATGAAATTATGTTTTTGATAGTCACTTTAGGACATTAAAAAGACAAGTTCCAGTTCTATGTAAGCAAGGAATTAGTTCTTTTGTTTTCATTAGAAACTGTCTTTCTCTTAAACTAAATTTCCCTGAAGCTGTCTTTCCTTTAAAATTAAATTTGAACTTTTAGTTTTTTTAAAGTTTATTTGTGGGTGACGCTAGCTATAAAATATATTTGTTTATAACAAACTAGCATGGTTATCCGGTATTGCCTGAGGGGGGGGGCATGTACTTACAAAATAGTTAAAGTGTGTGTAACATCTTTCTTTTAACCCCCCCCCCCTCCATCTCAAGCTCAAACTCTTTCTACTTCCCTTCCCTCTTCACCCCCCCCCCCCATTCTCTTGCTTTCTCTGGCAACTGAGTCCAAATAGAAAAATGCAATAGTATAAAACAAAATTTTATAAATCCTATTTAAAAACGAAAATCCACCAGAATTCATTTCGTTTTCTGAAATGCTTTCTACTCCATTGCTTGCACATCCAATCTCCCTACATTCGTCACATAAATCCTTACTCACTCTGTCTTTGAGCATGCCGGCTCATATTGTAAGCAACTTTGTTTTTATTTAACTCTATTGAGCTTTCTATACATGCAAACGTAACCTTTTTGATTTTAGGCATAATTTCATAATTTGATTCAATTAATTAATAATTTAATGACCTAAAGAAAAATAAATAGCAAAAAAATTTAGTGTAAAATAAAAAAGAAAAGAAAGTATATTTACGTAAGTTAAAGATATCCAACTTTATTATATTATGAAGTCGTACTCTTTAAAATTTTATTTTTTATTGAAATCATTCCAGACAAGACATGAAACCACTTGATATAAGAAGTTTAAAAAAAAAAAGTGGTAATATTACTTCAAGGTCCCAAACTAGCTAACGATAAGTGTTGGATGAATAGATTCTAACTTGGAGAACGGCAGTTCTTCCCCCTTTGTCATAAACCTGGCTCATGGAATGTGAGAACTAAAGGACAAAATAAAGGAGCAAGAGTTCCGAAGCTGCTGAAAGTAAGGCCAAGATCCACTTTCTACTTTCCTAACATATTTCTTTATTGAATTATCCTGTTAAAAAAAAATGTAAATATGTTTTCATGACAAGAAATTAAGGGAAAGACAACAGTAAAGAATAATGTGTGATGTAAAAATGAAAGTTAACTGATTACCAACTAACGCTAAGTAGGTATAGTTGAAATATATACTACGCTTTTTGTTCTTTTTTTTTTTTTACTAAATACGGTTAGTATGATTTGCAGTATTATTTGTATTTTCTGTGGTTATATATGACCTTAAGTTTAGGCCAATAATTCTTGTTTAAATCCTTTGAGCATTGAACTATTGAACCCAGTTTAGTTTATACTAAACTTAATATTGTGTCCCAGTTGTATTAAAAGCAATATATTAAACTTATACAAACTTAAGAAAACAAAAAGGTTGAGTAATCCAGCTTTACACACACACAAAATTATCATCATTCCCTATATTGAACGGATTTTAAAAATTGACTTCCGAATTAACTATGTGTTGAACGGATTTTAAAAATTGACTTCCAAATTAACTATGTGTTGAACGGATTTTAAAAATTGACTTCCAAATTAACTATGTGTTGAACGGATTTTAAAAATTGACTTCCAAATTAACTATGTGTTGAACGGATTTTAAAAATTGACTTCCAAATTAACTATGTGTTGAACGGGTTTTAAAAATTGACTTCCAAATTAACTATGTGTTGAACGGGTTTTAAAAATTGACTTCCAGAGTAACTATGTGTTGAACGGGTTTTAAAAATTGATTATCAAACTAATCGATATCTGGTTAGGTCTCTATTTATTCCTCATTCTTGCAAGTCCATTCTTATCAGTATCTCCTATGCATTCTTTGGTTTTATTCGGTCAACCAAATCTGCTACATTGACTGCTTTTCATCTATTATCCCAAGAACTGTTATTCAGTCTTTTAATGTGGCTTTTCTCTTCAAGTTTCTTGTCTTTTAAACTCATATTTGCATATCAATCTGAAATTTTTTCTCCATGCAACACATATCCTCAACCCTCATTGACCAAATTGTGCTTTCACACTACGTACTTCTTCTTGATAAACTCTTCACTATTGAATTTCATGATAATTGATGATTATTTGTTATACTTGTACTCATTGGTTTAGAAATATGTGTTTTGGAAAGAAAGAAAATGATTGACACAAATATTTATTTACCTAGCATTGACTGGGTGTAGCTGTATTACTGAATAGGAGTCTTAGGTGTTTTAGTTAGTTGGGAAGCAGCTTTGTGATTAGGAGTCTTAGAAAAAAATAATTCAAAATATATTGTGCCTTAATTGATAATACATCGCTCTAACACTTAAGTCTATTACTTATTGAACTAGAGGTTGGATTTTGGAAGCATAAGCAGAGTGTTAGTGAAAGATTGTCTAAAGTTTTTTTTTTTCCAGAAAGATTGTCTATAGTTTTATTTTTCCTCCAGAAAGATTCTATATTTTTTTTCCAGAAATTAATCCCTATTTTAGTCACGTAAATTCTTTCAACGTCAAAGTTGTGTTCATGTTCAAAATGTTGGCTTATTCTCAAAGCAGAGAAGAAAAGAAAAAAAACAAACTTTTCACTCTTGGTGTTGTACTTAAGAGGCTTTTTTTTTTTTTTATCCTGTCACCCTGAACCTCAATAGCACCTAAATTTGTATAGATCTTATTTTCGTATTTTTCGTATTGTATGGGTTTCAGGTTCAAGTGCCAGTGGTTCTGTACAAAGGACACGCATCAACCATGGGCACTTTTTACTGTGGCTTTCGAATTAAGTCTGTTACCACCTATTAGAATGTGAACTAGAGGTTGGATTTTGGAGACATAAATAGGATGTTAGTTTGGTTTACTTAACATTCCCCAAACTCTTTAGCTCAGAGATATAGTAGAAACCATCAATTATCATGGCTCTTTATAATCTTATTTGTAAAGTACATATCAGATGACGACAAACTTATTGCACGCACAATGTTCAAGCTTTTATCTTCTGGTGGTAAAATGTTGATGGTATTTTGATAAATACAACGACATGAAACTCTATATCATGAGGAATGTAAAACAGACTTGTCTATATGAAAATCCTGTTCATGTCGATGAAACCAAAAAAAAAAAAAAAAAAATTTTAACTGAATTTAATTGTTTAAAAAAAATATCTTAAAACAAAGATTGGGAAATCTAAATTGAAACCTGGAATCGACAATAAGCTATAAATTATGTTTTTATTTTTTATTTTATTTTATTTTATTTTTTTTTTTACTAAGATGTCCTCACTTATCAAGGCTCAAAGATTACTCGAGGATAAGGGTTACATGAGTGTCAGGTTGACAGTAAGACAAGACTGATGATTGGCAATGATGGTAGTGATTGGGCAGAATTTGATTATTTAAGAGGACGACTCAACAACAATTTGTTTGGACTTGAAAAGGATCATGTTTTAGTCAGTTGGGAAGCAGCTCTGTGATATTGTATTCCAGAGACGGGCAGTCTTGGGAAAGAAACTTTGCTCATGGAAGTTATATTTAGTTTTAAGTAGAGAGAGAGCGACTAACTATTGATCATGGTTGTGACTAGATGAGTTTTTGTTGTGGATGTTTTATGTTAGAGGGGGGTGATACTTAAATTGAAGCTCAGTCAATAGTGTATAGAAAGGCTAGCAACATCTTTTTTGTGAGAAAGAGGCAGCAGGAAGGACAAGATTTTAAAGTCAAGGCAGGAAAAGGGAGTCTAAGTAGCACCTTTCTTATTAGTCATGATCAGCATTATAGTCTTAGGAATAAAATGTGCATGTTCAATTTTATGTGATAATAATAGGCTGGTCATGTTTTATTATTTTTTTTAAATAAGATTTTTGGCGCTTCTACACTATTGGGACAAAATTTCAGAAATCGTAATAACGAATTTCACATGAAAACAATGATATCTATGTATTCCTCATATTTTTAAAATGATTATATCCAAAAATTACGAAAATCGATAAGGTAGAAAATTATTTATTAAAGAAAATAAAAAAATAGAATTTGATGAAAATGATCAGAAGACACAGGAGACTTCAAAAGGAAGGTAATTTTCCGTTTGGATTTAAACAAGATGACGACAAGTTTTCGATTAAAGTTTTGTTTTTTAATTCAGTAATATTAAGGTAATTTTGACTGCATAATTTGGAAGTTACCATTGTAACTTATTAGAATTGACAAAAAAATCAGTTGAAGCCATTGTTTTTTATCTGAAAACTCCATTTATCAACTACAAAATCTCAACCCAATTCTGTAGAAGCGTCTGATTTTTAATTATTTCATTTTTCTTTTAATTTTGTTTTCAATAAATATTCAAGTAATAATAAGTCAAAAACAATTCAATATTTATTTATTGAAGTTATATTTCGGCAAGAAAGACACTCACACACATACCCCCTCCCCAATCTTGTTTCATAGTTTTATTAATAGAGAAACTACCTTTGGAATTTCTGTTATTCTATCAATTTTGAAAAGTTGTATCACTTTTACCTCCTCATTTTCCCCCCAGTTTTTGTGAAGTATGTAAGAGTTATTCCCCTTTTTATCTGATTTTTAAAGAAGCAAACGCGACAAACGAACATGATAAACAGATATTTTCTACATTGTTTTTAATCAATCCTTAGTGTTAGTTTGTGAAACGTTCGGTCAAATTTAAGCAATATAGTAATCTGTATGCACATTTTATATGTGCATGGATTCCTAGATTTTATTAAATTCAGACATGTAAAAGTCTGTAAAATTTATTATGAAAAACACTACAATTTTATATGTATTTATCGCTAGAAATAGAAAATTAAAGCTATTAAAAAAAAAAAAATCTAGAATCAAGATTGTTTGTATTTTTCTGTTAAAAATGATTTCTGAATTTTTGAAAAAACAATAGCTTTATGGAAGACATAAAAACATGTGAATTATAAACATAATTTCAATATTTTGAACTCCCTTCCTTACCTTTTTTAAAAATATATTTTTGACAACTTAAAATTGGTAACTAGACGTCAGATATATTAAATTTATTTCTCTTTTCTTATTACCTCCCCAAAGACCCCACTTGTTTTCATCAATTTTTTTTTTTATGACTTTCATGTTTACATATGTCTTATCCATGAATAGAAATCAAATGTAAAACTTTGAGATCTCAGTCTGAACTGTTTGAACTTTATTATAAACAGAGCTTAAAACAATACCTTAACGAAATAGTTTTGCTGTGACGTCATAGATTTATGATCGACATCATGTTTCAAAACATGAATTTAAACATAAGTGATAATAAAAAATAAATGACTAGGTAAACGTTATCAGTAGCATTAGAAATTAGGTTAATAGTCCAAAGCCATTAATTTTGCTTGAACTACTGGCATTAAAAACAATTTAATGTTTAATATATACAGTATTGACACACCACTTCTCTTCAGATCACCGAAGTTAAGCAGTAGTGAGTCTGGTTAGTACCAGATGGGTGACCATTTGGGAATTCTAGGTGCTGTATGTGCTCTCCACTTATCTCGGAATTTGTTTCCAGTCGTCCTGAACATACACTTCACTTGCCATTGGTATTTAACAATGCTAACTCATGAGAGGTGTGGTTGGAGATTGCACACCTCCTGCCACAAAAATTTCACGTGCAGGCATCCCTACATGGGTATCCATAGTCTGTCAAAGACTGAAGGAGCCTTCTCTAAATGTTTAATGTATACTAGAATTTATGCCCATAGGGACAATAATTCTAGATAAGAAAAAATAAAGAAAAAATAAAAAAGCACAAGAATTGCCATAAAATATTTAACGTCTTCATCTATCTATATATACTGTTAATGATGTTTCTTTTTGAAATAATTTGTTTATGTAAGGTTTTCTCGTATATAAAATTAATTGCTATTGTCGGTTAAATATTCTCCAAATAAATACAACGAATATTTTTCATCTTTATATGTTGAAAATTGTAACGATTTATATTTTTAAAACAATTCTTTCATCTTGCTCTGAAAAGTAATTGTCAACGAAATAATTTCTTTTAAATAAATAAAACTAAACTTTTAACCATTTTATTTACATACTATTAAAATTTAAATCGTTTCAAATTAAATACATTTTTTTTTCTACCTAAATACTTTTTTAATAAATTTTCAATCATGCAGATAATTTTATCTTAAAAAAAAAAAGTGGCAGCTGATAATGTATGTATGTATGTATGTATGTATGTATGTATGTATGTATATGAAGTTGCCTTAGTGTACCATACTTAGGGGTAATTGCGCCAACTAGCTAAAAGTGCTTTTATGGCAACCATGCATATAAAGAGCACTTTTTTTAGTTGGTGCAATTACCACAAAGTACAGCACAATTACCCTAAAGTACAATATATAGATTAGTCTTTCTTTTTTTTATAAGTAGAATTATTTATAATAATATTTGTCATTGAATTTATTGATCTTCATTTAGCATATCTCTTCCACATCAGATGTGCGTTACATGTTTGCTATGGTGACACAGTGACTTTAGTCATTAAATTTTATCTGGTGCTACCAGATAAGGCTGTCTGAAGATATCGGCTCCCTGACCTAAAATGAACCAGACATTGATATTTTTTTTTCTTTTCCTTTGCAAACTCAATCATGTTCTTCAAATCCTAGCACAACAGTTCCCCCTTTACAAATGAATCAAACCAAAACAACATGAATGAATATTTGAAGATATAAAGAACTTGAAGCAAAGCATAAAATCTTTTACCAAAATGACCATATTAAGTATTAACCTCAAAAGGGTTGACATGCCATAAGCCAAAATACATTATAAAATTTGATCCTTTGCTTTGGTTTTGATGTACAGTTGCTTGAGTTCAGCTTTGACCAAATCCTTCAAAATCATGCCTTTTCCTTGATTATCTTCAATTGAGATGTCTGTACATCTGTTTATCCAATCAGAGCTTTGTTCAACATATCCGTACCATTGTGAGCAGTTGCAGGGCAGAACTGCTTCCGCTCTGGATACTTTCAGCCTCGATAGCAGGGAATCAGAACTAACTCCATCATCCAAGCACATGCCACAAATTTACCAAATCATAGCCATATTGCTCCTCTGCACTCTCAGACCTAGCAGGGGTCCAGTATTCACTTACGTGTAATATGGCGTTATAGACGTAGCTGTTTGTAAACTCAACCGTAAATTACAGGTGAGAGTAAAACCATAAGTTAAGATGGGATAAAGCTGAAAAAATTCCGCCCTATAATTCATACAGGTAAGATCAGACTTAATCCACATCCCCACCAACACAAATCATCACATCAATATAGTGAAATTGAGAGAACTTAGTACAAGGCTTGCCTTTAATTGGACAAACAGTACCAAGTTATTGCAGAGATTGTCTTTGATAGATTAATCTGCCTTGCAACCTCCTGCAAATCCAATGGTGATACCCCGTGCAAAGTTGCTACCAATACCAGATTTGCAAACTTCACTGATGCATTACAATAATTGTTTCAAAGTTATGCTTGAATGAGAAGTTATGAATAATCTAATACAGTATCGCATGAATAAATAGAGATAAATATGATATTTTGCTTTTGTTTTGTTTAGAATTTTAAATTAAAATAAAAATTCACACCTAACCGACAAATTACAATATTGAATTTAATATTAAATGTCACAGAAAAGCAATTATATTTTCACCATTAACTAAATACTATAAATTATAATTAATTAGTACCATTGATAGTAAAACAAATGCTTTTCTTACAGTGAGGATTGAACCATGCATTGCATAACGAGAAATGATATGATGGATGTGTAATGTTAGTCTTCAAACCGGACTTAGTTCTGACTAGCCTGGGTGCTTGGAGGTGTGTGTTGAGCAAAAAATAAAAAAAAAAAAAGTAGTAGTAGGCAGGTAGGTGTGAACCCGTACCACGAAGGAGGAAAAGAACATGAAAAAAAGTGACATCTTTGCCGTTGTATCCATCGCCAAACTGGAAGTGGCGAAGGTTTAAATTAAGGCTAGTCAATCGAAAAGAGGGGATGACTTTCGAAAATATTGGTGAAGAAAGCGACACCCTCCTTGTAGAAAAGTACCCAGTTGAGGGTGAAGGAATTACTGTTTTTGGCCAATTTTTCGATATTTATCTTTCGAAGGTTCGAATTTCAAAACAATACCAATCTTGTGAAAATCTATCTCCTCTGTCGAAAATTTTAAGCAAACATACATACATACATGCATTTAAACAGACAGGTGAGATTTATATTATAGATAACTGCAGAGAAAAATTAAATCTGGACAGTATAGGGAGATGTGTGCAGAAAAAGGAGACTTCGATAGTAAGGGCGGGTAGAAATAAAAATGAACTTTTGATATAGATGTAGAACAGTTGAAGTAACAAATCAGTTCTCAAGGAAGGCTAAGAAAAACATAGGAGGGAGTACTAAATATGGACTTGAGATAAAGAGGGATAAATAAGAACCTGAATATAGATGGATTAGTTTAGAAGTCAATTTCTTAGAGACATTCAATACACATTAACATGTAAAGCTGATGTTATACCAAATATGATGGCAATGACTAAGATTATATATCTCTACTATCATATAAAAGATTATATATCTCTACTATCATATAAAAGATTATATATCTCTACTATCATATAAAAGATTATATATCTCTACTATCATATAAAAGATTATATATCTCTACGATCATATAAAAGATTATATATGTCTACTATCATATAAAAGATTATATATCTCTATTATCATATAAAAGATTATATATCTCTATTATATAAAAGATTATATATCTCTATTATCATATAAAAGATTATATATCTCTACTATCATATAAAAGATTATATATCTCTATTATCATATAAAAGATTATATATCTCTACTATCATATAAAAGATTATATATCTCTACTATCATATAAAAGATTATATATCTCTACTATCGTATAAAAGATTATATATCTCTACTATCGTATAAAAGATTATATATCTCTACTATCGTATAAAAGATTATATATCTCTACTATCGTATAAAAGATTATATATCTCTACTATCGTATAAAAGATTATATATCTCTACTATCGTATAAAAGATTATATATCTCTACTATCATATAAAAGATTATATATCTCTACTATCATATAAACGATTATATATCTCTACTATCATATAAAAGATTATATATCTCTACTATCATATAAAAGATTATATATCTCTACTATCATATAAAAGATTATATATCTCTATTATCATATAAAAGATTATATATCTCTATTATATAAAAGATTATATATCTCTACTATCATATAAAAGATTATATATCTCTACTATCATATAAAAGATTATATATCTCTATTATCATATAAAAGGAATTTTGTTTGTGTGAGCGAGTTTGTTCCCTATGAACTTGGAAAAGGCTTGGCTGATTTTTTTTTTGAAATTTCACATGAAGGTACTTGATGTGTCTGGGAGTGTTCTTACATAGGTTTTGCATTGGAATGTGCCTTATAAAGTAGGTCTATGACAAGAGAATATACTTTTCATTATTTTTACTCTCGAGTATATATCAGTTAATATCTTATGTTTTTAGATAGTAATGTGGTTCTCGATTGATTAACTGTGTCGGATATATACTTGAGAGTCAAAACAATGAAAAGAATATTCTTTTGTCATAGCCCTTCGTATAAGTATCAAATTGCTAATCAAAAAAATCCGATTAAAGAAGGAAATCCAATTTTGACCAAAGTGAATACCTTTATACAGCCTCGCATCACAAGTGCATTTGAGAAGTTTTCTCACTGCACAAGCGGAAAGGCCCAGTTTATAAAATAATTTTATAAGACAGGGGTGCATTTGAAATGAATGTTTCTCTTTAGAGCACAATTGGACCATGATACTTGACTTTTGTAGTTTAACTTTAATTCAAGTGATTCTGTAAAAATGATTTCATAAAATCAACAATTGGTTCTCTGATAATATGAGCATGTTCAAAATGAATGTTTCTGTTTATAGCACAATTGAACTTTTGCATTTAATCTTAATTTCAAGCCATTATATAAATATTTTATCAAATCAACAGTAGGTAATACACAGTGCAAGCTAGACTACAATGTATTGTGAACTAAGTCACTGTAAGGAGGCATGTGAAGCTTCCTTGCAGTATATTGTGGCAAGGGGGGGGGGGGCTAACTAAACCAGGCAATCAATCGATTTCATTGAAAAAGGTAATTTCACAGATTTTGATGACAAAAGTATTGAAAGTGTAGAACATTTGTTGATCCCTATTCAATCCCAGGCAACATTGGGTCTCCCTGCTAGTTTTCTATAGAAAGTATTTTTGGTCCTCTGACAAAGGAAGGATCAGACCTAGTAATTCACTTCTGTTTGTTTGTTCGCACTTTTCTTAATAAACACAGCTTGAATTTTTAAAAATTTTGTACAAACATTAGTTATGATGAAAATAAATTCTTGTCAGAATGTATTTTGCAGGATAACTCTGGTTGCCCTCCCCTAGGGTGCATTATAAGAGTAAAATTGCCCCCAAATCATTCATCTATTTGCACTTTTCTCAATAACCACGGCTTCGATTTTTTAAAAATTTTGTTCAAAAATTAGTCATAGTGAAAGTAAATGTTTCATTTGTGAAGTGGGGTGGAGTGGGGGGGGGGGCTCGCTTGCTTAGCTTGTTAACTTAGAAAGTCATTTCAAGAATCAAATCTTTTGGAGAAAAATGTTTAAAAAATAATGCTTCATAACTCTTGCTAATGTCATAAATGAAAACTGTTTCAATAATGTGAAGGTATTATAGAATAACATTTGAAAAATCTGATGAGTCATGCTTGAAATGTATTTTTATCAAGACATTTGACAGTTGTATGGAATAGGATTCCATTTTTCTTTTCTAAGGGAGATAACTTTCAAATTTATTTCCTTAGCATGTATTGTTCACGAACACATACAAGCATTGCAGAAAAAGTGATTTCCATGTTGATTTCTTTACATAAAAATCAATTCACTGATTTTCAAAAAAGTTGTGATTGAGTATCTGACAATTTTCTGATTTTTTTTTTTTTTGCTGTGATTCCGTGGTTTTACATGATTCATCATTAAACCATACACTGCAGTCCAAATAAGTGTGTTCTCAATGAGAGCGATAAACAGTGACTTAGTTTCATCACAAATTGCTGAAACAATTGAAAATGTGTAATAAAAAATCACTTTATTTTATTTTTTTGTGATTACATGCAAACAATCTGAAAATATATTCTCAGGAAAAGAAATTTTAAAACGTATTTTAAATTTCAGTGTAGGAATCACTTTGCTATATAAGGTTAATGTAAAATTAACATCCACTTTCAGGCCAATTAGCGGTAAATAGAGAGGTGTAACCAAATTTTTGCCTCAGTTTTAAGAGGGAAGTCAGAAACTGTTAGATGTAGATTGGTGTGGATTAATTAAGCTTATATATTTGAATTTTTGAGGAAGGAAGAGTTTATTGGTAAAAAAAGAAAAAAAAATGAGGGAGGGAGACATAATTTTTTTACTTCTGTAACAAAAGTGCCTAAACAATATTCAATGTTTTAACGTGCATATCCCCCCCCCTCAAATGTGTGTGTGTGTGTGTGTGTAGAGGGGGAGTAATTCCAGTATAACATAATGTGTGCAAACAATAATTAATGTTGGTGCTAATTTTGAATAGGTATCCATAAATTGGCAGTCATAGTATAAGCAGCTCTCTGACTATGAACAGAGAAAACTAAAGCAGTTCAAACATTTACAGTCTAAATGTAAGCAATACAGGGGTAAAAAAAAAGGGGGGGGGGCGGTTTTATTATGGCACATGACAAATTTTACTTTTTCATTACTATTTGAAGATGAATCTTGTGTTTTTTACATGTAACTATTTCCCCTGTAGAAGATTTCACAAGTTTTTTCAAGGATAAGGCCTTTTGTAGATGCCCCCCACCCAATGAATGAAAAAAGGAAACTTTTTTAATTTCCCTTTGACCATGATTTTCCCCCTACTCTTCCTGGTCATGTCTTTTCCCCCCTCCCACATCATCAACCACTGTCAGAAAGGATGACCAAATAAACCCAGACATGTTTGCCCAAATGAACAAATCTCGTTAATCCCACCACCTTAGTTGTGTATGAGCTATGTCATGCGCCTTCCTTCTAAAAATAGCAACAAACAAATGAATAAAACTTTTTATTCATCTGAAAGGGGAGAGCAGTAAGGCATTTTCATTTACCTAAAAGAAAAACCATTATCCTCTTCTGTACGAAGAAAAAAAAAGACTTTGTGCTAAATAACTTTAAAAAAATATTCTTTTAACACCACAAAAACCAAAAATCGACCAAAAATGAAAAAAAAATTTTAACAATACACTTAAACACAAGCAAAATATCAACACTTATTTTTGTTAAATACTTGACCCCCGCTTCCACTCCTAATGCTGTCTCCAGCGACTCCCCCCCCTCAATACAAAATTAAAAAAACCCCAAAAAACCCTCACCCGAATATAAACTTAGTAAATCCGCACCTTTCCTCATTTTGCACAAATTATCCCTTCCTTCCAAAAAATTAAAAAAAAAATTAAAAAAATTACAAAAAAACAAAACACGTCTCCATTATCAGGAAATGGATGCTCATTTTATATTAAGTTTATATAAGAAAGTAGTTCTCCGCTCTAAAATAAATTAATCTTTTTTAAAACTCCCTTCTTGCATGTTTTTCAGGTTGTTTACATGTAATTGCCAAAAGAAAAATAGAATCTCATTTTATTTAATTTGGGGGTGGTGGGAGGATTGGACGATTACAATGAGTGCAATAGTAAAATTTACCGAAATAACTTATGAGTTAGTTTTGCTTTATTTCCTAAAATAATTGATTGCTTGTAACAATTGTAAATATATTTGATATAGCTAATGGGTTTGTAAAACATTTTGAATTAAAAATCAAACTGATGAACTTTGTCTTTTATTTTATGCAGCTCCAATTGTGGATTTAACGGAATATCAATCTGCTGAAGTTGCAGATTTTAAATCCCGGATCAAATATGAAAGTGAAACAATTATTCAGGAAAGAGATCGAATGGTAAGAAACTCCATCTTTGTTTCATCTGCATTATTTGGACTTGTATTCTCAGCTTGGATGTTGTTCTCACAAAGTTTCGATTGACGTAATCTTCAAACTTCTTCAAGTGCATTGCTGTTAGAATAACAATCCAAAATGAGAATGGGAATCTGAATAGTCTTGAACATTCTGAAACAGCTCCCATCATCTTCTTCATTGACAGAAATGGGTCTTGACTGACATATAAGTAGTTGCTCAATAGAGAGGGACATATCTTGAAGAGCTACAAGTTCTCTGCTTTTTTTATCAGATTTCTGCATTTTTAAAAACTTTTTTTTTTAAACCCGGAAAAATTTCCATTTAAATCGCCATGTTTATTATGTTATTTATGTTAATGAATAAAAAGAAACAGTTTTCTACCAAATTGCTAGATCCTTACCTCCTTATTTTTCCATCACTATTTGGCTGGATTTTATTTCTCTTTCTATCAGGTTGACAAGAAAGTTCTTGCAATTATTAACTTTTAAATTCAGATAAATATATTTTGGCTCAAACAAAAAATTCATTGATCGAAATAAACACCATCAGAATCAACACACTTTTGCCAACTCAAAACAAGTGTTTTTAAGCCAGTATCGTAAAAATCTTGTGTTCTGGTGGTGATGAAGTCGTTGAAGGTGTTTTTGATATCACTTAGGTTTGGGAAGTATTTCTCATGCAAAAAGTTGTCGAGATGCTTGAAAAAGTGGTAGTCAGTAGATGAGAGGTCTGTAGAGTATGGCGAATGAGACGGTTTCGTAGCCCAATTCATTCAACTTCTGCCGGATTGGTTTAGGAACGTGCGGTCGGCATTGTTGTGCAGGAGAATTGGGCCTTTAATGTTGACTAATGCTGGGTGTTGTTGTTGAAGTTTCTGATGCATTTTATCCATTTGTTGGTGGTAATTCCCTTATATAATAGTTTCGCCTGTATTCAAAAAACTGTAATAGGTGCGACTGGTCGCAGACCACCAAACAGTTGATCGCAAGTTACAACCCGGTCGAGAAAACGAAAGGAAAATGACATTTTATAAAAAAAGGAAGAAAAAAACAGTCAGTATAACCTTCTTTTTGTGCAACTCTGGCTTTGGGAAGTGTTGTGCAGCTTCATCGGTGTCTAGCCACTGAGATGAGCGTTGCTGGTTGTCGTAAAGAACCCACTTTTCATCCCAAGTTACAACCCATTCGAGAAAAAGAAGGAAAAATAACACTTTATAACAGCGTTTCTTTTGGTTGTCGTTCGATTCGTGAGGCACCTATTTATCAAATCTTTATTCTTTCCAATCTCTCTCAAGTGGTTGGAAATCGTTGTATATGTTACGTCTAATTCAGAAACAAGTTCTCAAACAGTTGTGCATGGATTGTATTTGACTAAATCTCTTAATTGATTGTTGTCAACATCCGATAGCCGATCACTACACTCGTCATCTTCAAGACTTGTTGTCGTCACAAAATGTTTTAAACCACCATTGTGCTGTATGTTTGATAATGGTTCCTAGGCCAAATGCTTCATTGATATCGCGAGCTGTTTCAGCAGCTTTTTGGCCTAAATTTAACTGAAATAAGATTGTGCAAATTTACTTTTTTCCATCTTGTATGAAAAGAAGACAATTGTTTTAAAATGGTTGTAATTTAAATGATTAGTTATAAACACTCTTTAAAATGATATATATATGTCATATATATTATAACAAAAACTTATTTGAAAATACATCATTTGAAGTCAAAATTAAAAGTCCTGCAAGAACTTTCTTTTCAACCTTTCTTTCTTTTTCCGTTCCTCTTTCTCCTCAGTTCCTATCCTTGTCTTGCCTTCCTTTCCATTTTATGACAGTTCTCACTGAAAACTGAAAAGGTTTCTAACGATAGGTGAATTAGGTGACATTCATTTCATCACAGAATGATTTCCACACCTATCCTTCCCCTCCACATGCATACTTGGTATCTTCCTCTTAATTTTCATGTTTGTTTGTTGAAATTGATTTGAGTTTAGTTCACAGAGAAAACTAAGGAAAGCATGGAAGGAAGCGATAAAAATGGACTAAGGGAAAGAGGGATAAATAAAAAAAAACTTAGGTTACTTTGCAAGTCAGTTTCTTAGAGCCATCCAACATATGCCATCATTTAAAACTGATTTTAAACCTGATTACAATGATGATGATGATGAATGGACCGGTTGGAGTTTTTTTGGTAGAGGCTTTTTCTCAGTTAACCAGGAATAACTGCTGCCTTCCTGCTGGAGGAGGTAATGTTTGGCAGGGTGCACCTCCTAGGACTGAACCCAATCAAAACCAATTAAAACAATTGTCCTCATCCCAGCAAAGAAAGATCTCATGATTTCGGACAGACCTTTAGACATCAAAATGATTCTATGGCAAACCTTGATTGGTATGACAACTGCGACCGTACATTTATTTTTTGTCACTATACAATATGTATCACACTCTCTACCTCCTCATATGATGTGCATCATGATACAATATTCATTTTTCTAAAAATTACATAGAAATGTTTTTGAAATTTAAGCATGTATGTTTGTCAAAAGATATTAATTTATATAACTTTGTTACTCTTTTTTTATTGAAGAGTTTTTATGTTTGTTTGCAAAATACTAACTGCAATAGTCATTCCAAAATTGGTTCACAGTAATGAGACAGTCTCTTTCATAAGTGTAAAGAACCACACTCCCAAATACTTTCAAGCGATCAAAACTCTACATTTCACTTGTCAAAATAAAGCTTAGACAAATCAATTATAGGCCTAGAAATGTTTGATTTGATATAATTTAACCATGGTTTAAATCCCATTAAAAATTGAGGCAAAATAAGTGTATATGCCGATTCATATTAGAAGACTACCCCAAATAAAACAGTTTTGTTCCACTTTTATGAAGATTAAAATCAAGATATAATGCTACTAAACATTATCTCTAGAATCCTTATTACAATGTTGATCAAAATTCATTATATAATTTTGATTTTAGAAAATGATTAAAATTTAAGGCTTAAGCTTAAGGATTCTTAGGAAATTAAAATTTAGGAATTCTTCCTTAATTGATGCCTGATGACTATAGATCAAATTTATTGCAAATCTGAAATATTTTCAGATGGAAGGTTATGCTCATATTGTGCCCCATTAGAAACCCTTTAAAATATGCAAAAGAAACTTACATTTGGGGAAGATTTATTAATTGATGTTTAATTCCTAGTGTTAAAATTTTCAAACAAAAAACTTCTGTCCCCTCTTTGCACCCTTTTATGTAAAACTAAATATAACTAAATATAGCCCACATGACCTAATTTTACCTGGATTCTTGGGAATTCCCATCAAGCATGGATCGGGTGAGGCCGGCAATGATCGGTTTCAGCCGAGTATTGTTCAAATGTTGAAATGCTAAATCGACTTTTTATTTTTTATTGACATCACTGACAAGGAGTTTTTTTTTTTTTGTGACCGTACCAAATCACAATGCTGAAACCCTCCTTCCAATAATTGAATTTATGTGGAGACAAAAAATTCGAAAATGATCCTTTTGTCTCCATCATAAAATCACATTTCCGAAAGCTACCCGGTTCTTGGAGAGCTTCCTTCCATTTCCTCTACGCCCATCTCCGTCTTTGCCGTCAATGGCTGTTCAACAGTCGACCAAAGTAAGATTCCTAAGGAAATATCCTCAGCTCGAAAGTTCTTCTGCCGACAATGAACAGTCGTAAAAAAATAAAAAATAAGTTTTCTTTAAAAAAAAAAAAAAAAAAAAAAAACTTGTACTTACACCTAACAATTTACGGTTAAAAAAAAGTAAAACTTACATCTTTTTTTTTTTTTTTTTTTTTTTGAAGAAAAAACTTTTTGTTGATAAATATTTTGAAAAAAATAAAAAAAATAAAATAAAATAAAAATATTTTCAGTCCTTTAATGGTAGGTTTTTTGTTATTTTTGATTATTTTTTTTTCCGATTTGATTGTTTTTAAATTAGTCTGCGTCTGTTACAATGCTCGGCTGAAACCGATGATTGTGAGTCATTGACAGGAATTCCTGAGAATCCTGTTCAAATTATGCAAGAATACCATATATTCATTCTTATTAGACTTAGGAATCACGGCACCCTGTGATGAATGAGACAATAAATTGTTTTTGGTCTGAAGTCAGATCGACAACATCCCTCCAGCTTCTTCTAATTGCAATTCATCCTCAAACGTTTTTCAGTAAAAAGACATTGTCATCTTTGTGTTTGTATCTGACATGCCACACTCAACATAAGTATGTCTTTTTTTAATGTTTTTTTAAATATTAGAAATGTTACACATTTTGAAGACATGTGTATTTTCAGGTTGTAAAATAGTTTTAGAACATTTTGCAAGATGCATAGTGAATGCCATGGATAGTCTCAGCAGTAAATGTCCTAGTTAAAAAAAAATTTTTTCATAGCATATTTATTTTGAGTACCTTTTACTTTTTGTTTGTGAAAACAATGTTAAAAAAAATGGAGAAAACTTGTTTTCAGATCAATCTTTGCTTGTCTTGTTTATGTTTTCCTGAAGTAAAAACATCAAACAGGTTTTTCAGCTGCAAACTTAATTGGAGAGTGTTGTTTGGAAGTAGACTTTTCAAAGAAGAAGCAGTTATAATAATAAATAAACGGTCAGGTGTTCAGATTGGGGAACTAATCTTTTTGTAAGGAGGTGCAGGAACATGTCTGCCATGTTAGAATTTGTTTTGCTTTTTTCTTATCCTTGTTGATGGATTGACATTTTGCATTTTACTTATATGACCTTTTTACGCAGTAGATTAGAGAATACAAAGAAACGTTCATTTGTGTGAAATTTATTTTTTGTGAAAGTCAAGCAACAAGTTAACCTTCCTTCTCAACTAAGGCAAAGCCTTCAGTTCAAAATTAACATTCATTCTTTAATTAAGAATAAAACACAACAACGTTATCAACTTGTAGAACAGTGATTCCCAACCTTTTTCACACGGTGGCACACTATCAAGTTATTTTAAATTTTCGTGACACACCTATAGCAAAAATAAATATTTTCTACCATGAAACCTTTTTGCAATAAAATAATAAAAAAAAAAAACCCAAAGAAAATTACATAAGGAGAATTTTTACTCGCATAAAATACTTTTTATATCTTGCAACCAGTGTATTTAATAATCGTTTTGGTATCGAAATTGAGTTAAAATTATTCAGCTCTGATGTTGATTCCTGATACTTTGAAAAACTCCTGATATTCCGATTAATCGTCCATCACTAATATCAACCATAAAATAGTTTACCAATTTGTATGCCCAAAACACTTACATTCCAGAAATTCGGTAACTTTTAAATTGAACAATGTCATTTTTTAATTTGAAACTGTGGAAATTAATTGAAAACAAGGCAGATAAGTCAGTTTCATATGGAATTGACTGCAATAGAAGAAATCAATAAAACTGCATTATTTGAGAAATTTTTTTTTTTTTTTTTTTGTAATTATTTCTTCTAATCCATCATTTTTTCGTAATTTTTGGAATTTTTATTAATCTCAACATGACACCTGATTATGTAAAAGTGTTTTTACTTAAAATTCATTTTTTATATGCACTTAAAAAGTTTGGGTAGAAACATCATGAAATTCTTCTAATGATAAGAAAACATAGATTTGCCGTACAATATTACAAGGGTCATTTAAAAAATAAAGCTTCCTACTTTTTAACTCAAAATGTTGGAGAGTTACAAAGATGGGAGTGGTATTATTAAAATGAACAACCTCTTGTGCTCCAAAATGAATTTTTCTACATAGTCACCATCCTTAATGCACTTTTGCCAGAGATATAATGATGCATCTCTGCTTCTGACGCACGTCCATGACAGAGGTTGCTTTCTTAGAATCTCACACCATCAATATCTGCAACAGAGAGACAAAACTTTCAGGTCATGAATGCATAAGTTCAATCATCATAACAATGCAATTTGTAATCCTCTCTTAGTCATTCGGGTAAAATAAAAAAATAAAAAAATAGGAAGCATTACTTATGGAATGCCCTAGTATATAAAACTAAAATCATATCCAGTAAATCCAATGATATAAACCGGAATACAAAAACCTATTAGAGAAAAGAAAATGTAATGAAGTGTCCAATCCTTTAAATGGAATCAACAATTGATTAAACTAGCATTCATCTTAAGAATAGACATTATATAATCAGACAGCCTACTGTTGTATTGACCACCCTACAGATAATAATGAACTCTTCTACTTATCATAAATACTGGGAGAATGTCTCTTGGTGTTAACACACAGGCTATGCTCGACACGTGTATTCCTGCCAGTCGGACTGACGTATACCCACAGTTTTCATTTCTTGTATTTGCTTTTCTGTTCAATATATTTTGCTTCCAATAATTACTGAGTTGTTTTCTTCCAGACCCTAATGGGACCACAACACCTAGAAACTGGCTTCAAACAGAATATTCACAAGAAAAGTAAAAATAGTGGTCCTTTTACTTATGTCTGCCCCACATCAAAATCACCTTGTATACTCAATCACTTTTTGGGCCCAAAGTAAAAATCTTTTTGGGGGCGGTCAATGAATAGTTATTTAAGGATCAGAATTTTCAGCAGTCAAACAATTAAGCCAAAAAAAAAAGCACAGTATTAACAACAATACTATGCTTGACTTTGCAGTCCTTTAGGGGCAAGGGACAGCTAATCACAATTCTTATCTTACTTTCACATTGCCACATGCATATGCACACCGACTACCAAGAGACCTTTTTAAGATTCTCGCACTTAGAGGAACAGTTAGAATCTTAAAAAGATCTCTCGGTTGAAGTATCTAAAGTAGCAGATGCTTGGCATCTAGTCAGATTTATTTTCATTTTCCGTACCCTTTTTTTCATTTTCCGTACCCTTTTTTTCATTTTCTGTATCATTTTTTAAAATTTTCTGTCCACCCTACGGATAATAATGAACTCTTCTACCATTTTTTTTTTTCATTTTTTTGTACCCTTTTTTCATTTTTTTGTCTCTTTTTCTATTTTCTCCATTTTTCATTTATTATTTTTTTTTCATCATTCGTCCCTTTTTTTATTATCCCTTTTTCATATCCTTTTTTTTTTTATTTTCCATACCCCTTTTTTTTTCATTTTTCGTACGCTTTTTTAAAAAATTTTTTCATACTTTTTTCTTTATTTTATATTCACCTTTTTAAATTTTTTGTATCTTTTTTTTTTTAATTTTTGTACCCTTTTATTTTTCATACCTTTTCTTTATTTTTCGTACCCTTTTTCATTTTTGTACCCTTTTAAAAAATTTTTGTATCCTTTGTTCTATTTTTTTTTTTTTAAATTTTTTTGCCTTTTTTCATTTTTCATATCCTTTTGTTTTTCATTTTCCATATAATTTTTTCATTTTTTTTATCCTTTTAAAAAATTTTTTTGATACCCTTTTTTTTGTACCTTTTTAAAAAAATGTTCTGTAACCTTTTTTCATTTTCTATCCTTTTTTCATTATTCATCCTTTTTTCAGTATTCATTCTTTTTTTTCATTATTCGTATCTTGTTTTTTTTTTTTTTTCATTTTTCATATCTTTTTTATAACTTTTTTGTATCTTTTTTTTTTTTCCTTTCGAGCATCTTATTTCATTATTGGAACCTTTTTTTTTTATTCAAACCTTTTCATTTTTCTTACCCCTTTTTTCATTTTTCGTACCTGCCGTTTATTCAAATTTTTTGTTCCCCTTTTTTTCAAATTTAAAAATTTTTTTTTATTTTCTTAATTCCATATTTTTCATTCTTTACAATTTTTTGATCTTATTTATTTTATTTTTCATTGCAAAAATTTTTTTGTGTCCTTTTTCATTTTTTGCTCAATATTTTTAATTGCATTTTTTTCTCTATCAGGGCTGGGAAGAAAGAATGCGCTATCTTTATCCAGTGCGACTAATCAATGAACAACTCTTCGTTAAAGTTTCACACAAGTTCAAACAAAAAACTTTTTATGTTGATGTTTGCAGAGATCAAAAGGTAACTAATATATTTTTATTTTCATTTTATTATCCTTTCACTCATTTTAAGACTGGTGTAAAAAAACTTTTAAAATGGTGGGCAGTAAAAAAAGGCAAAGATGCTTTCTTTGTGTGTGCCAATGAATTAAAAATTACATTGATTTGATATTTTACAATATTTAAATTTGCACATCATAAAACTTTTTAAAATTCACTAATTTCCATATTTGGCTACTTTTTTTTTATTTTTTCAAAATGAAGATATGATAGTTTTTGGGGCAGTGCTTTCCAGGCTCATCTCTTTTATCAGTTAATTCCCTTGTACTCTGAACTCTGAAAATATTGGATGGTTGGAAATTATCTGAATCAATCTGTGTTTAGTAAAGGCTTTTTGGTTCTTGTCTGGAATCCCTATAGATTAAACAAAAAAGAAAGAAAGAAAGAAAAATCTATCCTGTATGTATCTGTGATCAAAAAAAAATATCATATTCCAAAAATCATGTATGATCTAGTAGTTTTATTTTTGAATAAGAAAATCGAATTTTTTGAGTAACCGAGGTGTGACTGTTTCACCCTCCATTTTGTAAACAATATAAAAAACAACTGCAATAATTCAAACTTGTAAGATTTATGTTTTAATGCCTACAAATTCCTGTTAATTGCTTAAAAATGGTTTTCTTTGTGAAAATAAAGTCACTTGATCAATTTATGTGATTTTTGGAATATGGTATTGTTATTTCGTCATGACTACATACATACAAATGTTTCTTTTTGTTTTTGAATATATTAAAAGAATTCTGGACAAGAAGCGACTTTTTTCCTACTAACACTAAAATTGCCTTCATTGTTCTATTTTTAATTTCTGAAAAAGTATTTCAATTTAAGCATTTTTATTTGCTGTAACTAGTAATTGTAACAGTATGAAACGTGTGGGTGCAGCGTTTAAATTATTCATAAAGTTTTATTGATAAAGAAGAGAAAACTTGAAACTATGAAAAATATCTTTTTGTTAAAGATATTAGCCCCCCCCCACTTTTGAAACTGAATTCTTTAAAGATATAAAAACATGTGATCTATGTAACTTGTCTTTTATTTTTTTCTTAAAATAATTCCACATAAGTTTAACGTAAACGTACTGATCTTTTTTAGTTTATGTTGGACTAGCAGGGAGAGAGTTTATGTTGGACTAGCAGGGAGACTCGTTGCTCGAGATTGAATGATGATCAACAAATGTTTCACACTCCCATATTTTTATTGGCATTGAAATTGGTAAAATCATCAATTTTTCAATCAAATCAATTGATTGCCTGCTGTAGTTGGGGACCCATCGCTGTGCACTGGAAGGAAGCTTTACATGCCTCCCTGCAGTGACTTAGTTCATAATACATTGTAGTCTACATTGCACTGTAGAGAACTTGCTGTTTATTTTGTAAAATTATTTTTTATATATAATGGCTTAAATTAAAGTTTAAAACGCAGAAATCAAGGATCATGTTTCAGTTTTTCTAAACAGAAACATCCGTTTCAAACACGCCCCAGTCATATCAAAGAACCTACTGTTGATTTTATGTTAGGTCTTTCGGCTTGTGTGATAATAAAACTTCTCAAATGCACTTGTGATGTTAGGCTGTTAACTTTGATCAAAATCGCCTGCTCCTTCTTTCATTCGAGTATTTCGATTATTGATATATATCGGAAACATTGATACAAAACCCATCTAAGAAGACTGCCAGGCACCTAAGAGTACCTTCATGAAATTTCATAAAAATCGGCCCAGCCATTTTTCAAACTCCTACACACACGCACAAAGTTCTTTTTAGTAGAAATACCGCTGACAAAGGGAGATAACTCATCTCAATTTTTTTCCTAAAAGTTTTTTTCTTTTAAGATATTAGTATTTTTTTTAAAGCGAAAAAACAATTTGTTATGATACCGATTGAAAGGTAGCCATGTTTGAGAGGAGGGGGTTGTCGGCGCTTTAGACTGAGTTATCTCCCCATGGCGTGTTCTAAAACTCCAAATTTGGCTTCCTCCAGCGTGCTATCATATAAACATGTTTTTTCCGCTGTAAAAAAACTACTCGATCAAATTAAGTGATTTTTATTTCAGAAAACTTCAGTCCAAAACAGATACCTACAATATAGCTTTTTCTTTTTCTCGATATTTTCATTTTTTAATGTCTTGATTAAACTGTACAACTATCATTTTTTTTTTTAAATATTAAAAAACAATGAAATACAAACAAAAACCCAGAAACAGTAGTTTTTTTTTTTTTTTTTTTTTTTTTTTTACTAAAAGTCTCTCCTTATCAAGGTCCAAAGCCACTTAGGATAAGAGTAAATGAGTGCCAGTGACGAGACAATACTATGATGATTAATAACAATGGTGGAAGTTTGTCGGAATCCGATTATTTAAGGAGATTGTTCTTGAATACATAGAATGATACAAGGAAAAAGAATGTCCCTTTTCTTGTTGATAGTACAGGAATTTGCTCTAATCCAGAGGTGTCCATCATGTTGATTGCGATTGACTAGTTGATCGCACAGACATTGTGGTATGATATTAAAAAAAAAAAAAAGTTGGTGCTGTCAAACTTCCAGAACCTTGTGTCAGAACTGGGGACACGAGCAATCATGTGCGCAGCTTGACAGTGCTCGTTACATAAAGAAAATTGGCAATTGTTCAACACTTTCAAGACCTTGTGTTAATCTAGCCAATTGCTATATTCATGTGCAACCCTTTCCATGAAGATGCTGAGGTTGTTTTACCCGCATTGAAAATTGCAAAACTGTTTCACCTGAACTCTTCTGGGGGGAGGGATGAGATTCTAAACACTATAAGCCGACATTCAACTGATGGAGAACTAATAAACAATTCTGGAACTTACTCTCAGAGGGCAAGTACCTCAACATCAGGAAATGTGCTATCCTCTTGACTGCATTATTTATCTGAGTCAGCATTTTCCCACATGAAGATCATTAAATCCAAATACAGCTCCCCCATGACTGATGAGCATCTAGAAGTCAACTTGAAGCTGGCTACTAGCAGTTACTCTCCGCATTATGAATCCCTGACTGATTCCATCTAGTGCAAGTCATCAGTATAAAATAATGACAAAATATGTACAGTGTTGCACTGTGCAATATGGATTGATGCAGTTATGCAAGACACACCTGTGTTTTGCATTTTTAGTAGGTGCTAGATTATTTAAACATAGTTATGTAATAAGTAACTTAGGTTGGAAATATGTGTGCACCCCTGCTCTAGTCTAACTTATTCAGTGAGGTTCCGAATAGTTTCTATGTATTTCTTTTTTGTGTGATCACAAACTTCCATTTAAATTTGAAAAAAGTTGCTTTGCTTTATTAAAAATGTATTGTTCATATTTTAGATCTAGTTTTGTGTTAGAGAGTAGGTTGGGAAGTAATAATTTTCAATGTTAATTATTTTTACACATTCCAAAAGATTTGGAGGAGGGTTAAACAATTGTAAATCTATTTGTTATACTTAATATTTAAGAATTAAAAGTATTTAATAAATTATTAAATGAACCAATTCTTTTACAAGCATAAAATTAAGGGTTCTTCTTCGTTATTGTAATAAAAATTGAAATATTGAATTTCAAGTGAAACCAATGGTATCTACTGAATTGTCATGTCTCAGTAATGAACATATCCAAAAATTGTGAAAAACAATTAGAAATTAATTCTTAATGAAAATAGTTTTCAAAGACAATTATTGAAATTGAGTTTGCAACCCCCCTCCCAAAAAAAAAACCCTAAGAGGTTGAATCGTAACACAAGGGAAGTAAATATTTTCTGAAAACTGAAAATCTTTGGTCAATTTAGCAAAGCTTAATTTTTGCTAATTGTCTTCGAAAACTGTTTTCATAATAATTAATTTTCTACCTTATCGTTTTTTGTAATTTTTGGATATTTTTATAACTGCAACATGACAATTCAATAGATACTAGTGATGTGACGATTCTGATATTTTTCCCGATTCCTTACTAAATTCCCAATTCCGATACAATTGCTGATTCCGATTCCTTATAAATCTCTAAATATTTAACTATAGAGTTGTTATTTTCCCTGATTTCTGTAAAAAGCACATGTTAAATGTGCAGATATTTTCATAAACGTAAAATTACATGTGTGGAGGATGATCTAACACCTTTATCTTTACTGGCATTTTAAAATCAATAAATATTTATTTTATCATTATTACCAGCAATGGAAGATTTTCCTGGAAATGAAATCGAATCAAAAAAGACAAAAGAATTGATTTGGCACCTGAAAATTAGTGCCAATTTTCTCGATACTGATTTCGATACCTCCAAATTTATTAATTTTTCCGATTCCCGATTCCGATTAATCATCCCAACACTAATAGATACTGTTGGTTTTACTTGAAATTCAATATTTCAATTTTCCAATTTCGCTACAATAACAAAGAACCAAATCGAGATGAGTTAACTCCCTTACTTTGTCAACATTATAACATGAAGTAAAAAAAAAAAAAAAAGTTGACATATTTTCAACTCTTCAAATGTAATTTAAATTCAAATGTTTGTGTGATGTTGTCTCTTATTGCTATGCATCTTGTAGCAGTTGGTTTTGCTAAGGAGATTCACGTGTAACTTGTCAAGATGTCTGATATAAAAAAAACATGTAAATTTGGATGGTCTATTTATTATTTTAAGCATCATTTTCTCCAATAAATTAGAACACTTTCATGAAGATGATGATCATCATCATCATATTCAGTGTAAAGTCTGTTTTATATACTGTGCATGCTGTTGACAGTTTAAAGAAATTGACTTCCAAAGTAACCTATCTTTGCCCAGATCTTTATTTATCCTTCTTTCCTTTAAATTCATTTTTATCATTTCCCATCTTATTTTCCTTTTCCTTCCTTTATGAACAGAACTTGTTACCTCAACTGTTCTACATCTACTCACCCAAAAACTTTCATCCATTCTTTCAACATGTCCATACCATTGAAGTCTGCTTTTCTGCACAAATCATCCTATATTGTCCATATTCAATCTTCTTCGGAGGTCATCAGAACTAAGCCTGTCTTTAAGATTCAAATTACAGACCCATCGTATTGTTCACATAACATTTCACTTCATGCAACTCATGTCCTCAACCCTCGCTGGCCAGGTTTCATTTCCATACATAATCTCACTGACAGATTCTTCTCTTGTTGTTTCCCTGAACTTATTTCATCCACTTTTAATTCTTACACTCATGCTAGCACCTGCCCCACCTTGTGCTCCAGTGGTATTACCAAGATAAAGAAACTTAAAAAACCTCAAAAACCTCAATAGTTTTGCCATCCAAATATACTTTTTCTCCACATCTGATTTCTCATCCATCTCCATTGTCTTGTGCTTTTTGCTCACAAATTGGTTATTTTCTCTCAACTTACTTCCACTACTCTTGTTTTTCTAAAAAAAGGATTTTACATAGTTTAATTTTTTATTTACTTACTCCTTTTTCTATGTATAATTGATTCCCTTTAGGAGTAAAGCATATCCTTCTGTTTTCTGATCAGCTTATTGTAGTTAGCAATCCACGTATGTCTGTCTATTTTTCAACCTGTTAAAACAAATCAGCCTTAAATTTTAGATGTGACTATGCATTCACTTTGCTCATATTTTGTGCAACTTATTTTGATGTTAAATGTTCTATTTATTATGCTTTAACTTAAATCAGCATACATGGTTGCAAAAAAGAAAAAAAAAAAAAAGAAATCAATATATTTGACTCCAAAGTAAATTTGACATGGTTGCAAAAAATAAATCGTTTTCATGTATGTACTTTTTTAGAGAGGAATAAATTATCCCGAGAAAATTATCAGAGTAATTAGTTTCCTTTATTTATGGAGAAAAAAAAAAGAAAAAATGAACTTTAGAAAGTTTTTATTTATTTATTCAGTTGTAAATTTATGTTATCTTATCTGTTGCGGTCTGAAGATATTGGCTTCCTGAGACGAAATTCACCCAACATGGATGTTTTTTTTTTTTTCTATTTCCTTTTGCAAAACTTAATTATGTTCTGTAAAAACAAAAACAACAACCTACCTTTCCTCCCTTTTCCTTCTTCCCATTTCCCCTTTCTCTTTCTATCTCCCCCACTTCCTGAGTGGTTTCCTTAACTTAAAATGTATCAAACATTAATACTGTAACTCTTTTCCCTCTCTCATTGCAAAACTCATTCATATTCTGCAGAGCAGGGAACAAAAACAATAAAATCCACTATAAAACAACCAAACCAAACACTACAAACTTGCAATTAAAGATACAAAGTGCTTGAAGAAAAACACCTTCTACAAAATAGCTGGATACAACATGAATACTATTTTCAAAGTAACTGAATTCGGCATTAAATAACCTGAAAAGGGTTGATATACCGTAAAAACCCCAAACCAAACTCTACAAATAAATATTTGAAGATATATAGAACTTGAAGCATAAAATGTTTTCAAAATAACTGGATTCAGCATTAAATAACCAGAAAAGGGTTGACATGCTGGAAAACAAAGCAACCAAACTAAACCAAACATTATCTTATTGTATTAACTGACACAAAAATAGTCCCATCCCATTAAAATTAATTGATTATAAAAGATAGACAAAAGTGATGTTTACATAATCGTTAATTGTCTAAATAATGCATGAACCAGTGAACTATTTATATTTACAAATAGGATGGGGAAAATCAAATTAAAACTTTTTTTGCCTAACTTCTATTCATTCTTTTGTGCCTCTTTTTTTTAATTTTAATTTTTTTTAAAAAACTTACATCATCCAATCAAAATATTGTTTCCCTCTTTAGCAGTTGAAAGAATATCTTATGCTGACCAGACTCATTGTTTACATCATGAAACTTTATTATAAAGCTAACTTTATTTATCTGGTGTTACTTGGATTGTGACTTGTAATATTTATTTTGGCCTTTTTAAATGTCGGGGTTTGCTTTGTCTCTGCCACTTCCCACACCCACATACTAAAAATAATTAACTTGAGCTTCTGACTTTTTGAGATAAGGATTGGTTATTCATACTATTTGGATTCAACAGACTACTATTCTCATCTTGAGTGTCATTTACACAATGTTTCGATTGATGTAACCTTTGACCTTCTTCGGGTGTAACTGGTTGAACTTAGGAATGTTTCTATTGTACTCTAGAATTTAGACAGAATATTAAATGGAACCCTTTATTTACTTCATAGGGTTAGCATGCTCTTGTTCTGTCAACCATGACTGGATATTTAGAACCTCTATCCATCCATGGCTGATGGAATGAGAGCATGCTACTCCCATGTAATAAATAAAGGGTTCCATTCGAAATTCTGTCAGAGTTCAACAAGATACACTTGAAGAAAATTGGAGGTTACATTGACCGTAAGTTGTGAAAATGACACTCGAGATGAGAACAGGAGTTTGAAGAATCCAAATAATTAATTTATTTGGTTAAAAAAAAAAAAATTAAATAATAATTTAGGTGCATTTTCAGCAATTGGTCAAAATGATTAAAAATGATGTCATTAAGCAAATCAAAACATATCTAACCCTAAACCCAAGCAAGAACCGGTATACAAATATTTGGATCTTATTTAGAATTCAACTTAATTAAAAAAAAAATAAATAAAAAATACAGAAAAATCTTTCATGTACATACTCATCACAAAACGAACATGCTATATTCCAAAAATAACGTAAATTGATCAAGTAGTCTTTTTTAATAAAGAAAATCATTTTGTTCAACGAGTTTTAGAGATTCTAAGAGTAAAAGTCGATTCGTCTTCCTCTTATTTATAAACGGTAGCCTGGGTGCCCAGCATTGCCTGGGTGCCCAGCATTGCCTGGGTGTTTGGAGGAGTGTGTTGAGCAAAAAAAAAAAAGAAAAAAGTGGTAGTAGGCAGGCAGGCTCGAACCATGGCATGAAGGCGGAAAAGAAAGTGAAAGAAAACCTTACGTCTTACCCCTACTCCATGACGTAACCGGAAGTTTAGAACGTTGAAATTAGTAAAGTCATTCCAACCGATATGATGACTTGCAAAAATGGCAACACCAAAAAACGACCCTTCTTGTAGAAAACTGCTCAGTTGAGGGTGAAGGAATTAATGTTTTTAGCCAATTTTTTTATATTTGTCGTCGAAGGGTTGAGCTTCAAAACGATACTGATCTTGTGAAAATCCATCGCCTCTGTTGAAAGTTTTAGGCAGACATACAAACATACATACATACATACATTTTAAATAGACAGCTGAGATTTATATAGTAGACTAGCGGGGGTATCCAGTGATGTCTGGGTTTTTGAGTAAATCAAAGCTCCGGGGGTGGGGTTAAAATTAAAAAAAAAAAAAAGTTTTGGTAGGTTAGTATGAGGATCGAACCCGAACCCTTCAGGCAAAATTGGAAATTTAAAATCGACGTAAATAAATCTATATGCTACATGCATTCTCAAATCCTAGATATTATTATCTACGGCCTATATAAACAGTTCTAGGCAATAGTACCCCCCCAGGACCGTGTGCGAGAAAAGTCTTTGCGAAACATACACGAAATGGTCACACACATTTTGCCTTTTATATGTATAGACTAGCGGGAGTACCCGGCGTTGCTCGGGTGTTTCGAGGTGTGTGTACTCTTAAATTAAAAAAAAAAAAACCGGGGGGGGGGGGTAAAAGTTTTGGTAAGTTGGTAGGATCGAACCCGAAGCCCAGAGGCGAAGTTTGAAAATAAAATGTGAAAAAAACATGAACCATTCAGCCAGCTAGAATGAGTTACTGAAAGATGCTTGAATTTATTTAAGTAAGAACAAAATTGACAGGTGCCCGCAAGATTTTGTGCGAGCGTTACGGCGTAAGCAATAACTATTCAGCAAATGATGTCAATGACCAGGTTTGTTTGTTATAAGCGAAGTAAAAAAAGAAAACAAAAACGAACGTTGAAACTTAAGTGGGGGAGGTAATCAAAACGTCGAAAAAAAAAAAACAAAAATAAAAGAAAACAAAAATGAACATTAAAACCAAAAAAAAAACAAAAACATGTGAAAATGGCTTAAATAAGCCTGTTTCCATATTAAAATTTAAAAAATCGGTGGGCACCCGGGTGTTTTTGGGAGTGTGCTCGGGGGTGGATAAGCGAAGTAAAAAAAAACCCCAGAAAAATGAACGTTATGTGAAAAATGGCTTAAATGGCTAACACTGGTTCAATATTTAAATTTAAAAAATCGAAAAAAAAAAAAGAAGACCTCTCACACCACGATTCGAACCCAAAACGTTTAGATAATGAACCAACGTGCTAACCAACTGAGCTAACGCGACGTACATGAAATTTAGTCAGTTCTTCAACTATTTAAACTAAATCAGGTCATGACGTCATCTGACGCATACGTAGAACTGGTCGTCATCATGAGAGGACAGTTTTTGTTGTCCCCCCCCATCGAAAGTTGTCGATTTCGGGGTGAAAAAATGAACGTTTTTGGCCAATTTTTCGATATTTTTAGGGCGAAGGATGGGGCTTCAATATGATACTAAGTTTGTGAATTTTTGTTCTGTCTTTCGAAAGTATTCAGCGGACATACATACATACAAACATACATACATTTTCGCTTTTATATTTATAGACTAGCGGGGGGGGTACCCGGTGATGCCCGGGTGTTTGGAGGTGTGTATGGTGTTAAATAAAAAAGAACCCGGGGGGGGGGGGATCGAACCCGAAGCCCTGAGGCGAAGTTTGAAAATAAAATCGGCCAGCCAGAATGAGTTAGTGAAAGATGTTTGAATTTATTTAAGTAAGAACGAAATTGACAGGTGCGCGTCCGGAAGTCGTCGAGTGTTACAGCGACGACGTAGGTTTGTTTGTTATAAGCAAAGTAAAAAAAGAAAACAATGTTAACACTAAGCGGGGAAAAAAAAACACAAAAAAAACTAACGTAAGGCAAACGAACAATGAAAACAGAAGAACGAACATGTGAAAAATGGCTTAAATAAGCCTATTTCGATATTAAAATTGAAAAAAAAAAAAAAAAACATCTCACACCATCGAACCCAAAATGTTTAGATAATGAACCAAGGTCTTAACCAACTGAGCTAAGGCGACGTTCACGAAATTTGTTCGGCTTTTCAACTATTTAAAGTAAATTAGGTCACAACGTCATCTGACGCATGCGTAGAATCGGTCATTGTCATGAAAGGACTGTTTTTTGTTGACCCCCTCCCCCCTGTCGAAAATTGTCGCTTTCGGGGTAAGAAATTTAACGTTTTTGGCCAATTTTTCGATATTTTTCGAACAAAGGATGGAGCTTCGATGTGATACCAAGTTTGTGAATTTTCGTCGCGTCTGTCGAAAGTTTTTAGCAGACATCCAAACATACACACAAACATACATACATACATTTTCGCTTTTATATATATAGATTAGCGAGGGGTACCCGGCGTTGCCCGGGTGTTTTTCGGGGTATGTGAAAAAAAACCCGAAGCGTTGACGACGCGCAGTTGGAAAATAGTAAAGTGTTAAAAAAAACAAACAGGTGCGCGTTTTTGATTGACGTGACGGCGATAGGTATTCAGCAGTTACGATTTTGTGCGGGACAGTTTTGAATAAATCAGTTTGTTTGTTTTTAAAAAGCCGCTCCCTGTTCATTAGGAGGAGCGAAATGAAAGCTACAGTCTGATATGACGAATTCGACATTGAACAAACGTTACTTCGCTCTCTTGAGACAACTGGCTTTCGGCCTGTGGTTAGAGTCGAGTTTCGCTTTTTTTATACCGAAAACCGAATGTAACACGGATAACTCTGAGATATTACAATTTATAGATGATATAAAAAGTTTTAAGAAGTTGTGAAGCGAGCAAGCGCTTCTCTGAAAGAAGCCTTTCGTGGACATCGAGGAAAAGCGAACATACATACACATATTTTTGCTTTTATATATATAGACTAGCGAGGGGTACCCGGCGTTGCCCGGGTGTTTGGAGGTGTGTGTGGAAACTCCGGTGGTTGGAGGGTTAAAAAAAAGAAGTAAGTAATGAGGATAGAACCCGAACTGTTGAGGCAAAGTTGTAAATTAAAGTGTGAAAAAAAAAAAAGTGCGACGTTAACGATTGCCCCACTGCGAGATGCTAACGGAAACACGTAATTTATTTAATTACTTGGATTTGGCAGGTGCCCGTTTTAATGAGTTAATGAGGTCAAGTTTGTCTGCGGGATTTTTATTTTCCCAAGATGGTCTAGGAAAAAGATTAACCCACATGCGGCGAGCGACAAATGTTGAATATTTATCTTTCCGAAATCGAGCAAATTAAATAGACAGGCGAGCTTCATTGTTAACTCTGAGATATTACGATTTATATGTGATATAAAAAGTTTTAAAAAGTTTGAAGCGAGCGACCGCTTCTTTGAAAAAAGCCTTTTGTAGACATACAGAAAAAGAGAACACAGATACATACATACATACATTTTCACTTTTATATTTATAGATGGCAGATCAAGAAATAGCGTCAATTTATTTTTGGAATGTAACATCTTTGTTCTTTGATGGATACGTATACCATAAAGTTTTGTCTGTATTTTTATTTTTTATTTTTTTTAAAGTCGAATTCTGAACAAGAACCAAATGTTTTCCTATTTAATACAATCCGTTTTTTTGATGAGTGGCAGATTTCTGAGTGTAAATGAACAGCTTCCTCTCACTCCTCTGAAGTATAACTAAGCAAAATTAAAATGTTTTACCTCAGATCACTGCTTTGACAGATTTGTTTAAATTTATGCTTTTGTAAAATTTGCATCTCTTAACAATTTAATTAAAAATACATCTGAATTATTCAAGTTTCTTATTAAAATTCAAGATACAAACTCTTCCTGTTTTTCGTTTTTACTGAAAAATAAAATTTATGCATACATCTTTGTAACTTAAATTATTCCTGACCTTAACTATGGAATCGGCTGAGCAGAGTTTAAATTCAATCTGTTCTATTGCATTCACATATACTGCAATGCGATTGGGGCAATACGTGGACACTGCCATTTGAAGCTATGGGTCAAATTGCAACCTGTTTTCAATGAATCATTTTATATAGGTATCAGTATCATAAAAAAAAGCAGGAACTTTGTTAATTCATTAATACTGAAAATAATATGCAAATTTAGAAAAGATGTTGGTACTGATCCAGAACCTGACCTAAGGTTGCATCAGTATCTTCCGGCAGTTTATGCTAAACAACCAGAAAAAACAAACAAACAATGCAAACACTACCAGATGATTAATTCAAAACACTGAAAACAAAACTTTACCATAGTAAGATGAAATTTACCGTGTGTGGTATTATGACATATTTTTACTTTTTCAAGAAAAATATATAAATTTTTTTTTAACGAATGTTTCAAAGAAATAATTTTTTTAAAGACAGAATTATGGAAACAAATATGGATTTAAACAAATTTTTTTTTCTTCATGGAAATTATCTAAGAATTTTTTATTCAAGAAAATTTAAAAAAAAATAATTAAAAAAAAATTTTTTTGTAATGTGAAAAATTTGCTTTCATGGAAACAACTATTATCGAAAACAATTTTTTTTTTTTTTTTTTTTTTTTTTTAAATTTTTTTATTCCATTTTCACTCCAAACAAGACACAGTGCCACTTTGATGTATGGGGTTACTATCGGGGTCATAAGTTGCTGGGATACTATGTAGGGAGTTGATTAGGAAGATGTCAGTTCACATTACACTTGAACTTCTGCATGTCAGTACAGTTGGAAAAGCAGGAACCTGGAAGGGAGTTCCAAAGTCTAGATGTTCTGGGGAAGAAACTCTTAGAGTAGAAGGCTTTCTTACATCTAGGGATCTCTACTGTGTAGGGGTGGGATTTAGATGTTTGTTGGGGGTATTTACGTTGAGGGGGTACAAGGGCTTGTAGTTCGTCAAAGCATACACCATTAAAATACTTGTAAAACAGGCAGAGGGGTGCAACATTATTCGATGGAACAAAGACTGAAGCCTAGATGACAGTTCAGGTTGACGACTCTCTTTTGAACCCTGTCCAGGAGTGAGAGACCAGTAACCTTTGAGTAGTGGCAGTTGCACAAGTAGAAGTAAACCGTTGGGGAGGGTGAGGTTTACTATCGAATTTCCACATGGGAACATGTGCTTCAATTGCTGTTTTGAACCATTTAGTGATCTCATTTGCATACAGTTCAGCGGAAAGAGAAAAGATATTTCTCGATGGGGCATCTCTGATGAGATCCCTGATGACTTCCCATTTTTTATTTTTTAAGAAAAGTATCAGAAAAGTGTTTGTTCCTATAAACAAAAACAAATTTGTCAGCTGCTGACAGCTGATTGGCTAATCATTTTTTTTTTCTTGGCTGCTTTTCTGGTAGATGCGACTATAGGTCAGATTCTGGCTCAGTACCAATTTGTATGACCATTGTTTTTATATGACTGTGTGTTTTTTGCAAATACACATAATGTTTGTTCTATTTACTAATAATCAATCATTTATCATTGGTTTAATGTCTATTTCACATATTGGCATGCATTGGACGGCTTTAAAAAATTGACTTACAAACTAATCTATCTTTGATTAGGTTTTATTAATTCCTCATAACCATTTATATAACTTTCTACCATGTTTTTCTTGGCTTCCTGAAACCCCTTATGTTAGACATAAAAAAATGGTTGGTGTGCCATAAAAAAGTAAAAATAGTTGACGTGCCATACAAAATGTAAAATAGTTGATGTGCCATAAAAAATGTAAAATAGTTGACGTGCCATACAAAATGTAAATTAGTTGACGTGCCATACAAAATGTAAATTAGTTGACGTGCAATACAAAATGTAAATTAGTTGATGTGCCATACATAAATGTAAAATAGTTGATGTGCCATACAAAATGTAAAATAGTTGACGTGCCATACAAAATGTAAATTAGTTGACGTGCCATACAATATGTAAATTAGTTGACGTGCCATACAAAATGTAAATTAGTTGACGTGCCATAAAAAATGTAAATTAGTTGACGTGCCATACAAAATGTAAATTAGTTGATGTGCCATACAAAATGTAAAATAGTTGATGTGCCATACAAAATGTAAAATAGTTGACGTGCCATACAAAATGTAAATTAGTTGACGTGCCATAAAAAATGTAAAATAGTTGACGTGCCATACAAAATGTAAAATAGTTGACGTGCCATACAAAATGTAAAATAGTTGACGTGCCATACAAAATGTAAAATAGTTGATGTGCCATACAAAATGTAAAATAGTTGATGTGCCATACAAAATGTAAATTAGTTGATGTGCCATACAAAATGTAAAATAGTTGACGTGTCATACAAAATGTAAAATAGTTGACGTGCCATACAAAATGTAAAATAGTTGACGTGCCATACAAAATGTAAAATAGTTGATGTGCCATACAAAATGTAAATTAGTTGATGTGCCATACAAAATGTAAATTAGTTGATGTGCCATACAAAATGTAAATTAGTTGATGTGCCATACAAAATGTAAAATAGTTGACGTGCCATACAAAATGTAAAATAGTTGACGTGCCATACAAAATGTAAAATAGTTGACGTGCCATACAAAATGTAAAATAGTTGACGTGCCATACAAAATGTAAAATAGTTGACGTGCCATACAAAATGTAAATTAGTTGACGTGCCATACAACATGTAAATTAGTTGACGTGCCATACAACATGTAAATTAGTTGATGTGCCATACAAAATGTAAATTAGTTGATGTGCCATACAAAATGTAAATTAGTTGATGTGCCATACAAAATGTAAATTAGTTGATGTGCCATACAAAATGTAAAATAGTTGACGTGCCATACAAAATGTAAAATAGTTGACGTGCCATACAAAATGTAAAATAGTTGACGTGCCATACAAAATGTAAAATAGTTGACGTGCCATACAAAATGTAAAATAGTTGATGTGCCATACAAAATGTAAAATAGTTGATGTGCCATACAAAATGTAAAATAGTTGATGTGCCATACAAAATGTAAATTAGTTGATGTGCCATACAAAATGTAAAATAGTTGACGTGTCATACAAAATGTAAAATAGTTGACGTGCCATACAAAATGTAAAATAGTTGACGTGCCATACAAAATGTAAAATAGTTGATGTGCCATACAAAATGTAAATTAGTTGATGTGCCATACAAAATGTAAATTAGTTGATGTGCCATACAAAATGTAAATTAGTTGATGTGCCATACAAAATGTAAAATAGTTGACGTGCCATACAAAATGTAAAATAGTTGACGTGCCATACAAAATGTAAAATAGTTGACGTGCCATACAAAATGTAAAATAGTTGACGTGCCATACAAAATGTAAAATAGTTGACGTGCCATACAAAATGTAAATTAGTTGACGTGCCATACAACATGTAAATTAGTTGACGTGCCATACAACATGTAAATTAGTTGATGTGCCATACAAAATGTAAATTAGTTGATGTGCCATACAAAATGTAAATTAGTTGATGTGCCATACAAAATGTAAAATAGTTGACGTGCCATACAAAATGTAAAATAGTTGACGTGCCATACAAAATGTAAAATAGTTGACGTGCCATACAAAATGTAAAATAGTTGACGTGCCATACAAAATGTAAATTAGTTGACGTGCCATACAAAATGTAAATTAGTTGATGTGCCATACAAAATGTAAAAAAGTTGACGTGCCATACAAAATGTAAAATAGTTGACGTGCCATACAAAATGTAAAATAGTTGACGTGCCATACAAAATGTAAAATAGTTGACGTGCCATACAAAATGTAAAATAGTTGACGTGCCATACAAAATGTAAAATAGTTGACGTGCCATACAAAATGTAAAATAGTTGACGTGCCATACAAAATGTAAAATAGTTGACGTGCCATACAAAATGTAAAATAGTTGACGTGCCATACAAAATGTAAAATAGTTGACGTGCCATACAAAATGTAAATTAGTTGACGTGCCATACAAAATGTAAATTAGTTGACGTGCCATACAAAATGTAAAATAGTTGACGTGCCATACAAAATGTAAAATAGTTGACGTGCCATACAAAATGTAAAATAGTTGACGTGCCATACAAAATGTAAAATAGTTGACGTGCCATACAAAATGTAAAATAGTTGACGTGCCATACAAAATGTAAAATAGTTGACGTGCCATACAAAATGTAAAATAGTTGACGTGCCATACAAAATGTAAAATAGTTGACGTGCCATACAAAATGTAAAATAGTTGACGTGCCATACAAAATGTAAAATAGTTGACGTGCCATACAAAATGTAAAATAGTTGACGTGCCATACAAAATGTAAAATAGTTGACGTGCCATACAAAATGTAAAATAGTTGACGTGCCGTACAAAATGTAAAATAGTTGACGTGCCGTACAAAATGTAAAATAGTTGACGTGCCATACAAAATGTAAAATAGTTGACGTGCCATACAAAATGTAAAATAGTTGACGTGCCATACAAAATGTAAAATAGTTGACGTGCCATACAAAATGTAAAATAGTTGACGTGCCATACAAAATGTAAAATAGTTGACGTGCCATACAAAATGTAAAATAGTTGACGTGCCATACAAAATGTAAAATTGTTGACGTGCCATACAAAATGTAAAATAGTTGACGTGCCATACAAAATGTAAAATAGTTGACGTGCCAGACAAAATCTTAAATAGTTGACGTGCCATACAAAATCTTAAATAGTTGATGTGCCATACAAAATCTAAAATAGTTGATGTACCATACAAAATGTAAAATGGTTGATGTGCCATACAAAATGTAAAATTGTTGACGTGCCATACAAAAAGAAAATTGTTGACGTGCCATACAAAAAGAAAATTGTTGACGTGCCATACAAAAAGAAAATTGTTGACGTGCCATACAAAAAGAAAATTGTTGACGTGCCATATAAACATAAAATTGTTGATGTGCCATACAAACTGTAAAATTGTTGATGTGCCATACAAAAAGAAAATTGTTGACGTGCCATATAAAAATAAAATGTTTGATGTGCCATACAAAATGTAAAATAGTTGATGTGCCATACAAAATGTAAAATAGTTGACGTGCCATACAAAATGTAAAATAGTTAACGTGCCATACAAAATGTAAAATAGTTGACGTGCCATACAAAATGTAAAATAGTTGACGTGCCATACAAAATGTAAAATAGTTGACGTGCCATACAAAATGTAAAATAGTTGACGTGCCATACAAAATGTAAAATAGTTGACGTGCCATACAAAATGTAAAATAGTTGACGTGCCATACAAAATGTAAAATAGTTGACGTGCCATACAAAATGTAAAATAGTTGACGTGCCATACAAAATGTAAAATAGTTGAGGTTCAATAAAAATGTAAAATGGTTGATGTGCCATACAAAATGTAAAATAGTTGACGTGCCATACAAAATGTAAAATAGTTGACGTGCCATACAAAATCTTAAATAGTTGATGTGCCATACAAAATCTTAAATAGTTGATGTGCCATACAAAATCTAAAATAGTTGATGTGCCATACAAAATGTAAATTAGTTGATGTGCCATACAAAATGTAAAATAGTTGACGTGTCATACAAAATGTAAAATAGTTGACGTGCCATACAAAATGTAAAATAGTTGACGTGCCATACAAAATGTAAAATAGTTGATGTGCCATACAAAATGTAAATTAGTTGATGTGCCATACAAAATGTAAATTAGTTGATGTGCCATACAAAATGTAAATTAGTTGATGTGCCATACAAAATGTAAAATAGTTGACGTGCCATACAAAATGTAAAATAGTTGACGTGCCATACAAAATGTAAAATAGTTGACGTGCCATACAAAATGTAAAATAGTTGACGTGCCATACAAAATGTAAAATAGTTGACGTGCCATACAAAATGTAAATTAGTTGACGTGCCATACAACATGTAAATTAGTTGACGTGCCATACAACATGTAAATTAGTTGATGTGCCATACAAAATGTAAATTAGTTGATGTGCCATACAAAATGTAAATTAGTTGATGTGCCATACAAAATGTAAAATAGTTGACGTGCCATACAAAATGTAAAATAGTTGACGTGCCATACAAAATGTAAAATAGTTGACGTGCCATACAAAATGTAAAATAGTTGACGTGCCATACAAAATGTAAATTAGTTGACGTGCCATACAAAATGTAAATTAGTTGATGTGCCATACAAAATGTAAAAAAGTTGACGTGCCATACAAAATGTAAAATAGTTGACGTGCCATACAAAATGTAAAATAGTTGACGTGCCATACAAAATGTAAAATAGTTGACGTGCCATACAAAATGTAAAATAGTTGACGTGCCATACAAAATGTAAAATAGTTGACGTGCCATACAAAATGTAAAATAGTTGACGTGCCATACAAAATGTAAAATAGTTGACGTGCCATACAAAATGTAAAATAGTTGACGTGCCATACAAAATGTAAAATAGTTGACGTGCCATACAAAATGTAAATTAGTTGACGTGCCATACAAAATGTAAATTAGTTGACGTGCCATACAAAATGTAAATTAGTTGACGTGCCATACAAAATGTAAAATAGTTGACGTGCCATACAAAATGTAAAATAGTTGACGTGCCATACAAAATGTAAAATAGTTGACGTGCCATACAAAATGTAAAATAGTTGACGTGCCATACAAAATGTAAAATAGTTGACGTGCCATACAAAATGTAAAATAGTTGACGTGCCATACAAAATGTAAAATAGTTGACGTGCCATACAAAATGTAAAATAGTTGACGTGCCATACAAAATGTAAAATAGTTGACGTGCCATACAAAATGTAAAATAGTTGACGTGCCATACAAAATGTAAAATAGTTGACGTGCCATACAAAATGTAAAATAGTTGACGTGCCGTACAAAATGTAAAATAGTTGACGTGCCGTACAAAATGTAAAATAGTTGACGTGCCGTACAAAATGTAAAATAGTTGACGTGCCGTACAAAATGTAAAATAGTTGACGTGCCATACAAAATGTAAAATAGTTGACGTGCCATACAAAATGTAAAATAGTTGACGTGCCATACAAAATGTAAAATAGTTGACGTGCCATACAAAATGTAAAATAGTTGACGTGCCATACAAAATGTAAAATAGTTGACGTGCCATACAAAATGTAAAATAGTTGACGTGCCATACAAAATGTAAAATTGTTGACGTGCCATACAAAATGTAAAATAGTTGACGTGCCATACAAAATGTAAAATAGTTGACGTGCCAGACAAAATCTTAAATAGTTGACGTGCCATACAAAATCTTAAATAGTTGATGTGCCATACAAAATCTAAAATAGTTGATGTACCATACAAAATGTAAAATGGTTGATGTGCCATACAAAATGTAAAATTGTTGACGTGCCATACAAAAAGAAAATTGTTGACGTGCCATACAAAAAGAAAATTGTTGACGTGCCATACAAAAAGAAAATTGTTGACGTGCCATACAAAAAGAAAATTGTTGACGTGCCATATAAACATAAAATTGTTGATGTGCCATACAAACTGTAAAATTGTTGATGTGCCATACAAAAAGAAAATTGTTGACGTGCCATATAAAAATAAAATGTTTGATGTGCCATACAAAATGTAAAATAGTTGATGTGCCATACAAAATGTAAAATAGTTGACGTGCCATACAAAATGTAAAATAGTTAACGTGCCATACAAAATGTAAAATAGTTGACGTGCCATACAAAATGTAAAATAGTTGACGTGCCATACAAAATGTAAAATAGTTGACGTGCCATACAAAATGTAAAATAGTTGACGTGCCATACAAAATGTAAAATAGTTGACGTGCCATACAAAATGTAAAATAGTTGACGTGCCATACAAAATGTAAAATAGTTGACGTGCCATACAAAATGTAAAATAGTTGAGGTTCAATAAAAATGTAAAATGGTTGATGTGCCATACAAAATGTAAAATAGTTGACGTGCCATACAAAATGTAAAATAGTTGACGTGCCATACAAAATCTTAAATAGTTGATGTGCCATACAAAATCTTAAATAGTTGATGTGCCATACAAAATCTAAAATAGTTGATGTGCCATACAAAATGTAAAATGGTTGATGTGCCATACAAAATGTAAAATGGTTGATGTGCCATACAAAATGTAAAATTGTTGACGTGCCATACAAAATAAAATTGTTGACTTGCCATACAAAAAGAAAATTGTTGACGTGCCATATAAACATAAAATTGTTGATGTGCCATACAAACTGTAAAATTGTTGATGTGCCATACAAAAAGAAAATTGTTGACGTGCCATATAAAAATAAAATGTTTGATGTGCCATACAAAATGTAAAATAGTTGACGTGCCATACAAAATGTAAAATAGTTGACGTGCCATGTAAACATTTTCTTTTTGTATGGCACGTCAACAATTTTCTTTTTGTATGGCACGTCAACAATTTTCTTTTTGTATGGCACGTCAACAATTTTCTTTTTGTATGGCACGTCAACAATTTTCTTTTTGTATGGCACGTCAACAATTTTCTTTTTGTATGGCACGTCAACAATTTTCTGGTCGTATGGCACGTCAACAATTTTCTTTTTGTATGGCACGTCAACAATTTTCTTTTTGTATGGCACGTCAACAATTTTCTTTTTGTATGGCACGTCAACAATTTTCTTTTTGTATGGCACGTCAAACAATTTTCTTTTTGTATGGCACATCAAACAATTTTCTTTTTGTATGGCACATCAAACAATTTTCTTTTTGTATGGCACATCAAACAATTTTCTTTTTGTATGGCACATCAAACAATTTTCTTTTTGTATGGCACATCAAACAATTTTCTTTTTGTATGGCACATCAAACAATTTTCTTTTTGTATGGCACATCAAACAATTTTCTTTTTGTATGGCACATCAAACAATTTTCTTTTTGTATGGCACATCAAACAATTTTCTTTTTGTATGGCACATCAAACAATTTTCTTTTTGTATGGCACATCAAACAATTTTCTTTTTGTATGGCACATCAAACAATTTTCTTTTTGTATGGCACATCAAACAATTTTCTTTTTGTATGGCACATCAAACAATTTTCTTTTTGTATGGCACATCAACAATTTTCTTTTTGTATGGCACGTCAACAATTTTCTTTTTGTATGGCACGTCAACAATTTTCTTTTTGTATGGCACGTCAACAATTTTCTTTTTGTATGGCACGTCAACAATTTTCTTTTTGTATGGCACGTCAACAATTTTCTTTTTGTATGGCACGTCAACAATTTTCTTTTTGTATGGCACGTCAACAATTTTCTTTTTGTATGGCACGTCAACAATTTTACATTTTGTATGGCACGTCAACCATTTTACATTTTGTATGGCACATCAACCATTTTAGATTTTTTATGGCACATCAACTATTTAAGATTTTGTATGGCACATCAACTATTTAAGATTTTGTATGGCACATCAACTATTTTACATTTTGTATGGCACATCAAACATTTTATTTTTATATGGCACGTCAACAATTTTCTTTTTGTATGGCACATCAACAATTTTACAGTTTGTATGGCACATCAACAATTTTATTTTTATATGGCACGTCAACAATTTTCTTTTTGTATGGCACGTCAACAATTTTCTTTTTGTATGGCACGTCAACAATTTTATTTTTGTATGGCACGTCAACTATTTTACATTTTGTATGGCACATCAACTATTTTACATTTTGTATGGTACATCAAACAATTTTATTTTGTATGGCACATCAAACATTTAATCTTTGTATGGTACTTCAAACAATTTTCTTTTTGTATGGCACGTCAACAATTTTCTTTTTGTATGGCACATCAAACATTTTCTTTTTGTATGGCACGTCAACAATTTTCTTTTTGTATGGCACGTCAACAATTTTCTTTTTGTATGGCACGTCAACAATTTTCTTTTTGTATGGCACGTCAACAATTTTCTTTTTGTATGGCACGTCAACAATTTTCTTTTTTTTGTGCCATACAAAAAGAAAATGTTTGATGTGCCATACAAAAATAAAATTGTTTGATGTACCATACAAAGATAAAATGTTTGATGCGCCATACAAAAATAAAATTGTTTGATGTACCATACAAAATGTAAAATAGTTGATGTGCCATACAAAATGTAAAATAGTTGACGTGCCATACAAAAATAAAATTGTTGACGTGCCATACAAAAAGAAAATTGTTGACGTGCCATACAAAAAGAAAATTGTTGACGTGCCATATAAAAATAAAATTGTTGATGTGCCATACAAAATGTAAAATTGTTGATGTGCCATACAAAAAGAAAATCGTTGACGACAAAAAGAAAATTGTTGACGTGCCATATAAAAATAAAATGTTTGATGTGCCATACAAAATGTAAAATAGTTGATGTGCCATACAAAATGTAAAATAGTTGATGTGCCATACAAAATGTAAAATTGTTGACGTTCCATACAAAAAAAAAATTGTTGACGTGCCATACAAAAAGAAAATTGTTGACGTGCCATACAAAAAGAAAATGTTTGACGTGCCATACAAAAAGAAAATGTTTGACGTGCCATACAAAAAGAAAATGTTTGACATGCCATACAAAAAGAAAATCGTTGACGTGCCATACAAAAAGAAAATGTTTGATGTGCCATACAAAAATAAAATTGTTTGATGTACCATACAAAGATAAAATGTTTGATGTGCCATACAAAAATAAAATTGTTTGATGTACCATACAAAATGTAAAATAGTTGATGTGCCATACAAAATGTAAAATAGTTGACGTGCCATACAAAAATAAAATTGTTGACGTGCCATACAAAAAGAAAATTGTTGACGTGCCATACAAAAAGAAAATTGTTGACGTGCCATATAAAAATAAAATTGTTGATGTGCCATACAAAATGTAAAATTGTTGATGTGCCATACAAAAAGAAAATTGTTGACGTGCCATATAAAAATAAAATGTTTGATGTGCCATACAAAATGTAAATAGTTGATGTGCCATACAAAATGTAAAATAGTTGATGTGCCATACAAAATGTAAAATAGTTGATGTGCCATACAAAATGTAAAATTGTTGACGTTCCATACAAAAAAAAATTGTTGACGTGCCATACAAAAAGAAAATTGTTGACGTGCCATACAAAAAGAAAATTGTTGACGTGCCATACAAAAAGAAAATTGTTGACGTGCCATACAAAAAGAAAATTGTTTACGTGCCATACAAAAAGAAAATTGTTGACGTGCCATACAAAAAGAAAATGTTTGATGTGCCATACAAAAAGAAAATTGTTGACGTGCCATACAAAAAGAAAATGTTTGACGTATCATACAAAAAGAAAATGTTTGATGTGTCATACAAAAAGAAAATGTTTGATGTGCCATACAAAAAGAAAATGTTTGATGTGCCATACAAAAAGAAAATTGTTGACGTGCCATACAAAATGTAAAATTGTTGATGTGCCATACAAAATGTAAAATAGTGGATGTGCCATACAAAATGTAAAATGGTTGACGTGCCATACAAAATGTAAAATAGTGGATGTGCCATACAAAATGTAAAATTGTTGACGTGCCATACAAAATGTAAAATTGTGGATGTGCCATACAAAAAGAAAATTGTTGACGTGCCATACAAAAAGAAAATTGTTGACGTGCCATACAAAATGTAAAATAGTGAATGTGCTATACAAAAAGAAAATTGTTGACGTGCCATACAAAAAGAAAATGTTTGACGTGCCATACAAAAAGAAAATTGTTGACGTGCCATACAAAAAGAAAATTGTTGACGTGCCATACAAAAAGAAAATTGTTGACGTGCCATACAAAAAGAAAATTGTTGACGTGCCATACAAAAAGAAAATGTTTGACGTGTCATACAAAAAGAAAATGTTTGACGTGTCATACAAAAAGAAATTTTTGACGTGCCATACAAAAAGAAAATTGTTTGACGTGCCATACAAAAAGAAAATTGTTTGACGTGCCATACAAAAAGAAAATGTTTTACGTGCCATACAAAAAGAAAATGTTTGACGTGCGATACAAAAAGAAAATGTTTGACGTGCCATACAAAAAGAAAATGTTTGACGTGCCATACAAAAAGAAAATGTTTGATGTGCCATACAAAAAGAAAATTGTTGATGTGCCATACAAAATAAGAATGGTTGATGTGCCATAAAAAATAAGAATGGTTGATGTGCCATAAAAAATAAGAATGGTTGATGTGCCATAAAAAATAAGAATGGTTGATGTGCCATAAAAAATAAGAATGGTTGATGTGCCATAAAAAATAAGAATGGTTGATGTGCCATAAAAAATAAGAATGGTTAATATGCCATAATAGACTACAATAAATCATGCTAAATTATTTTACCATTGAATGACTTGAAACTGTTGATACTTTTTTAAAAGACAAACTAAAACAGAATTATTAATTTTTGAAGCCCCCAGAGCATGATTAATCGATTTTCCCAACAACACGAAAATGATTAATACTATTTTGATTCTGTCAAGGAAACAACAAAAAAACAATTGACAGATATTTTTTGACAATGTTCCATTTTAAAAAAAGATGTGTGACTTGATTTTTTTGTATAAGAAAGATCAATCTTCATCAGCACTCCAAAATCAAACCTTATTTACATTCTTGTTTATTTCTTTTATTAAAAAAAAAAAATTATTAGCAGCATTTATATTTCTGCATTCTAGTAGAGCTACTTGTTATTGGCCGAGGATAAAAGGTGTAACATCGATCTATATACTTTTATGTAAAAGGTATTTTGTGGGTGTGTGAGTTTGTTCACTATGGACTTTTAAATGACTGAGCCAATTTTTTTTTTTTTTTTTTTTAATTTCAAACAAATGTACTTTACGTCCTTGGCAGTGTTCTTAGATTGTTTTTTTTTATCAGAATGTCTTTGATAAGTATTGATAATCCATTTGAAGGAACAGGCGATTTTGACCAAATTTAACACTACAGCTGAACATCACAAGTGCATTTGAGAAGTTTTATTACCACGCAAGCAGATAGGCTCGACATTTAAAATCGACAGTAGGTTCTTTGATATGTAGGGGTGCATTTGAAATGAATGTTTCTGTTTAGAGCACAATTAAACCATGATATTAACTTTTGTATTTTCAACTTTAATTCAAGCTATTATATAAAAATAATTTTGTAAAATCAGCAGTAGGTTCTCTACAGTGCAATGTAAACTGCAATATATTGTGAACTAAGTCACTGCGAGGAAGCATATGAAGCTTCCTTCTGGTGCACCACGCTCCCCAACTAGAGCAGGCAATTAATTTAATTGAAAAATGGGCGATTTCATAGATTTTGATGACAATAAAAATATGGGAATGGAACATTCGTTTGTCTTCATTTAATCCTGGGCAGCGTTGGGTTGTAACTGGTCGTAACTTCTATTCCTCTCTTTCTCTTCTCCCTTGTTTCCCCCTTTCCACCCCACTTTCTTCTTCACCTAGCCCATTCCTCTCTCTGGACATGTATGCATACATAATTTAGTCAGCATAAAGGAAATAATTCTGTGAAAAAAAATCAGTTACTTCCCTTTTACATGATAACATTAAAAGATGTTTGTATGTTTTGATTACATTAAATGGCCATTTGCCCCTCCCCACGTACCCATGCAATACTAATTAATCTGTTTCTTAATTTTAAATATTATGCATCTGGGGTAATATTATTTAAAAAATACCAACCTCGTGGGTATTTGTTGTGTATTTTTCAGATATTTTTCCTTTATAAACTAAATCTGAAACAAGTGACCTGTTGGGTCACTTATTGAATTTTATCTTAGATTATTTGAATCCGAAAGGAGTGAGTTAGCAAAACTAATTAAATTAAAAAAATAAATAAAAAAAATTAGTTGCTTTCTGGTTTCTATATCTCTTTTCCTCTCAAGCTATTGTTAAATAGTATTACTACAATTCTCACTGTCTTTTTTCATCAGTATAGAAAAAGAGAGGATGAGGAGGGTTAAAGGAAGCAGCAATAGGAGGGAAGTGATTATCTTTCTCTATTACGAAAGAGAGAGAGAGAGAGAGAGAGAGAGAGAGAGAGAGAGAAAGCAGAAAACTAATAAGCATATAAAATAAAAAAAACGGTGGGAGGGGGACAGACAACATATGTTGAGAAAGTACTAGATAAAAACTTAATGATTGGTCATTTAACTTAATTGCAAATTATAGCTAATCAGAATAATTAAAGTAGAATATTCTAAAATCATCACTCAATCCCCAAATGGAGAATTTAGCATGAGTTTTGTGTTTAAAATATATAGGAAAAAAAACAAACTTTGCAAAACAAATGTTTATTAACTCAGATTTAGTATAATAATTGATTTCTAAGTTAAGGTTGATGTGTTCTCTGGTCTTCTTTTTCTTGTATTCAAACGTGGTGGTTGCTGCTGCTAGTGAGCATCATTGCTTCATTTCGTATGACTCAGATGATTATTGTTGGCATTTGTTTCTCCGGTATCTTTCTAGTTGGAATTTTTTCTAGAAAGACATCTGGTACCTACGAAAGGTGGAGATTGCCAACATCTCTAAGTGAAAGTATTTCTGTAGAATGAACTGGATTTGAACTTGGCACATTCAGGTTGTCAGTCCAATTTACACCCCAAATCAACATGCAATGATAAAATTTCTTCTGGGTTATGAATTGGTCCATACCAACATCGGATCTAACTTGACCAAGATAGGTATTATTAATTATATTGAAGTATAAATTGGGTAGAATTTGATTATTTAAGAGCTCAACAAGAACTTGTTTACATTGAATGTGAAAACGACCATGTTGTAGTCCGCTGGGAAGCAGCTTCACAGTATTGTGTTCCACAGACGAGTAATTTTAGGAAAGAAACTTTGCTCATATAAGTTTTATTTAGTCTTGGGTATGGGTAGAGGGTAAGGAAAATTGTTGATAGTGGCTGTAGCTAAATAGATGTTGTTATTTACTGGTGCTAGGTAAGTCTGAAATAACACCAGCTCACTAACCTGCATTGGCCTAGCATTGCCAAACGTTTGTGTCTGTAGTGAATTTATCACTCTTGAACCTGAACATGTTCTTAATTTTGGGAAAATTAATTATCCGAGTCCAATTAGTTTAATGTATTCGATTTTATCTAAAGTGGTTTAATTTAATCACTTTCCTTTGGCCACCTTAAGTAATAGCTTTCCTCATTTCATGTCTCCTCTTGTAAGTAGAGGTGGTGTATGTAACGCACACACTTTGATCTTCTTTCTATCATCAATCAAATTAAGTTTGCATTATAACTGGAGACCATTTCCTCCAGCTTTATTCAGTTATTTAGTCTTTCTTTCATAACATTCACTTTTAACTTATTTCAGTGTGAAACGGACTTTTTTTTTCTTTGAAAAATTTTTTTTATGTAGAATATACCAAAGAATATAATATCCTCATCTTTGTAGTTCACTGCAATCTCTTTCCCATACAAGTGATGTTGCGAGCCTGTCTCTGCTTTATCCTTATTTTCCATGGCATGTTTGTCTTAGCTCCAATCTATGGTCCCTCCTTGATACACTTTCACGAAAAACACTCGTCTAGTTGAAACCAATACCAATAATTTCCCCTACCCTTTATCTGTGCCTAAACCTAAATGTAGATTCCATTAACATAGCTTCTTTCTTAGAACTGCACACTTGTGGAACTCTCTTCTGTTTCCCTGCTTTCTAGCTGACTACAATATGGCCGTCTTCAAGTCCAACGTAAACAAGTTCTTGATGAGCTGTCCCCGTATGTAATTCAATTTGCCAAATTCCCACTACTAATGATTACTACGATATTGTTCCATTGACATTGACTACTGTACACTCGTTAACCCTTATCCTCGAGTAGCCTCCGGGTCTTGATAAGTGCTGACTCCTTTGTAAAAAAACAAATAAAAAAAAAACTAAAAGGCAACTACATTTAGATGTGATGGAGAGTGGGATGGGAGCTCAATATTCCTAACATATATAACAGTAATTACTAATAATAAAAATAAATAAAATGATTGTGCTACCAGACCAGGATGCTTAAAGATAGTGGCTTCTTTTCCTAAAATACACCAAGCATTAATGTTATTGTTTGTTTTTTTCTTTTTCCTTTGCAAAACTTAATTATCTATATATCTATAAAAGTGAACGTGTCTGTGTACATTTCCCTAGACAATAACTCTATCAATTTTCAGTCTACAAACTCGAAATTTGATATACAGGGTACTGAGATTTGGGAAAATCTTTGTAATCAATTTTTAGCCAGAAATTTGGCTGTTAAGGGATCCAAGTTCAACGATTTGACCTTTGAGAACTCTACCAAACTCCTCTATCAATTTTGAGTCGAAACACTTGAAATTTTAGATATAGGTTCATTGGACATGGATCTAACTTAACAACTTGATTTGAACCCAAAACAATAGATGTTAAGAGGTCATAATAGGGGTCAAATATAAAAAAAATTTGACCTGTACGGTCTCTACCAAATTACTCAGACAATTTCTGGTCTAAACATTTGAAATTTTACATAAAGGGTATTCAGAGATAGGGCAAGCTTTTTAATCCGTTTGGGTCGAAAATTTGAGCTACAAATATATAAATCTATGTATGTTTGCATATCTGCCTAAAACTTTTGACAGAGGCGACAGATTTTCACAAGATCAGTAGCATTTTGAAGCTCGACCCTTCAGATGACAAATACCGAAAAATTTGCTAAAAACATTAATTTCTTCACCCTCAACTGGGCACTTTTCTACAGGGAGGGGTCGCTTTTTTTGCTGCTATTTTCGAAAGTCATCCCCTCTTTTCGATTGTGTAGCCTTAATTTAAACCTACGTCACTTCCGGTTTGGTGGTGGTCGTAACAACAAAGGCGTCATGTTTTTTTCACGTTCTTTTCTTCCTTCGCAGTACAGGTTTAAGCCTGCTTTCCTACTACCACTTTTTTTTTTTTTTTTTTTGCTCAACACACACCTCCAAACACCTGGGCAATGCCGGGCACCCATGCTAGTGTTCTACAAAGTAACAAAAACAAAAAACAAAAAAAACAAAACAAAACAACCAAGCCAAACACTGTGAATAAATATTTGAAGATATCAAGAACTCTAAGCATAAAGCCTTTCTGCAAAATGACTGGATTTGGTATTAAATAATCCCCAAAAGATTGATATGTTGCAAAACAAAATACCCAAACCACTTAACCTTGATCCTCACCTTATTGTGCTGAGTATCTAGTAAGAGGGCGGGGGGATCAAATACGATCTTTTTTTTTTTTTTTTCTTTTTAGTTTTTTGATATGAGTTACCAAGAATTTAAGCATAATCTCTCAGCCCTTCAGCAAACGCTAACTATTATGCCAAACAAACTGGTCAATAAGCAATTAAAAAGTCTTATCTTACCAACATGTTACAATATTTTCATGGGAGATTTGATCACCAGAAGTATATTTCTATCCTATATTTATATATATATATCTATAAAAGTGAACGTGTGTGTCTGTCTGTGTACATTTCCCTATGCAATAACTCTGTCAATTTTTAGTCTACAGACTCAAAATTTGATATACAGGGTACTGAGATTTGGGAAAATCTATGTGATCGGTTTTCGGCCAGAAATTTTGCTGTTAAGGGGTTGAAGTTCAACGATTTGACCTTTTGAGAACTCTACCAAACTCCTCTGCCAATTTTGGGTCTGCACACTTGAAATTTTAGATATAGGTTCATTGGACATGGATCTAACTTAATAACTTGATTTGAACCCAAAACAATAAATGTTAAGAGGTCATAATAGGGGTCAAAGTTAAAAAAAATTGACCGAATTTTTTTTGTTTTTATTTTTGCTCAACATACACCTCCAAAAACCCGGCCAACGCCGGGCTGAAATGCTAGTATATCTATATATTTGAATGAGCTATTTATTTGTGTAAGATCTACTGTCTTGATTCGGTTCTGTTATAAGGTGATTCTTTTTATGAGTGTACACTATCCCTCAAAAATTATGGGGGGGGGGAAATGACCCTCTTTTCTAATGTTGACTTTAATCTATCTATCTATATCTACAAAAGTGAGGATGTGTGTGTGAGGACATTTCTAAACTTATATACTCAAAGGATTTTGGATCTACAAACTTGAAATTTGGTATTTGGTGAATATAGAGTATTCAAACATATGGAAATTTTTTAATTCATTTTTATCCTGAAAAATGGGTTGCTAAGGAGTTAAAATTGAAAATTGTTACGTAGGTGTCATCTGATTTTTATCTATTTGCTAACTGTTTCATGAATGTGCATGCGTGAATGGTTAACATGACAAATTCATTATGTTAAAAATAAGCAGGTTTGTAAACACTTTTTAAAGAAAGTGTCAAGCTGGCCTAATAGTTATCGTGCTTGACTCACTGTTTTTTATTTTTACTTACAAGAAGTGAACTGTTTAGAAAAAACATGATATGCGCATGTCTTAATTTCTTTGCATATTTTTTAAAGGAATTTAACGTTACACTTAATATTGGGCAATGCTGGGTACATCTACTAGTATTCATATAAAATAATGTTTCAATCGGTGATGTTTGAAGGAAGAAATTACAAAACCTCTCAAACTGGAAAATTTAGAAAAGAAAAAACAAAATTTTTAATCTGTATAGAAAGAATAAAAGGAAAAAAAGAGTGTCCAGTTATGGAAAAAGAGTGGAGGATTTTTTCTGAATTCATTTCAAATATGACAGTGTATAGTGGCTGTATGCAAATGCCAAGCCGTGTGCAAAATGAGGTCATGGTAGAGAAAAAAGAAAAAAAATATAAAAAAAAAAAAAGTGTGCGCAGACAGAGGTGCACGTTCGAGAGAACGGAAGTCCAAGAGAAGGAGTATGGTCACGTTTTATTCAGAAAAGTACCCAGAAATAAATGTTGTTACAAAAAAAAAAAAAATGAAGAAGAATCGAGTTATTACTTGTCCTATGTTTCTTGTTGTATACCTTGTAACATACTCTGTTACAACGTGTTGGGTCCCGGATATCTACATGTTAATGCGTGTGTAGACTTGTGTAACGTTACACTTGTTGGACTTGCTATTTGCATTCTCCCTTTCCCTAAACACTTGAAATTGTTTCGTTTTACATATTTTTTACTCGTGTGATGCTATTACTTGTGAGATGAGTGGGAAGAGAGGTACATTTACTTGTGTGACAGGATGGAAATATATTTATATCAAAATAAATACACATTAGTCTTTATTATAGGGTGTAGGGTGTAATAATAAGTGTGCTTGAATTTGCCAAGGAAAGAAAGAATGAATGAATGTTTTTTTAAGTTATTTTTATTTTTCATTTTTGGAAAAAAAGAAAAAGTATCTTGCTGTTTATGAATGTTCAGCAGAAACTCATAACCTCAGAATTGTAGAAGATATTTCTTTCAATGTTTTTTTTTTAGATATGCATATGAAATATCTTCTTTGCCATCTGTGCCCTGATTAGATTGTAGAGCTGCATGTATAATTACTGCATAAACAGATCAACATACAGGGTGGAATGATAATTTTTTTGCCCTAAAGAAAACAACACTACAGCTTTATTTAAAAACTTTTGTTGAAAAAATCAATTTAAGTAACTTGATTATGTAGTTGAGCTGACATCTATTCAATGTAGTCACATTCAGCCTCAGTCACCACCTAGATATAGGTCCGGAACTGGGAGTATGCCTTTTCGGCAAACATTGGTGAGGGTTCAGCAAATACTCAGTGGCTCTGGTGTTGTGGGAGATCAAAAGATTTGATGTATGACCAAATGAAGTAGTCTAGCAGGTTCAGGTCTGGGGAAGAGGACCACCAGTGAGAGAAGGGTATCGTAATACTCCTTCTGAAGCCAAGCCTGGGTTTCTTTGGATTTGTGGACCAGTGCTGAATCTTGCTGCCACACCAAGGGTCTGCCAATGGCTACCTGATTGGGAGATCACCACACTTTTCAGCACATCTAGGTACATTTTGGTGTTGACTTTCAAGCTGATGTCAAAGATGTGAGGTGGCATGATGTGGCCCTCACTTGAAACTACACCAAAGACCATAACTGTCACCGGAAACTTTGTAGAGCTATACCCTCAAGCGTTGAACCATCCGGATTTGCATTTTGATGGTGCTAGTAATGATCCTATTGTCATCAGTAGAGAGTATGAGTTGTACAGTGGCGCATCTCCATCCCCCTCCCTCTTTGCCGTCGATGACCGTTCAACAATTGAACGCAGTAAAAGATTCCTAAGGAAATATCCTCATCTCAAGAAAGTTCTTCCACCGGCAATGACCAGTCGAAAAAGAAAATAAAAAAAAATAATAAAATATTTAGTTTTCTTGGAGAGAAAAAAAAAAAAAAAAAACTAATTTTTTTTTCCTGTACTTTCATCTAACAATTTACGCCTTTTGTAAACATATATTTACATATTTTCTTAATATATATATATATATATATATATATATATATATATATAAAATTTCTGTGCCCCTACCCCATCTCCAAAAAGAAAACTTGACTGAACAAAAAGTCTTGAAAAAAACCCCCCCAAAAACTTGTACTTACACCTAACAGTTTATGGTTAAATAAAAGTTAAACTTTCATCTTTTCTTGAAAAAAAACTTTTTTGTTGATAAATATTTTGCAAAATAAATAAATAAAATAGGTAAAACTATTTTCAGTCCTTTAAAGGTAGGTTTTTGTTATTTGATTATTTATATATATATATATATATATATATATATTTTTTTTTTTCGGTTTGTTTGTTTTTAAATTAGTCTGTTACAACGCTTGGCTGAAACCGATGATTACCGGTCTCACCCAATCCATATGCTTGATGGGAATTTCTGAGAATCCGAGTAAAATTATGCAAGAGTACCGAAATTTTTCACTGCATCTGATAATATTTCCGTTTTTATTTTATTTTGCAGTCTATGAAAGAAGAAGTAGACATGGCATCTAAACCGAAAATGGTGATTGTTCAACTTTTACAAAAACTTTGCAACTTGTGGAAGCTTTCAGACGCTGACCCCTCAAACTACATGTTGAAAGTAAATGGATATGAAGAATACCTGTATGGAGATTATTGTTTATTACATTTCAAGGTAAGTATTTTTACAATCTTATTTTTATCTTTTTAGATTTTTAATTCAAGGAAAAGTAATTGTGTTAATCTTTTTTCTAACAATTTATTTATTAAATAACACTAGTCTACACTCACTCCATGAGCAGTGTTCGTACAGTACTTGGCTTGTGTGAATTTCTATCTTCTATTACTTTATAGTATGAAGAAAAATATTTGAACTTTGGTTGAAAAAAAAAAAATGTTACGTAGTATTTGTAACTATGATGAATTAATTTACAAATATTTTTTATTGACCCAAAAACATTAAAATTATTTGTAAACAAAAATAATTTGCTTTGAATTAATGTTGAATGTACTTTTTTTTTTCCAGATCAATAATAAAAAATAATTATGTAATGGTTTTTAATGTTTATATTAAAATTTTTTAAATTATCATACCCACTTAAAAACGTCCTTTTGCCTTATGTGAGATTCGAACTTGTGTATAACATCATAAAAACCTATTGTGTATTCTGCCTATTCTTTTTTCAAGCAAACAACTTCTATTTATGTATGGACACACTTCAAAACACTGATATTTTACTAGTATATATATATATATATATATATATATATATATATATATATATAGTGTGTGTGTAGAAATAAAAATTACAATAAGTTTACCAAGGTAATCAAAATGGTAAACTGAAAATATATTATAAATATTAAAGAGTTAATATTTACAAGTAAAGTAATCTCAACCAGATGTAAAAGCTCAATAAAGCCGAAAAGGAAATAGAGCTTATAATATGAACAAATGATTAATAAAACATGTTAAAAAAGAGTTAAAAACATATTTAATTTTAAAAAAGAAGCACAATTTAAGTGGATAGTCCTTAATCCGCGGAGTTTCAAAGAAATACTCTCCTTCTCATCAGGGGGCATTTTGCTAATTCCTGCCCTCTGATGAGAAGGAGAGTATTTCTTCGAAACTCCGCAGATTAAGGACTATCCACTTATCTTGTGCTTCCTTTTTAAAATTAAATATGTTTTTAACTCTTTTTCAAGATGTTTTTTAACATGTTTTATTAATCATTTGTTCATATATATATATATATATATATAAATAGTAGCATTTGTGTGTCTGTATGTACAACTCTCCCACAGCCCACAACACTGGATTGATCATGAGCAAACTTGGTATAACAATGATCCCACACCATTTTCCAAGGTCAAGGTCATAGCCTATGTATATAACCCACACCACTTAACTTCATGACCAAACCTGACATAATAACGGTCTCTGACCTAGAAATGGTGCATATCATTTTTCAAGGTCAAAGTTATATTTGGTGAGGCTCTTCATAAACTCACCCACCTAGGAATGGTGCACACCAAGTTGAAGTATCTTTGCTATATCTTTGATAAAAATGTGTTTGTTAACCATTGTGATTCTTCGTAATTGTTTCGATTTTTATGCGTGGCAATATAAGTGTCAACTTTTGATATAACTTGTTTGCTTTAAAGTTCATAATTGGATTTCAGTCACTTCAGGAGGTAGTTAAAAATTTTAAACACCTTAAGAAATAGTTCTTACAGCATCCACATCTAAACAATTCTAAAGTATTTTATTTTTTATTGAAAAGAACAAAAGCTGGTGAAAATGAATGAAAATTGTTCAGAGTCATATGAATCATAAAAAATGTATCTATTCAAAATATAATTGGATGTTGTCTGAGATAAGGCTGAAGTTTGTTTAGTCCCACAAGGATGCATTAATGTCTAAGGTACTATGTTTAATCTATTTATCCATAAAAGTGAGAATGTGTGTTTGTGTGTGTGAAGACACTTTTCAACCTACATACTCAACAAAGTTTTGACCTAAAGACTTGAAATTTCGTATATAGGGTATTCAAATATGGGGAAAGCTTTTTAATCTGTTTTCATCTGGAAAAAAGAGCTGCTAAGGGGTAAAAATTGAAAATTTTCTACTTTTGGATCATTGGATTTTTATCTTTTTGTCACCTGCTTCAAAATCGTGCATGTATGAATCATTCACATTATGTTAAGAATAAGTAGGTTTGAAAACACTTTAAAAATTGTGGCAAGCTAGCTTAATGGTTATTGAACTTTACTCACTGTCTTTAGGTTTTAGTTTTGATCTTAGCTTGAGTATTTTTTTTTATTTACAAGAAGTGAACTGTTTAGAAAAAAACATTTGCATGCATATGTCTCAGTTTCTTTCCATTTTTTTCACTTCATTTTTTTTAAAGGAATTTAATGTTACGTTTAATACCAACTAAGGATGTACCAATTAGCAAATTGGCCGATTATCGATTACTGATTAATCGGCCTTTGATAATCAGCTGATTAATAGGTTTTCTAATGCTGATTTATCAGTAAATTTTGTTGCCAAAATTATGCTAATATTAATTAAATTATATTGTAAACGAAGACAAGTTAACTCCCTCTTTTGCTTGCCAGTGTAAATTTATCGAAGAGACATGCATCGTCTACACCATATTATCAAATAATAGACATGACGCGCTGTTAACATGTAGATTTTTACAACTGCACTGAATTTGAGGCAAATAGATGTAAGCATATGGAAAATTTCCCTTCTTTCTCTTTCTATCGAATTAACATTATTTTTTTACTTTAAATCACTGTCAAAGAAAATTATTGCTTTATATTTCAGTTTTCATGTTGAGGAATTGTTCAGTAAATTGCGACAATGTGCAAACTGAAAATAAAGTATTCTTCATCAGTCAAACTTTTGTTCCTCAGTTTTGAACTCTTGCTACCATTACCATATATATTTTATTTTTATGCCGGGTATCCATGCAAGTTCAGTATTTTTTTATTACATTTTCACCCAAACCAAGGCACATTGCCACTTTGGTGTAGGGGGCTACTATCAGGGGCAACAACTACTGGGGTACTATGTAGGGATTTGGGCAGCAAGATGTCGGTTTACGTTGCACTTGAACTTCTGTATGTCAGTGCAGTTGGGGAAGCAGGGACCTGGTATGAATTCTATACATAATGATTATTATGCCTATTTTTTAAAACCAGTTCCAGTTGCATCTTACTTCATTATAAGTCGATAAAAATGTTATGTTCAATTTTAGTGGCAGAAATAAAGTAGCAAATGTCATAAAGATATGCTAATTTCAAAATCACATATCACAAAAACTATTAAGATACAGATCTGGAATATTGCATGCCTAATTAGTGCATATTGTAGAATGCTATACCCAAATGCTAGCTCTTTGCACCATGTACTTAAGAACATGTAATGATTTTATGTAGTGTGTTTTTCACTTTGTTTATCATGACGATGTAATTAAACATGTTCAACATCAATTTAACTTTAATAAAAGAGAGAGCTACATGTTTCTATAACTTGGCTTGAATATTTTTTTAACTGGTAAACATTAATCAGAAAGGACTTTTTCATAGCATATATGTGAAGCAGAATAATTCACACAAATCAGAATTTTTTAATAAGAGATTTGTTCATTTTTTTCATATGAGAATTGGGGATGCTATAAGATTCCTACCTTAACTTATGCCAAAGGGGGCTTGTTCAAAAAAATTGTCCAGTTACTGAGTTCATTTGAAAAAAACTCACCAAAGAAGCAAGTCCAAGAACTTCTATTATATCCATGATAAATACCTACAATTTTAGCTTTGAGGTTATTTCTTTCAAAAGCTGTCCAATCTAATTCTGAGATTTCTGACTTTAATGGAATCCTTACCACTGTTGAACAATTCAATGAATCAATGGAAACAAGATTTTCATCTATAAATATAAAAGCGAAAATGTATGTATGTGTGTTCGCTTTACAAAAGGCTTCTTTCAGAGAAGCGGTCGGTTGGTTCACAACTTTTTAAAACTTTTTATATCACATAGAAATCGTAATATCTCACAGTTAACATGGAAGCTCGCCTGTCTATTTAATTTGCTCGATTTCGGGAAGATAAATATTCAATATTTGTCGCTCGCCGCATGTGGGTTAGTCTTTTTCCTATAACATCTTGGGGGTGGGATAAAAAAAGCGTTCAGCAGTAAATCAATACTATCCCACAGTCAAACTTGACCTCATTAACTCATTAAAACGAGCACCTGCCAAATCCAAGTAATTAAATAAATTCAAACGTGTTTCTGTTAGCATCTCACGGTGGGGCAGTGGTTAACATCGCACGTTTTTTTTTGTTTTTTGCCACACTTTAATTTACAATTTTGCCTCAACGGTTCGGGTTCGATCCTCATACTTACTTTTTTTTTTAACCCCCCCCCCCCCAACACCCGGACAACGCTCGCTAGTTCTATCTAAAATGATAAAAACTTGTGTGTGTCTACTTTCCTAGATCCAAGATTAAAATTAAAATTTCAAAAATACTATAAGGGATTGGATTCTACGTCTTCTACTTTTTACTGATGATAATGAAGCCAAATAAGCAGGATACACTTGAAGCTCTGTTGAGGGTTAAGAAGATCAAAGTGAAAGTAAAATTGTATCTCTTTCAAGCCTGTTTTATGAATTAGCTTCAAACAGTAACAAATCAAAACTTAGAGTGGGTAGAAGCGGAGTTAAACCTGGAGACTGCTACTACAATAGAAAATATAAGAATTACAATCTAAACTCAAAACCAGTAAATTCCTTATGGTTTAGTGCACAAAATAACTTGATAATTATGTAGCTTTACAACTACTCGCAAGAGGTGATGATCCATTTCAGTGGTGGAAGAAGACACAGGAGACGTTACCATTGCTGAGTAAACTAGCTTCAAGATATTTAAGCGTACCACCTTCGTCTCTGGAAAGTGAGCGGCTCTTTAGTACAGGTGGTAATGTGCACAAACCTATGAGAAACAAACTGTCTTGAGAATGGAGAAACTCTGTTTCTACATTACAATTTAAAAGTATTCAACTTAAAATACTGAGGAAACTATGAGAGCAGAGGAGATAGGCAGCTGGAACAGAAGAGAAAGTAGAGCAGCAGCAAGTGCAAAAATTCAGCTTATAGTTATTCACTTGAATTGCAATTTGTACTTCGTAGTTGGTTTGTAATTTTTTTTTTTTTTTTTTTTCAATCTTATTGTTTAATTATAGTCATTTAAGAATTGGAATCTGCATTTTGTAATTTTATTCAATAAAGGCAGAAAGCCATAATAGTGACCAGGCACTTAATTAAATGTTGCTATGTTAATATGTGGAAGCTATCTGATGAGTTACTTGGTAATGATGGAATGATTTAAATTTAATAGGAAAGAGAAAAGGAATTAATTAGATGATTAAGCAGCAAATTGGCTGATTACCGATTAATTGGCAAAGTGGATAATTAGGCCGAATACTGATTACCTGGCGATTAATCAGTACACCCCTAATACCTATGGCATTTCTATTTATAATAAACTAGTTAATATGCAATATATTGATGTTGTCATTCTGTAGATGTTCAGTGTAAATGGAGATGCTCTAACACGAACGCCCGGTAAAGCCTTGTCTAAAGTATGCTTAAATGTGATATTTTAATTCTTGCAGTTTTCATATATATTATTATAGAGTTAATGTTCTATCGATTTTTATATATTATAAAGTTGCGATTTACAAAAATAAAAAAATATATCCATATGACTTGGGTTTATTAGCTTGAATCCACACTGAAATAAAAACTTATGAAAAAAAAAAATTATACATACATATATATATATATATATATATATATATATATATATATATATATATATATATATATATGACTTGAGTTTCTTCAGCAATAGTCAAAACCAAAACTTATTAAGAATTTTTTATAAAATTATGTATAAAAAATAGGTGATTTAAGTGCCATCTGCTATAATCGAAACTGAAACCAAAACTTATGAAGAATTCTTGGTAAAATTATTTATGACAAGAAATAGAAGAACATAACAATTAAATGACCCGGATGTAAGCTTGACACACAAAAGAACACACACGCTATTGTATTAATATATAGAGAATAATTCTGCATTAATTGAAATATAATATTTATACGTATTTTATGACTGGGCAACGATGGGGGGGGGGGCTGCTAGTCTTCTGTCATTATAGCTGTGTTTTCAGATTTTAGTTTAAAATATATACTGTTTGGTTCTTCCAAGAAAAATTATGCCCCATTCAAGAAAACATGTGCAAAACATATATATATATATATATATATATATATATATATATATATATTATCTAATATAAAGCTGAACGTCTGTGTGTATGTGTGGACACGAATAGGCTCCTATATGGTTGACTATTTAAAAAAAAACTGATTACATATAATGATAGAAGATGTATCAATGATCAGGAATGAGTATGTTTGATCTGGCAGAACGGTGGTTCATAAAAATTGTGGGGTCTGCGTTCGCGCCTGGCCCCCAAAGTATGGAAATAAAAAATGGAAAAAAACCCTGTTTACAAGGGTTTTTGATATCAACGTATTCTTATGTACATCTATAAGTATGTTTCAACTTAAATAGGGATGGTATAATAAATTGTGGGGTCTGCGTTCGCGCCTGTACTCCATGGAAATATGGCACAAACTTTAACAAAAAGACTTTTTATATCTATTTACGTAAGTGTACTTTGATAATTATGTTCCAGTTTGAAGAAATATGGTATAATAAAATTATTGGGTGTTCGTTTGCGCCTGACCTCCATAGAATGTAAATATATCACAAGTTTAACAAAGTGAGGGTCCACAATAACACCTTAACTTTAATCTTAATCCACGTTAGCTTTTATTTATTTTTTTGAGTTGATTCATATTGTGTCGAATAAATTCACCTCACAAATTCATGTTCTTATTAAAGTGAAAGCCAAAAAAAATAAAAGTCGGAACTGTAGACAATTCTCGACACAAATTTTGCATAACTCTAGTTTTTTCCTTCTCCACTTGCACGTGGCATCCTTTCGAAAATAGATAAATGATAAAAAATACTTGTTATCGTGTCAAAAGAAGGAAAAAATCCTGCTCACGTAATTACGTGTCTTTTAAAAACATTTACATAAACTTTTTATTTATATCTGTCTGATTTTTTTTAAATCGGTTTGTGAATAAAAAAACATTTAAAAAAAAAAAACTACTTAAAAATACAAACCAATTAACTTTTCTACCGTAAAAGTAACTTTTATTGACTATGGTAACATTTACTACTTGTATATTTATATTATTATTATTATTATTATTATTATTATTATTATTATTATTATTATTATTATAACATTTTCTCTTTGTGAGCAAATGTCATTTTGTTAGTCATTCTATATATATGTATGTATTATATATATTATATATATTATATATGTATGTATTATATATATTATATATATTATATATGTATGTATTATATATATTATATATATTATATATGTATGTATTATATATATATTATATATATTATATATGTATGTATTATATATATATTATATATATTATATATGTATGTATTATATATATATTATATATATTATATATGTATGTATTATATATATATTATATATATTATATATGTATGTATTATATATATATTATATATATTATATATGTATGTATTATATATATATTATATATATTATATATGTATGTATTATATATATATTATATATGTATGTATTATGTATGTATTATATATATATTATATATGTATGTATTATATATATATTATATATGTATGTATTATATATATATTATATATGTATGTATTATATATATATTATATATGTATGTATTATATATATATTATATATGTATGTATTATATATATATTATATATGTATGTATTATATATATATTATATATGTATTATATATATATTATATGTATGTATTATATATATATTATATATATATGTATGTATTATATATATATTATATGTATGTATTATATATATATTATATGTATGTATTATATATATATATTATATGTATGTATTATATATATATTATATGTATGTATTATATATATATTATATGTATGTATTATATATATATTATATGTATGTATTATATATATATTATATATATATGTATTATATATATATTATATATATATGTATTATATATATATTATATATATATGTATTATATATATATTATATATATGTATTATATATATATTATATATATGTATTATATATATATTATATATATGTATTATATATATATTATATATATGTATTATATATATATTATATATATATGTATTATATATATATTATATATATATGTATTATATATATATTATATATATATGTATTATATATATGTATTACAATTGCATTTATCTTGTTCGTTATTAGTATTTTTATTTATGGTATGATATGAAAATACTAATAACGAACAAGATAAATGCAATTGTAGACACCGCACACTTTGCCCAGTCCAAAATAAATGTCTAACAAAAAGCGTAGTTTATCAAGCAACAATATTTGCGAAAGAAAACCCGAATAACAAGAAATATTGCATAGGCATGACTTCCTTAGATTTCAAAACCCGATACTATGACCACAAAAGCACATTCAAAAATAAAAAACACCGTATAAAAACAACACTAGCGAATAAATGCTGGGAACTCAAAGAAAGCGGACATTCGCCGGTAGTCGAATGGAAAATAATGAGACAAGCTACCACATGCAGACATTTAGACGACCCATGTAAATTATGCCTCCATGAAAAATTTGCTATCCTGTACTTTAAAGAACCTCAAAATCTATTAAACTGTAGGCGGGAAATAGAAAACAACTGTGTTCACAAAATAAAACTTACTCTAGGATAGCGATACAAAATAGCTTTAAAACTAACAATAACAATAGAAAACAAACAAATAAATAAATTAAATAAACATGAATATACATAAACGATCGCATACATATATGTATATGTATGTATGTATATATATATATATATATGTATGTATGTATATGTGTGTGCATTGTTGTGTGCACATAGGTATATTTATATGTATAAAAAAAAAAAAAAAAAAAGGGGAACGGCCACCTAAAACCACTAACCTAGTTCTAAAACAGATCCTTTGTTTGATAAAATGCATGCCCATTGGCTGGTAGGAAGGGGCGCGGTGGATACTAGAAAGCTGATTGGCCGACTAGAAATCCTCAACATATATAAAAAAAAGAAGCAACGACAGAATTCGCGCATAAGCCTGACGAATCCTATAGTTGGATGAAACGCAGAATATTCAGTGTAGCTTAATCGCCATATATATTTTATAAATTAATAACTAGCTCTACCTACGTATTGAGCACTTTTGAAGTAAATACTTAAAGTTTACGCATAAATCTATGCTTTCGTATATTAAATTTATGTGAATAAATGAAGTAGTTATATATTATATTATATATATATTATATATATATTATATATATTATATATATATTATATATTTATATTATATATATTATATATATATTATATATTTATATTATATATATTATATATATATTATATATTTATATTATATATATATATATTATATATATATTATATATTATATATATATATATTATATATTTATATTATATATATTATATATTTATATTATATATATTATATATTTATATTATATATATTATATATATTATATTATATATATATTATATATTTATATTATATATATTATATATTTATATTATATATATATTATATATATTATATATATTATATATTTATATTATATATATTATATATTTATATTATATATATATTATATATTTATATTATATATATATTATATATTTATATTATATATATATTATATCTATATTTTTATAAAGTAATAGGGTTCGTGTGTTTCTGTCTGTGTGTACAGCTCTCCATAATCAACGAAATATAAAGGAGGTAAGATCTCTCCTGGTAGTGAAACATTAGAACCCATTTTAGGATGTTTCTCTTATAGGAGACATAAGAATCTTTGCCTAATTTCTTTATATACTATTCTACAAACCACCCCCATATCGAATGACTTATGCTCATTTGCATATCACATTATATTAAATCTCTTTAACTAATTACCTCGACCTTATTACATATTGGAAATATTCTAATCATTTCAACTGTACTATTTACAAAATCTATTTAACATTTAATCTATCTATCTATATATCACATTATATTAAATCTCTTTAACTAATTACCTCGACCTATATATCTATTAAAACAGAGATGTGTGTGCCACAGACGATTTCTGATTGGTTAATCCAATAATCACATCTCCTAAAAAACAATCGTTTCTACGCTCTTACCTTTACCATAAAATATTATGGCTTTATTTATTGTCCATCTTGGAAGGGTTTAATTTTTTAATAACGTGTTATTTACAAATTAAAAAAATACGAAACTAAACTACACGAAACGCGCACACACGCACACACACACGTTCACTACCGTCACGTTGTTATGGCAACCAAACCCGCTGACTTTTGGCCTTTTGGTCAAGATCAAAGTGTAGTATCTGTTCTTCAGATGCTGCACTTCATTTTCTTGTTCTCTTTCGTTAGAGGAGAAATCCTTCACGACTGAGACAATTTTTATTTTTGTACCTTTTCTCCACGTTAAAAAACGACCCTGGTGTCTAACTCTGTCGCGTGGGGAGGCATAGTAAATAGGTACATAAACAGTAAACACACACAGTAAATGTGATTTTCTTCATTTTCTCATTTCACTCGTGGTCTTAAATTCATTTCGGGTTTGTATTACTGTACACATAGATTCGAATAAGTTGCCAAAAAACAAATATATAACAAATAAATGTTATCAAAGGCAAGATAAATTACTTTCTACCAAACTGGATATATTTTTCGTGTTTTTATTCAATTTAACATGTTTATTCAGCTCGAAAAGCATACAGTGTTTACCGATGTATTGGAAAATTCAAGATGGCGGCCGATTCTCTCTTTAACACGATAAGTTTGGAAAAAGGTGTAATAAATAAAAAACCGGTTAAAATACTGTTAAAAACTCGCTCAATATATGTTACCGTGACATAGGTTGACATATATTCGGCGGGTTTTTAATAGTATTTTGTATAGTTTTTTATTTATAACACCTTTTCCCAAACTTACGGTGTTAAAGAATGTGTGAGACGCCATCTTGAATTTTCCAACACATCGGTAAACACTGTATTCTTTTCGAGCTGAATAAACATGTTAAATTGAATAAAAACACGAAAAATATATCCAGTTTTTATCGGTTTTTTACCTTCTCTGCAGAAGTACAAAAAAAAAAAAAAAAAAAAAAACGGAAGGTACTTTTACAGAATGTTAAATTAACCCTAACCGATGTTTTATGTTTAGTTTAGGAAAAGTCAGAAGAAACAAAAGTCATTATTGCATGAAATATACGTATTTAGTTGAAGTATTGTTTATGTCAATTCTTTCGAAGAAATTTAGCAAGAATACCTGTAAACCAGGAAATCGGTAAAATGTCATCATGGATGAATACTTGTCTATTATAATTTCTACCCTTGACAAAAACTTAGCCATAACAAAAGAGATTTATTGTTCAGATTGTTTTTGAGATTGATTTCTAAAAAGATATTTTATAAATAAAATCGATTTTAAAATTAAAGACTTAAATTACAATAATTGAATTTAAACATTCTTATTTCAATATTTGGCACATAACACCTGCAAAAATGATCACAATGTCAGGATTCCATTTTATTTCAGAATCGATGGCAAATTGTGTAGATTGATATCTCATTACATTAAATACTAATATTTAACATTAGTTTATCATTTAAGCCGATAAAAAGCCCTTTTTTTTTCGAGTCATAAAAGGATTTGGAGTTTCCTAATCAAACTTTCGGGTGCAGTTGCACGCTCTCAAAATAACTAAAGTGTTGGCTTTAAAAAAATTGGTTCATTAAAACTAAACAGGTTTAGTTTTAATAAAAAAAAAAAATTAAAAAAAAATCGCTTTGGTAATTAGATATGTCGTATGGTTATCCCTAATCGCTGAATAAAACCGCTAACGAGTTGAATGATTACGACATAAAATTAAACTCGGGTTCCTGAAACGGAAACTTCGTTTGTTTTTGTTTTTTTCTTATCAATATATTTACATTGTTATTTTGTTTTCATTTTCAATCATTCGAACAGTTTTCTTTTTCAAGTAATCCAAGTTACAAAATTCCCACTGTTTACTATGCTAAAATCACAATGACTAATGTATACCTATTAACCCTTATCCTTGAGTGGCCTCTGGGCCTTGATAAGTGGTGACACCCATGTAAAAAAAAAAAAAATCACTCGAACAGTTATCTTTTTATAATGTACAGTTTTAAAAGTTTAAAAACTATATAGTTTTTACTTCAGGAAAATTAATGGGTCAGTTTTTACGATGTGCCCTGTTAAAATACTGTTAAAAACTCGCTCAATATATGTTACCGTGACATAGGTTGACATATATTCGGCGGGTTTTTAATAGTATTTTGTATAGTTTTATATTTATAAAACCTTTTCCCAAACTTACAGTGTTAAAGAGGGTGTGAGACGCCATCTTGAATTTTCCAACACATCGGTAAACACTGTATGTTTTTCGAGCTGAATAAATATATTACATTGAATAAAAACACAAAAAATATATCCAGTTAGGTAGAAAAGTAACTTATCTTGCCTTTGATAGCATTTATTTATATATTTGTTTTTGACTATTTTTTCGAATCTATGTGTACAGTAATACAAACCCACGATATGAATACCCACGTTGTTATATATATATATATATATATATATATATATATATATATATATATATATATATATATATATATATAAATGAGATTATAGCAGTTAAAAAACATTTTTAAAACACACACACACACACCTTTTTCAAAGTGATCAGAAATCGTATAAAAGTAAAAAGGGTAAATTTTTACTTACTTTCCAACTTAATCACCTTTAACGTGACTTTTACAGTTTTTTTTTAAATGGAATTCATTTACCGATACAAAAGAAATGATAAGTAAATAAATCCATAAATAAATATTATAAATGGTTTATTTTAATACTTGCCAGGATGCGGAGGAAAATGAATGAAGGGGGAGGGGAATAAAATAAAAACATTTTGGAAACAGAGTAAGTTTGAAAGAATTGCTTTGCACAGAAAGAAATTAATGAAAAAATAAAATTAAAATTTCTTTTCTTTCTTGATTTTTGTTTTAGTTTTTTATGAAAAAGGAAGTCAAAATTAAGACTATAAAAAACAATTTTTATTAAGAGCGAACCTCAGTCGTCAGGTCTGTAAAAAAAAGACGTGGAATAATAAATGTTTTCTAATACAAATTGTTTTTACTTATGTGTACATTTGTCTCTTTGAATTTCGTTTGTTTAATATATCGGTTTGCAATATAATTTTGTCATTCTGTCAGACTCAAATTTTAAATCTATATATCTATAAAAGTGAAAGTGTGTGTGTGTGTGTGTCTGTGTACATTTCCCTACGAAATAACTCTGTCAATTTTTAGTCTACAGACTCGAAATTTGATATACAGGGTACTGAGATTTGGAAAAATCTATGTGATCGGTTTTTAGCCAGAAATTTGGCGATTAAGGGGTCAAAGTTCAACGATTTGAGCTTTGAGAACTCTACCAAACTTCTCCGACAATTTTGGGTCTACACACTTGAAATTTTAGATATAGCTTCCGTGGACATGGATCTAACTTAATAACTTGATTTGAGCCCAAATTTTCAGGGGTCATAATAGGGGTCAAAGTTTAAAAAATTACCCTCTTTTTTTGCTCAGCATACACCTCCAAACACCCGGGCAACGCCGGGCACCCATGCTAGTATATTATATATTTATATTATATATATATTATATATTTATATTATATATATTATATATTTATATTATATATATATTATATATTTATATTATATATATATTATATATATTATATATTTATATTATATATATATTATATATATTATATATTTATTTTATATATATATTATATATATATTATATATGTATATTATATATATATTATATATTTATTTTATATATATATTATGTATATATATTATATCTTTATATTATATATATATTATATTTATTTTATATATATATTATGTATATATATTATATCTTTATATTATATATATATTATATATTTATTTTATATATATATTATGTATATATATTATATCTTTATATTATATTGTATATATATTATATATTTATTTTATATATATATTATATATTTATTTTATATATATATTATATATATTATATATTTATATTATATATATATTTATATTATATTATGTATATATTATATATATTATATATTTATATTATATATATATTGTATATATATATATATATTATATATTTATATTATATATATATTGTATATATATATTATATATTTATATTATATTATATATATATATATTATATATTTATATTATATTATATATATATTATATATATATATATATATATATTATATGATATATATTATCTATATATATTTGTATATATATTATATTATTATAAGCTCTATTTCCTTATCGGTTTTATTGAGCTTTTACATCTGGTCGAGATTATTTTACTTATAAATATTAACTCTTTAATATTTATAATATATTTTAAGTTCACCATTTTGATTACCTTGGTAAACTTATTGTAATTTTTTATTTCATATATATATATATATATATATATATATATATATATATATATATTTATTTAGTACAGCAATCCACTTCAAAAAGTAAAAAAAAAAAAAAAGGGCGAAAATGAAAAAATAAAACGGTACTCTTGCAGAATTGGATCCGGATCCTCGGGAGTTACCATCAATCATGGCTTAGGCTCGACCAACATTCAGTGGATTAAGCCGAAAGTTGCTAAAACGTTGAAATTCTAAATAGTTTACTTGTTTATTGTAATCGAAAATGTGAGTTCTTAATATTTGGGTAAGGGGGGGGGTGTTACTATACACTGTTTCAAAGAAGTTGTCCAAAAACGAATAAAGAAAAGCAAAGGTAAGGTAAATTAAGTTTCTATCTAACGGGATAATTTTTTAGTGTTTTTATTTAATGTAAAATGCTTAACCGGCAAAAAACTCGTTGTTTATCTATGTATTTGAAAAAGACGAATGGTCACGGACTCTGTTGAATACGTTAAGTTTGGGAAAATCCGTTAAAAACTATACAAAACAGTGTCAGACACCTACTGATTATATGTTATTGTGATATAGGCTGACATATTCGGTGGGTTTCTGATAGTATTTTGTATAGTGTTTTAGTTTTAAATTATTTTCTCAAACTTAACATCATCACTAGTGTCCTTCACCGTTTGTATTTTTCAAATACACTGATAAACACTGTTTTTCGAACCGACTAAACGTTATAGTAAATAAAACAGGTTTGTATTACTAAACACAGAAACGAAAATGTTGTTGAAAAATAAATATAACAAATAAATGTTATCAAAGGCAAGATAAGTTACTTTTCTACCTAACTGAATAAGATTTTAGTGTTTTTAGTTAGTGTAAAATGTTTAATCGGTTCGAAAACATGTAGTGTTTATCTGTGTATTTGAAAAATACAAATCTCGACAGACTGTTGAACACGTTAAGTTTGGGAAAATGAGTTAAAACTAAAAAACTATACAAAATCCTGTCAGCAACTCGCTCAATATATGTTACTATGGCATAGGCAGACATGTATTCGGTGTTTTTTAACAGTATTTTGTATAGTTTTTTAGTTTTAACTCATTTTCCCAAACCTGATGTGTTTAACACAGTCTGCCGCCATTTGTAATTTTCAAATATAGCAGTAAAGGCTGTGTTTTTTGAGCAGAATAAACATTTTACATTAAAAAAACAAAAAAATTATCCATTTTGGTAATAAAGTAACATATCTTGCCTTGATAATATTTGTTATACATTTATTTTTTGACAACTTTTTCGAATCTATATGTACAGTAGTACAAACCCAATAAAAACCCTAAAAATTATCCAATTAGGTAGAAAAGTAACTTATCTTGCCTTTGAAAATATTTGCTTGTTATATATTTGTTTTTGTTGACAACTTTTTCAAGTCTTTGTGAAAGTACAAAGCCAAAGGTGTATTTTTCTGTCTAATTTTATTTTTAGTACCGCGCTTAAATTTAAATTTCAAGATATCTTTTTTGGGGGAGGGTATTTTTTTTACATTAGGTCCACCTCCACAATTTTCAACTATGCTGAATAAGAAAATCTCATTTAAAATTTGCAGAGGCAATTAGTTTTTGAGATAGAAAGACCTGTATTATGCACTATAATTCACTGACGGCCATGAATAAACACTCCCAACCTCCTATTATTAAGAACGGCTTTCGGAATAAACAACACCCATGCCTAACCACATGTTTTAACCTTTTACCTGTCTTTCGTCTTTTAAAAACGGCTTTTGGAATAAATACCACCATTCTCCGCATGGTAAGAACGGCCTTCAGAATAAACACCCCCAACCTACCCATGTTCCAAATTGTGGAGGTGGACCTAATGTTAAAATTTACCTTTTGTTTTTTTTAATAAATTGTTAGTTGAAAGCACAGAATAGTGACAAAACACCATCCCATCCCCTTGGTAAGAATAGCAAAAAAAAAAAAATAAGGTTTTCTTGTTAGAAACTTTTCTGTATTTCACTTAACAATTTCTGGTGCTAATGAACTTACTGATCCGCGCTATTTTTTAAATCGTATTTCCAAGTTTAATTAAAGTTTTATGATATGTTTTTTTATTCAATTGTAAGGTTAAAGTACAGAATAGATACAAAACACCCTCCCCTCCCCATGTTAAGAATGGTTTTTTAAATAATAACGTTCTTTCAGCACGGATCACTCTCTACATGAGTACCTAATATTTTTTTCAGCCATTCTTGCCATAGAGAGGGGATGGTGTTTTGTAACTATTCTGTGCTTTTTTAACTAACAATTTATTATTAAAAAAAGATATTGTGAAAGTTGAATTTAACTTGAAAAAAAAACAAACAAAAAAAAAAACAATGTGAACGGAGCGTTCAACATTGTAGCCGGACCTTATTTAGCAATAAGGTTATGTTAGTCGATTAATGGGTGCTAATGCACTTAATGATCCGCGCTATTTTTTAAAATCGTATTTCCAAGTTTAATTAAAGTTTTATGTTTTTTTAGTATTTTTTTAGATTAGGTCCACCTCCACAATTTTCTTTTAAATGACGACTTTTAAAGGTTTCCGACTATGCTGAATACAGAAATTGCATTGAAATTTTGCAGAAATAAGTAGTTATCGAGATATAAATAGTTGTTTTATGCATTGTATTCTTTGGCGGCCATCTTTGTTACGTGCATAGACTTGTTTATGACGCACGCAAGCGTGTAAAAAAGATGGCTGCCAGAGATTACAATGCATTATACAAATTTTTAATAACTACTTATTTCTGCAAAATTTCAATGCGATTTCCGTATTCAGCATAGTCGAAAACCTATAAAAGTCGTCATTTAAAAGAAAATTGTGGAGGTGGACCTAATCTAAAAATTTATCGTTTTTTTTCATTCAATTGTAAGGTTAAAGTACAGAATATGTACAAAACACCCTCTTCTCCCCATGTTAAGAATGGCTTTTTAAATAATGTTATTATTTCAGCATGGATCAATAAGTGCACGAGTACCCAAGTTCTTTAATAAAGAAAAAGCATCCATATTTTCTTATATAAAAACAACTTCTGTAAAAAAAAAAAAAAATATGTTTAGTTAAAAAATAAATTAGCATTTTATAAATATATAAATTAAGGACGCCTGTCTGTCAACTCGGTTCAAAGGACAAATAGATGTCAGAGTTTTCAAGGATTTAACAGAGAAGTCAATAAACGGGGGGGGGGATAAAATATTCAAATATACAATAAACAAATGTTGACATAGATAATAAAAGTTACTTTTGTACCTACCTTATTCATTTAAAAAAAATAAATTTTTTTTGCGTTTAAAATGCTATTTTTTAATCTCAAATATTTAGTTTTTATCAGCAGCCTGCTGCCATATTGTTTGCAAAAACAAACAATATGGCGGCAAGCTTGTTTCCCATGAAGAAGACTGTAGACCGCCATCTTATTTGCAAAACTGCTTGTAAAAATAAAATATTTGATATTAATAAAAGCATTTAAAACTATTTTAAATCACAGAAAATTAACCAGGTAGATACAAAAGTAACTTTTATTGGCTATGGTAATATTTATCTTATTGTATATTTGATTTTTTTCCCCTCATGTTTGTTGGCTTCTGTTAAATTCCCAATTTTCCTTATCCATCTGTGCACAAAGATCTGCTTATGTTAGTAAGTCTCTTGGAGCAGCATAAGTATGAATACTAACATATATAAAATATATATAATCCTAACTTTTATTTCATTGGCAACATTTTATTTTACATATAAAAAGCTACTTTAAATAGTAATACATTTGCTTTGGACAAAGTTATGATGATCTATTATAGTTTTCTCTCTTCCCTCTACCTCAACCTTTCCCTTTTTCTCTCCTTCTCTCCCTTTTATATTCTCCCTCTCCAGTTGATATGCCTAAAAACAATCAAACCAAAACCTTACTTCCTCAACTCCCTTTTGTGCCACACTGGAGATCTTTGTGAGTTAACTTGATTCTACAAGCATCTATCCATTGTTAGCAGAACGTCAACTCAAGATTCCTTATATCTCAAATATATCCACAAAGGCCTTGGAAACTTGCTTGTTGAAACAGATTTTTTCAGATAAGATGGCAACTAAGTAAATGTTTACATTAACTTTTAACAGGGCTAAAATTGAATTCTCAAAATTTCATCAAAATGCATAATAAATATTCATTATTTAAACCTTTATTTACGGTTCCAATTTCCATATCTAATTTTTGATTATATATTAGAATTTAATACTCTATTTTCTTTAATAATTTGAAAAAATGAAACCTAATTTGTGCAGATCTTACATTAATCTGCAAGTCTGTTATAATTTATCAAAAATAAGATTAAGGATTGATTACCTTAGGTTTTCATTTTTGTAGAATATCTAGAAAGTTCTGAATGCAAAGATTTGATTTGATATTCAGAATTTACTGAACATAAAACAAGGCTGCATAACAAATTGTTTTTTTTTTATTTTAAAGTATAGTGTGACCTAAAAAATGGCACTCGTAGAACCATTAATAAAATTCCCAATCTGTTTTTCTATGCGTGACTTGTCCCCCAAATTTCAGGCATGAATGTCCAACGGTCTTTATTTTATCGCTTTTCAGTGATATTCTTCAAATAAATATGCACTGTATTGGGGACTTGCATAATCCCCCCCCCCCCAAAAAAAAAAAAAATTAAGAAGAAATTCACTACCAAATAATGCAAAATAAGCTTTTGTTTATTTTTGTTAAAAGAAAAGAAATTACTTTTTAGTGTGCGCCAAGGTGGCAGTTATCCCTTTCTCTCACAAGAGAAGTTCTCCGTGCCTTTTATATTTCTTTAGCGGCTCCCAAAGGCTTGCAGAAATAAGTTTTTTAAATCGAGCCCTGATTGGTCAATTGCTAGAGCTTTATGCCCTTATTTTTGGCTAATTTTATTTCTGTCTCTTACTTCCCCTCTCACTTTCTTTCTCTTTTTCATGTTTTTTCTCTCTTCAAAAGATTTTTACTTTAAAGAACGACTTCCATCCCTTTACATACATATGCAGATGGAGTTTTTCTCTTGCTAACGGCCATGTTTTATTTTTTGTTTATTTCTTAAGAAAAAAGACTTTAAACATTTTTTTACATAAAAAATGTTAATTTTAACTGGATTTAATAAATTTTAAAGCAAAAATGAAGTTAAAACATATCAGTTAAGACATTCAATACAAAAAGATTATAGATTAACACTTTTCACCCCCAACTCCACCTCCAATCCTCTTAAAAAATGAGATTCTACTCTTTTAGGCGATTATGAAGGAACACCTTTCAAAAACTTGGTAAAAAGAAAAAAACTCTTAAAATTTATAGTGAGGATAAGTTTTTCTTAAGAATTTAATGTAAAATGACTCATTTTGGGTCCATTCTTAGGGCAATTTAACCAATTTTTTTTTTTGTTTTTCATAGAAGAAAAAAAAATGCAATTTTTGGGGAAGAGGTCTACTTTTTAGGTGATTAGGTATGATTTTTAAGTTTTTGTTTGGAGGGGGTGGACTACCACTCAAACTTAGGATTAGAAATAGTTAGAAGGGGCTTGCCACTCGGATTTAGGGTTAGTGATAGTAAAATTGATTACTATTTTTTTCTCTTTTTTTACTAAGCTTTCACCATGAAAAAGTCTCACCCTTCAAAAATCATACAAAATTTATTTCCCACAGCAAAAATATTTTTTGGTTAACTGCATGTGCTCCTGGCTGGGACCATGACTCCCAGCTTGGAAAATCATCTAAATTTCAGCCTTTTCTTGCCATTGTTCACTCACACTACTGATTATCTTTGAGATAGTCTCATAGATACTAATTTGAGAGATATATCCAGTGATGTCTAAACGGAAATCTTTTCATGTTAAATCAATGCTATCAACAGATCCACCTAGATACTATCCCCCTCCCCCAAATAAAGAGTTATAAACCGAAAATGTGGTAAAAATGATCATGTACATTAAAGCCATATCATAATAATCTGTTTTCTTTCCCTTAAAATTCTCGTACCTTATATTGATTTAAGCCATAATTAAATTATAAAGCAAACACATGCTTTTAAATTTTTTTAGATGAGGATTGATAGTTTATATTTGGATTATTCGGACTACTGCTCTCATCTTAAATGTTATTTTCATAAAGTTACTGTCGATGTAACCTCTGACCTTCTTCAGGTGTATCTTGTCAAACTCAGGGAATCTGTACAGAATTTCAAGCAGTACCCTTTATTTAATCCACGGGAGTAGTGTGTTCTTGTTCCATCAGCCATGACTAGATAATTTGTAATTGTATTTTTAAGTGTCGCCTGCACTGAGGATTGAACCTTCAATTTCCAGAAGAGTATAACTTACAATTGTATTTACCAAATATTTTATTCACTGCGCCACAGGTCCTTTTCTAGTATGAATTTTGGGAGCTTTAAATTTGTTTTTAGATGTGTAGTCTTACTACTTGTCACCATAGATTACTAATACATATATATATATATATATATATATATATATATATATAGATATATATATATGATGACAGCAAATTCGTTCTTCAATATTGCCATTCTTAATACAGGAGTGAGTCGCTTTAAATTTGTTTTTAGATGTGGAGTCTTACTACTTGTCACCATAGATTACTAATATATATATATAGCAAAATTCGTTCTTCAATATTGCCATTCTTAATACAGGAAGACAACTCAGCAGTGAGCCGCACAAAAGTGGCTTTTAAGCCCAGCCAAACTCGGGCATTTTTTGGCACAGCAGACATGAGTGCCACTAATAGCATGTTCTGGATGGTCACTTCTAAACCGTCTGTCTTGCACGTCTACCCGCAGTTGACACAAGATATTCTGGCAACGTAGGATTGTTTTATTGACGTTCATATCTGTATTAGCCTTCATTGAATGTTTGTTTGCCGTCTTAGACTACAGCCAGCCTTTCTGTTATCAAGATACACACGGATGGGAAAATGTGTATTCCATTAATCATTAATATCCAGTAATGTATTTATTTGCTTCCCCACCAAAGCAAATTAGGCACAAGGCCGTTTTTAATGTGGGGTAAAAACCAGCTCCCCTAAAAGTAGGCAAAAAGGGGGCACTCTGGTTATCAAAAATAATAATTGTCCCAGTATAGAGGGTTTCCCCTCTATTGACTGGGACAAATTACCTTAAGTGCAGCATCTGCAGAACAGATACTACACTCTGATCCCGGCCCGAAGGCCAACTCATATTTCATATCCAGTAATGTCTGTGCTTGAAGCTTTTTTATAGTGAGGAAAGACTTTGCACCGAGACAATCCCACTCTCTGAACAACTGCCACATTGAACCAAAAAGAAGAACAAGTCAACATCATTGGATGCGGCAGCCACTGCAGGTTTTATATCAGGGTTTTCCTTCTCCTTGAGAGGTTGCCTTCACCACCAGAGCATACTTCACATGCTGGTGGGTCATGTATGCCACAGCTGACAGGATCTAAGCTCCTATGGAGTTTTCTGTCAGGGTTACCTCATCCTTAGCCTTTGATCAAAAGAACCTTGGACCACAAGGCAGTGGAGGTCCAGTTATATGGTACAGAACACTCGCGATTCATCAGAGCCCCCATCAGTGGTCATGACGTGCATTTGGAGTTGATTTGTCTGGGAGAAACACAGTATGATGCTAAGTCATCAATGTGCTTTTAACACATGTCCACACAAGATAGCAGACATGATAGGAAGCTCAATGTTTGTCAAAAATAACAACAGAGCATATATAAAAGAATAATAGTATAGCTTATAGCTAGATTCCAAGATCCAAATATTAATTTTTCTTACTAAACAGCTCTTTCAGATTGTATAAATTTGGTACATTTTTTATAGGTCTGTTTCGTTATGCAGAAACAATCGATATTACTATGCCAAGTAGCACAAGAAAATTTGATATTGACATAATATTGATTGTTTCTGCATAACGAAACAGCTGAAAAAAAATGTACCAAAATTGTAATATGCTGAGAGCTGTTTGGTCAGAAAAATAAATATTTGGATCTTTGATTTCTGTGGAAATGTTTTTTTTTTTTTTTCAATTATATTTTACCTTTTATTCATACCAATCCTTAATTTATGAAGCTCAATGTAATTACAGAGCATATACAAATAAATGCAAAAGTCTGTATTCCAAATTTCATGTTGTTGACCATCTTGCAATTTATTCCTTTAAGTATGTTGACATTCACAATTCTTGACAGCAACTGTTTTGTAGTGCAAAACAATTCATGTAATTATTATATCAATCAATGAATCTATTCTTACCTTAACTCCTCAGAAAAAATAGCAACTATCAATCCATTAAAAGAAAATACAATGTATTTGGGCATGACTACAAAATCTGAAAAATGGAAGAGAAGTTGCAATTAGCTTTTATTCTGCAATTTATATATATATATATATATATATATATATATATATATATATATATATACATACACACACACATACACACACACATGGCACAATCATGTTGACACACCGGTTCTCGCCAGATCACCAAGGTTAAGCAACGTTGAGCCTGGCCAGTATCAAATGGGTGACCATTTGGGACGGCTAGATACTGTATGTACTATGCCAAGTCATAGAAATTTCCAGGTTGGTATCTGGGGGCGCATTAATTCACTGGGAGAGATGCACCCCCAGTCTTTAAGACGTGCATCTAGGAGAAGGTAACTCTGATGTAAAAACCTGCAATCTACTGTATAGTCTGTCCTGTGGCAGTCATCTGCACCGACAAAGGTTAGCAGTTATACCAAAAAGTGTGGTTGATTCTACACAAAGCCTTCACCACTATAAACAAATCCTGTGTGGATTTCCGAGCAACTTAGTTGTTGTGGCAGAAGCAGAGTTCATCATATATATCTATATTGTAACTTTATCTGTTATTTATAAGTAACTAGCGAGGGGTACCCGGCATTGCACGGGGTATGTGAAAAAAACCCGAAGCGTTGACGACGCGCAGTTGGAAAATAGTAAAGTGTTAAAAAAAACAAACAGGTGTGCGTTTTTGATTGACGTGACGGCGATAGGTATTCAGCAGTTACGATTTTGTGCGGGACAGTTTTGAATAAATCAGTTTGTTTGTTTTTAAAAAGCCGCTCCCTGTTTATTAGGAGGAGCGAAATGAAAGCTACAGTCTGATATGACGAAGTCGACATTGAACAAACGTTACTTCGCTCTCTTGAGACAACTGGCTTTCAGCCTGTGGTTAGAGTCGAGTTTCGCTTTTTTTATACCGAAAACCGAATGTAACACGGATAACTCTGAGATATTACAATTTATAGATGATATAAAAAGTTTTAAGAAGCGAGCAAGCGCTTCTCTGAAAGAAGCCTTTCGTGGACATCGAGGAAAAGCAAACATACATACACACATACATTTTCGCTTTTATATATATATATAGATGGTTCCCATATTGTGTTAAATTCTATGCATATTCTTACAATCAGAACACATTGATCATTTGAAAAAGAAATTTTTAATGGCTGCTGAAATGTACACATCAACAAAAAGAATCTTTATTTTCTGTTTTTAGCATTTCAGTTGATGCTTATAATTGCCTCCACAGTTTTGGAGTCTAACATCTTGCACTTTTTACAAAATTTCTCCTTTCTATTTGATTTAAGCAATATCTGTAGACAAAACAATTATATCAATTCAATAGATTTGAGCCATTTTTGTTAAGAAGTTAACATCACAAAATGAAAACTTTAAGTTCCTAGGTTCAGTTGTGTGCTCTGTCAGCACACCCATGAATTTGCTGATTGCAACCCATGCAAATGGATACGCCCCTCCCCTACCTTTTGCAAATGGGATCACTTGTTATGCATAGCGACCTGTGATATCTTAGACTAGGATTCTGGTGCCTGGAAAATTTTTCCACTTGAACTCTTACTTTGACTAGACGGGAAATCAAAGAGACCCGACCCTATCAATCAGCTGATCACGTTATGCCCCAAGTATCTATAAGTTCATCCCTAACCATATTATCCAATCTGATTTTTCAGAAAATCAAAACCTTATTTCTCTTAAAAAAAGATACTAGAAGAAGACGGCTGAAAGTTGATCATTTTGTGAACAAAGATTACCACCGATGTTCAGGATCACTATATTTTGGGAGTAGTAGTGCGTTTTGAGGATAATGAAAGTCGTCTCCTTCTAAAATTTCCTTCTAAGAGTATTCTAAGAACACTGTAACCCTTGCTTCTATTTTATCTTTTAGTTCTCACATTCCATGAGCAGTGTTTCTGACAAAGAGGGAAGGATTGTTGTTTTTGGGTCGAATCTATCCATCTAACACCTATTATTGGCTAGTTTTTGATTTTTAAGGAGTTTTTTTTATAGCTTCTATATCAAGTGGCTTCATGCCTTGTCTGGAGCGATTTAAAAAAAAGATTTTAGAAGCAATGTATTCTAAAAAATATAAATATTACTACTACTACTATACTACTACTACTATTATTACTACCCATAGAAAACTTTATACAGCATTAACCCATGGATGGTTGATATGCTGTAAACCAAACTTCAGTTTTCTAATTTCTTTTTTCAATAAATGTTTTTTTATGTTTTAAAATATTTTAAGTTGAGGATTTTTTTTTTTTTTTTACATGGTAGTCACCACTTATCAAGGCCCGGAAACCACTCGGGGATAAGGGTTATTGTGTGTACAGTAATCAATGGGATAATATCGTAGTAATTGTTAGTAATGGAGATTTGATAAAGTGTCATACTTAAGGAGGCGGTTCATCAGGAATTTGTTTATGTTGGACTTAAAGACATCCAAGTTGTAGTCAGGTGGGAAACAGGCAAACGGAAGAGAGTTCCACAGTCGTGCACTTCTAAGAAAGAAGCTTTGTTCATGGAATCTACGTTTGGATTTAGGCACAGATAAAGAGTGGGGAAAATTTTTGACAGTGGTTTCAGCTAAATGGGTGTTTTTCGTAAAAGATTGGCGGGGGGGGCAGAGTTTGGAGCTCAGACGAGCACACTTGCCATGAAAATAACAATAAAACAAAGACAGGCTCGCAAGGCTTGCAACATCTCTTCTGTGGAAGAGAGGTTGCAGGGAAGAGAAAAGAGCATCCCCCACTAAGTTACGAAGTCTATTTTGTACTCTGTCAAGGCAGGATAGGCTGTTTTTAGTAGCTCCTGCCCAAATATGGCAGCAGTACTCCATCCTTGGACGTACTTGGCTTTTATAGAGATAGAGAATTGCATCAGCAGTGAGACTGGAGCGATAGAAGGATCCCACCACTTTTCCAGCGACCTTGGCAACAAACTTGATGTACGTGTTCCATTTCAGATCATTTCAGATTTCAGAAGCTTGTCAAAAGATGGAGCCTCCCCAAGACGAGATTTCAATTGATGCCAGATGGGATCAGAGCATTGATGATGTAAAAATAGAAGCTTGGTTTTAGATGCATTAAAAGTAACCACCTCTTCCCCCATTGTACCTCGCGCTCAAGATCAGAGGAGGGAGAATCAGAGAACTTTGTCATTTACAGCTTTTGGTGTGTTGCCATGGATGGTCGTATCATCAGCATAGATGTCAACAAATGATTTAAGTATGTGTTTTGGGAGATCATTGATGTAGATCAGGAAGAGAGTTGGGCCCAGGATGGACCCCTGAGGAACTCCAGCATTAATACTGTGGGCCTCTGATTTCTGCCCATCAACCACTACTCTTATGAGCCTATCAGAGAGAAATGATTTAATAATTGAGAAAACATTTTTAGTGATTTCGTAGCTGGAAATCTTGTGAAGTAGGCCTTTATGCCATACCTTATCAAACAAAGGCCTTTGATATGTCGAGCAATTGCCCTAGAAATTAAGCCTTTGTCAAGAGATTCACTAATCCTATGAGATATAACCTTTTTCAGCACATCTGGTTTGATATAAAGGTTGTTTCATTTAAGGGATTGGCATTCTGCTTTTTGCTTGGAAATTTACTTTTAACTATTTGGTGCTTGTCCAGAATTCTCTGTATAATAAAAAACAAAAATAAAGAAAAATCTGTGTGATGTACATATCCATGACAAAATGAAAATAGTATATTCCAAAAATCATGTAAATTTATCAAGTAGTTTTATTTAAAATTAAGAAAATAAAATTTTGTGGCTAAGCAAACAGCGACATATCATGACACCATCTTGAAAACCGGCTGAAAACAAGGGAAAAACTTTAAATAATTAACTTTGCAAGATTTTAGAAAGCCATTCTTAACATGGAAACATTGGAAAAACTCAAATTTGCTTAAAAATGATTTTCTTTATAAAAATATTTGATGAATTTATGTGATTTTTGAGATATGATGTTTTCTTTTAATTACAGGTACCTATGCCATACAAATTTTTCTTTTTGTTTCCAATATAAGGGGAATTCTGGACAATAACCAACATTTTTTAATTACTATTATTTAGTGGAAATTAAACTTCTTTTATTTTTAATGCAGAAAAAGACACAACTAAGAAAAGCCAAAATTATTACTGGGAAATCGTTTTAAAATCAACTTTGTAACCTAGTAGATAATGCCCTTTGTTCTTCTCTGCAAAACTTCTTTCCTAAAACTGCCCACCTATGGAACTCTGTTCTGCTGGTCTGCTTTCCCACTGACTACAGTATTGTTTCCAAGTTTAATGTAAACAAGTTCTTACTAAATCGTCCTCTTAAATAATCTAATTATACTAAATTTCCACTACTAAGAATTACTACACTATTGTTCCAATAACTATCGTCCAGGGAGTCAGAGTTGGATTTCTAAAAGTACTAGCAGTCAGTGTTGGAATTTTTTATCCGACTCTGACTCCTTATGTCCAAGAAATTTATTTTTTACGTGGTTTTCCTTTTTGGTTTTACCAGTTGCACAATTTAGCAGTTTTTGTATAATTTTGCTTTTATTTTTGGAGATATATCATATTTTGTACTGTACTGCAATGATTCTACTTCAACATATTTCGATCCATCGGATCATCCAAATCCTGTCTGGACAGCTGTTTTTGTTTTGGTTGTGACGTCACACTGGATCAATGAAAATTCTTCTTTGAGTGAGATCATTGGGGATTACATCGGATAACAATCGGATTGTAATTCGAAAGTTATCCAGTTCCTGAATCAAATGGAATTTTGCAATTAGATTTATCCGGGATAAATCCAGAATTACAATTTTATTAAAAAAAAAAAAAAAAAAAAAAAAAAACGGGCCTAGAAGTGACCCATGCTACTATAACCCTTTATAGCTTTTTTCTGTTTTTCATTTGATCCTCTTTCCATAAAGGCAATATTATCTTTTAAAAAAATTTCTTCTCTCTATAATATGTCTTTACACCCCTCTTCTGATGAGAAGCATTTGGCTTCGAAATGCCATTGCCTAAAGAGGTTTCCCTATCTCTAAATATTGTGTTCCCTTTTGAACTGATAGCATAATAAAATTTCATTGTAAATTTTTTTATCCTTTTGTTATCTTAACTTATACGCTTAAGTAACTTTATAGAATATGTGAGTATATTTATCATGCCGGTGAATGTTAAGCGTAAAAAATAATATACATGAAAAGTATTTATAAAATGCTTGCTGAATAGAAATCTCAATAAAATATATTTCAGAATTTGAAAACACGATAGATTAAAAAATATAAGCAATAACAAAATGTTGGAAATTTAGTTGCCAATTCAATAGTTTCTTGATTTTTTTTTTTTTTTTTTTTTTTTTGTGTGCTGAAATTGTTAATTTGACTGCAAATTTATTTCAACCTTGTCTCTACAGTTGATGCAGCTCAGGAGTGGGGACCATTTTTTAAGATTAGTTTGTTCTCACATTTGAAGGTACTTAGCACATGTTTAACTTCTCCTACACATGCGTTTCATGTCACACCTATACACTATACACATGTTTAATGTCATACCTTTATTATCATACACACCCACACACGTTTATTCTCACCCCCCACACCTTTACTTTCACCTCTCCCCCACATACGTTTACTCTCACACACACTCACATACGTTTACCCCCCCACGTCGATTCTCACCCACCCACACGTCGATTCCCCCACCCACACATCGATTCTCACACAACCCCACACAGTCTATTCTAACCCCCACACACCTTTATTCTCACACACCTCTACTCTCACCCACCCACCTTTATCCTCACACCCCCCCATTCGCACACCTCCACACGCATTTATGCTCACACACCCCCACACGCATTTATGCTCACACACCCCACACACGTTTATAGTCATACACCCCCATTCTCACCCACTCGTCCCACATCCACACACGTTTATTTTCACATACCCACATGCATTTAATACTTCATACACTCACACGGTTAATCTCTCACATCCATACACGCATTTATTCTCACACACCCACACACACACACACACATTTATCTCACACACCCACATGCGTGTTTCATGTAACGCACCCAAACACACATTTGATTTTTCCTACTCACACATATCTTACTCTCACATCCCCCCCCCCACACACATTAACTTCACTCACTCATGTTTAATCTCACACAAACTCTGTATTAAACCATGGCTTTAAAATTTAAAAAATTTAAACCCAGCTTTAAGATGTAGCTATTTCTAAGTTGCATCTACTTCATTATTCTAAGAGGAAGAGTCAGGTGTAATTTCGAAAACTCATTAATTTTTTAACCTGCATTTGACAAGCTGAACTATAAAGTGCCCCCCCTCCTCCTCATTTTAAACAAGCCTTGACCTTGTTGATGGACGCAAATAAATTTTGTGAATGTTTTTTTTGTTTCCCATGTAGATCTTTAGTGGAAAAAATAAGATGAGACTAGAACCATGAGTTGAATGAGCTTTTCTCTTTAAAAGAAAAAATAGATGTGGAAATTGCTTTTCACACGAAAGTATTATCACTATAATTTATTTTTATCATGCAATTTAAATGTTGATTTTTGTCTCAAAGAAATATCTTTTATAAGCTAAAAATGAATGGAAGAAGCCATTTATTTTTTTCATTTTTGAAAAAAAGTATGAGCTTAAAAGAAAAAAGGTTTCCAATTTTTACAAAAAGATGCTGATTGCATTTTAAGTATTTTTGAACAGCTCTAGTCTGGCAAAAAAAAAAACAAAAACAAAAACAAAAAAAACTTATTTAAATTTTTTTTCCAGAACGAAATTATGTTTTCACTTTAAAATTAGGCAGGGATATTCTTGAATTCCTTTTTTTTTTTTTTTTTTCATGTTATGTAAAAGACTATTTGTATAATTTTCTCATATTTTGTGTAAGTGATGCTGGTTACAAAATTAAAAAAAAATTCCCCTAAAATTATCTGCTTTCACATCAACTTAAGAAAAATACCATTAAAAATACCATTAAAAATACAGAATAAAATTATATATTCAATTGACTCCTTTAACATTAAAAAAGGCTCACTATTCTTGAAAACTGTTTACTAATTTGTGTTTTTGGGTTGAGGATTGATGCTTTGTATTATTTGGATTACTATTTTTATGCAAGCGATTGGGGTCCGCTTGTGAATTTGATATTCACATGAAACTTCTTCCTTGGGAGGAAGTTGGTTCAATCCACTTAGTGTGAATGCTATTTTGGTATCTTTAAATTCTTCCGGTACAATAATGCATGTTAGTGAAAAGAAAATCTGTAAAGACAATTTATTAAAAATCAATTTATTGGATAATGATTTTCTCAGTAATCGTGACAGCAATAAATAAAATCAATAAAACTCATCTCAATGCTAAATCCCACCCCCACACTGTAGAGATCCTTAGATGTAAAAGATCTTTTTACTCCAATAGTTTCTTCCCCAGAACCGCTAGACTCTGGAATTCCATTCCAGGTCCCTGCTTCCCCAACAATACTGACGTGCAGAAGTTCAAGTGTAACGTGAACCGACACCTTGCTGCCCAAATCCCTACATAGTACCCCAGTAGTTGTTGCCCCTGACAGTAGCCCCCTACACCAAAGTGGCAATTTGCCTTGTTTGGGGTGAAAATGTAATAAAAAAAAAAAAAAAAAAATGTTACCGATTTTGTCACATTCTGATGCATCTGTCAAAAGTTTTTGCAAGACACAGACACACATTTTGCCCAGGTGTTTGGAGGTGTGTGTTGAGAAATAAAAAAAGTTGTAGTAGGCAGACAGGCTCGAACCCAAAGTCTTGACTCGAAGCTGGAAAAGAAAGTAAAAGAAACCGTGTCATTTTACCGCTCGGCCACGAAGAGAAAGGATTGAAAAACATTCTAATTTAGCGATCAAAAAGTTGACATGCAGAAAGTAAAGTGAATAAGTTGATGCAGGCTAAGGAATGAAATCTCGCACTTAAGTTTGGCTGTAAGCCAGTTAAGCTTTCAGCTCTTCCCCCCCCCCCCCCCAAGAGGCATGGTCTTAATGAAGAGCAATTTTTTGATATGGAGTGCATTCCCCGCAGTGATCAAAGCTGATTGCCTTCAACACCTGCTGGCCACGAAGGCCAACAAATTATTTATTTATTTTTTTTCCTCTAATCAGTTTTGCTTTTAAAAACACCAACAAACACTTGACAGAATGGAATAGTGCAAATTTAATAAAAGTCGATCAAAATAAATCTAGAGACGACGTCCCTTTGCAAATCGTAGATATTATAATCTAGGGAGTATATAAAATCGTCTAAGACATAGTAATTCCCCAGAGACCCCCCCCCCGAAAAAAGCCTTTGCTGGACATACAAAAACGCATGCGGACGTTTTGTCTTTTCTATATATCGATAACAACATTAACCATGATCATCATTAGTAATTTAATGATAGTTAAAAAGATAGAGGTTGTATTATCCAGTTCAGTGTTTGCGCTCAGCCATGCGCACATATTAAAATTAATAGAAATCCACAGTTTATCTTCGAGAACTAGAGACTGCACGAAAATACTATCATGGTTAGTAAGGCAAAAAAAGTATTGTTTAAAGCAACTTGATGAAGTCTTTGGTATAAGCCGATAATTAGAAATTTTAAATGAATATTTATTTTAAAATAAAAACACTGCACGAGTCTGATCTTTTAATCATCATATTTTGAATTCAATCAATTTTATATATATATACAATTAGTGTTTATATCTAATTAATAACTTCAGAAAATTAGTCTATAATCTTAGATATAAACACTAATTGTATGTATATATATATATATATATATTCCTTGTAATAGTCAAAAATGGCTTCGTTATAGGGTTCGAATATATATTAGTGTTGGGACGACCAGGAATCAGAAAAAAACAGAACTTTTAAGGGAATCAGACTCTATTGAAATCGGAAAAATTAGTACCTATTTTCCAATTCTAAACACAATTCTTTTAATGTCTTTTTTATTAAATTTTGTTAAAAGCAAAATTTCCACCGCTGGTAGTAATACTAAAATAATAAATATTTATTGAGTTTTAACTAATAGTAAAACTAAAATCTAAAGATCATTCCTTACAAGTGTATTTTTTAAGCTTGAAAAAATATCTGCACATTTAACATGTGTTTTTACAATAATTGGGGAAAAATAACTACTTGATAGTTTAATATTTAGAGATTTATAAAGAATCGGAATCAGTAATTGCATTAGAACCAGGAAAATAATAGAATCGCCTCATCATTAATATATATATATATATATATATATATATATATATATATATATATTATAACTAAATGAGTGTGTATAACTGTCAAATATGTCCATATACCATACATTAAGGAAGTGGAAATAATTGGTACGTTGGGTCTCACAGACGTTGTCCACCACTGATATTGAAAATAATACGACCCTTAAAAACATGATTTAGCAATAAGTGCGTTTTTATCCAATATTTATTCACTATATTTTTTCCTTTAAACAAATTTAAAAAGATGAGAACATGTAATTTTTATGATTTTTCTTTTTAACATAAAATTGATGTTACATATTTAATTTTTCAGTATATTTATGGATGCCTGCAGAAAAATATTATACCCAGTGTGTTTTTGGTTACTCGGTCAGAAATAAGTAGTAAGTATAACAATTCCATAATTTATTTGTAACAAGGTTTTGATTGAGCATTTCTATATAATTTATTTGTAATAAGGTTTTGATTGGGCATTTCTGTATAATTTATTTGTAAGAAGTTTTTTGATTGGCCATTTCTTCATAATCTATTTGGAATAAGTTTTCTACAAACAATACACTCTACTCTTTATTGTTACTAAAATGTCCAGTGAATGATTCATGAAAAAAAAAGTTTAAAAAATATATTAAATAATGAATTTATGTTGGTTGCTGAGGAGATAAAATGTAAAATAATAATAATCATGAAAAAGAAATAATTTAAATCTCAGAAATTAATAAAGAATTTGTGTGGATAGAATATTAAAAACAATTAAGAAAATTGAATAATAATAATAATAATAAAATAAAGATAATACCATAAAAATTATTGAAAACAACATTATTTACAATACAATATATTTTTTTTGGTTCTTGTCCAGAATTTTCCCTATGTTAAAATAACAAAAAATGAAGCAAAATCTGTATGATGTACCTACCCATGACAAAACAAAAATACCATATTCTAAAAAAACGAATTTCATAAGTAACTGAAGAGTGGCTGTCCCCCATCTTAAAAACAATCTTGAATAAAAAAAAAACGGAGATAACTAAACAATAATTTATACTTACTAGATTTTATTTTGTAATGCCTACAAATTTCCATTAATTGCTTAAAAATGAGTTTCTTTATAAAATGTAAAACTATTAATCAGTTTAGGTGATTTTTGAAAGATGGTATTTTCGTTTTGTTACAGGTACGTACCTACAGATTTTTCTTTATTTTTGATTTTCAATATAGGGGGTAATTCTGGACAAGAATTTATATTTGTTTTACATTAGTTAACTATAAAAATTATAGACTAATTTTCTGAAGTTATTAATTAGATGTTAACACTAATTGCATCTGCATATTTGTTTATCTATGCGTGAAGAATAAAAGTAATTTTTAGTGTTTTTTAACCAAAAATTAATACTCCGGATTAAAATATATATATTAGTGATGGGATGATTCCAATATTTTTTCTGATACCGATACAATTACAGATTCCGACTCTTTATAAATCTCTAAATATTTTACTATAAAGTTGTTATTTTGTCCCGATTACTGTAAAACACTTCTTAAATGTGCTTGTATTTTCTTAAATGTAAAACTACTTGTGAGAGTGTGATCTAAAGATTAAAGTCTTACTGGAAGTTTAAATTAATAAATATTTATTTTATTATTACTACAAGCAATGGAAGATATTTTATAAAAACAAAATAAAATTAAAGGAATTGATTTTGGCATTTATTTTATTACTACAAGCAATGGAAGATATTTTATAAAAACAAAATAAAATTAAAGGAATTGATTTTGGCATTTATTTTATTACTACAAGCAATGGAAGATATTTTATAAAAACAAAATAAAATTAAAGGAATTGATTTTGGTATTGGAAAATAGGCTCAAATTTTTCCGATTCCGATGTCAATTCCCCAAAAAGCTCCGATTGTTGTGATTCTCGATTCCGATTAATCATCCCAACACTAATATATATATATATATATATATATATATATATATATATATATATATATATATTGTGACGTAACTCATAAATGGATTATGTAATTGATTGAAAAATTTAATTTCGGGCCAGCGAGAAAAGTATCGTTTTTTTTTGTTGTTATTTTATTATTTTTACCAAAGGCAAATGAACATAGTTTCAAAGAGAGAGAGAGAAAAAGACAATGGGAGAAGGAGAAAGAGGTGAAAAAAGCCTTTTGACACGCAAGCTAGCGAGATGACCGGGTCATTTGACCAGAAACCCATCGATGCGGGTTGCTAGGCAACAAAGAATAAAGGAAAGAAAGGGCTAATAAACATACTGAAAAGAGGAAGAGAGAGAGAGAGAGAGAGAAAGAGAAAGAAAGACCTTTTGGTTCAGGACGCAGACTTTTGGCCGGCGCGCCATGGTGTGCGCACGTGGAAAATTTTCCATCGTGTCACCCAGCAACAGATGAACGAAGATTTGGATACCCCTCCCCCTCACCAACAGCTAAAGAAATGAAGTAATGTCTGGGAGGAACTCCATATCAACGGCGAGAGAAAAGAAATAATGCTTGGGAGAACAAGCTGGCATTGTCGGAATACCGACTGTTAATTTCACGAACACAGGAGATGTGATATTCCGAGAATAACCCAAAATATTGGATGGATACGATAAAAAAACACCGCATGCTGTGAACTATTGCCCGAAGCAAATAAAATGAAGGTTAAAGTCCACTTTAAAAGTTAATAGAAAAACAAAGGAGAAAAGAAACATACCCTCCCCCCCCCCAAAAAAAAAAAAAAAAAACGTGAGTTACCTTTCTCTCATATATTTAAGTCAAAGAGTTCGTATTGCCATTATTTCGTTTTGACTGATATAATGTTTTTGTATTGATGTATTTCTCACTGGCATCCTTCGAATAGTATGTAAAGATACCCCTCCCCATCTTTATAATTTGTTCTTTTTTTTATTTTCACTTAATTACATTATTCCTCCTCTACCATAGTTAGTCCGTTGTTTTATAATAAAATTTAATTTCGAAAATGTTACCATTGAGTGTCGTGTTTTCTGTTATTTTCATACGCTGTTCGTCATCTATTATATATTTCTGGTTTCGAAAGAGTCTCCCCATATTTTTATTTCAGCGAAGTGTACCGAACCCAGGGCCTACATGTTTTGATGTGCATTGTATTTCATGAATGTCTTATAATATTTTTTTTTTTTTTTGCTACGAACTCACGAATGTGTTGTTATTATTGTCTATTTGTATTAATAATAATGGAATTCGTAATAAAATATATATATATATTGACCCTTACTGATTTGTTCTAAAAATAGATTTAGAAAGATGACTCTATCTGCTCCTTCTCCCCCTTTCTTTCTCGCCTTTCCATCAACTATGTATATTTCTCTTTCTCTCCTCTCCTTTCGATTTTTGAATAATCTTATTTAAAACTTCCAGTTTCACACTTTCCATTTCCTTGATCTGTTATTAAAAAAAAAAGTTGCTTTTTTTTTTCTCAACAATCTGATGCGTTTTCATTTTACCCTGGACATTTCTATTTATATTTTTGTTTCCTTATCGATTACAATTGGATTTCCAACAGACCCACTTTATCATATCCTTTTTCTTCCTTTTTCCCATTTCTTGCTTTCCCAATCTCTTTGAATGCCTACAAACTATCTAAAAACGGTTAAATGATTTTTTTATGCAAATATAAATTTTATCTTGTTTGTTTTCTGTGATGTATTAACCTGCAAAATTTATTGTATATTTTGCAAACTTCTTCTCTCTGATGAGAAGTGCATTCTTCAAAACTCTGTCAAATAATGTTTTTCTTGTTTTATTTGTACTCTTTGTCGAATAATTAAAATTTTGTGTACCTTCCTTACAGGTTTATAAAGGTTTTTTGAAAATTTAAATAAATTTTCAATATCAAGATTTTTATATTATATATATATACATACATAGGTTGTATCGATTGGTTTCCTAGATGTAAATCCAATGATACTCACATGATCATTAAAGAGTGCTCAATGCAAGATAGAATTAGTATAGTATATGATCTGCTAATTATACAAACATTATTGATTGCATATGTGCATTTTTTATGTTCAAGTAATGATTATCAATATTATAACTATTGCTTACTATTGTGGTTAAAGAGAAATATAAATCAATAACAATTGTACAGAGATGTACAAAATACTTTTAAAATTTTTCTGGTACAGGATAACTTCCCCCCTCCCCTTCTCCCATTAATAGTTTATGCCTGATTTGCCTCCCAATTCTATTCATGAATTTCCAAAATTCTTAGTTTTATTGTTGTTCATTGTTTAAGGCTTTGTCCTGATTTGGGCTGTGGTGGGCGTTTTTGATTCAGGAATAGTCTGAGGATTGTTCTGATAAACATTATCTTTGAGATAATTTTCAGATAAAAAATCTGGAGGGTTATGGTCTGGTGATTGTCAGGCATCTTCAGGATTACATCTGATAAGATGATCACCACTGTTGGATATTTATGAATAAAACTTAGGGGACAAGTCAGGCATAGGTTGAAGTTTATTTGCACAAGAAATAGTTGGATTGCAGAAAGGGTTGTGAATTTGATTGAGTATTTCATGAATGCCAATTTTTATTTTATAGGTTATCCCCACCCCCGAAAAAAAAACAAACAAAAAAAAAACAACAACAACAAACAAATAAAATAAACAGACAAACCAGAACAATTTATTCCAGAGTTGTTTCCCAAGGTTCATGTACGAATCTCCAAAAAAAAATTGAAGTTTATTTGTATCAAATGCAATTGGGTTTCAAAAAAATTGTTATTTTATAAATTATCATTAATGAATGATTCCATTTTTTTTTTTTTTTTTTTTTTTAGGAAGGCGGGTGGGGGGTGTATATTACTAAGATTATTCAGATAAAAATAAATCTGCTTTTGTTGTTGTCATTTGTGTGAAACTAGATCAGTATCTCATAAAAGAATAATATATTTCTTTTTTTTTTTTTTTTTTTGCCTGTTTGATTTGTTAGAATTTCCTGTTCTGCATTTTGATTGATCAATAACATGGATCATTTTTATCCCATTTTATTTTGAAAGAACTTTTAAAAAAAAATAAAGGATTCATTGTTTTTATCCCTTTTTATCTTTTCACACAGTAACAACTTTTCAATCATTTACAATTTTATTTTCTGTTAATTTTTGTATCTTAATCTTTAATTTACACTTTAACATTGTTTTTGCTTTAAACTTTCCCTTTTATAAATATTTAATTGTTAAATGTAAAATGTTTAAATATCATGATAATTTATTACTTTTATACTATAGAATTGTTCTTAAATCATCATCCTGGTGCAACCAGACCAGGCTGTGAAAGATGATTCCCTGACATAAATGCACCTTCATTAACACCTTTCTGTTTTTATTTTTTCCTTTTTAATTTTTGCACAAGTAAAGCGTGTTCTGCAAAGCCCAAAACAAAAACAACAGCCCCGTCCATCCTTTTTCCACCCCCCCCCTCTTCCCTACTGGCTTCCTAACTTAAAACATACCAACCAAAGTAATAAAAACAACCAAACTAAAATCCATGAATAAATATTTAAAGAAACAAACAAGTTGAGGCATAAAGTTTTTCCAATCGATCAGTTTTCACTAGACCTCGTCGGCAGGGCATCAGAATATGCCAACTGCCCCCCTGCAGAAAGTAAAAGTCCCTCAATGGGGCTACCTGTTGGCCGTAGGCAGCAAAATAAATGGCAAAACTACTGGAATGATTTCCCAAACAAAAAACTACAAAATCATGCCAAAAATAACAAAACAGGAAAATCAAAAAACGTACAGCAGAAAACAATCTCATCCTAACTAGACTGGAAATAGGTCATATACACCTAACACATTACGACCTCCTGAAAGGAGAAACACAACCTCAATGTATTCCCTGCGAAACACCACTTACTATAAGTCACCTACTAACCGGATGCATAGACCTCTTACAAATTAGGGAAATACACTACAAAGAAATAGATCTGAAGAAAATCTTCGAAAAGAACAACACCAGAAAAATCCTATCCTACATCAAAGAAATAGGATTCTTCCAAAGAATATACCCCCCCCCCCAAAAAAAAAACTCTTTAATACAATACACAAGAGTACAATAATATTAATGGAATAACTGAATTCTTGATGTGCCATCACAATTTGAACAAATACAAAAGTAACCCATCAACGCAATAAAACAAAACTCGTAATTTAAAAACATAAATTTTATAACAAAAATTACTCTAACTTCTCTAATATCTATACACCAATCCCACTGAAAAAAAACGTAAACAATTTTCAGCAGGAAATGACCTAAAAAAGCTTGCATTGCTGTAAAACCCAACCAAACAAGCAATAAAATCATCATCAACAGCTTACATGCTGGCATGTGTTTGACAGCTTTTAGAAATTGAATTCTAAACTAATCTATCTCTAGTCAGGACTTTATCATTCTTTCAAGTTCATTCGTATCATTTCCTCCTATGTTTTCCTTGACCTTCCCCTGTTAACTGACACTGCAACCTCTACTAACCCAAGAAGTCTCAGACATTCATTCAATGTAGATATAACATGAAAATCTACATCTTACTCTGATCATTTCTCTCCATGCAACATATGTCCTCAACCCTAATTGACCAGGTTTCGCTTTCATACATCATCACACTGCATTCACATGCCTGACAGATTCTTAGCATCTTTAATAACTCTGAAAAAAAAACCAAACAAATTACATCTTTCACAATTGATTATAAACTGTACAAGTTCTGCCATATACACTTGCATTAATATGATTGGGGAAAAGGTATGAATTGATGCATCTCTTCTCCAGTTATGGCGTGAATAGTATGGTAGATCACATTCTCAACTAGTTTAGTAAGGAAACTTTGAAAACAACTTTCTATGCTGATCCTGGCATTGTTTCTAGTTTATCTGGACTTCTCCTTGCACGTAAATTCTAGTAATGCCGATTTAGGCAAAGTGCTGTTGGAGATTCTGTAACCCTTGCTTCACTAATAACCTCTCACATAGGCACTCTTTACAGGTGTATCCATTATCTTTGGAGACTGAGGTAACAAGAAAATTTCTTAGCCCACTGAAAGAGGGATAAAGAAAGACCTAGTCAGAGATAGGTTACTTTGGAAGCTAATTTCTTAAAGCCATTCAATGAATATGAAATAGATGTTAAGCCTATTTGCCAATTTCTTAAGGCCATCATATGCATACAAAACGGACGTTAAGCGAAATATGAGGATGAGGATGGAGAAAGCTTTTAAGATCGTTAAAATGAAGTTTTAAGAATCGCTGTTACACTGTATTAGTGAAAATATATCCTTCACCATTGAAATAATCTCACTTGTTGAATACTGGCGTTTTGTGTTGGACGAAAAAAAGAATCTGTCAAATTCAATAATACAGAAAGAAAAACATAATAAACTGATGTCTGTTTATCGTTTTGTTGAAGTCGATAATCATTGGTTTTAGATTTGCTTGAGACAGAACTGAGAGAACATAAATGTTTATGCAATTTTGACTTTTTGAGATGAGATGTGAATGCTTGTGGTATGTTGATTAATTGGACTATTATTCTCAACTTGGGTGTTATTAGCACAACGTTTCGGTTGCTGAATTCTGCGACCTTCTTCGGGTGTTGAAAACGGGCTTCTTTTTTTCTACTAAGGAAAATCACTGAAAAAGAAAACCTGACATATGCCAACCCAAGAAAGGTAACTTCACAAAAACAAAAAAAAACAAACAAACTATTCTTTCCTTGGAGCCCCCCACCCCGCATTGTGTTTTTTTTTTTTTTTTTTTTTTAAATACGCATGGGTATTGATCCTATGTTTTCGTAAAACATTTTTTCACTAATATTACCAATTAGTACAGATATCCCGAAAATTTGAGTCATAGGAAAGCCTTTAAAAAATATCTTAGTGACCCCTGAAGATTGAACCTTCTTGATGATCTACGGACCCACCCTCAAACCCACGGTTTGAATTCTTGTAATGCAGAACCGACCCTCTTTTCCTTAGTAAATAAAGAGAAGCAGTTTTCAACTATCAAAGAAGGTCGCAGGTTACAGCGACCGAAACGTTGTGCTAATAACACCCAAGATAAGAATAATAGTCAGATTAATCAACATAACACACACATAAATATCTGTTTGAGCTTCCTTGTAGTCATGGAGAAAAGAGACTGATTCCATTTTTTTTCCTATCATTTCTCCTCATGCATATTGTTTGTGTCCTTATTTAGTTGCTTCCCCATGAGGGCAGAGTTAGACACAAGGTAGGTTTTTAAAGTGGAATAAAAATACAGCTCTCTAAAAAGAAGTACCCAGGATAGGGTAAAAAAAAAAAAACCCTGCTAAGAAAGGATCCTGTACTAGAAGTATATAAAAAATGGTTTCACCTTTCATTAATAAGATATTGCAACATTATAAAACATGTGTGAGCACTCAATTATGCTTCTTTCAGAATGGCAAGGAATAAAATATAAACGGACAAAAAAACAAACCACAAAATCCAATATCATTGAATAGAATTGTGGTGTTATGAATACAGCATTGTTTACCAGGTTGGTAAACAGCATTCTACTTCAGTGTCATTTTGTGTCTCAAATGCATTAAAATTACAACAATAAATATCTTTAAACTCAAACTCAAGATACTAGATAGAGTAATTAAAAACAAGAAAATTTATGATGAAAATAAAAATTTGATAAATTTCAATATTAGTCCATCAAAAATTCAGACAAGGAATTATAATAAAGAAAAATCCTTGATGCATGGGTTTTCAAAGATACTCTTTTCTTCAGAGGATGAACATTAGTAAAAAAATGTATCATTGGTTTAGTATAAATTTGCAAATATTTGAAAATGTTAAATATTTTTTTAAATATTTTTAAATTTATGCTAATCAGTGATACAATTGTTTTCTGTTTATACACTACAGAACAGGTAAAATTAATTCCCTCTAACAATAGTTATCTATAATATAAATCTCAATCGTTGCTTTGTGTGAATGAATGAATGAATGAATGAATGAATGTATGTATGTCTGCCAAAAAATTTTTACACACGCAACGGATCCTGTCCAGATTTGTATCATTTTGACGCTTGATCTTTTGGACGACAAATATGGAAAAATTGCCCAAAAACATTAATTCCTTCATCCTCAACTGGGCAGTTTTCTACAAGGAGGGGTCGGTTTTTGCATCACCATTTTTGCAAGTCATCGTCTTTTTGATTGACTACGCTTAATTTCAATGTTTGGAATTTGCAGTTGTGCAATGGAGACATCGGCTAAGACGTCACATTATTTTAACCTTTTTTTCTCCTTCGCATTACGGGTTCGAGCCTGCCTGCTTACTGTTGTTTTGGTTCCCCCCTTTATCATGGGTTCCTTATAACACCACCTACACACACCCGGGCAATGCTGGGCACCCCTGATAGTTTATTTATATTTCTCTTTATAAATATTAAAATCATGTTTTCTAATGTTTCTATTTACAATACCTCCCCATGGGACAGAGTTAGACACCAGGGTCGTTTTTTAACGTGGAGAAAAGGAACAAAAAATAAAAATTGTCTCAGTCGTGAAGGATTTCTCCTCCACTAACAAGAGAACAAGAAATTGAAGTGTAGCATCTGAAGAACAGATACTACACTTTGATTTTGTACTGAACAGGTAAAATTAATTCCCTCTAACAAAACAGTTATTATTTATATTTCTCCTTAAAGATTAAAATCATTATAATCATCATATTGTATGAATCTGAAAATTCAGTTGTTGCCATTGGTTTCCTTGAAATATTTTAGTCAGGATTATTTCTAGAAAGACATAATATTTACGAGAGGGACCATGTTAAAGTTACAAATATCCTAAGTGAAAGCGATTTTTGTGGAATGAATCGTTTTCAAAATTGGAACACCCAGCTCATCAATCTGTGTTGTTGACTACTGAACCTCCATCACCTCTCAAAGTCAAGATATAATGATACAAAACTGCATGTCTAGAATTCTTATTCCAATTTTGCTCAAAATCCATTACATGAATTTTATCTTAGAAAATGTCTAAAATTTAAGGCTTAAGCTTAAGAAGTCCTAAGAAGGAAATTGAAATTCAAGGAATCTTGCTTTGCTGGTGTCCAATAACTAGGGATAAAATTCAGTGCAAATTTGAAATATTTATATCTTCAAATGGGAAATTGTGTCCATATTATGGTATCCTTAAAACTAAAAGAGTTTCACAAATTGAAATTGAAATTTGGAATATTTATTGTATTAACTAATTTACTTAATACCTTTTATTAAAATTACAGAAAAAAGTATGAAGTATCCTTTTAAAGACCTTTTTAAACCTTTTTAACATGCCAAACTTAATATACCCATTGCATATAAATATATAAGCATATACACATACATAACTTATATATATACTTTTTGGTTGCATTTAGATGACCAGAAGAAAGAATTCGTCCACAATCATAATTTTTTATTTTGCTGGATGCCTATAATTTTTTCCTTTGCCGACTTACACACATTTCACAACCTGTAATGAAAAATATTGTTTGTTTGACTGTTCTTTAGAGACAACTAAATATTGATAAAAAACAGGCACAATATTCCAAAGTAAAAACAAACCGGAAAAAAATGTGATTAAGAAGAAAAAAAAATGCAAGTCAAAAACATGAAAAACTCTCTTTAAAGACAACAATCAGCCCCCCCCCCCCGCCAGTCTGACATCATGTTGGAAGATTCTTAAGCATATATATATATATATATATATATATATATATATATATATATATATATATATATATATATATACTAGCAGGCCGCCTGGCATTGCCCGGTTGTAAAATATGTTGAAATATGATATTTTGATTAATGCAGATTTCATATTTATTATTATATTATATTTGATCCAATATATAGTAATGATTTAAAAAAGTTAAAAAAAAAAAAAAAAAAAAAAAAACGAAGTAAGAGAATACATGAATTTCTGAAGACAAACAATAAAAACGTATGTCGCTAGGAGTCATGAAATAAAAAGATACTTAAATAATGAGTAAGTAAATATGATTTACTTTGTTGTGCTATTTTGGGGCGTATACAGCTGATACCAGGAAAGGCCATGCAAAGATGGAGAACCATTTGGACTACATCTGACTACCTGAGTATTAACGTTTGAAAGGAGGTGGTATCCACTTTCATATTCTTCATGTAGGCAGACTTAAATCTTTGGTATCCAGGAAGAAAAGACTGTATTCTCTATTGGCTAGTATAATCAAGAGGGGAAAATTTTGATATCATAGAATGAAGATCACTCTGAATAATTCTGAAGTTATCAAGTTTGTCGCTAATTTCTAAAGGGCAAAATGGGATAAGCTACAACCTGTACAGCATATTATGATATCTTTGTTTTGTTAGCTTGGTGATACCATTGGAATACAGGTTGAAGTAGGTGCTATTGTGATTGCAAAAATTAGGCATACTTGGAGTAAGTTCAAGGTAATTTTGCCATTATTGGTCCCCTGACAAAGGAGGGGTTGGACCTAGTAATTCACTCCCATTTGTCTATTCATTTGTTTGAACTTTTCCCAATAACCACATGTTGTTTTTTTTATTTTTTATTTTACACAGACATTAGTCATGGTGCAAGTAAATTATTTTTGTCAGACACAGATTTTCTGGAATAACTCTGGTTGCCCCCCTCCACAGGGAGCATTATAGGGGTAAAATTGCCCCCAAATCGTTCATCCATTCATTTGTTCTCACTTTTCTTATTCTTGGAGTTTTTTGAAATTTTGCACAGACATTAGTCATGGTAAAAGTAAATTTTTTACTTATGGAGAGGGCCCCACATATGCTTGGCTTGTTAATCAGTAGCATGTAGTAAATAATGGGCAATCAACAATTCCCCCACTTGTTTGCTCAGCAACCAACAAGGCTAATATGCTTGCCAGCCGGTTTGCCTCAAACTCCACACTGGACCCTTCCAATCACCTCCTGCCTGACTTTCCTTTGCGGACAGACACCACGCTAGATGATCTAAAAGTCACCCCTGCTCAGGTGCATGCCATCATAGAAAACCTTGACACTTCAAAAGCATGTGGACCTGATCTCATTCCAGCTGTGCTATTAAGAGTGCTCAGCCGAAGTAGCTCCAGTTCTCTCCGAACTCTACAACAAATGCCTTAATGAATCATGCTTTCCGGGCTGTTGGAAAACTGCTTCTGTGGTACCAGTATTCAAGAATTCTGGCGAAAGAACTGATCCATCAAATTATCGCCACATTAGCCCCCTCCCACTTTTCACCAAAATATTTGAGACCATAATTAACCAGTCTCTAGTCAGTCACCTTTCAGATGCTAAACTTCTGACTGACAAACAATATGGATTTAGACAAGCCCGTTTCACAGCAGACATCCTCACTGTAATCTCTGAACGTATATACCATTCACTGGACAAAGCGGGGGAGGGCAGAGCGGTAGCTCTAGATATATCTAAGGCTTTTGACAGGGTATGGCATGAGGGTCTCCTCAGGAAAATTAGATCATACGGTATCACTGGTAGAATACTTAACATAATTAAATCCTTCTTAGATAAGAGAAAAATGTCAGGTTGTCCTCGACGGTCGTACATCTAAGCAATATGATATAAATGCGGGAGTGCCCCAGGGATCTATCCTTGGGCCTCTATTGTTCCTAATATTTATTAATGACCTCCCTGACAAAACTGCCTCTGAGATGGTTATATATGCTGATGACACGACACTCTATATCAGGCATGACAGGAAAACAGATGAAGATATATCTAAAGAAATGGCAAAAACACTAGAGGATGACCTCCAGTCTGTAGTGGAATAGGAACAAAAATGGATGATCACATTCAATTCTGCCAAGACTAAACTGGTTTCCTTCAATAATTACAAGAAACCTTCTCTACCACCAATAATAATGGCCAGTGACTCCCTATCTGAGAGTACATCTTTCAAACTGCTTGGCCTAATGTTCACATGAAACATGAGTTGGAACAATTACATTGAAAACATTGCCAGGGCCGCTCCAAAGAAGGTAGGCTCTCTCTACCGTGCTAGAAAACTACTGACACCTGAAAGTATCCTGTACCTCTATAAGACCACCATTCGCCCATGTATGGAGTATTGCTGTCACATTTGGGCCGGTGCATCTGCTGCTAGTCTCTCGCTCCTAGACAAGGTTCAAAAGAGAGTCGCCAATCTGATAGGCCCTGAACTGGCATCTAAGGTTCAGCCTCTGTCCCATCGATGAAACGTTGCATCCCTCTGCCTGTTCTACAAGTATTTTAATGGTGAATGCTCTGACGAACTGCAGACACTTGTGACGTAGACACCCTCGACAAACCTGACAGGCAGCTAAATCCCACCCCCACGCAGTAGAGATCCCTAGATGTAAAAGATCTTTCTACTCCAATAGTTTCTTGGTCAGTGAGGGTTGAGGACATGCATTGCATGAATAGAAATGATATGAGAATGATATGATGGATGTGTAATGTGAGTGTTAAAGATAGGCATAGATTTGATCACCTTGAAGGAAAATTAAATTTTGACAATGTAGGGAGATGTATGCAGAGGAGTAAATATTGATGGTATAACCACAGTGAAAGAATGGATGAGAGTTCTTGGATTTGTTGATGTAAAAAGTCCAGTTTATCGGAAAGGCAAATTGAACTAAGTGGTAAATGGCACAAAGTGATAAAAATGGACCTGAAGGATAAAGGCTTGGTCAAAGATAGTTTAGTTTAGGAATCAATTTGTTAAAGCCGTCCAATGCATGCGAGCACGTAAAATGGATGTTAAACCAAATATGATGATGATGCTTGACCACTAACATCATGCGATAGATTATTTGGAAAGTGTGAATCCTCTGGTATCAAGTTGCAAGGTTCTTTTGGGGGATGGCTGCTACACAGCGAGGCATGATAGAGTATGTAAGTACCTCCACTGGACCATATGTAAAAAAATTAAACAGTGTTGCAGCAAGTCCTGGGAACATCAACCTGAAAGAACAGTTGGAAATGACTTATATACCATATATTATCACTATTTAATCCCCACAGCCATCTACCTTGAAAATGCTGCTGTCAAACCTGACATAGTTATATGGAATAAGTCAGAAATAGTGGCAACCTTGGTTGAAGTGAGTGTCCCTAATGATGGAGGTCTGAACAGAGCTGAAAGGGAGAAACAAAACGAATATCAGGGTCTTGTGTATGATATGAAAAGAAACTGGAATCTTAAGGAGATATCAATCATACCAGTTATTATAGGTGCCACAGGGCTTATGAAGAAGAACCTGAAGTCCTACCTAACTAATATTCCTGGTGAACCAAGTGCAAAAGAGATCCAGACAATTGCACTTAAGAGAACAGCGAGGATACTAAAAAGAGCTCTCGGTTGGTTTCAATAAAAAGCGGGGCAATGTTGGCAGCTGGTTTGGCTGCCCCATACCCAGTATTACAATCTTCAAAAGAATACAAATGAAAAATATATATATTTAGAATGTGAGAGATTATATAATTATTTCCGCAGTCAAACAACGTCGCAGCTCACAAGAGCCAACAAACCAGAAGTCCAAAACTCGAGTTTTGCCCTCATTTGACATACCATCATTTAGACACATCCAAATTCGGGATTCGAAAAACGAGCCTTTTGCATACGAGGCGAGTACTCTGCCACATGAGCAACCGCGCCACACACAAGAAAGTCTATCAACTAACACAGATCAAGCAAACCGCGACGAAAAAGAAATCCAGACAATTGCACTTAAGGGAAGAGTGAGGATACTAAAAAGAGCTCTCGGTTGGTTTCAATAAGAAACAGGGTAATGTTGACAGCTGGTTTGGCTGCCCCATAACCAGCATTACAATCTTCAAATAAAGAAAAAAAAAAAATACCAACATCACTCCTTTTATGGAGGTGTTTGTTAATCATCTGGCTTATTATTTATGGCTTTATCTTGCTATAATGATATGTTTGTGTGATATAATGTGTTATATCAGTTGTCAATGTTTTTATTTGATTTTCTAAATAGAATGGACTACATTTTTTTTAAAAATAATAACAAAGAAAAATAGTATTTGAATAGATGTAATTAATAATGAATTGACACATGGCAATATGAAGTGAGAAACTGAAATGTTGAAGGAGATGGTGAAAGTTGTACAAAATGAATTTTCTTTTGTTTATATCAACACAAGATTTTGAAAAATAAAAAAAAATAATACAATACAGACACAATCATTTTTTTTTTCCTTTTCAAAACTGAATGGGAAGCCCTTCTTCAGACAAACATTTCCTTTGTATTCATAAGAAAACTTTCCCTTTGCTTTGGTATTTCTTTCTTTATTCTTAGAAGAAAATACAATACTTATTTAACAGATAATTAAGAAAAAAAAAATCCTATTTCCCCTTTTGAAAAAAAATCTTTTGTTGCTTTCATGTCAACTTCTGTGATTTTTATCTGTCTTTAATTTAACTTTTAAATTCCCTTCTCTGAACCTAAGTTTCCTTATTGGTTTATTCAATTGTCCTCGGTCCCTCCATTATTTCAATACAAGGGAAATAATCCTATTTATGCAGGTATAAATTATCTCCCTTCTATTTTTTTTGTTGTCATTGGTAAACTAAACTAGTGTACACCCTCTGTCAAAAATGATAAAATAAATAAAATTAAAATACTTTGCCAGCATTCACATTATTATTCCAATAAGATAATGTATCATCCTGTGAAATAATAAAAAAAAGTGTAGAGAGAGAGGGAAGAAAGCATCTCTTTATGGAAATAGTAAAGGATTTCTTTTCTAAATTTATTTCAGACAGCAAATGGTTGTCTAATTTTTTTTTTTTTTAAACGTTCATTTATCCCAAACAAGGCATATTGCTACTAGGACGTAAGGGGTTACTGTGAATTAAGGTCCATACCTACAGGGAAATTTTAAATAGGTGGTTGTGCAGCGAGATGCTTTTTCACATTACATTTAAACTCCTGCATGTTGCTACAGTCAGAGAAATAGGAAGTAGGGAGGGAATTCCATGGGCTAGCAGTTCGAAGAAAGGTGGGATTTTGTTGATTGATGGGTTGGTCCGGAGTATTTATGCCAAGGGTGCACCAATACAGCAAATTCATTGGAGCACATTCCATTAATGTTTTCCAAAAGTAATGAATGCTAGAAAATAGGCACATATTTTAAAATTTCTCGATCTATATATATTGCTAACTTAAGATGACAGGTGGGACAGAAATTTTTTCGGGAAAAAAAAACGTTTTAAGTGAGTATTTTACAAGTATTTTAATGTAATGTGCTCTGATGAACTAATTGTACTTGTTCCCTCTTGATGTACATACTCCCAACAAACCTGCTAGCAACAAAATCACACCTCTTCACTGTAGAGGTCGCTAAATGCTGGAAAGCCTTCTATTCTAATAGTTTCTCCCCTAGTTAGACTTTGGAATTTCCTTCCTGCTACCTGCTTCCCTGACTGTGTTGACGTGCAGAGGTTAAAATGTAATGTAAACCAACATCTTGCTCCTCTCGCCTAAACATGGCCCCAAATAGTAGCTCCTTATGTCCAAGTGGTGATGTGGCTTGTTTGGGGTGAATGTGATTAAACAAAGCAAAAAAAAAACAAAAAAACATGTAAAAACAGTCATTAGGATGCAACATTGCACTGATGGGACAGGGGCTGAAGCTTGGTTGATAGTGTGAGACCTATTAGGTTAGATAATCTTTCTGCAGCCTTGCCTAAGGAGTAGAAACAAGAGGTTGGTTCACCAGCCCAGATATGACAACAATACTCCATGCATGGGCAAATAGTGGTTTTGTAGAGATATAGGATACAGGCAGGTGTGATGAGTTTTCTAACTTGATAGAGAGAGCCCATTTTCCTTGCAGCAGACTTGGCAATTTTTGACATTTTTGTCTCCCCTCTCTTAAACATGTGAAATGGTGTTGTTTTGCATGTTTTTTTTTTGTTTTTTTTTTATATCTGCATAATAGAATTATTTAACTGTAGAGGAGTGCATGTACTTTCGAAAATTATATAGATGAAAATAAGTTAAGCCTAAGAATAATTGTACCTATTTACAATGCCTCCCCACGGAACAGAGTTAGACACCAGGGTCGTTTTTTAACGTGGAGAAAAGGTATAAAAATAAAAATTGTCTCAGTCGTGAAGGATTTCTCCTCCACCGAAAGAGAACAAGAAATGGAAGGGCAGCATCTGAAGAACAGATACTACACTTTGATCTTGGCCAAAAATTGTAGTGGTTAACATAAAAGTAACTAATTTTTTAGATGTCACTGTAAACTTAAATAAAAATATATATGCGCCATACCTAAGATAATACCAATCCAATATATGTAAACCCAAAGTCAAACCCTCCCTCATCAATAATAAAAGATTCTTAACTCTATCAAAAGTAGACTTAGAAAAATTTCTTGTGACAAAAATTTATTTAAGTCAAGCAACATTTACAATACAGTTCTAAAAAAAAAAAAAAATAAATCCATAATATTGAAATTAAATATGAACACCAGGACACCAATAGTTATAATAATTCTAAAAATAGAAGATAAAAATGAATAATTTGGTACATGTCTCATAATCAGATGCTAAAAATAAACGCTGCAAGAAATCCCCAAATATTGAAAAACACTTCCCTGTAACAAATCCCTTACATAGAATCTTTAAATAAAAGTATCCTAAAACTATTCTGTGAAAACTTAGAGATGATAATTAAAGCGCATAATAATAAAATATTAAATCAGAGCAATAAAACAACAACAAAAGAATATAGTAAGAAAAGGGGACATAACAACAAAAATAATACAAAGGATAAAAATATAATTATTAGAGATAGTAACAAGTCAAACCTTAATAGAAACAGAAACACTAACAATGAACAGATTAGTTATAACTGTAGAACTCGCACACACTGTCTACTGCAAAATACATGCTTAACCAGAAACATTGTTTACCAGGCCATAATATTTGCCACAGAAAATCTGAATAGCAAAAAAAATTATGTAGGTATGACCTCCCGGGATTTTCAAACCAGATATGAATAAAACTAGTATGCACAAAAGTGTAAGCAACTGTATCTGAACTAATACAGTGAAAACTAGGTCACCTAATACAAAAAAAAAAAAAAAAAATGGCTCCATCCCCTTCAAAAAACAAACAAAGAAAAGGGGTGAATTACAGGTCAAGTGAACCCTTGCCTGATAAACATGCGATCATTGGTTGCAAAATATGGGGGTGGGAATAACAAAGAATCTGATTGGCTAACTAGCTAATGTAAATATATAAAACCACGCAGTTACATCAATTCCATGCAACAGCCTGACGAATTTTCATGGGGATAAAATACAGAAAATTTTGTCTAGCTTAATTTCTATAGTTTTTATAACTTATTACCTAACTCTACTCACATATTGAGCACTGTTGAATGCTGAAAATATATACATAAAATTTTATATAGATACATAAAATAATATATATGCTCTTGAATTGTAAGCCATGTTTAGTTTTAGAAGAGTTTCCAATGGGTAGTTATTCTAGACAAGTCCTGGAGAGGAAGAATTTTCATTGGGCAACTGTTTTGTACAGATTTCAGACTTTAGAATTTTGTAGCCAAAGAGTAAAAGATCTTTCTTGTGTTTACATGAAAAAGTTATGTGCTAGGATGCTAAAAGGCTTAATTTTTATGGAGCAATTCTTGTTTCTGATTGGTTGATAGCAGAATGTGAATTAATTTGATTTGTCAGTTCCTATCAGCAGTGTTTATAAATAGAATCTCCCAACTTGGAGGAAGCATACCCCCATTAGATATCAAAAACATTGCAACATATATATATGTGTATGTGCGTATCAAATGCAATTGAGTAATATGGATCGATTTTTTATATATAGATACTCATCAGTATATAAGAAGCTCAACTTATGGGGGTGGAGCATAACATAAAACAAAATTTATGACAAGATAAAGTAAATATACGTATATATGAATTTATTTTTCAGTTCAATAAGAAGAAACATCAATAGAAAGAGGGGTTATAAATGCTCTTTATACGTAGGCATTTCAAAGCCTAATGCTTCTCATCAGGAGAAAAGCGAGCTGGTTTACTGATATAGGAAAATGGGACGTCTTGCTTAGAATACATTAGGATGGAAAGGTAGAATAAACTTAAAGCAAAATTAAATAGAGGGAAGATAGATGAAGTATTGAACATAAGGATGATAAACCAAAACAAAATGTAGAGAGATGGAGTGGCCGTTATATATGTTAGGGGTTATATTGAGGCTAGACTGGATAAATTGGGGTGACTAAGTGTAGGTTGAGTTCTAAAAGAGGAATGCATGGGGGAGGGTAGGGAAAATGAGTATAGAAAATAGCAGAATATATCAAAGTGGAAATAACGATAATTGGAAAAGTATGAAGATAATATGGTATTGTGGAGGGGGGGGGGGGCTAGGAAGGAAAACAAGAAATAGTTATATAAGCAATAAAAAAACAAAATAAATAAAAACCTTAGGACCCAAGGTGATTACATAAGATTATATAATAAGCAACAATGAACTTGGTCAGTACCAGATGGGTGACCATTTGGGACTTCCAGGTGCTCTATGTACTCTCTGCTTATCTCAGCATTGTTTCCAGTCGTCCTGGACTTCTCTTTACCACTGGATTCAAGCAGTGCCGATTCAGGAGAGGTGTGGTTAAGGATTGCGCAACCCCTGTCACACAATTACATGCACAGCTGGCCCTACAGGGGATATCCTTTGTCTTTCGAGACTGAACAGAGGCATCCTCTCTATGATAAGGCCAATGAAAGTAGATGTGTATCTGGCAGAAAAAGGAATTATATAAATATACTTTTTATTTGTTTTACATAAACATTAATATGTCACTACACATTCATGATATTTCGTGATTCGTAATTATGGACTGAACTTTTGTATGAACAATATCACCTGAAGAGGTCTTTAGTTACATTTAACTGGCTGAAACATGCTCATGAATGTGTAGTGACATGCTAATGCTTATGTAAAACAAATAAAAAGTATATAATGCCCTACTTAATATTTGAACACTCTTGTATTAACCTCATTAAAACTTCATTGGTTGTTTTATCTCTGAAAAATATTAACCTGAAATTATATATATAACGGTCGGGTTTCAATCCTGGCTTGAGGTAGTTGCTTGTCTAGCCGCACTGATGAGCTGTGAAACAGCGAAGCAGTACTGTATGTGGATGACTATAATGCTCCTTATCTTGAGTTGAGCATATTGAGAAGTGATACACGAATTACCATTAGTGTATAAGCGATACTCTTTGTGTAAACAAATCGAGCAGAGGTAGTTCGGATGATAATAAAACATCGTTAAACTCATGACTCACGCAGCAGCCGCCAATAGCGTCGTGGTTAGGAGCCTTGACCGTCATACAGACAGTTGGGTTTCAATCCTGGCTTGAGGTAGTTGCCTGTCTAGCCGCACTGATGAGCTGTGAAACAGCGAAACGGTACTGTATGTGGATGACTATATATGAAAAGAATGTTGTTTGCTTGAAGCATTGTGTGTAGTGTGAAGAGTTGTGTTTTAATTGTATGAAAATGTAATGTTGTAGAAGAACACCATTGGGCACAATATATTTCTCATGTATTTCAAATTATAAAGATAGATTAACAAAATGCATTAATAATTCCATAGGAGGTGAAAAAAGGGCTAAGATGAGGAAAACAAATAAGACGAATTATATGATGAAATCCTGACACCCAGTTCTGAATGGGTTTCCAATTCTAATTAATGGGGGATCAACAGAGGGTATTGTTTGCATTTCTTGTAAAAAGTTTCTTTTTACCAATTTCCACAAATTAAAATGCATGTTTCTACCAAAGCTATCATGACCCCTTAAATAGCAGTCTTTTTAATTTACTTAATAAAAACCGAATCTTCTTAATTCAGGTTAATGATAAAAAAAATGGAATTGTTTTATCAAATGGCAGTTGTAATTTTATAGTTCTAATGATTATATTCTTTTCTGTTACACAGTTCCAGCTCCTGTCATCCCTCCTCATAAAAGAACCGTACCGCCCTTGTTGAGTCCTTCGCCTTCTCGGGGCGGATCACAAAATTCCTTTGTTTATTCGTGGAATGTTTCAAGCAACGTGAATATTTTCATCAAATCTGTGAGTCAAGTGCAGACAACAGAAAGCAAAGTGAGTATTTTGATATCATAAAAAAAAAAAGCAAACAATGTTTTTACAGTTTTGAATTCTTTAGATGAGGTATGAATGTATTGTTTAGATTAATCGGACAATTGTTCCCATCTTGAGTGTTATCTGCACAATTTTTCGATCAATGTGGCGATAATTTTATTTTTATTTCGGACTATTAGTCTCATCTTTATTAGTTGTTGTTTTTGGATCTTTTTATTGGTTCACAACGTTTCGGCCGAAGTTGTGAAGAGGAAGTTGGCCGAAACGTTGTGAACCAATAAAAAGATCCAAAAACAACAACTAATAAAGATGAGACTAATAGTCCGAAATAAAAATAAAATTAACATATAATGCTCATCTCAAAAAATGAATTCCAATTAAGGAATAATATATATATATACAATGTGACGATGTAATTCATCATGTTTAGTTGAAACATACATTTTATGTGATACTACAGAAAATGTTTTCAGTCATGATATTAAAAAATTTATTAAAACTAACACGGCTGTCAATAAAGATTCCACTATTAATAAAAAACAATCAATATAATTTTTAACAAGTATTAACAGTCAAATTGGATGTGTCAAAATATGTGCCCAATTAGATTATTCGTTTGCAAATTACATCAATTTAAATGAAGCCACTGTTGCAGATTTTTTAAAACAATGGAAAAATTTGAATTTCATGTGTTGATAAATTATTGCTGATGGGGTGGGAGAACAATATCAAGCAACATGAGAAACAATGATTAAAAGATTGTATGCTGACTTTTAACTTTTAACGCAGTTGTGCAGACACAAATTATGCTGAATACTCAGGTCACTCAAATTTGGCAGTTGTCCCATGAAACATTAAAACATCCACAAACTTGTTTTGACTGCTTGTGAATTGAAATTGTGTAAGATAGCAGAGGAGTTGAAGAAATTAGAAAGTAGTGTATTCACCGTTTTGTATGAATGTTTGTCAATGAGAAGCTGTGTTCAAAGTGGATGCTGCATTTTCTTGTAGTCAATCAAAAACAATGTGTCAAGGAATGAGAGCATTGTTTGCAATTGTTTCAATGCAATAAAAAGGATATTTTACATCAGTGTGACAATGGATGAAACATGGATCCACCACTTCAACTGTAAAAGCTGTCAATACCAGTAGGCAAGATTTTGACATCTGTATTTTGGAATATGCAAGGAAGGACCATCATTAGTAAATCTTGTATTGCATTACTCGTGCATTGGCAGGAAGAAAGCACCAAAAAATATTACAAATGTAGGAGAAAAAATACTCTTTCGTCAAGACAATGTGTCAAATCACAGGTCGATTGTAGTGCTAGCAAAATTATATGAATTGCACTTGGAATTACTTCCACACCCATCCTAATCTACAAATCTGGCTCCTTTTATTGATTGTCTGCAGACGTCAGAATAATGCTCCAGGCAAAGAGGTTTGACTCCAATCAAGAAGAAATATTGCAAAACAGGATTATTTTGAGGTCAAAGACAAATTGTTCTTCAAAAGAAAGAAAAAAGGCTTCAAATTAATAGTAGTAGTAATAGGAAACATAGTCGATGAATCAAGTTGAATTTTGTTTAAAAGTTGTTTTTTAAGTTAAGCCTGGGACTTATTGCATGATGTATTATAATAAAATGAAAACAATCATTGAATTAGAAAGAACGGATAGTGAATTAATGAGATGTCATTCTGCAAAGCAATATGCAAATTCAGTTAATCACACACATGATCAGTATATTAGAAAACTTTTGTGTTTGTGTATTGAATATGGATTAGGCATTTTAATCTCACTGTCAGAGCAATAAATCGCCCAACTTTATGAATATACTAATTGTTGTAGTCCTGTAAGGGTATAAAAGAAAGAAGCAACTCGGTAATTATTGGAAACAAAATATATTGAACAGAAAAGCAAATACAACAAATGAAGAGTGTGGGTATATGTCAGTCAGACTGCCAAGTGTGCATAATTTGTGTGTTTACGGCAAGAGACATTTTCTCTTTGTCTTTATAGTAAGTGGAAGAGTTTATTATCTGTAGGGTGGACACACCGCAACACAAATGTACAAAGTGTCTGAGAAGTAATGGAGCTTATGTCAAACAATTCATCTCTTCAAAGCAATCCCTTGTCGAGTCTGGTGTACTTGTTTTCTAAGCTTTCCCTATCATGCTTCTATGTACGTCTGGAAGTAATTTATTAGGATGTCCCATCAGCTATTATGATCTTATTGATAGCCTCTATGTCTTCAAGATGTGTCTCTTTAATTCCCTTGAGCTTGCAGAAGAAAAGGGAGAAGAAAAAAGTCACTTGGAGCGAGCTCAGATAAACAGTGATGTTTATATATATATTATTCCTTAATTGGAATTCATTTTTGAGATGAGCATTATATATTAATTTATTTTTATTTCGGACTATTATTCTCATCTTTATTAGTTGTTGTTTTTGATCTTTTATTGGTTTTGTTTATTCACAACGTTTCGGCCAACTATTCCTCTGGCCTTCGTCAGGTGGTAACCGCGACGGATAGGAACTTCGAATCTCCTAACTGCATTCTCAGCCATCACTGCCATCCATAGTTGTTGTCGTCTCACCACATTTTGGCCAATTAACCTCTGGCACACTTTGGGTGGGATTGAAACCACTATCTTCAGACAATGTTTATCTGGAACTGTAGAGATTCAACGTCTCTATCAACTGCGCCACGGACCCCGAAGGGCGATCAAGGTTGGATTCTTTGATCTTATAAATCCACGTTTATTTATCTGATCTTCTATAGTCGGGTCCGTACCGATTGGTATATATTATTCTTTAAATGAATTCCAGTTGATAGAGACGTTGAATCTCTACAGTTCCAGATGAACATTGTCTGAAGATAGTGGTTTCAATCCCACCCAAAGCGTGCCAGAGGTTAATTGGCCAAAATGTGGTGAGACGACAACAACTACAGATGGCAGTGATGGCTGAGAATGCAGTTAGGAGATTCGAAGTTCCTATCCGTCGCGGTTACCACCTGACGAAGGCCAGAGGAATAGTTGGCCGAAACGTTGTGAATAAACGAAACCAATAAAAGATCAAAAACAACAACTAATAAAGATGAGAATAATAGTCCGAAATAAAAATAAATTAAACAGTGATGTTGTTCCAGTATAATGTTCTTTTCTACCATGAACTGCTGAATACTCTGGATGTTTTGAGCAAGTGCATTGCCATGATAAAGTAGTAGTAACAATTTTTCTGACACAATCTGGCTCACATGGATCTCTTTGGAGATCATTTGGATCTGTGATGATAGCACTTTATCTTTAACTGTCTTGTTGCCTTTGCAACTAAGTCTTCAACCGGTTGCTGTAGCACTTGGTTTCTAGGCTGTACTCAAAAGTCCACATTTCATCATCAGCCGTGATGACTCCATGATGCCAATCCAATTCGATTCTGAACATGGTTGATGTTGTCCTGACACATGTACATGTGGTGCATCTTCTGAACAATCATTTACTGCATCTTTTTTTTGCACAAACATTATGCATGTGCAAATGTTTTAATACATCAGGATTTGCTAAGCATTTTAACGCTAGACTTTTTATTCAGCAGTTAAAATACTTCTAAATACTTTTCAAATTTTGAAGAGTAATTCTTTTTCTTTTCTTTATTATTAAGTACTAGCAGGGGTACCCGGTGTTGCCTGGGTGTGTTGAGTTAAAAAGAAGATCAAAAACAACAGTGGAGAGAGGTGTTAAAAAAAAAACTGGTAGTTGGTAAGCAGGCTCTGACTCATAACGCGAAGAAGGAAAAAAAACCCTGATTTCTTAGCCGATGTCTCTATCGTGCAATTGGAAGTTGTGAACGTCAAAATTAAGCTTAGTCAATCGAAAAGGGAACGATGACTTGCTAAAATGGTGCCGCAAAAACCAACCCCTCCTTGTAAAAAACTGGCCAGTTGAGGGTGAAGGAATTAATGTTTTTGGCCAATTTTTCGATATTTGTCGTTCAAAAGATCGAGTTTGGTCAGGTTCCAACACATCTGTCAGAAGTTTTTAGGCAGACATACAAACACACACACATTTTGCCTTTTATATATTAGATTAACAAAAATTTACAACTGTTCAGTTGTTAACAAAGAAATCGAAATGCATTCTAGTGGATTTAATTTTGTGATTAAAATATATTTAAATTAAAAAAATTGTTTTACACCATTGTATTTTTGATTTTAATAACTATTTTGATTAATTGTAAAAAAAAAAATAAGCATTCGATGTATAATTTATTCAAGTTAAACTGATACAAGAAATACACACACGAAGTTGATTCATATAATTAATATATGGATTTCTTGGTTTTTGAATTCTCTCTATATTAAAAACAAAAATAAAGAAAAATCTGTGATGTAAGTACCCATGATAAAATAAAAATATTATATTCCAAAAATCATGTAAATTGATAAAAGTAGTTTTATTTTTAAATAAGGAAATCAAATTTTATTAGTATCTGAGATGTGACCGTCTTCGTCTGCCATTTTAGAAAAATTTTGAGAAACAAAGGGAGATAATTCAATAAATCCTACTAGATTTATGTTGTAATGTCTACGAATTCCCATTAATCGCTTAAAAATGATTTTCTTGATCAATTTACATGATATTTGGAATATGATATTTTCGTTTTTGTCACAGGTATGTACATCATACAGATTTATCTTTATTTTTGTTTTTCAATGTAGGGAGAATTCTGGAGAATCCTATTTCTTTATTTATTACTTTTCGCTAACCATCTGCTCCCAAGACTTATATCCTCCGAAACATAATGTGAAATTATTAACTTGCATAAAAATCAGTTTCTGTATGTAAGAATGAATCCGTTGTGATTCGCCTTTCCCACTGTCAAAAATAACTTCTAATCTGTTAATAGACAAGCGATCTTGAAAGCAAGAATAGTCTCAAAACAGCTGGAATTCTAAATTGCTATTGGAAACAGCTGGAGGCCTCAAACACTGCATGAAATATTGGACATCTAAGTGATTTAGGAGAATTTGCCAGAGATAAGTTATTCATGTTTTTTACTTAAAAGTTAAAATATGTCAAATCTGAGCTATGAATCTTTTACTTCATAAACAAGAAGTTGACTTGCATATGTAATGATTCATCTCTCTCTCATATATATATATATTTATTTTTGTGTGTGTGTGTGTGTATATATATATATATACACAGAATAATCTAATGAATAGATAATTATGAATTCTGGAATATATATTATAGAAAATACAGTGCATAACTTCAGCACATGAATTTTATATAAACTTTTACCTCCCCACCCACCCCACACACACACTTTTAAAATAAGTTACGTAGAAAATAATTTCCAAAAGAAAAAAAGAATTAAATTTTGAATTAATTCCGAAAGGATTGATATGAGCACTAATAATATATATATGCTTGATAAAATTCTAACCTGTTGAACTTAAATTTCTGAATTATGGAATATATAATCTAAATAACAGGGTGAGTAATATGGCCACCTTGTTTATCTTTGTCAATTTTACTATGTAGGGAAGTGTGACTGAAGCCATACCATATCCCTCCAAAGAAAGAAAAACAATTTAAAAGTAATGCTATACTTATTGCTTATCAATCTATAATGTGTGTGTGTGTGTGTGTGTGTGCATATGTGTGTGTGTGCATATATTATACATGCATACTAGCTGTCCTGGTGTTGCCTGGGAATAATTTTACTTGTGTGTTTGCGTTATAGCCAAAATATTACTTTCAAATCTATTAGACATAAGTTTAAAGTTCTTTTATTGAAGACTCAAACTTATAAATAACTAGTATAGTTACCTGGCGTTGCTCGGGGTCATATGAAATTAAATAGAAGTAGAATCGTGTGTGACCTCTTTATTTCAAAATTTCTATCTCTACCTCTCTCTCCAGTCATCTCTGTATCTTTCTCTCTCCTCCTTTTACCATCTTTCTCCATAATTGAGGGAGAGACGTTTTCACCTAATTCATTCATATAATGATTGAAAACTCTAGTTAGAAATAGTTTGAACAATTAAAAAGTTAGAGCGACAAGGATAACTATAGCCCCCCCCCCCTCATATTTGATTGGCTTTGTGTCTAATTTATTTATGATTTTCATATAATTTTCATAAATAAATAAATTTTGGGGGGCATATGACCCCCCTCCCCCCAAAGAAAAAAAAATAACTCGCTCCTCTCTTACATCTCAAAAAGCACACTTTGGAATTAACATGGAAGTAAAGTATCATGAGCAAAGAACAGATATTAAATAATCGCAACAAGGAGGTGATCATGCCTCGGATGATTAACATGTAACAACTAAGCAGACATTACTTCACCTCCTTCCCCAAAAGCAGACGTTGGTAATACATGGGAGTAAAGTATTATGACTACAGGACATATATTACAGCTACCGAAAAAGTAGGTGATCATGCCTAGAAGGATGGACATATATTATCAAAACAGACACTAATCTACCCATTCGCCACACTCTAAAAACCAAACTTTGGTAATTTTGGATCAAAATCGATTTTTATGATTCTATTTTATATATTTAAGTTTAAGGGGTTCTAAGACCGTATCAATTCAGTGAATTTTGCTTCATTGGTGTCTAATAACTATAGATCAAATTCAATGCAAATCTTAAATATATGAATTTTCACAAGGTGTTACATAGGGGGTTCGTATTGAAAGAGATGACGGGTTCATATCGGAGACACGTTTAACGGGGACTTAGAACAGAGATAACGATGATGATGACAATGAGGGAGACATTTATAACAGACTGGGATAATTCTTGAGGACTTCATATTAATACAGACTGAGAGATATGATGCAACAGATGCATTACTGATGATGGAGGAGGCGTATTACTTATAAGGGGGTAATACAAGAGTTCGTTTATAGATGAATATACAAAACACATTTACCTTTTTGATTGTGAGGAATGACGATACGAGACAAACAGTTACAAATTATTAATGGCGATTTCTTTATTCATCTGTTGGCCAATTGATGAAGTCCGGAATTCAAGCCTTTTCGATTACATGGTCTCCTCTCCTCCCTTTGCTTCTAAGGGCATTAGCTCTCTCAAACCTCTCTCTTCCTAACTGACTCTAATTGATTCTCTAACTGACTGCGTCTAACTTTGAACCCTAATTCAATATATTGAGAAATCTCCTTTGTTTATGACGTCAGAAGTGTGGTCTCCAACGTGACTAACTTTCACATGGATTTACATATGTCTGTCCAAACATACTTTTGTCAAACAAAGAATTCTCAATTCTAATTATTTAATATCTAACCTATTTTTAAACAATATTTTTAAACTCGCATTGTCCATCCTTTTAACTGACATATTTAATATCCAGTTATTCTAAAAGAATGGACAATCGCTTTTTTCCGACATAAATAATATTTAGCTATTTCTAAAAGAATTAACAATCGACTGCATTCCTAGGATTTCAATTATCCACTTGCCAACAGGGTTCCATTCTACCGTTTTCCTAATATCATTTTCACTTATCTAGTCTGTCTTCTTACTTACATGAGAAGGGGACAGCCGTTTCATCTAACAATGGGAGGTATTACCTATATTATGCCCCAGAAAAGCTCTTTAAATGACTTCAAAGAAACTGAAATTTGGGGGAATATTTATTAATGTCTAGTATCTATTGTTAAAATTTAACAAAAATTGAAGGTGTCTGAATTTTCACAACGATTTTCAATCCCTTTATACAAAACTAAATTAAACTAAATATAACCCACATTAACCACACCTGTTCTAAAATTCCTAATGATCAGTTAATTAATTTAAGAGTGAATCTTGTACAGAGAAATTTATAAACATATACACATACTTAACTTTTCATAAATAGAAATAAGACGTTAAGAACCTGCGTTTGCTAAAAAAAGAACTTGAAATTAGAGAAGTTGGTTCAAGTTCTACGAAATATTGATGTAAGGTAAAAAAAAAATTTTTTTTTTTTTTTTTAACTTAATTAAGATTTCGTTTTATTGATGAGGTACAGTTTAATCGTGATTCGATTTTCATTTACCATTGATAGAAAAAAAAAAGTGGGAAGAAACATTTATGCTAATGATACCACAAGGCAGGGATGAGTTCTCCACTTTATAGTGGAATTCTGTTTTTTTATCTATTTAAAAAAATGTTTTAAACCTTGAAAAAGCCTGGTTAAATTCTTAAAACCTTCCATGGATGCAGGTTATCTGTTTTTTGGTTTGAATTTGCCTTTTTTTAAAAAAAACAAAACAAAAAAAACCTGATTTCGATCAAATCTCTAGAGCCTTACTTCCTTATATTTTTTGTTGCTATTTGATTAAATTTTATTTTATTTTCTATTTTTTTCTCTAATTTCTTTATCCTTGTTTTTTTCTTTCATTTTTTTCCTATCTTTTTTCCTCTTTCATTTTTCTTTTCCTTTTTATCTTTATATTTTATCATGCTTTTAGAAAGTTTTTAGCTTTCTTTTTTCTTTTTTTTCTTTCTCTTTCTCTCTCCTTCTCTTGTCTGGCCTTCCATTAACCTCTTATGACAGTTCTCTCTGAAAACTGAAAATGTTCATTTTGCCATGAAAGTGGAGACTTCAAACAATTTAAAGGTGTCCAAACCAAAAAAGAGATTAAATCCAGTTTTCTAAACTCACACATAGGGGAGAGAAAAAATTGATATCTCTAATTTTCAGAAAGAGGTGAGTTTATGTTGCACTGGTTAGTATCAGATCTGACCGAATGGTTAATTGTAGGCATAGACCAATTCCAAAAATTCCAACAAAAACCTAACAGCCAGCCATGGTTCTCCCCAGAATGTGCTGCTGCTATCGCGCACAGAAAACACTTTTTCCATAGCTACCAACATAATAGATGCACTCAGACTAAAGTTGCTTTCAGGACTGCCAGCAACCACTGTAAAAGAGTAATAAAAAATGCAAGAGAGCTATATGCCCAGTCTGTTAAATCCAAGGTAGCTGATCAGCAGCTTGGTTCCCACTAGTTTTGGCAAATAACAAATAGGATCCTGAACAGAAGTGTGCGTTCTATCCCAACCATTATCAATGGACCAGAGGTCATCTCCTCAGACAAGGCCAAACTATTTGTGAAGAACTTTGCAGCTAATTCTACCCTATGCGACGAATGCCATCAACTCCCCATATTTCCTCTTATAACACAGAACAAGCTAGGTAACATACAAATATCCGTGCATGAGGTCGCCAAGCTAATCAAGAACCTAGATTCCAGTAAAGCAACTGGCCCTGATGGTATCCCAATTATAGTGTTAAAAAAACTTGCTCCCATACTTAGGAAACTATTTAAGCGCTGCCTTAAGGAGAAGTGCTTTCCGACTCCCTGGAAGACCTCATCAGTTTGCCCTGTATTTAAGAATTCAGGTGATAAGTCATCTTCCTCTCAGTACAGACCAATAAGTGTCCTGTGTGTTATAAGTAAGTTGCTGGAATCCATATTAAATAGAGAAATAGTCAACCACCTCAGCAGGAACAACCTTCTTAGTGACACACAATATGGTTTCCGCTCTGCAAGATCTACCGCAGATGTGCTGACGGATTAGTGAATCTCTTGACAAAGGCTTCCTTTCTAGGGCAATTGCTCTTCACATATCAAAGGCCTTCGACAAGGTATGGCATAAGGGTCTACTTCACAAGATTTCCAGCTACTGTATAACTGGAAATGTTTTCTCAATCATTAAATCATTTCTCTCCGATAGGCTCATAAGAGTAGTGGTAGATGGACAAAAATCGGAGGCCTGCAATATAAATGCTGGAGTCCCTCAGGGGTCAATCCTGGGCCCAACTCTCTTCCTGATCTACATCAGTGACCTCCCTAAACACATACTTAAATCATTCGTTGACATCTATGCTGATGACATGGCCATCTACGGCAACACATCAAAGGCTGTAAATGACAAAGCTCTCTCTGATTCTCTCTCCAATTATCTCGAGCGCGTGGTTCAGTGGGGGAAGACGTGGCTGGTTACCTTTAATGCATCCAAAACCAAACTCCTAGCCTTACATCATCAACGCTCTGATCTCCATCTGGCATCAATTGAGATGGATGGCTCTCGTCTGGGTGAGGCCCCATGTTTTGACAAGCTTCTGGGTTTGACCTTTACTCCTGATCTGAAATGGAACACGTACATCAAGTCTGTTGCCAAGGTCGCTGGGAAGATGGTGGGATCCTTCTACCACTCCAGAAGATATCTCACTACTGATGCAATTCTTTATCTATATAAAAGCCAAGTACATCCAAGAATGGAATACTGTTGCCATATCTGGGCAGGAGCTGCTAAAAACAGCCTATCCTGCCTTGACAGAGTACAAAATAGACTTCGTGGCTTAGTGGGGGATGCCCTTTTCTCTACCCTGCAACCTCTCTCCCACAGAAGAGACGTTGCGAGCCTATCCTTGTTTTATCGTTATTTCCATGGCAGGTGCTCGTCTGAACTCCAATCTCTGGTCCCCCCTCGCCAATCTTTCACGAAAAACACCAGTCTAGCTGAATCCACTGTGAAAAATTTCCCCCACTCTTTATCTGTGCCTAAATCAAAACGCGGATTCCATGAACAAAGCTTCTTTCTTAGAACTGCATGCCTGTGGAACTCTGTTCCATCTGACTGCTTCCCACCGGACTACAACTTGGATGTCTTCAAGTCCAACATTAACAAATTCCTAATGAACCGCTCCCTTAAGTAAACACTTCATCAAATCTCCACACTAACGTAATGTACTTGCAATAACCCTTATCCGTGAGTGGCTTCCGGGCCTTGATAAGTGGTGATCACTGTTTAAAAAAAAAAAAATGATTCAGAAGAGATAACCATGATTTTGTCTAAGGGCGATAAATCCCTGATACATCTTGATTTGTTAACAAAAACTGATATTTCACAAAACATTTTTCAAATTATTTTAAATGTGTATTTATTCATCACTAGCAAATTGTCAAATTTTCTTTTTTTTAAATTTTATTTAAAAAATTTTTTTATGTGCTTCCCTCCACATATGCACACCTTGGTTGTGGCCACCCAGGTTTAAAAGTTCATCTTGATTTCAACAGATTTTACGATTGGCTCCTTACACTTTTGACCTAGTATAGACAAGTTAAGTGCATAAATCTAGAAATGTGGATGTGAAATGTATTGTCTATCATAAATGTTAGATCTTCATTATTTAGCGAAGTTGTGCTTTTTTGCAATTCAGAAAAGTGTAATTCTACTCTTTTTTTTTTTTTTTTTTTTTTTTTTTTTAATTTAGAAAAGGTGGAATTTTAGCTTAAACTTGATTCTGTTCCTCTCAAAAACAAAAAAAAGAAAAAGAAGAAAATGTACATGTACTGTCTAACTATTCTGCTGAAATGGTCTGGTTTGACAAAGTTTGTAATAAAAAAAGAATAATGAAAAAGATTTTTAAAATACCAAACAAATTTATATGAAAATCATGCACATCAGATTTCATATGTTAAATTTTTTTTCTTGCAGGTCAAGTTAGTAACTGGCTTGTATCATGGTCCTGATATCTTATGTGATCTAACCAAAATTGAAGAGACCAATCTTCAAGGTCAAAGTTGCAAGTGGAACTTGAATCTTTCATTTGATCATCTCATTAAAGATTTACCTGAAATGACGCGAGTTTGTTTTTTGTTAATGGCTGTTGGTGGTGTTAAAAAGAGGCAAAAAGTAAGTGATTTATAATTTTAATGGTTTCAATTTGATTAATGTTCTGTTTGGCTTTTTTTTTTTTTAATCAATTATTTTTTAAAGATTTTCTTTCTCTCTCCTTTTTCTCTTTTCGTCTCCCAACTCTCTCTCTCTCTTTCTTCCTTCCTCTATCTTTCTCCATCCTCCCTCTCTCTTCTTACTCTTCTCTCTTCCTACCCTTTTCTTCTCCCTCTCCTTTTCTTCTCCCTCTCCTTTTCTTCTCCCTCTCCTTTTTTTCTCCCTCTCCTTTTTTTCTCCCTCTCCTTTTCTTCTCCCTCTCCTTTTCTTCTCCCTTTCTCTTTTTTTCCCTTTCTTCCTTCCTCTTTTTCTCTTTCTCCCTCTTTTTCTCTCCTATCTCCCTCTTTCTCCCTCCCTCTCTTTCTCTCTCCCTCTCTTTCTTTCCTTTCTTTCATCCTTCTCTTTTTTCTCTTCTTTCTCTCTCTTTCCTCAGCCTCTTTGTCTCTATCCCTACCCCCCCTCTTTGTCCCTCTCCCCATTATTCTCTCTTTTTCCCTCTCAACCAGAATTATGTTTCATAATTATCCAGATAGTTTGCACACCAAAAATTGAAAAGCCAATGTAGCCTATGTCTGCAGAAAAGGATTGCAATAATCAAATTTAAGAATAAGAACATATTATTAAACCAAAGAAATAAAGTAATTTTGAAATGCAGACATAGAAATAGATTTAAATTATAATTTTTTTTTTTTTTTTTAGATATATGCATTTAAGGAAATATGGTGATCATTATTAAGTGCTATTTTCTCTATTATTAATGTCATTATTGGTAGGATTTAATTATAGCTATACTGTTATTGCTGTTATGTTTTCTGTCCGGACAATGTCACTGCCTTTTCACATTTTGTTTGGCCTTCTAATCATAGTTAAAAAATATGCACAATTGTTTTTCTTGATCTTATTAATAATTAATAATGCATTAGTAATACAATAGAATGATAGTGCTAATATAATAAAATAGAATTAAATGATTTAAAAAAAAAAAAAGAAAGAAGTTGTGTAAATTTATTAAAATGATGTTTGAACATGTGAGATCACTTTATAGTGAGATTCTTATTCTACTGCTGCTGTTGTCGTAATATTTATTTTGACATTGATATCCTCATTACCAATATAATTAATAATATAAATGGTATTTTGTATTATTTTGATTAAATCGAATTACTGTTGCCATATTGAATGTAATTTGTGCAACATTTCAGCCGATGTAACATCCAACTTTCTTTAGGTGTATTTTATCATGGCGTAACAGACAAAGTACTAGGTAAAGTTCAGTTGTGAATGACCTTCTGAAGGTTGAAGGTTCAATCCTCAGTATGGGCGATGCGAAGAAAAAAGTTGCAAATTACTTAAGACTTCTGGCTGACGGAATGAAAGAATGCTATCTCTGTGATTTTTATAAAGGGTTCCATTTGAAATTCCTTGCAGATTCTTAAGTTCGATAGAAGATTCCAGAGTTTAACAAGATACACCTGATGATGGTCGGAAATTACATTGGTTGAAACACTGTGCGAATAACATTGAAGATGAGAACAATAGTCTGAATAATCCAAATAATTCAAATCATTAGTCCTTATCTAAAAAATTCCGAAACACTGATGGTATTGCTTTAGTTACCATGAATACAGTGTTAACATCATTCGTTTTAAGTTTTCATAATTTTAGCATTTCAAATTAATCCTTTACTCAAAGAATTCTTGTTAACTTGTAATGTTGCTATTTTGCATTTGTTATTTAGAGTAAGAGAATTATTACATCCACCCCTCCCAACTCAATTAAATTTGGCATTTTAACTTGGTTAAATATATATATATATATATATATATATATATATAACTAGCATGGGTGCCCAGCATTGCCCGGGTGTTTGGAGGTGTGTGTTGAGCAAAAAAAAAAAAAAAAAACTGGTAGTAGGCAAGCAGGCAGGCTCGAACCTGTGATGCAAAGGCGGAAAAGAAAGTGAAAAAAAATTGACGTCTTACTGCTACTCCATGCACAACCAGAAATTCGGAATGCTAAAATTAGCCAAAGTTAATCCAACCGATACGATGACTTGCAAAAATAGCTAGCAAAAAATCGGCCCCTCCTTGTAGAAAACTGTCCTGTTGAGGATGAAGGAATAAATGTTTTTGGCCAATTTTTTTATATTTGTCGTCCAAGACGCAGAGCTGCAAAATAATACCAATCTTGTGAAAATCTATCGCCTCTGTTGAAAGTTTTAGGCAAACATAAATACATACCTATATTTCAACAGACAGGTGAGATTTATATGATAGGAGATTTGATTTTATAGAAGGCAATACAATGCAGAGGTGTAACGGAGAGACACAAACTGAAACAAAATAAGACGTAATGATGAAATAAGCTATGCAGCTTTACCTTTATCGATCCAATATGTAAGATATATAAATAAATAATAAAAAAAGAACAAACGGGTTCATCAACGTTTTGTCTTTTATTGCAAGACTTTCTCAATAAAGATGAAACGTTGATCAATACATAACTTGGTTTGTTCCTTTTTAGTTCTCTATTTCGTCAAAACATTATTTCCATTCTCGTGCTTGCGTGCATATATATATATATATATATATATATATATAAGTTAAAGGTATTCAAGAGGGAAACTCGTGAATTAAAACAAAGTTATTAAGAGTGCACAGTAAAAAGAGCAAAATGTCATATGTTTATTTATATAGACAAATATTACATAGTCGTTACACTGAACATGCTAATGTTTCGGACAAATTGGTTGGTAAGGACCAAAAGTCCTTGTTGGGTGACGTAATAAAGTTTTTGAGAACCAAATGCTTTCAGTCGTGCAAAAACTTTATTACGTTGCCTGACGAGGACTTTCGGTTCTTACCAACCAACTGTCTGAAATATTAGCATGTTCAGTGTAGCAACTGTATAATATTTGTCTATATAAATAAAAATATAGACACAAGCACACATACAATGTTTTACTTGTATTGTGTTCTTACTTGTGTCAGGTAGTCAGGTGAAGTATCTATGTCATTATATTTTGGAAAATATCAATTTATCAAACATGTACTGACTTTCAGACGTACATGCTCGGTCTATTGCAAATTAAACAAATTCTGCAGAGATTGAAAATTAATTTTTAAATCTATAAATTATTTTAACTTAGCAATATAGGGCTGGTATTCATACTCAGTATTATCTATTTTATTTTTTTAATATTTAATCTAATTTATTTATTATTTGTATTTATAGCTAATTCTCATTTGTTTATTTTTTATTTATTTTCTACGATTTTATTTAAATGGTTAGAGTTATAAATTTTAACTATTAAAGGGAGAAAACTGACGATAGTTAAAGGGATAGAATTCTGTTAACGGTTAATTACCTATTAAGGCAAACATATGCGCACTCCACACACACACACACACATGTATTTGCATACATACACATGTATATATTATTATTTTGTTTAAAGTAATTATTTTTTCTAAGATTCATGGGTTTTTAGCATTAATCATTTTATATTACTTATATTGATAAATATGGCCATACAAATGGTTTGTATTCAGTTCTTATTGATTTTTTGTTTGTTTGTTTTTTGAATATGTTCGTTTAATTTTTAACTATTTGTCTGTTTGATGCTATTGATTTAATTTGATTGTTTTTTAAAATTATTTGTTTATTATTTATTGCTATACTTATTTGTTTTTATTCTATTTATCCCCCCCCCCCCCCAGGTATTGTGGAGCTGTGTGTATTAGGCCAAAAAATGTGGATTCTAATTCATGTCGGTGATTTATTTAAGGATGCAATTTAGTGATTTAGATGGGGTCTTTAATTTGAAGGTCGCTGACATTTCTTTCAATGGCTGGGATATCCACTTTGGGAATGTGCTTGTGAAAGGAAGAGTTATATCTGATTAAAGTGATTAAGGTCGATTAAAGATAATTTTGCATGGGAATCTGCTGGAAATTGTGTATGTGTGTGTGTTAGAGATAAAGTAGGCTCAAAGAGATTTTTTTTGAGAATAGCATTTTGGGCCATCTTGGATTCAGAAATCCATCAGCTCTTTGTGGTGTGATGAAGAAAATTAAGATCTTTACTTATTTTGTTTAGAGATAATAAACCATAAAAATTTTGTTTTTCAGTTTTCTTTATTTTCTTTTTCTTCTTCTGTGTACAAAATGAACTTCCACTTTGCTCTAAAAGGATTCTCTGGGCAAATGATGGTGAGGGGGTAATACAAACAAATACAGATTTGGAAACTTTTTCAAGCTTTCATTTATTTTTATCTTTTCTTCAGTTCAGGGCAAATATATATATATATATATATATATATATATATATATATACACACACACACACACACTATTTAGCCTGTTAAAAGTTATAGCCCATTGACTTAAAATGAGTGCTTTATGCCAACCTTCTAGAGTAAATGTAGTATTGTGGTGATTAATCCCTAACCGTACATCAAACAGATACCATAATGTTTAGTTTCCTGTACCTTATCATAACAAAGGCCCATACAGAATTTAAGGCAGATTGGTTCAGTAGTTTTAGAGAAAAAGTGAAATGGATAGACAGATGTGGAAAAATATAATCCATATTGGCTTCTGTTTCGTATGTAGAAATGAATTTTTAAAAATTAGTGTATAACAGTAAATTTGTCAAATTTTCAAAATTATAGCAGTGCATTTGGCAAATCAATATTTGATTCTAACTAACCAATTTTATTTTGTTTCTTGGACTATGTTCTTTAAAATAAAAAACTTATGCTTATATATATATATATATATATATATATATATATATATATATATATATATATATTTGTTAGTTCATAGTTTTAATACTCATTACCTTATGGTTTCTTCTTCTTCACAGGACACCACCCCATTAGCGTGGGTGAATATTTCATTATTTGACTTTCGATCCCAACTTCGCCAAGGCGATTATGAGTTATACATGTGGCCAGTTACAGATGATGAGTCTATTCCAGAGGAGGAATCCTGCTTTCCCAACGGTGAGTAAATCTTTTACTGTCTTTGACCAAAACAACAACATTGTACATTAAAACTTGCATGTTAGATAGATTGTATACTGCACAAGGAAGCCGACACAGATACAGTTAATAGAATTTGATAGCAACAGCAAAAATGAGATTCAAGTAGCGTAAAGAAATCAATAATTGACTACCAATATCAGCTGAGAATTAAATAGTTTTAGTTTTTTTTTTTTTAATTTTAATGAGTCACCCCTTATTAAGGCAAAATCCAGTCAAGGATAAGTTTAAAAGAAATGTATGGGTTGTCAGTTGAATGATGATTAATATTATGAGAGGATTGAAAATAAGAAATAAAATTTGATGAGATGAAAATAGTTGATGGCAAGTGTTTATTGATATTAGATTCAAGGATGAGCATGTTGTAGCCCTTGGAAAACATTTTTGTGGCAGTGTGTTATATAGATTGAATGTAGTTGGAAAGGAACTTACTAGAAATTGGCAAGGGGGAACCAGAGATTGAAGCACATTTGAGCACCTTCCATTTTAGCAAGTGGCAGCTATATATTTGGCTCTAAAGGTAATAGAAGTTAGTTGGTATAAATTCCTCATCTTTTTCTGGATCCCTGTTGGTGCTCACAACACTGAAGAACAAAAATATGGATAATCTTTTAATCACAAAAATCTTTAACGGAATCACCTATTTCAAGAAACAAGAGTAAAATGAGATTCTGTGGAATACCAAGTCATATCAGCATTTGTGGAAATAAAAAACAAAACAAATAAAGCAGCAAAGAAATCGCTGAACATGACATTTTCCAATATTAAGATTTCATATACTGATCTTTGACTGTCTATAAATAAAATAATTGAAGAATAATTGCAATAATCTTAGGATGAAAAAATTAAATTAATAAATTGCACAAGGTCGCACAAAGACAAGAAGAGAAGACACTGTAGTAGCTAGACTATGTATAGGACATACACAGAAATATTTATTAGAAGGTAAAGAGTCTTCAATGTGTATATCATATCAAGAATCTTGTATGTATTAATAGAATGTTAGGCTCTACAACAACCTGAACGAAATATTACAACTCAAAAGAAAACTGAAGAACCTCTTAAAAGACAAATCTGACTGAAGTCTTAGACTTCATCAAAAAAATTGGATATTAAAAAAAAAGAAAGAAAAGAAAAGAAATTAAAGAAAATTTTCCAAAAACAATATAAAATAATAATCTTACCTTATTATTCCATGTGACAACTTCATTTGCCATTAAATAACCCAAAAATGGTTGATAAGCTGTAAATTAAACCAAATCATTTCAAGAATATACTGACTGCATCGTTTTGGAGAAGAGTAAACCCTTTAGAATATCAACCAGCTATCGATAGTGATTAATGACTAGGTCTATGACAACAGAAAATTATTTTCATTGTTTTGACTCTCAAGTATATATCCAACACAGTTAGACACAGTTAATCGAGAACCACATCACTCTATATAAAAGCATATAAGATATCAACGGGTACACACTCGAGAGTCAAAGCCCTATTAATGACTGAGGACAGGATCCTAGTGAATGAGAAGTCCATGATCTGAGAAACACGTGATCAGCAACAGTCCAACTTGGCTCAAACTTCCGATTGATGAACAGTTGGATAAGATCAATTGTGCAGTCATAAGAAGACCTTAACATTTAGGCACACATATTGAGCCACTAGTCTGCAATCTTTCAATAAATAGATAAATAGATACCTATGCACAGGCACACACACACACACATATATATATATATATATATATATATATATATATATATAAGGCAAAATGTGTGTGTGTGTGTGCACTTTTTGTGTATGTCCAGCAAAGGCTTTTTGGGAGGGCGTGCTCGGTTGGGTAACTTTTTCTTAAAACTTTTTATACACTGTCTAAATCATATCTACAAGTTATGAATGTAGGTCACATCTATCTTTTATTTGCCCAACTTTTACGCGCTATTTTGGAGATTTTTTCGATCGCTGCGTCTTCGTTTCACTTTTCAGTATAAAAAAGCGAAACTGAATCCGCACCGTCAGTTCCCTGGCATTTGTGGCACCTACAAAACAAATCGGCTTTGATCAATGCGGCAAAAAACGTCATATCAGACAATTGCTTTTCAAATGGACGCCCCCATTTTTTATCTTGGGTAAACAAACAGCCAAAATTGGGGAAAGAAAAACTGCCTCGCAGCAAAACTTAACTGCCGAATATGTTTAACCTCATTATCATTAAATTCGCACACCTGTCAACTTTATAAGCCTTAAATTAAAACAGTTTTCACTTCCTTTCTCCTCATGGCTGAGCGGGTTAAATGTCACATTTTTTCCCCTTTCTTTTCCACCTTTGCGTCAGCGCTTCGGGTTCGAGCCTACCTTCCTACCAAAATTTTTTTTCTTGTTTCACACCTCCAAACACCTGGGGTTTTTGTTTTTGATCTCTACCCCCCTTTCCCCCCCACAACACACACCTACAAACATCCAGGCAATGCCGGGTACCCCTGCTAGTCTATAATATAAATCTCACCTGTCTGTTTAAATGTATGTATGTATGTCTGTCTAAAACATTCGACAGAGGTGATTGATTTTCACAAGATCGGTATTGTTTTGAAGCTCGATCCTTCGGATGACCAATATCGAAAAATTGGCTAAAAACATTAATTCCTTTGCCAACTGGGTACTTTCCTACAGGGAGGGGGTCGCCCTTTTTGCCGATATTTTTAAAAGTCATCTCCCTCTTTTCGATTGACTAGCCTTAATTTAAACATTCGTCACTTGCGGTTTGGCGATGTGTGCAACAGCAAAGACGGCGTTTTTTTTTCACGTTCTTTTCCTCCTTCGCGGTACAGGTTTAAGCCTGCCTGCCTGCCTACCTACCTACTACCACTTTATTTATTTTTTATTTTTTGGTACTTGTACAGTTTAATCAAGACATTTTCACTTAATTTCATCAAGTATTTTTTTTTTTTTTTTTTTTTTTTTTTTACAGCAAAAAAACAATTTTGTATGATACCGAGCAAAAAGTTTGATTTTTAGTAAGAAAAGCTAGTATTAAAGACGGGGAGGAAGTGTCAGCGTTTTAAATTGAGTTATCTCCCCATGGCGTGTTAAAAAAATTCAAATATGGCTGACTTCAACGCGCTCTCATAAAAACGTGTTTTTCCGATGTAAAAAATCTACTCAATCAAATTAAGTGAAATTTTTTTTCAGAGAGATCTTCAGTCCAAAACAGATACGTACAATATAACCATCTTTTTTTTCCCCGATATTTTCATTTTTTAATGTCTTGATTAAACTATACAAGTACCTTTTTTTTTTTTTATTCAACACACAACTCCAAACACCCGGGCAACACCGGCCACTTAGGTTAGTGTGTTAGAAATCAGTGGCAAAGGTCAATCAATGAGTTCCAACTCTGATGATCATCCTAACATTTCACCCAAATTTGGTTGGGTGGGGGGGGGAGAAACTAAAAGAAAATACAAATGCTTAGTGAAATGATTGGTTACATTTAATGTTATCAAGACAAAGCTCCTTTCCTTAAACAATTATAACAAACTGATTTTCATAACTAATAACACCGTTTCCAAAATTTAATGTTCAAACTCCTCAGACTACTGTTCACAGACAACATCAGGGATGTGAATTCTCTGCTTTTAGCAGAAATTTATAATTTTTATCAATTCAAAAAGTTGAATTCCGCTTTTTTTTTTTTTTTTTTTTTTTTTTTTGCTTTTTTTATCAAGAAAAGGACAAATCTCTAGAGCTTTATTCTCCATTGGCTCAGGTTTATTTCTCTTTCTCACCCTCTCTCTCTTTATTTTTATTTCTTTCTCTGTTTTTTTTATTTCTTCCTCTATCTACACCAGGTTTTGTTTTTGCTTATATATATATATATATATATATATATATATATATATAATCGAGAGAGAGTAAATGTAAACAAAATTAGTCTATAATCAATTACATATGTTCCAAGAATTGTTTGAATTCTTGGAACATATGTAATTGGTCATTTAGTTTGCCTTCTATTTACACTAGCTGCGCTCTGGAAAATATAACCCTTCTATTGAGCTGATTATATAATTGCAATACTTTGAACGAATGTTCATAATTCCCATGCTTTCCCCACCAATATAAGGGTTATATATATTAGCTGAATAGTGAACTATCTATTATGTTCTCATGTTCAGACCATTTTTCTCTCTCTCTGTCCTCTTTTATGTTTATTACCATTTTATCTGCTTAGTTACACGTTTCGATTACCGAATCGTGTTAATGATCCGACAGGGTTTCTGAAGTCTGATGAAATTGTCAGTTCGTTAACACGATTTGTTACTAGAAACATTTGTAACTAAGCAAATAAAATGGTAATAAAAAAAAATATCTTTGCTCTACAATAGTATTGAGCACTCTTTTCAAGTTTTTACTAATTACCATTTAATTGCTATATACATGACAAATATGTATCTTGCTATATATATATATATATATATATCTTTGCTCTATAATTGTATTGAGCACTTTTTTCAAGTTTTTACTCATTACCATTTAATTGCTATATATATATATATATATATATATATATATATAAATAATTTCTGGATCTTTTTAAAATGATAAATATGATTAAATAGCATCTTCGCCTCAAAAATCGTTTTACTTAGAAAATCGTCCATATATAGATATTAAATAATATTTTTATTTATTTTTATTATTATTACTGTTTTAATAATAGTATATTTTAGCTTTTGGTCTATAAACATCATTAGCATGTAGTTAGTGTTTTATTTATCCTTGACTTTATGATTTCTAATCTTGACTGCTGTTTTTGTTTTCATTTTTTTTTTGTTTTCATTTTTTTTGTTTTCATTTTCTCATAAAATCAATATTTTCAAGATATCAGACATTTAACCTTTGTCTTATATCAAATCTCACTTTATTATTCCAATAGGTTATGACCATTTGTCGCATACATACCATTGTTTTCTTTCAGACACAAAATATGAAAAATGAACTGTGCATGTGTGTTTAAAGTTTTACTGCAAATAATTCTATTCCAATTAAAACAAATGTTATTCATCGTTTGCATGGTTACCTTTATGTGTGTGTGTGTGTGTGTGTGTATGTATATATATATATATATATATATATATATATATATATATTGCATAATAACATTTATGCATGGGTTCTCATCAGATCACCAAAGTTAAGCAATGTTGAGCTTCGCTAGTAGCAGATGGGTGACCATTGACAATTCTAGGTGCTGTATGTGCTCTCCGCTTATCTTGGCATTGTTTCCAGTTGTCTTGAACCTCCACTTGCCACTGGTATTTAAAAACACTGACTCAGGAGAGGTGTGGTTGAAGATTGCGCAATTCTTGTCACAAAAATTCCACACGCAGACACCCTTACAGTGGGTATCCATAGTTTGGCTTAAGGAAGCTAACATATATATATATATATATATATATATATAAAGGGCTCCTTCAGTCTTTGACAGACAAATTTTTGTGGCAGGAGGTGCACAATCTCCAACCACACCTCTCCTGAGTCGACATTATTAAATACCAGTGGCAAGTGAAGTGTATGTACAGGTGGGCTGGAAACAAATGTCAAGATAAGCAGAGAACACATACAGTGTCTAAAATTCCCAAATGGTCACCCATCTGGTACTAACCAGGCTCAACATTGCTTAACTACAGTGATCAGTTGAGAACCGGTGTGTCAACGCGATTATGCTGTGTATATATATATATATATATATATATATATATATATATATATATATATATATATATATATATAATACTAAAACTCTGTCGTTCTTGGTTGTTTGCTTGCGCAATATCCTTCTATTACTACTACTCTGCCTCCTCTTCTTGCTACTACCACTTCTCCTCTTTACAGCTACTACTACGCCTCCTCTTCCTTATCCTACTATTACTACTACTGGTTGACATGTATTTTCCCTACTACTACTCTAAACAGAATGACTCTTAGAAATCTATCTATATTTTTTTTTTTCATTTTAATATACTTTCATAGAAATGTTTCTGTTATATCACAAAAAAAACTATTTTCTTTACATCACAAGTGTCATGCTCATACATTAATTCCATAGCTAATATAACATACTGACCCCTTAGGGGATGTTTTGCAACTATTTTATATATTACAACTATACTGTCGCATTTTTCTCACAAATAAATAAACTTTGACTTGTTGACAACATATTTTTTTTTACTGTATACGTTTTCAGCGGCCTAATTTTTTTTTTTTTTTTTTTTGCGTTTTAAATTATCCAAATAAACAATTGTTAATACTTTCTGCATTTTTTTTTTACATTGTTCATTTCCGTATTGCGTTTAAGTTATTTTAACGCAACTTATAATTCAGTGGCTGTAAGTTTTTATTTTTAAAAAATAAACAATTATAAACAGAATGACTCATAGAAATCTATCTATATTCTTTTTTCATTTTAATATACTTTCATAGGAATGTTTCTGTTATGTAATAAAAAACTGTTTTCTTTACGTCACAAGTGTCACGCTCATACATTAATTCCATAGCTAATATAACATACTGACCCAACGGGTCAATGGGTAGTCTAGTATATATATATATATATATATATATATATATATATATATATATATATATATATAAACAATAGAATTTTAGCTTCCAGTAACTATTTCATATATTTGATGATCTGTTTTGCCTACATGTGAACAACCAAATGCAGAGATATATATCTTTAAATTTTCATACATGCAACTCTTTAAATGTCCAAAAATCGGATCCAGAAACATCAGAAAAATCAACAACAAAACTCAAATTGTGAGACAATTCTTAAATCTGATTTCAAAAACAAATATAGGGTTCTTTCCATTATCGGACATTATCTTTTATACCAAAAGAGCTTGGAAATGCTACATATAATTTACTTAAATATTTAAGTCGTATAAATGGTCTAAAAGATCATATGCATCTCAGCATATTTTTTACACTAATTTTCTAGTAAAACTGTTATATCTTTGTTAAAACGCAAGATGAAGCAATGAAATTTGCAATATATGTGTACTTTTTTTGAAAAGAATCCAGATATAGCTCTGAAAACCTCCAGGAATTAATGGCTTTCAAATAATCTGCAGTAAATGCACATAATTATGTTACAGCACCATAAAAATTTCATGTATACATTGAAAAGAAACAAAGAGAACTGAAAGTTGAATTATACTGCATTTTACGTATAAAAAAACAAAATCAAATACTAGGACTATTTAATATTCTTTTGTTATTTTTTAATTTATTTATTTTTTTTTTTAAATTAAATGACCATTAAATTATAAATTAATCAAATTTATATAAAACTATAACTAATTCGAAGGTGGTGTTTTGATTTTTATTTATAAAATTACTAGAAGAGTACCCATTTCAACACAAGTAAAAATTAATTCTCCAAACAGGACAGTTTTGCACCACTTTTATGCCCCCTAACAAAGATTTAAATCAAAATATAATGCTACTAAACCTTATGTCTAGAATACTTATCCTAGTTCTGATCAAAATCCATTTCATGTGTTTGATTCTATAAAATGTTGAAAATTTAAGGCTTAAGCTTAAGATATCTTCTTGAGTAATTGAAATTCAAGGAGTATTATATAATTGGTGTCTAACGATGATGAATTAAATTGAATACCAATCTGAAATATTTTAATTTTCAAATATTTCAGATTATGCCTACATTATGCCCCCTACAAATCTCTTTAAAATATTCCAAAGAAACTGAAATTGGGGTAATATTTAATAATGTCTAATACCTATTGTTAAAATCTGACTAAATTGGAGATATCTGAATTTTCACAATGGAGTTTTTTTCCCCCCTTTTGTATAAAACTAAATCAAATAAAATATAGTCCACGTTGCCACCCCTTATCAATGTCTAGCAGATGTGTTCAAAAACTTTTAATGATCAGTTAATTAATTTAGGAATGCATCCTGTACATATAGATATATAAAAATATGCATTTATCTAACTTTATATGTAAGATACTGCTTACGTGCAACTTGTGTTATAATCTAGATCATTGACACTTAGCTGTTCTCAAGAACCAAGTTGACACTTGTTTTTGTTTTACGTTTTATTTAACAGAACGGAGACAGAAAACTGAAATGTGTGTGGATGCGAGAGAGATTTAGAAGGAATTGGAGTAATATTTTATATATTTATTTTCATATATTTAGACATGCTGACTTTTAGCCACCTGTGCACCCAGGTTGGTCGGGCCAGTAACGTGTCATAGCCAAAAAACGAAGGAACCCTCGCCTGAGCATCTCACAGGATTTCTGACTTCTGCTTTTAGATTCTTCCTCTCCCTTTTGAATGATCTCCTTGCTTACTCCCCTCTTCACTATCTAGCATATATATATATAGATCGGATAGAAATAGCTTCAAAACTTTCAATGTAAGGATCTGCTATTAAAACCAGAAATAACTTGACAGTTTAAAGAAATCAATCAGTTTGAACTTTGAATCTGGAGCAGTTTACCTCATCAAAAATGTATTTCTTTTGGAAACTACAGTCGAAATACAATTCTGAAAAGACCAAAAATCCAACATCCGTACAATATCAACTTGTAGAGAGAGAGAGGGAAGATTTATCTTATGTATGTAGAATTAATGAAACTGGCTACATGCTGTTTGTCTCAGCAAAAGAGAGGACACCAGAGAAAACCAGAATTCATTTTGGTGAATTTTTCTGAGATCAAATTAATTTTGATTTAATTAAGATTTTTAAAATTTTGTTTTATGTTATTGAATTGTTGATTTCAATAAGTATTTGATTAATCTATAATATAAATCTCACCTGTCTGTTGAAATGTATGTATGTATGTATGTATGTATATCTGCCTAAAACTTTCAACAGAGGCAACAGATTTTCATGAGATCGGTATCTTCGGATGACAAATATCGAAAAATTGGCGAAAAACATTAATTCCTTCACCCTCAACTGGGCACTTTTCTACAGGGAGAGGTCACTTTTTTTCTCCAATATTTTCGAAAGTCATCCTCTCTTTTCGATTGTCTAGCCTTAATTTTAACCTATGTCACTTCCGGTTTGGCAGTGGACGCAACAGCAAAGATGTTATGTTTTTTGTTTTCACATTCTTTTCCTCCGTAGTATAGGTTCGAGCCTGTCTGCCTACTACCAATTTTTTTTTTTTTTTTTTTTGCTCAACACACACTTCCAAACACCCGGGCAATGCCAGGCACCCAGGCTAGTATTAAAAAAAAATTCAATGTGTAATTATCAAAGTTGTATTGATGTGCGTAAAACACATGAGGTTGTCTTATAATTTTTTAAAACTGGAAAATATTTGTTAATTTTTCTTTTAAGTAAATTAATCTAAAATTATGTTTCATCTTTCAGGAACTGTCACCCCTAATCCAGCCGGCAAAAATGCTACGACATTATCTATATATTTTCCTTTTTATAATGCAAACGATAAAGTCGTTTATCCTCCAAGAGAAGTGGTAAGTCCAGTATTTTAAGTTTTTATTACACTAGAAATATGGGCCTGACAGGCCTAAATTTTAGTATAAATTAAACATTGTTTTTACCATTAGTACATAGATAAAGACCAATTGTTTTGAACTATTGAAATAATTTTCAGTGCTATTTATGTTTACTTATTTATTTTTTATTATCATTTATGTTTGAATTCACATTTTAAAACATGATGTAAATCATAAGTCTATGACAAAGCTATGACTAAGTTAAACTAATACTTTAATCTCTATTTATAAGAAAGATCAAATAGGTTCGATGAAAGATCTCAAGATTTTGATTTCGACTTCCGGTCATGGCATTTGCTTCAATGTTAGGAATTTATTGTTATTATTATTATTTTATTTTTTTTTTTTTACAAAAGAGTCACCACTTATCAAGGCCCGGAGGCCACTCGAGGATAAGGGATAATGAATGTACAGTAATCAATGGGACAATATTGTAGTAATTGATAGTAGTGAAAATTTGGTAAATTGGATTACTTAAGGGGACGGCTCATCAAGAATTTGTTTACGTTGGACTTGAAGACAACCATATTTTAGTCAGCCGGAAATTTACTATTAATGCAACATTTTCCATTTTTGAAAGTAGTTAACACTTCTGATATTTTGAAATGAGACAAATTCTGCAGTGTATTTATTACGTTTAAAAAAAATGGTGACTGGTGGATGGACATAATCTCCATTTGTTTTTGTTTTTTTTGTTTTTTTTTTCTAATTATGTTATCGCATGGAATTAAAGTTTAAAATGTTATCGCAATGGCTTGTTTGTATTACCATTTTATGAATCCATTTCAATGACTAAATACAAAAGTTCTGCCCACTTCTCTGAAGTATATCAATATCAAAATGGGTAAGGTTTATTTAATTCAAATTTTCAACATATTTTTAAATATTCTTCTATATAGTAATTCACTTGTACCAAATGAAAGACACATGTATGCTTAATTTGCATATTTATTTCTAAAAGTTTCTTATAACTTTTTCTGCGTTATTCATTTGTAATTTTTGTTATCCTATTTTTTTATGCGCTATTTATTTGCTATTAATGTTATTTTTCTTAGTAATATTGAAGCAGTTTAATGGAAAATAGAATAACCTTCCAAAAACTTGTAGATTTACATTAGTTTTCAAGAGGTGGCACAGGGTGAAATGATAAATTTGTCGTCCTAAAGAAAATAACACCACAGCTTTATTTTAAAACTTTTATGGAAAAAAAAATCAATTCAGGTTACTTGATCATGTAGTAGAGCTGACATCTATTCAATGTAGCCGCCTTCAGCTTCAATCACCACCTCGAAACGGGTCCAGAACTGGGAGCATGCCTTTTCCACAAGCGCCGGTGGGAGCTTTACAAATACTTGGTGGATGATGGTGATCAGACTAACCTTGTTGTTGTGGGAGGTCATGTTGGTGATGTTGTTGACCAAACGTAGTAGTCCAGCGGATTCAAATTGGGGGAGGAGGGGGAGGCAGTGAGAGAAGGTTACAAAGTTGTAGCACTCATTCTGAAGCCAAGCCTGAGTTTCTTTGGAATTGCGGGCCAGCACTGAGTCCTGCTACCACATCCAGGATCTACCAGCAGCCATCTGATTGCACCAGGCGATCACTACACTCTTCAGCACATCCAGGTACACTTTTGTGTTGACTTTCAAGCAGACTTTGAAGATGTGAGGTGGCATGATGTGGCCCTCACTTGAAACTATACCAAAGACCATAACCATGGCCGGAAACTTTGTTGAGCTGTGCTCTCAAGTGTTGAACTGTTGGTTTACATTTTGAGGGTGCTGGCAATGGTCCTCTTGTTATAACTTGGATCGGTAGAGAGCATGAGTTGTACAACAGCCCATCTCCAATCTCGCTCGTTGAACATTGTATCACTTTCAGACATGATAGAAGCTCCTATCGCTCTTGGGATTTGTACACAACTAGCCAACTAGTAGATGGTCTGCAACAAAAAAAGAAAACCGGTTTTCATCAAATGGAAATGGAATCATGTTATCTTTTCTAGGGCAACAATTTTATCGTTACACCCTGTTATTGTCCTTTTTATCGTACTACTTTTTTATATATACACAATAGTTTTGTCAATATTATTATTATTAATAATAATTAAGTGTTGCTTTAAAAAATTGCTTTTTTTGTTTTACTTTTAAGCATGCAATTATTGTGAAAATTAAATAACTTTAAAATTAGTTAAACACCTTATTTTTAAAGTATATATAAAAGCATTAAAAGTTTGTTAAAATTGTTTACAATATTTAAAGCTCAATCCCTATTTGCCATATTTCCTGATACAGAATTCTTTTAAGTATACTCTCCACTCCCCCATTAATTGCTGTCTGAAGAGCTGGTATTTTTTTTTTTTTTTAGTTAAATATGCATTAACGTTTATTGCTTTAGGGCTTTATTTTCCTATATACTTTAATAATGCAAAATAAATGCTAAAATTATGTTTGAAAAAAAGTTTTAAATTCTTTTGATTAGCTGTAAATTGTAATTAAATGAACAAGTCGCCATCTTTCTTGTTCTTGCCTATGCAATCTTTCATTTTTTCTACTCTGTTAAACCAATCAGTTGCTAATATTTTTCAATGTTTCTAGAAGCATCTAGAGAATGAGTGACTCATTTTTTTTTTTTTTTTTTTTTTCATTGTTACAATCTATTTTACAACTGTGTCCCTATTTACTTGTCTGCCTACAGGGGCGGTTTGTATTGAGGGAAAAATTCAGCTTTCTAGACAAGATTGGAACAAAAATGCAAATAAATGCCTCCATCTAAATTGGTTTCTCCTTTACTGACCAAGGAGAAAAAAAAATGAAGTGTAATATCAGATACTAGACTTTACTTCTAGTCATATATATGCCTGCTCACACCATGAACAAATATGTAAATTAGATGGCAAAATAATAAATTTCCTTGCATTTATAAAACAATAATAATACTTTTCAATTACAATCAAAGTAGAATAAACAGTGATAGCTTCTTGTTATAAAAGTCTGTTATCTGTCTTATGTTATGGGTCTTCGTAGTTGTGGGGTTTCTCCGATATTTTTATATTGGATATGTTTTTTAAATGTCTGTGTACATTCTGAGAAAGATATAATTCATAATGAACTTTGTTTTGTTTATTTATTTTTTTTTTTTTACTGATGGGGGACACTTGAGGATAAGGACTAAAAGGATTGATGAACTGGACAATAATCACCATCCATAGAGAATTGAAAATCATGTGTAGAGGATTACTTAAGAATTGATTATCCAAGAGGACAGCTTGACAAGTATTTGTTTACATTAGATTTGAAGATGACCATGTTGTAGTTGGTTGTGAAGCATCTGATGAAATCTTGTTCCACAGATGTGATATTCTAAGAAAGAAACTTTGTTCATGGAAATCTTCCTGTTTTTTGTTTTTTTTGTACAGAGAAAAGGGAAAGTTCTTTTAGTATTAGCCAGAAGAGTTTCAGCTGTGAATGTTTTAGAGGAAGAGCAGGGATAAGATGGTCACTCTCTATATGGTGTAATCGGATATGTACAGAGACAAGCGACTTCCTGTCTTGAAAATTATCTGCACTAAACTGTGTAGCTTAAGTTACCTTGTCAAAAATGTAGGTCAACACATAAGAATATCTGAAATGGGATTATTTTTCATTGAAATATGTTTATTTTCAAAAAAGGTTTTGTTATAAGTATAATGTCTTTAAATAAATTAAATATATTTATTTATAGAAAAAATACTAGAAGTAAAAAATTAAAATAATTTTGTTTGTTTGTTTTTTAATATAATAAATCAAATCAAATAGGTGGACATTGAAAAATGAATGAATGTTTAAATAAATTAATAATTAAAATAAAAATAAAAATAATTTTTTCACGTAAAATAAAAGTAATGAAAAATAAAATGTGCATTTGTCCAAAAATCATTACACTACATGATAAACCTGAATCTAGTAGATGATATTGCCTCCAAATTATTCCGACTAGACTGTTTAGTGCGAATGACTTTCAAAATAGGGAGCCGCTTGTCTTTGTAAATATGAAATTACACCATATATACTAATGACAGAACAGTGTGTAAAATATCTATCTATAATATAAATCTCACATGTATATCTGCCTAAAAGATTTGACAGAGGTGACGAATTTTCATGAGATCAGTATCCTTTTGAAGCTGGACCCTTCGGCCGACAAATATCGAAAAATTGGCTAAAACATTCATTCCTTCACCCTCAACTGGACACTTTTCTACAAGGAAAGGTCGTTTTTTTTGCCGATATTTTCGAAAGCCATCCCCTCTTTTCGATTAACTAGCCTTAATTTAAACCTTTGTCGCTTCTGGTTTGGCGATGGACTCAATGGCAAAGACATCACTTTTTTTTTTTTTCACGTTCTTTTCCTCCTTCACGGTATGGATTCGAGCCTGCCTGCCTACTACCACTTTTTTTTTTTTTTTTGCTCAACACACACCTCCAAACACCCAAGCAACGCCGGGCACCCAGGCTAGTCTATAATATAAATCGAAGAGAAACATTTGATAGAATTAAAGCTGTGACAAGAGAAGAATGACAATTTTACAAGTTTCAGTTTGTTTCATTTCAATCAAAGTTCTCAGAAATCAAAGTGTCCCCTTCCTAGGGGCTAACACTTGATCTCTATACGAGATACATAGATATTCGAGTATTCCATTAATCTTTCATATGTCTGAAATGTTGAGTAGGTAAAGAAGTTAAGAAAATTACTTTTCCTCTCCTCAATTGACATTTAAATATGTTATAGTATATCTTTCCTCTGGTCTTTTAATCTTGCTGGATTCCAGAACAAGAATATATCTCATCTGCTAGAGTATCCAGCTTCAGTCTTAAATTGCATGTTTTTTTATCATGAGTAAAAATCAATAAATTCTAGTCTAATATTGTTTAACGTCTGCTGAACTTTCTAAAAGTTTAGTTGGAGTCAGGTCAGAAATATTGCAACTTTAGTTGCAAAATCAGGAAGCGGACGGCATGAATTTTTAATAGGTGTTTAGTTAACAATGTAGTAATACTGCTAGCAATAGTTGAGCAAACAACCGGTCTAAAGCGTCTGAATTGCTTATTTATAAGGAAACACGTGTAAGGATGATAATTTATCACGTTTTTCTTTCATTTTACTTCATTCAAAGTTTTCAAAAGTCCTTCGTAGTCGCTAACACTTGAACTCTACATGAGATACATAGATATTCGAATGTTCCATTAAAACTCTCCTTTATGTCTCAAATGTCGACTTAGTAAAGAAGTTAAGAACATTAATTTTCTCTCTCCCCAATTGACAGTTTCAAACGTTATAATATATATTTCTTGTGATCTCTTGAACCTACTGGATACCAGGACAAGAATACATCTAGTCTGGTGGAGTACCCAGCTTAGTCCTGTTGCTATAGGAAACATAACTTAAAGAAGATGCACCATCCCTCATATAAGCCATTGTGTGTTAGGCATACTGAGGAGATCTTATTTGGGTTATTTTGGACTAATTTGAATACTAATTCGAGTAATTTTGAATATTTAGTTAGGGTTTACTTCTAGAGAAAAGTATCCTCATGCCAGGTTGTTCTGACAAACTTCTGTATAAAGAAACCTTAGATACTCGAGGATAGTGTCTAGTAGGCATTAAATTTCTTTCCACTAGGAATTCAACTAACAGTCTTTGTTTTATCACCATTTAATACTATATGGAGGGGGCACTTTTATGCTCATCTCATCAGTAGCAGATGTGATCATCCTCTGTATAAAGGCAATGATGCTAGTATGATGTTCATATTTTGACAGATTGATTAAAGGTTAGGTTATCATTCTAGATCATGATTATTATCCTTAGTGCGTCTCCTCCATACAGAAAAATTGTAAATGACTGGAATCACATGAATACTTAATCTGAATTGATTTTTTTTATCTGTCTCATATGAGTTGATTTAAAAACAAGCAAACAAAAATTATCAATCTGAATAATGATACAGTTCAATTCTGACAATATGGTTGTTAAAATAATTATTCTTTTGTTTCTCTTCTCTTGAAATGAAGAATATTTGGTAAATTTTAATTTTAAAGGAATCCTAAAAATAAATGCTGATTGGCACCATTTCAAAAGAACTTATTCTATAAAACCGTTATATTATTGCCTAGGCTTCATTGCATTTAAATTTCGGTGCTTGTTAAGAATTCCCTCTATATTAAAAAACAAAACTAAAGAAAAATCTGTATAATGTATGTATCCCAAATGAAATGAAAATATCATATTCCAAATATCACATAAAGTAATTAATTTTATTATTATAAAGAAAATTATTTTTAAAGTGATTAATGGGAATTTGTAGGCATTACAACATATCTCACAAGTTGGAATTATTGTTGAACTATCTCTCTTTATTTCTTGAAATGATTTTCAATATTGCAATATTTGAATACTTATAAAGTTTGACTTTTTTAAAATTAAAACTACTCGATCAATTTGTGATTTTTGGAATATGATATTTCTATTTTGTCATACGTATGTATATCATACAGATTTTTCTTTATTTCTGTTTTTTAACACTGGGGAATTCTGGGTTAAAGCCTAAATTTCTTTTGTAAATATTTCTATGTTCTATAACCTTACATTTTTTTGGTTGTGTTCAGTCTGTAAGCTAAAAGTGGATTTTGTTTTGATTTGATAAGAACAAAGCAAGATGTAAGTAAGAAAAACCAATGAATCGTTCAATAGTCAGTTAAGAAAAGAATAAGAGAAGATAACTCTTAGCCAAGCTTCAATAAAAAAAAAACAAGCAAGCAAGTAAGGAATGATAACTCTTATTAAAAGAATAAGTTATTCTCGTTAGTTGATTTTTCTTTTAAGGTGGCTTTTAAGAATTTCTATATATAAAAAAACTGTTACATTGGATTACATATTAAAATTTAAAAAAAAAATGTAAAAAAAATACATAAATCTATTACAATTAACATAGTAAAAGGAAAGTTTTCTAATCAGAATCAAAATATCTAAATCAGTATTTAAGTGAAAAAAAAAAATGAATCTGGCATTGAACAAAGATCAAAGAAAAAAGAATGAATAAGTCAATAAGCCATCGATGTCTACATTACAAATAAACCATTGCTTTTGCTTGTAAGGCTCTTTGTGACCACAGTAGAAACAGGTGCTGAGGCATGGACTCTTACAAATGCGCTGAAGAAGAGACTGGATGGCTGTTACACAGGATGCTCAGGATGGCCCTCAATACATCATGGAGGAGCCACGCAGTAAACCAACAGCTTTATGGTGATCTACCACTAGTATCACTGAAAGTACAACAGAGAAGGATGGGAGTAGCTGGTCACTGCATGAGACACAGCGAAGAGGAAGCCAACAAGCTAGTTCTCTGAATACCAACAGATGGACACCTAAACCATGGTAGAAGAAGAATGACCTACATTGACAACCTACTACAAGACATAGGGTTAGAAAATGTTCAGGACCTGCAAGTTGTCATGCGAGATCAAGAGAACTGGAGAAGTTGTGTAGATTCGGTGGGGAAGTGTCCTGAAAGACAACGGAGATGAGATGATTGTTTGTAACAAAAAGAATGAGAAAATGTAATTGCTAATAAACCTTGAATGAAAAATTAAAGCAAGTGAGAAATGATAACTCTTATTAAAAGGAGAAGAGTTATTCTCCGTCGATTTTTATTTTAAGGTGGCTTTTAAGAATTTCTATATATGAGAAAACTGCTACATCGGATTTGAGTAATAAAACAAAAGAAAATGTAACAAAGGACCTAAATCTATTGGAATTAACAACAATGGAAAAGTTGCTAGTCAGAATCGAAATTTCTCAGCTTAAATGCTATTTAGGTCCAACTTTGAAAATCCAGACAATATTATTTTATATATTAGAAGATTTTCTTATCTGAAAAAGAAATGTATTTAATTTAATAAAAACATTTCCATGGCTACTAATCTTTAACTTGTGATAAATTTCAAACTGGCCCTTTCTTTACATTGTTTTATTTGCTGGTTGATGATATTTCTAAGATAGCTATTTTATGCTGAGTAATGCATTATGGTTATAAAGGAACTAAAAAAGTTTTTTTTTTTTTCAATAGATTTTTAATTCTTCCAAAGATAGTGACTGTATTTTTCTGGGAAATTTTTTTATCCCCACACAGTTTAAATCATTTCATGACCAGAATACATACATCAGCATAGGACAGTCATCTTGAAATATATCCATCCAGACTGCAAATAAGGCAATCATTTTAAATTCAACTTTAGTTAGTAATGAGTAACCTGATAAACTTTTTTTTTAATTAAATTTTTTTTTTTTATTAAATTAAAATTTATTTATTTTTTTTATTAAATAAAATTTTTTTTTTTCTTTTTGAAAACCTAGTGCTACCAGATAAGGGGTGGAAAAAAATGAACGCTTTTGGCCAATTTTTCCATATTTTTCGAGCGAAGGATGGGGCTTCAATATGATACCGAGTTTGTGAATTTTTGTCGTATCTGTCGAAAGTTTTTAGCGGACACACAAACACACACATACATACATACATACATACACACATTTTCGCTTTTATATTTATAGATAAAAAAAAATAACTGTATATGGCCCGGGTGTTTGTAGGTGTGTGTTGTGGGGAGGGTTTGATCAAAACAACCCTGTTTTAAAAAAAAACGTTGGCCGGGTGTTTGGAGGTGTAAAAGAAAAAAAAAGTTTTAGTAGGAAAGTAGGCTTGAACCTCGAACCTTTGACATGGAGGTGGAAACGAAATGGAAAAAAAACTCTGGGACCTAGCCATCTCGGCCACAAGAGAAGAGGAATGAAAAACCTCTTAATTTAACGTTTATAAAATGAAATTAACAGGTGCGAGAACCTTAAGTCGCATGATGTTTGACCTTGAAACGTGACGCGGCTGCAAGCCAGTTTTTGCTTGTTTTATACTGAAAAGCAAAAGATACACGGGAAGCTCTAAAAGTCTGGAAAAAATAGCACATGAAAGAATAAATAGCGTGTGAAAGTCGAGCAAATTAAATAGACAGGCGACCCCTGTTCGTAACTCATATATATTATCATTCAGACGTGATATAAAAAGTTTTAAGAAGGAATGAGCCGACCGAAAAGTTCAGTGATAAAAGCCTTTTACAGACATACACAAAAAGCGAACATACATACATACATACACACATTTTCGCTTTTATGTATATAGATTACAGTCTCAACTGTGAAGGTTACTTGAGGAAACGTGGTATTGTCAGTTGTAAAGAAAATATTTTCCTGATTTCAAATGGGAATGAAAGAAAGATATTTCAAAAGATTTATCCATTCGAAGTTCTGCATTGGGTTTCAGAAAAGATAATGCAACTTGCTGAAGAAACGATAACACAACAGATTGTATACAAAAATATGTAGCGTTTTAGGTGACGAATTGAACAAAATGAGCACATTAAAACAACAGAGAACAAACAAGATAATGTTGGAGAAAAAAGATAAAATTGGTTTGGGATAAATATGGTTTCTTTGAGATGACGAAGATGTAAAAATATCAAAATAAGAATCTAAAAGAGACAATTTCCTGATTGTGATTGAAGAGAAAAAATGGTTCTTGGGAACTGAATACATTCATCAACATGGCATGTATATGGAAAATAAAAATGTTCTTGAAATATATGAAACAGATTTTTTTTTTTTTTGGAATTGAAGCAACACAAGGAATACTTAGCTTTGGGAAAGATGTGACTGTTGATTTCGGAACTGACATTCCTTTGATCAAGAAAATGACAAAGTGATTTTTGTAAATACATTATCAAAAGAATGAAGTTTGCTTCACAAATATAGGTTCTTGGGGATGACAAAGATATAAAAAGAAATTAAAATAGAGTCAGAATGAGACAGTATTTTGGTTTTGAAAGAAAAGTAAAGAAGTTCATAAACATAGCATGTGTATGACAGATGTCTTGTAATGGATTGAAGAAATGATTTTTTTTAATTGAAACACCTCAAATATTACTTATCTTTAAGGAAGATATATCAGTAGCTGATTAGGAAATTCATATTCCTCCGACAAAAGAGGAGATAAAATGATATTTATGAATACGTTTGTTAGGAAATGATGGTCTCAGCACAAATATCTTTTTTTAATCGCAGTTCTCACCTTTTAGTTAAAAAATATGCAATATATTTAAAGTGATGATATATTTCTGAATTTTTATGATAGGTTTGATAATTTCACTAGTGTTCTGATCTTGAGCGTTATTCACAAATTATTTTGGCCAATATAACCATCTGACCTTCTTAAGATGTATCTTGCTGAACTCTGGAATCTTTCTGTCAACTTGAGAATCTGCATGGAATTTCAAATGAAACCTTTTATTTAATCTATGAGGATAGCATGTTCTCCTTCCATCAGCCATGACTGGGTTGAAGTTCTAAGTAATTCACAATTGTATTCTTTCTATTACCCATACTAAGGATTGAACCTTCAACCGCCAGGAGAATGTCATTTACAACTGAATTTACTCGAAAACTTTATCCATTACACGACAGGTCTTTGTGCTGATGGTGTCCGGGGAATTGATAGAAAATGTTTTTGGTTTTGAAAAGATAATTCTATGCAGCAAAACCAGATCTGTTGATGGAAAGACTGAATTCATTTTCCAACATTGACAAAATTGGAAAAACCTGCTGATTTCTTGTCATATGGTGGTCATGTGACACTCGCCATACCATATATGGATTTTCCAATGGTTATTTCTGGTTTCAATGAGGAAAGTCAAAATGATTTCATTTTAGGACATTTGGAGTCAAAGGCATTGAGCTTGGGCATGAGGAAATTAGATTCTTTTTACAGGAAAAATGTTAAAATTTCCTTTTCCAGAAACTGATCTCAAACAAGGGTTGATATCTTGTGTTTAGGGATGGACAAAAAATGTTAATCATCTTTCTTCCAAACTTTGGCATAATTTGATATAATAAGGACTGGGAAATGTGTATTTATTTCTTAAATGAGAGTTTAATTGCAATATTTGACCAAATAAATCTTTCTATGAAATTTATTTTTCAAATCATTTAATTATTACTGAATTTAAGAATTAAAAAAAATCAAATAAAAAGGTTTGCACTTTTTAAATAACTAGCTTGCTCAAGAATGATCATTTTTTGATGCTTTTCTAAAAATTAAAGTTTACTTGTTTATATTATTGTTTTATAGCAAGGAAAAGCAGCTCATTTTTAGGGACAATTACATGCTTATACAAATCTGTATATATTTATACAAATAAATGCATATTGACTTTTATTAGTAGAGGATAAATAGTGGCTTGTAAGAACAATGGGTTCATTAGCCGACACCTTAGAAAAAGTCTTCGTCGATTAATTAATAATCATGAGTTTCAGGGGTCAGGAAAATAAATAAAATTATAATTCATTGAAAGTTGTTTTTAAAAGTCAATGTTCTTTTGTTTTTATATTAATAAAATATTTTAGTTGAAAGATTAGGATTATTTCAATGAGTAAAGGTTATATAGATTGACAGACAATAACGTGAGGAATTGTGTGTGTCTATGTGTTCGTTAATGTTTGTGTGCATGAGTGATAGGAAATGTTGCAGAAATGAGCCTCCATAGTGGGGCATCCAGCGGTTTCAATCCACAGATTGTGGTTGACTAGGTTCCATTGGTTTATTGAAATAAAATCTGGCCCCTTTAAAGGGTTTAGTAACTCCCAGAAAAACCATTTCAAATAAGTTCAGGACGTTTTCTGATTGGTCTAAAATATAATTGTTTTTATTTAGGATAGTGAAAATGCTTAATTTGACCAAGTACGTCCAACTTTGATAGAAGAATCTGTGTGAGTTCTTGTAGGAGAGGCTTTTTGTGACTTCATGCTCAATTCTCTATTGGCATAGGTTAGAAAGGGAATTACAGTTTCTCAAAGAATATTGAGCTACACTAAGAATTCAGCTTGATTCTAGTGACCTCACATAGTCAAGGAGGCTACTGTTATAAGAGTTAGTGGTGGATTCCAGTTTGGATCTGCTTGTAGAGCAACTGAAATGGTCAATGAAGATTTTTCCCTGTGAAGTTAGGTACCACCATGGAAAGACTTTTTTTTTTTTTTTACACAGTGGTCACCACTTATCAAGGCCCGGAAGTCACTCAGGGATAAGGGTTATTGCAAGTACATTATGTTAGTGTGGAGATTTGATGAAGTGTTTACTTAAGGGGGCAGTTCATTAGGAATTTGTTAAGGTTGAACTTGAACACATCCAAGTTGTAGTCAGGTGGGAAGCAGGCAGACGGAACAGAGTTCCACAGGCGTGCAGTTCTAAGAAAGAAGCTTTGTTCATGGAATCCACGTTTTGATTTAGGCACAGATAAAGAGTGGGGGAAAATTTTCACAGTGGATTCAGCTAGACTGGTGTTTTTCGTGAAAGATTGGCGAGGGGGGACCAGAGATTGGAGTTCAGACAAGCACCTGCCATGGAAATAACGATAAAACAAAGATAGGCTCGCAACGTCTCTTCTGTGGGAGAGAGGTTGCAGGGTAGAGAAAAGAGCATCCCCCACTAAGCCACAAAGTCTATTTTGTACTCTGTCAAGGCAGGATAGGCTGTTTTTAGCAGCTCCTTCAACAATTCTAAGTATTCTCTGTCTAGAATGTGTTACTCCTCAATGACATACTGTCTCAAGCCATTTTAACAGACAATCCCTTTTTGCATATTTTCTTTATTTGAGCAAACTTCCTGAATTTTGGAAGTATGTAAACAGTGATGGCTTGCATCATCCTTGAGCACATGTTATCTACAATAATATAATATCTATATATAATATCTACTGCTGTGCACTAATAAAATAAAATAATTGGGTCTCTGGCAATTCTATTCTGACTTTAATAGTGACACGAACAGCATGTTTAGAAATAGTACATAAGGGTAAATTGTGTTCTTATGATGTGTTTTCATTCTTTAAGCACCAGCTCAAGATAAAAATCAGGTGTGATAGGGAGTGATGGATAGTTTTCAAGGAGATGAGTTCACATGAGTTTGTGTATTGGAAGAGAAGCCACATATGAGTATCTGTTCTATGCCTAGGAGCAGTACAAACAATACTTAGTTCCCACTTAAAAGTTCACCCTCACATAGAGATCTACCTGCTTATTTTTGATACAAATTAATTTGAAAACTGTAGTAAGTCTACAGTTAAAAAGGATTGGGAAGGCCTTACTAATTAACCCCCTTTATCTTTTTTTTGGTGTGGGTGGAGGGCTTAATTCCATTTACTCGTCATCATTTGTACATCTGTACATATTCTTTTAAATAAAATTCATCAAACACTGGAAATTTTCTAAGTAGTCAAGTCCTTAAAGAAAATGTATTATTATAGTGAAAGCGTTTAGTTAAAAAGTATATTATAAACCACCCCCTCGAAATGTATTGGCCTTGTGCCTAAATTGTCATGCAAATTTTGTAACACATCAATAATAACATATTCCTTCTGTCTATGAGCAAAGTATAATATTTGTTCTGATTATACACTTTGTTTGTCCTTAGTGAAGTAGAAATTATTCTAAACTGAGGTAATCTTTAATTTTTGTCCCAATTCAGAGTGACCCCTTTTTAGGGGAACTGAATTTTCCCCATATTAAAAAGCAACCATGTGTCTTACTCTGCTTTTGTGGGAAAGCAAGTAAATAAGGACTCTTTGTTTCTTAGCGTGTAAAATTAAATGCTGATATTTTTTATTCATTTTGGTTGTACTTGGTTGAATGTGATTTAGAAAAAAAAAAATGTTCCATCTTCAGCGTATTAATAAAATTATTAAGCAAGACCTTGTGCATGTACATTTCTCACCAACTTTGATAAATGCATACTGCATAAGTTTTTTTTAATTTTTTTTTTTTACTATGAATCAATTCATTGAAATCCAAAAATGAAATAAGCAGAAACTTAAAGGAATTTTTAAGAATCCTATTGCCACAACCAATAGTAAACATGCCTTTATTTCAAGTTCTTTTTCTCTCTTTCACCTGGCAATTCTAGTGTTATCAGATCAGGCTGTCTGAAAATATTGGCTTCCTGACTTTGGTGCATTTGCACCAAACATTGATGTTATCGTTTTTTTTTTTTTAATTTATTTTTTTTATTTTTAAAATTTTTTTTTACTTTGCAGAATTCAATCACGTTCTGCTCAACTGAAAACAAAACAAAACAAAAAAAATAGATAAAAATAATAAAGAAAATTCGTCACATTTGTTAAAATATTGTTTTGTAACTTTAATTTGAAAATTTAGAAAACTGAATAATATTATATAAATTTTTTTAATTAAATGATTAAAATTATTTTTTTCTTAGATTTTTGTTGTTAAAAAAATTTATTCATAGAAGGCAGGTTTTTTTTTTCTTTTCATTTTGTTGGTTTTCTAAATTTTTAAATTAAACTTGTGAAATGAGGTTTTCTAAGATCTCATCAAGTTTCTTTATTTAAAATTCATGCTAACCATGCAACACACATCGATTTCAGTGGCTGACACTTCAGGTTAATACCACCAACAAAATCAAGGGAGAAAGAAAATAAAACAAAACATAAATACTCTTCTATGAATAAATTGTCTTAACAGCAGAAGTCCCAGAAAAAAAAATATGAATAATTTAATAAAAAACAACAACAATTTTTCTCTATAAAACAACCAAACTAAACACAATAAATATTTGAATATATAAACAACTTGAAAGTGAACAATTTTGCCAAAATGATTGCACCCGAAAAGGATAGATATGCCGTAATAATAAACAACCAAACCAAACTTTATAAATAAATATTTACAGATATAAACAGATTGAAACATAACTCTTTTTTTTTCTCCAAAAAATGACTGGATTTGGCATTAAATATTCTGAAAAGGTTGATATGCTGTAAAACAAAACAACCAAATCACCTGGCAATACGTCTCTACTTCACTAGATCAATATAACTAAATTATAAATATTTTTTTGAATGGCAAATGTGCATTCTTTGTAAGGTGTAAAAAGTGTTCTCATAAGTTGTTGCTTTAAAAAAATTGTTTAAAAAGATTTTTCAGTAAGAGATGTGGCTTTTATTCCACTTTTTTTGTGTGTATAGATAGATTGTATGAATAATTTTAAGACTCATTTTAACAATTCTTAGATATTTTAAATCTTTGAAAATGCGATAGACTTTATTTACTAAAGTTTCTGAAGAATTGATATTCTTTATTCTTCATATATGTAATCAAGATTATGTGATTCTGTGTGAATGCTAAAAGTTTTTGTTTCAGAATTTTCAACATAAGGATTAATTATTTGTATTATATTATATGGACTGCTATTTTCATCTGGGTTATTATTTTCGTGTTGACTGATGAAATCCCCAAACTTCTTCAGATGCATTTTTTCGAACTTGAAGATATTAATGTCAGAATCTGGAATATAATTTTAAGCTGAACCGTTTATTGAATCCATTGGTTTTGTTTTGTCAGCTGTAACCAGGAAAATGATTAATCGGTTCTAAGCAACAACCTTCTTGAGTTTTAAGGTTCAATTCTTACTAAAGGTGACATTAAGCAAGAGTAACATAAAAATTGATACTTCTGATCGGTCATGGCTGCTGAAACAAGAACAATCTATTTGTATTATTTGGGGTTTTCTGGACTACTGTTCTCATCTTGAGTGCTATTTTCACATCATTTTTGTCGATGTAAGTTTCAATCTTCTTCAGGTGTATCTTGTTGAACTTTAGAATGTTTCTTTCAAACTCAGGAACCTCTTATTTAATGTACAGGGTAAAATGCTCTTGTTCCATCAGCTATGTTCAAGTAAAAGTCTTAAGCAATTTGCAAATGTATGATAAGAAACCATAAAATATGAATAATTACTGAAACTTTGTATTTCAAAGAACATACAAAGTTAACCTTTATTTAGTAGCTCACATATCGATGATTGAGTATATTAAGGAGTTCATTTAAAATAATTTAAATATAAAAAGTAGGCTTTTAATATCAACGTAAGTGCAATATATATATATATATAAGATAATGTGTGTGTATATATATATACTTAGAGACAATGTGTGGAAGAGGAGAGGCATTACACTCGCAACCAAACTGAAAGTATACCGAGCGGTCGTCCTGACAACCCTACTCTACGCCTGCGAAACTTGGACGCCATATAAAAGACATGAAAAACAGTTGAATGGCTTCCACCTCAGATGCCTCCGTAATCTTCTCAACATCCGCTGGCAAGACAGAATTCCTGACACAGAAGTCTTGAAGCGCGCGGGGCTCCATACCATCACCACCATAATCCGCAAAACCCAGCTCCGGTGGGCAGGCCATGTCTATCGCATGCACGACAGCCGAATCCCCAAACAACTTTTCTATGGGGAACTCAGCCAGGGAAAGCGGAATGCAGGGGGCCAAAAGAAACGATATAAAGACTGTCTGAGAACGTCCCTAAAAGACTTTGACATCAGCCCCCAGTCTTGGGAGAGTCGCGCTGCTAAACGTTCGGCCTGGCGTTGCGTCATCAGCCTAGGAGCCGACAGGGCAGAGAATCAACGCATGACACACGACCAGCAGAAGCGCAAGAGGAGGAAGGAGAGAGCTGCCTGTTCACAGCCTGCCGATACCGCCTTCACGTGTCCAGAGTGTGGAAGAGTCTGCCGAGCACGGATTGGCCTCATCAGCCATCTCAGGACCCACAAACCCCTGACGCCGAATTGATTGATACCTTGGTCATCGTCGATTCCGACGGACGAGCAAGAATATATATATATATATATATATATATATATATATATATATATATATAAGCGAAATAAGACACTGATAGAATTCAGATGAAAAATCCTGATAGATATTACTTAAAGTAATACTTTCAAGGTGATCCTAGCCAAAAAGGAAAAGCTCAATATTTAAGAATAGAGCAATATATATATAGATCTGAACATTTTGCTAACTGCATTTCATTTCCTCTGATGATATGAGCCATTTTTGAAAATCCATGGATTAAGGAAATTAAAATAACCTCTTCTATGAATTCCTTTTGTCAAACAATAAATTCTTAAATCGAATATATGTCTCTATATGTTTTTTTGTTTTTTTTTCAGAATTTATAATTTAACCACGAAACTTATATATATATAATTTTTATTTATATAGACAAGTATTACATACTCACTACACTAAACATGCTAATGCTTCGGAGCAAATTGGTTTATTAAAAAAACAACTGTTCATCATCAGGTGAGGGAAATAAAGTTTATATCTGTTATTCAGAGCATCTGAGGAGCATTTTGGCTCTTTTTTATTGAGCACTTTTAATAATCTGGTTTTAATTCATGGGTTTTATCTCCTGAATACCGTTAACCTGGAATATATAAAATGTGTGTGTGTGTGTGTGTGTGTGTGTGTGCCCTTATATTTTCATTGTGGCGAGTAGGTAGGTTCAATTGTTTGTTCTCTAAAAATAAAAATGTTTAATGTATTTAGCTGTCTGAAGAGTAGCTTTTTTGAAATATTTTTAAGATATATTATTTAAAATTGTCCCAAAAGTTATGAAACTATTGTACCTATTTACTATGCCTCCCCACGGGACAGAGTTAGACACCAGGGTCGTTTTTTAACGTGGAGAAAAGGTACAAAAATAAAAATTGTCTCAGTCGTGAAGGATTTCTCCTCCACCGAAAGAGAACAAGAAATAGAAGTGCAGCATCTGAAGAACAGATACTACACTTTGATCATGTCCCGGGGGCCATGTGAGACTATTGTAATACATAAGAAAATACACAATAAGATGTTCTCATTTTATATTTTGTTGTCTTGATTTTTGCAAAAATATTATGCATGCTCGATTATGAAAACTGACAATCATGAAGATTAAATAATTGAGTCAATTAATTTTGACTTTAATTTTATTGGTATATGAATATTACTGGAATTTTGATACATTACAATTTTGGTTAGAAAAATACTAAGGTGTGTGTGTCACATATACATACATACATACATATATATATATATATATATATATATATATATATATATATATATGAAACGTCTTGTTTGTTTGGCTTAAATAAACTAGAAAACTACAGGTCCATTTTCCATCATATTTTGCAGCAGTGATTGTATCTAATCTGTTTTTAAATATTAAAAAGTAAAAAATATTACCATATTAAAAAAAATAACTTTTATTCGACATGGTTTCTTTTTGGTTGACTATTTTGAAATAACGAAAAATTACGATTCTGACTACACGTGTGTATAAAACAAACTTTTCTTTTCACAATCGTTAAGAGTAAAACAGAAATTGCTAAATTCAAGAAATAAAGCATAACTAAAAATAAAATAAGTTGTACCTATGCATTTAATGAACCAGACGTAACTCAGCATTCGACTTGGATTTCTCTGGAACATGACGTCCACAGCTATGGTTTAGTTTTTGCCTGACGTAACATGGTAGCCAATCACAATGCCGCGTGCTGAGTTTCAACTTGATGCACATACGCACGCGCCGAGCATTAGATGAGAATTCTGATAGCAATTGGAACAGGGAAAAAAGAAAGAAACAATTCGATCGGTGGATATGTGTTCCTCCTTGGCATAACAAAATAATATTAAAAAAAAAAAAATACTCTCCTGGATTTGGCAATATATATATATACATATATATATATACATACACACACACCAGTTTTGTTTGTTATTTATATAAATACTTGCAAAACAAAATACACAAAAAAGTTTGTTTCGCCTTTTCTAAACTATAAAAAAATACTTTAACAAGAAAGTTGCTGATTAATAACCTCATCCATGTTAAAAACGGCTTTTGGATTAACCCCCCCCCCCCCCAACTCGAAAGCCGTTTTTAACATGGGGAGTTTGGGGAGGTGTTTATAATACGTTGGGGCAAGTCATAAAAATTACCAAAGTTGCTATTATTTATTGCAAAAATTGCTTAAAATTTATTTATTTCACAAAAAAATGATATTTTCTACAAACATTTAATAAGAAATAAAAATGAACGGTAGTTTTTTTTTTCTGTTAATGTTTCTACATTTAAAATTTAACTTTACTTTTTCTTTTACATAGCGTTGTTATTATTTCATCGGTAATGCTCGACTTTATCCGGCTATTGACGTCATGTGCCGGTGAAAACCTGAGCCGAATGCTGAGAAAATAATTACACAGCACTTAAAATTTAATTTATTGTGGATTTATTCGAACAGTCCTTTGGAAAATAAATATTTAAAATAAAGTGGCGTTTATGCACTTATGTTACCGTGATATTTATTAAAATAGTATTTTCATGTTAAATTCAAGTTTTACAATATCTTTTTGTTAATTAAATTGTTAGATGAAAGTACAGATAACCTGGTCGGTTTCTAATGTGTGGAAAATCTAGCTCCCGAAACAAAACAAAAAAAAAAAAGAAGGGTACTCTGGATAGCAACAAAAATAAAAATTGCCTCAGTCTCGAAGGATTTCTCCTCTACTGATTAAGGGGAAAAAAAAAACGGTAAAAAGTAGTTCACCCTCTGTTGTCCCCCCTCCCTCTCTTCCTCTCTTAAAAGTTCCCTCCCTCCATCCATCTCTCCCTCTCAATCTATCTTTCTCTATATACCACCCTCTCCATCTCTCTTTGAGCCCCTTTCTCTCTCTAACTCCCTCTATCTCTCTCCCCATCTCTCCTTTCTCTGTCTCGCTCCATTTCTAACTCTTCCCCTCTCACTGTCTATCTCTCAATCCCTCTATCTCTCTCTATTTCCTCTTTCTCTATTTCCCTCTCACTTTCTCTTTTCTATCTATATATCTTCCTCTCTATCTGTCCATCTCTAATCCTCATCCGATTTTACTCTCCTGAATTAATTACAGTGAATAAAGCATTGTCAAAACATGGATAAATCCTATTTTAGTCACCTAATTTACTTACTGTGAGATTAGAAGTTATTTAAAAATTACTGCTACCTCGAACAGCACCAGGAGTAACTTGTAAAACCTTTCTAATTAAATTGATTTTGGCAGCCATTTGGTGACAAAATGACATAGCCTTAGCCCTTGCTGCATGCAGAATGCCTGCGACCTTGCTACCAAGTAGAAGAACTACTTATTCTATTTTAAAACTACTATTAAACATTCAATTTTTCAAAAATCATGTTCAACATCTCTAAAACATCGATTATGGGGGAAAATATTGCAGAAATGCAAACTTATTGTTGGGATGCATATACACTAGTACACAAAAAATCACTTGAGGCTCTTGGTCGATCCTGGCAAGATTTGCATGCCAATGTCAGACCATTTGGGAATGCAGTAATATTGCTTGCAGGAGATTTCAGACAAATGTTGCCTGTAATTCCTCAATAAACACCAGCAGATGAAATAAATGCTTGCCTCAAATACTCTACTTCTTGGTGCCATGTGAAGACATTAAACTTAACTCAAAATATGCTTGTCCAGTTGCAGATTGTTCGATCCGCACAGACATTTTTGCATCACTTGTGGGAAATTGGGTACGAAAAAGTGCTGACTGATCTGAGTTAAGGGCGAAATTCTTTAACTCTTAACTTCTGTAATTTTATTACATCAAAATGAGAGTTGGTTTAAAAGGTTTTTCCAGATATCTAAATTAATTATATGAATTCCACTTGACTGAGTGAATGAGCTATTCTTGCAGCTGCCAGCAACCATTGTAAGAAAGTAATAAGGAACGCAAGAGAGTTGTATGCTCAATCTGTTAAGTCCAAAGTAGCTGAGCAGTGGCTAGGTTCCCACCAGTTTTGGCAAATAGCAAACAGAATCCTAAACAGAAGCGTGTGCTCCATCCCAACTATTATCAATGGACCTGAGGTAATCTCGTCAGCATCAGACAAAGCCAAACTCTTTGTCAAGAACTTTGCAGCTAATTCTACCCTTTGCGACCAAGACCGCCAACCCCCAATATTTCCTCCTGTATCAGAAAACACGCTATGTGATATACGTATATCTGTACGTGATGTTGCGAAGCTAATCAAAAACCTTGATTCGAGTAAAGCAACTGGCCCTGACGGTATTCCAATTATAGTACTCAAAAAACTTCAACCTGAACTAGCGCCCATACTTACAAAACTGTTTAAACGTTGTCTTAAGGAGAATAGTTTCCCATCTCCCTGGAAAATCTCATCAGTATGCCCTGTATTTAGCTATGGTATAGCTGGAAAAGTCTTCTCAATTATTAAATCATTTCTTTCTGATAGGTTCATAAGAGTAGTAGTTGAGGGGCAAAAATCAGAAGCTCACAGTATTAATACCGGTGTCCCTCAGGGATCCATCCTGGGCCCAACTCTTTTCCTGATCTACATTAATGATCTTCCAAATCATATCCTTACATCATTTGTAGACATTTATGCTGACGACACTACCATTTATGGTACCACATCTAAGACAGTAAACGACCAAGTTCTCTCCAATTCTCTCTCCTCTGATCTTGAGCACGTAGTACAATGGG